>NC_066848.1:3381765-4102213 GCF_001640805.2 Lates calcarifer | reverse complement strand
CCAAAGAACCCATGCATCTGACAGAAATAAATGTTTTTTGTTTGTGTTTTTCAATGTGGTAAAAATTGAATTAATATACTTTCATTCATACAATGAAGTAAGTCTAAAACTTAGATATAATATAAATTACTTGCTCTCACAACATAAAATTCAGTTAGGTAACTGAAAGTTGCTAAATACTGAATAGTGTTTAAATTCCTCTCTGCTACATTTTTTCACTGGGCCCAGTGTCTTCAGATAGTGTATCGTTTTTCAATCAAACCACCTAACCTGCTGCATATGTTGAATGTTTTACAAATATTGAATGAAGAGCATCTGTTAACAACTGTCATTCTGTATATTGTCAGTGGGATTCCAATCAGTGTATTGGCTGTACCACTCAAGCATTGTGATGTTCTTGTTTTGAAGTCATTCCAGTGTTCATTTGGCTGTATTAAGATCATTTTACATTTGTAAGTGAAGTCTTTGTTCTTTGGCACTCTAAAACAGGTTCTTCCCAAGAATTTCCTTATATTTAGTTTCATTCATTGTCCCTTCCGTTCTTTCTAGCTCTTAACATCCTTACAACTGAAAAACAACCCCATGGTTCTACCATCATTCTTTCTTTACAATAGGTTTATCTTAGTTTGACCTTTCGATGAAGCCTAAACCCTAATTACCTTTCCCAAAGATTATGATTAGAAGATTATGTTTTTAGGTGTTCAGGTAGTGGCAGGATATATATTCCAATAAATGCACTGTAGTGTGTTTGTGTAGGTTCTAGGAAACAAAGTAAGTGCCATGGAAAAAATAAAAATATTTCATTTCTGTCTATATCTTATCTTATCGAATATGTAACTGACGTCAATGAAGGTAGGTAATGAAACTACCGTACAAATGCTGAAATGAGCATGAGGGTGTATTGATACTGATATTACCGTTTTATACTTTTTTTACTTTATGTTCTATATTGTTTATACTCTAGATACTCTAGATAATGATGTTAAATGTTTGCTGTTTTTGTATATTTCGATTCTCTATATGTCCTGTACATATGGCAGAACTGACAAATAAAGGTGACTTGACTTGACTTGATTTGGTGTTTTGACTTGGAAGTTGTTGTGCTTTCAGTAAGATGTCTCTATCTGTCTTTTACAGGCTGTGGACCAGCTCAAAGCAGGGGCACTTGCAGTGGAAGCAGTGGCTGCAGCACTGGTTGAACTTGAGGTGGGTTGATTATGATCCAGGTGTCTTTATATAAAGATAATTTTCATTAACTTTTTCAAACTAAATTTACTAACAATCTATGTACATATGTGGAACAGTATTTTTTTTAGGCCCAGATCAAAGTGAAAAAAAAAAACATCATCCAAAAAGTGTTCAGTAAAGATAAGAATTTCTCTTGCAGATTAATAAAGTATCAATCTAATCTAATCTATGAAACTTAATTTGACATGTGTATGTGTTTATTCAAAACTCCAGCCCCTGATGCATATACGCACATGGATGATGTAAGAGATTATTTTCCTCAGGGTAGAGTTGGAATAAAGAATAATGACTCTGATGAACTCTCTGCAGCTGCAAAAATGTGCAGAGCATGTGCAGCATGGAGTAGTTTTCTCAGAGCTAGATTAAGATTAGAATAGATTAGATTAACCTTATACTGTAACATGCAAAGTCTGAACCCAGGCACATTGACAACTGCATAAATTGAACAGTACATGCTCGTTCTGTATTGTCTGGGAAACATGCCATTACATGAAGACTAAGGACCATAACAAAGATGGACTCTTTTTGTCTTGGTTAAACTATCTACAAAAGAATGACTTTCCTTCAGCATATTAACATTGACAGTATGCCTCATTGCGAATAAAGTTTTATTCTAGATTCTGCGTGTTTTAATTCTTCTCAGGATTCTCCTTTTACAAACGCGGGCATGGGTTCCAACCTTAATTTGTCAGGGGAAATTGAATGTGATGCGAGTATCATGGATGGGAAATCACTGCACTACGGAGCCGTAGGCTCAATTAGTGGTAAGTTACTGTGTATGTGTTGATATTTATGCAATGCTGCTATGTAGTTGTGGCAGTGAAGTTCACACACCTGGAAGTAATGGCCACAGGCCAAGGCTCTATCTGTCTTATGTTTTACTGATTTACATTCTACTATCTCAGAGTTTTTAGAGATTACTGGAGAGAATTGGCATCACAAATCCTTACAATGAGGGACCACCCACCTTCTACTTGGAGGACAACCAATAAATGCTATTAATATGTACACATCATCATACTCACAGTTAATTTTCCTTTAAGGCTTGAAGCATTTTTTTATTTACTCCAAGCAGCCCCAGAAGTCAGTGCAAGCATTTTAAATCCAGTCCAAACGACAACAGATTGTTTTTATTCCCACGTCTGCGTAATGTAACAGTTAGCCATATAATTTGTACATGATGAATGAAATTTTGTGCGCACTTGCCAACTCGTGTTCTTCATATGGTCTCAGAATTCAATAAGATGTGTTTAAGTACACTGAAAGCAACCCAGTATTCATAAGTGCTTGTGTAACAATGGCAAAGTAAGGAAAATGTGCCACACTAGAAATGTCAGTGAATACACCGTGTGTGAAAATAAACAAAACAAATATTAACAATATGCAGAAAATCAATAGGATTTGGTCTTTCGATTTAGAATCCATTATTTTGCCTATATTGATTTGAACAAAAGATTACTGTATGTTTTGGCAAAATTTAACCATGAGTTGAGTATCTTGAATTTTTTACACATGGAATGAACTGCCAGCCCTGTGATAACTCTGACTTTTCCTTCAGGTATTAAGAACCCAGTCTTAGTTGCAAACCGTCTACTGAGTGAAGCACAGAAAGGGAAACTATCGGCTGGCAGAATACCACCCTGGTGATTATCATGGTTATTAACTAATGTTGTATTAACGTGACTATATCCACTTGTTAATTTTTTTTCTTTTGTCAGCTTTTTAGTGGGACGAGGAGCACATGACTGGGCCGTCAGCCATGGAATACCACCATGCCTGTCAGAGAAAATGGCCACTAGTGAGTATTGTTGCACTGACTCAGAAATACTCTCCATCTAAGAAATGCATGTTCTGTAGCTGCAAAACTGAGCCAAACACTTTAAAAACATCAACTCATGTGGATGCAGTAGAAAGAGAATATTTTGTCACCCACAGAGTTCAGTTTATCTGCATACAAGAGGAACAAGCGAAAGATGGAGCTGGCAGAGAAAATGGATACGGGACATAATCAGACAAAGAAAAGGCGACAATCAAGTGAAAATGTGAGTATTTTGTTATTAGTAAGAATGCTTATTTTTTGGCATTAAGTGTATTCTTGAATTAAAACTCTCACTCTTTTTAATTATTAAGAATTATTAAGAAAGTAAGTGAGTCTTTCAAACCTGTTTTTCTCACAGCAGCAGGTGTTGGCAATTAAGCTATTAAAGGCAAGGTCTACTGAGTACACTTGCCACTATGTGAAGAAAAGAACAGAACAAACTGAGGCTATTGTTAGTAATGAAACTGGTGTGGTCCCTATGGTCCAGATTCTAAGTTTTGCATGAGGAAATATGGCATCAAATTTAAGAGATGGCAAGAAACATTAAATAAAAAATAGAAAAAGAATTAAACAACTAACTACACACAACTAAGACATCAAGATATGTTTTGACAGTTAAGGATTTCACCTTCTCACAGGGTCATCAAAGGTAATGTCATTACTATTTGCACAGATGGTTCCAAGAAATGATGAAAGTGTTGACAAGGGGTAGTGCAAAGTTACAGGGCACTGAGCAGCACAACTGGAGAGTGGCCTGATGATGAGCTGAGTTGAAAGCAGCTGAGAGTAGATTGCTCTCAAGTCATGAGCAGTGGCAGCAGCACAGAAGAGGGTGGGAGAGTTTGTCTTGGTTCGGGTGCAAGTTGTGTTAAGTGGCGTAAAACTTGTAAATGGCCACAGCCTGTTACGCTTCATTACACCTGTTCTTGAACAGCATTATTGTTTCTTTAGGTAAGTTACATCAATCCTCAATATTAATGATACACCCATAAAAAGAAAATCAACCAAGATGGACTCTTTATTGACTTAGGCATGTTAAAGTGATATATGATTAAATGATTGATTTTTGTGTCAAATGGCTGGTTTGCCTAATGAGAATTTAAGGTTTGATTTGGCCTCTGTTCTCATCTGTGTCTTACATGTTTACAAAAAACTGCATGACCTATTAAAGATTAATATGTGACAATTTGTGCAGTTAAGCCACCACTGATTTGGACATGATACTCAGACGATGACTGTTCACATGCATGCCATGTTCAGAGTTTTAGATGTTTCAGACTTTGGCAACAACCTTATCTTTTATTTTTACTATTCCATTGACATATGAAATCAAAGGAAATAAATAATTTTTGTGTTAAGAATGGCTGTTATAGACTTGTGAGTTCAACAGAAAACCTTATTGCAGCAAATCTGGTTTTAATTTTCATACACAGTGTTCTTTTAATGCCTCTGCCTTCTTGCCAAGCAATAAAATCTTTCCATTCTTTTTTCAGGGCAATATACACACCTGTCTCATGATGGTGTATCATTGCAGTGTTGTTTAGGAAAACAGAAACCATATCATTTTAATTCCAAAGATTCCCTGGTGTTTTACTATGGATTTCTTTCATTTAAGGACACTGATAAGGAGTGACAAGATGGTCTTTGTGGCATTTTGAAATAGCTGGCTCTGGTTCATTTTGGCCTCAAAAGCCTGGAGACAGGGCTGATTTAGCAGAGTATAAGACACATGAGAAATGCTGTTGCCTCCTTTTTCTCTGCCTTTTTCATCCAGGGTTCAATGAAATTTTTCAGTTTCTGGTAGGAGTAGAGCTCTGATCATATATCATGATGCCATTTTGCACATTTTCTCTTTAGAGCTGTATTAATCATGCAGTCTGAGTCATGATGGCTCACAAACAAGCCACTTCCAATGCAAACTACAATCAGGGATGGAAAACAGCTGAATGAAATCACAAAAGCACATTTTTTGATGAAATATGAAGGGCAAGTAAGAGTGATAAATTCATGCAATACATTCTTAATTTTGGAAATGTCCTTAGTCACACAGATGTCTCTGCTTCAGAATGTGCCTATATTGTCACTGGAAAACATTTCTTATTTGAAAATATCCATTTGTAGATACACGATTTGTTTTTTCTCTTTATATGTCTCTGATGTAGGAAAATGGTTCAGGATGTCTTGACACAGTTGGAGCTGTTGTGGTAGACCTGGAGGGGAATGTAGCTGCAGCGGTGTCCAGTGGAGGCCTGGCCATGAAACATTCCGGCAGGGTTGGCCAGGTACAGACTGTCTTCTCCTTTGTCTTTGTTATTCAGTAAATAGGAAATTCTATGTAACTTAAGTAAAGATTGAATTGAACTATTATTGGAAATGTCATTATTTCAGTGTGTCCTCTAAAGAAAAAAGTTTTGTACCATAATGTATAATTTATTTTGTAAAGACATAGCTTATACAGTGCAGTACTGAGAAAACTAAATTATACAACCAAACCAGAGCTATAAAGATTGCCCTTTAGACTCCTCAAGCGGCCATAAACACAAAGCCAGTGAAAAAATTGTGTCTGTTTGACATGTAAACAGACTTTTTCTTGCCATCAAATTAGCCTTTAACAGTTTAAGATGATAATGTGCCAGGACTTTTTGTTTTGGAGCTTTTATACTTTCTAGTGGCTAAAAATTAACTTATTAGTGCAGCTTTAGAAAGACTCAAAGCAGCAAAGAGAGAGTTGCAAACAAAGAGAAGCTGTTACCAAAGAAGCCCATCAGCTTTATTTTCCTCTTTGCTGTGTTAATCTGACATTACTGCTAATTGAGCCAAACTTTTACTTAATGAGGCAAGCTAACATAGTAGAATTCACTCTTATCATCCTCATGTCCTGTGCCCCATTTTTTAACAGTAAACTCAACAATCTCAGTAAAATATTTCTTGCTGGAAGTCTTTTACTTTGAGGCACCTGCAAGACGTTATGAGTTTGCATTAACAGGAGCTTAACTGGAAAAATCAACAACTTAACAATAGGAGCTGAGCAGAATGAATGAACCAGTTGGATTTACTGCCCTAACCTTGTTAACACTTTTAATGCTAAAAAGAGCATAAGGGAGTATAGCACACAATTATTATGTAGTTAATGATGTGGAAATGTAAAAATTAGGCTGAAATGGCCACCCCATACCCTTTAGTTTAGCTGTTTTTGTTGATATTAGAGTATGCCTTACTCCAAGTTATTATTTGAGAATTTATGATATTTATAATATTTGCTAAACAGAAATATTAAGACTAAAACAACAATACAACTTCATGGTATCTAAAATGCTTTTGTGTTCTCCCTTTTCACAGGCTGCTCATTATGGATGTGGCTGCTGGGCTGAAAATGCCTGTAATATGAACCCTTACTCTACAGCAGTGAGTACCTCAGGTATACCACAGCATACTCTCTACACCTACTTCACCATTGTGTGTATATGACTTCTCACTGCTAATGTTTACCACTAGCCTACTTTTTGTTTTGGAGATTATATGAATCTGAAGCCTCTTATTTAGCCTCAGTGAGTCAAGCTACAAAAAGGCTGATAATACTTTCCAATGACCTCCAACCATTCCTGCTGGGTGATTCTCATCAGTCACTTCCTCAGCTGATTGAGTCATCATTCTCCGCTCTTTGTTAGTCAGCTGCATGCCAGGTGCATTGCAAAGCTCTTTGGATTTGCCATGACATTTGACATTGGACACCTGTTGTAGATATGATAGAAGGAGAACCGTTCAGAGTGCAGCAGAAAGATGGTATATTTGCACACTTAAACTGCAGCTATCAAGATTCATGCAGATTTTACAGTATTTTCCTAGTATCAGAATGTTTTGTTTTCTGCTGCCTCTGGGTTCTGTTCACAGCAGTTTACAGTAAACAGATGTTTTGCTTTAAAAAGACTATTAACAATATGCTTATGCCAGTGCAAAGTTTAAAACAAGAAGGAAAAACTTTTATTGAATTTCTGCATTCAGCTGTATTAGGGTTCAAGCCCCGATGGGGCAGAGAGATAGATACATAGTCACTGATACAATATCACATATGTGCTCATAACTCAAGATGCCTTTAAGCAATCCTGATTAAACTCACCGGAAACATCCTGCCTTATCTCCTGAATATATAGAATGAATAGACTTTCATTCACATCTGATGAAGGGGTGACAAATGGCTGAACATTGAGTGTGCAATTATTGAAAAGTTGCAGGCTTTGTGATGATGAAATAGGTGTGCACTTGGCCTCACTCCTTTAAACAGAATTAAACTGGTGCCTATAGCTTTAATTTTGGCCTTATTGAGTTGCTTCTTTTTGCTGAGCACAAAAAGACTTGAACCCAGAATTGCCAGTTGAGGTAATGTATTTCTTTACTGCCTTTACTTGTAATGTATTGCAGTTACAGTTTTGTATAATTAGTACAGTTCATGTATAGTAAGTGCTTAACTCAGATCTTCTGCTCTGTCTCTTGTTTTATTTGTAGACAGCCTCTCACCTCACACTACCCCCACCCCCACCCCCCTACCACCACCACCACCACCAAAGACAAATTGTGCCACAGCAATGATTTATAGTTGTCACCTGTCACATACTGCTTGTCCTCCTCCCTGTCTTTCTTTCTGCTGTGTCTGCAGTGTCAGCTTCAGGAGGAGGAGTGGGAGGAAGTAGGTGGTTGCTATTGTTTCACTTCATGCAGAGGTGGACAGCTGAACTACTCCAACTGGGTTGAACTACAAATCTTGCTGGGTCTCCGTTGTGATTAGTAGTGGTCATCAGGGTTTAAGATTTCACAATCTGTTAAACCTCGTCAATAATTTATCACTGGAAATCAATCAGAGCTCTGGCTACCTGTTGTCATATCACATTTATCACACAGAACAATGCTTTTAAACTGCATATTCAATGATAGGAAGATTGCAAAAAAACATGTAAATTATCTTGATACATTCACAACTACAGCAAACAATTTAAAATTCAGAAAATATTTTTTCACTTTTAAACTCTGTTAGACAGCAGCTAATTTCCTGCTTCTTCCTATCCTTTGCTGACACAACACACAGGAACATGGAGGGAGTCTTTTGAAGCAGTGGCTCTTTTGGGTTTAAGCTAATACAGAGAGACAATTGCACAAAGACATCCTTTCCTTTATTCTTTAGCATATTTATACAACATATACAAAATGAATGCATGTTTTAGATGAAAACAACAATGCTGGTTGTGAGCTGTATGATTTTGTATGTGAGGTAGAGAGACTACAGTATATTAGCCTACTTCTTTAAAATGAGTCGACGTCTGCAACATAGCTTCTGGGGGAAATTAAAACCTTTTGATGTGGATCTGAAGCCTAATGCATCTCAGTGCAGACAGGCTGATTTGATCAGACAGGCTAAAGCTTGAGCCATATGTACTTCGACCACTAATACAGCCAGCATTTTGCACTGTAAAGCTTGCCTGTTTATATGATGAGCAGTTGGTGATAATTCTAGGCCTATGTAACAACAACAGTTACACCAAACCTATTATTCAGTATAAACAGTTCTTAAGATGTTGTACTGTAATCACAAATATTTAGTCCATTTAAATCATTTTTCTACATTGTTTACAAACAGATAGTTTCTATTATTTTATCTACTTGTGTTTGACATGGCCTGAGAAGTAAATAGTGTTATAAATAGTGATTTTAATTTTGTTCCATGTATATTTGTATCATTTGGTATTAAAGGTCTGTCATTCACTTGTAGTCTGCAGTCTAAAGGTGATAAGTAGTCTGGCCTGATCTCAACTGATCCATACTGTGTTTATAATATTAAACAAGCAGTATAAAGCCATCATCTTGGTAATAATCTGCTGTTCATCAATTATTCCAGTAAATGAAGTATAGGTATTTGCTGTGTATGTATTTTTACCTCATCCTGTCTTCCTATATTGTGGCTTTGCCTTTGATGTTACTTAAAAAAAGATTTCCTTATGGGTATGGGGAGCATAATGTGTGTTCCAGTGCAACACCTGTTTTTAATTTCCTAACATGAAAGGCATTCCCATCGAAAGAAACAGAAAAACAATCATTTTCATTCTGACACGCAGAGTATGATCCTCACCCTATATGTCACTCTTCCTTCCCTTTACCTCACCACCACTCTGCCCCTCATTTCTTGTCTGTTTTGTAATGTGCGGCTCATGTGGGTCTTTGTTTTATGTGTGTTGACTGCTTCATCTGGCCTTTTCTTTGTTGTGGCCAGTGAAAGAACAGCTCATGAACTTCACTGTTTACTCTTGGTGCTGTTGGCTGTCACACACTGTATCTTCATTTGTTGGCCCTTTAAGTTTTACATTTCTCTTCTGTTGCGTTGCTGCTTTAGTCTGGACTTCTTGCTCCAGTTCCAGCTCTCCTGTGTTTGTGCTGCCATAATATCGAGTCCTCCTGGGACAGAGTGGGTTATGGTAAACACAGTACAAAAAGCACAGTACCTGGCCAATCCGACATTCTGCTCTCATTAAAAAGAACTTCAGATTGCTCCAGGCATCTGGTCTCCACAGTTACAGACCTGCACTCAGTTCTGTTGTAGTTACCTGATATTTTATGGGGCCTTCATTTGTGTTTACAGAAAAAACAAGGCTATATTCTTAAGTCTTTATGGGTTCTCACAGGAGCTTTTGCCAGATGTGTTTTGTTTTCACTTTTAGATTTCTTGTCTTTTTCCTGAGTATGGGCTGAGTTTACATTTGAGAAGTGAGACATTAGTATAAGCTGCCCATGCTTTTTATGGTTCCCGGTTTGCTTAAATGCTTAATGAAATGCTTTGTTTCTCTCCTTGGACTTTTCTATATACCACATGCAGCGTAACTAAAGAGCCTCAGACAAATTCAGGTGCTAATTGGAGTCCACTGGAGCACACTCTGCTGGCACTTCTCTGATTTAAATTAAATTAAATCAGATTTAAATTAAATTAAATCAGAGAATTAGGGTTTAACACAATCACCTTTTAACACAACTTCTAAACTGGAGTTTTGTTTCTGTGTATTGTAAAAGAAGTTAAGATAAAATTGTTAGTGTTACATTTGGCATGCAGTCACTTATGTCCTACCATTGTTTCATGTTTTAACTCCCTACTGTTAGTCAATATAAAAATAGTTTCCTCTTGTTTGCCTCCACATTTAAATAAATAATATTTTTGGTGTTTGTCCATTTAAGCCTTTCTGGGAAAATCATGTTTCTAAGAATACATTTAATAGTACCACTTGAATATAAAACCTATTAACATAAGATTGATGCAGAAATGTGTAATGGTGATACATGTTGCAGGTAGGCATGCACAAACTGCAGTTACACAGTGAGCCAGCCAGAGCACAGAGTTTACAGAGGTGGAATTAATACTGGATGGTTGCTGTTTCAAATTCCCAGACCAGCTGGGAATCTGGGCAGGGAAACTGAATGAGAAACTCAAACCCTCCCTCAGCAATTACTGTCAATGTGCCCTTGAGCAAGGCAGCTGTACAGCTGTACTGTACTTTACCTGAAATAATAAAGCTTAATTATGCTGAGAAGAATGACTGCAGTAACACAAAATGTTTAGTATGAGCTGAAACAGTAAATCCTTTAATTTTGCAATATTTTCCATTATGTAACTTAATAACAATATATAGAGGAAAAATGTGATCTTTTAAATAGGTTTTGAATATCAAAGCGTAGCATTATAAATGGTAATCAGGAAGTGCTTGTACATACTGATCTCTTCAAAATTTACTTAAACATCAAGATGTGAAACATCAAAATGTGATTAATACCATACACAACTAATGTTTTAAAAGTCAGGTTTTTTATGTGCCTCAGATTGTTGGGTGTAAATGGTTTGTACTACATGTGCTACAACTCACTCAGTGTTAACTCACTGGAGACTCTGTGCTATAAAAACGTGCTTCGAGCAAAGAAATTAGTTAATATAAGTTAATTTTACAGGTTCTGCTGTGTCTGTGTGTCTTTTGCCAGGCTGTGGAGAGCATCTGATTCGCACCATGCTGGCACGGGAATGCTCTGCTGCCATGCAGTCTGAAGATGCCCACCAAGCACTGCTGGAGGCTATGCAAAACAAGTTCATCAGTGAGTCACCCACATGTAGCCTGATTCCCACTCATTTCCATACACACAGATTTGTCAGCCAAGAACGTGTTTGCAAAGAACACAGTTATGCACAGAGAGAATAAAACTAACAAACAGATGTTGCATAACGTAAGGAATGAGCTAACAACTGGAAACATTTGAAATAATGGAATCAGAATAGACGGCTTTTGATTTATGGATCCTTTTCACTCTTTAAACAAGGCCTTCAAATGTTCCACACATCATAGCTGACAGCCACAGATAATTTTGGAAGACATAATTGTTTTGTTGAAAGTTCATGTGAAGATGTAATTTTTTTTTTACCATATTCTCAGAAGTGGTCAATTTTAGAAAGTCTTGTTAACTATGTTTGCTGCGCCTATGAATGACCACTGGGATAGCTCAGAGAAGACAGCAGAGGAAGAAAGGACATGTGGAAACATGTGGTGGTTTCTGCCTTCTTCTGGCCTCCTTTAGAAGTCCGTCCCAGTTTGGCTTTGTCATGGACATCTGTAACACCAAGACATTTGGACAGGCTGGATGAAGTCAGTTTGAAGTTAATTCTTCTGTTGTTTCCCTTCAAGGTTCACATTAAGTTAAACAAAGCTCCATAAATCCTGCCTTAGCAGGAGCAATGATGACAGTGTCTGTGATGTGGAGGCCTCTCACTCCACTTCCATGAGACATTTAAGTCAGGTTCTTTAAATACAGAATCTTTCTTGAAAACACCATCAGTATTTTTGTGTAATATAATGACTACACCTGTCAAACAGACACACAAAATAGTTAAATCCCATCAATTTATGCTTCTTTTATTGTCATGGTTAAGATGATGGTGAACATTAAGGTAATGGTTGAACTTCTCTTATGTTTACAACATGCAGATACACTCACTGTGCACTTAGGAACACCTGTACCTGCTTATTCATGCAGTTATCTAATCAGCTGAGCTAAGCAGTCATGTGGCAGAAGTGCAATGCATAAAATCATGCACATACAGGTCAGGAGCATGACAAAATGTGATCTCGATTACTTTGACTGTGGCATGATTGTTGGTGCCAGATTGTTGGTGGCTGGTTTGAGTATTTCTCAAAATGCTGATCTCCTGGGATTTTCATGCACAACACTCTCTAGAGAGAACAAAAAACAGAGAGCGGCAGTTCTGTGGGTGGAAACTTCTTATTGATGAGAGCTTAGAGGAGAATGGCCAGACTGGTTGGAACTGACAGAGAGGCTATGGTAACTCACACAACCACTCTTACAACTGTGGTGAGTGGAAAAGCATCTCAGAATGGACAACAAATCAAACCTTGAGGTGGATGGGCTACAATAACAGAGGCTCAAATCAGGTTCCACCCCTGTCAGCCAAGAACAGAGATCTAAGGCTTTGGTGGGCGCGGGCTCACCAGAACTAGACAGTTGAAGACTGGAATAATGTAGCATGTTCCAGTGAATCTGGATTTTTGCTGAGACATGCAGAAGGCAGGGTCAGAATTTGGCATCAACAGCATGAATCCGTGGACCCAACCTGCCTTGTGTAAATAGTCCGGGCTGGTGGTGGTGGAGGTGGAATGATGGTGGGAATGTTTTCTTGGCACACTTTGTGCCCATTAATACCAGGCAATCATCATTTGGGTGCAGTTTGCAAAGTCCACAATTTACCCATCTTATGATGACTACTGATGACTACTCATCTCAAACTGGTTTCATAAACACGATAATGAGTTCAGTGTACTTGAGTGGCCTCCCCAGTCACCAGATCTGAATCCAGTAGAACACCTTTGGGATATAGTAGAGTGGGAGATTGGCAGCATGAATGTGCAGCTGACAAAACTGTTGAAATTATGTGATGCAATCATGTCAACATGTAGCAGACTCCCAAAAGAATGTTTCCAACATCTTGTGGAATCCATGCCACAAAGAATTGAGTCAGCTTTGACAGCTAATAGAGGCCCTACCCAGTATTAGTATGGTATTCCTAATAAAATGCTCAGTGAGTGTAGTGTGTGAGTGTCAGAGTTATTATGGAATGTTTAACAAAAGAGAGTTAAGAGCCTTTTAAATGTAGAACAAATACCGGGATTTTGTGTGAATGTTGTCCAAGCTACACTGAAAAAAGTGTTTTATAGAGTGAAGGGAACATTACAACATGGAACCAAAATCTGTGTGAAATGCAACAAAGAAACAATGGCATGCAGACACAACAATATTTTCATCAATTGGACCTGTTTTTCTTTTACTTGTTGCTTTGAGGAGACATTTCAAAACATACTGTGGCTGTTTTTAGTTTGTTCTTTTCCAAGCCAAGCCCTCTTTTCTTTTATTGCTCACACTAATCAGCCAATCCAACTTTTTTTGTATACAAAACACCTCATTCAAGTTTGCCTCTTCTGAAGTTTAGTCAGGGGGCAGGAAAGGTTCTCATTCCACACAAAGCATTTTCCAGCTTGCTTTTTGAAAGTAAGCTTAAAGGTCTCTGAGCGTTATATAGCTGGATGTTTTTCTTTAAATTATATATTGAGTTACAGTAATGCATACAGTACAGGGAGTTAAAAATTACACTACCTGTCATTAACCTATTATGTGCTAAAACCTGCCCATACAAATGGAGTGAAATATTTTTATTTAACAGCCTGCTAAATAAAATAAATACATCAGGACAGAATAATTGCTTTCAGTTGTTTAACTTGGCCAAAAAGGCAAACAACTTGAATAGAAGGATTTTTTCTCATAGATCACCTGAATTTGATTTAAAATGGCTGTGTTTTGTCTAGTCTTTTCATGTGTTATCCTTGGTTCGACATGTTAGAGTGGAGAACTAAAAGTATACAAGAGGCTTTATTGATTGAGGAGAAACTTGTCATTCTTACCATATTTATGCCATTTTTAGTCATCTCAAGTGTGCTGTTTTCTTTGTGTGTCCAGGCTCCCCCTTTCTGGCCAGTGAAGATCGTGTTTTGGGTGGAGTAATTGTCTTGCGGTGCTGCAGATGTGTAGAAGCTCCACCATCTCAAAATATTCAGGGTATACTGGGTAAGACATTAATCATTTCAAGCCCGATCACTCTCAAACTCCCATGCTACAGCTGATGGTTGGCAAAGATTTGGCCGTTAATATTTTAAAATCCATCCTCAGATTGTCGGGATGGGTAGGGGGAGGAGGTACTGCGGCTTTCCTGGCGGGTGGTCTGTGTTTTAACTCGCACAATCAGGCTCTGGTTTCACACCCTTCATCTCAGATTCAAACAGAGACCTCCCACTATGGAATCAACCGCTAATCTTCAGACAAATGGAGGCCTTCTGAATACTGCCCAGTTTGGCTGATTGTATTGGTGGATCTTGTTTCTCTACCTGGAGCTCCTTCCCTTCACAAATCTATCATCATGGAATTTTGAGCTCTGAGTTTTAGGCCATACGACTCACTAGCAGGTTTTTGTCTTTGCACTTCTTGTGTTAATTTCAATGTAATGTGCATCAAACCCTCAGTTTCAAAGAAACCAGTGGATGAGTTCAAATTCACTCTCAGAGTAGAGCAGATGTTTCTCTAATGTAGGAGGGGATGACATCTTGATCTCAAATTAAACATTATGGCAAATGTGAGGTGAATTGCTATTTATATGATACATTAGGTCAGCTTGAAAAATACAAGTGTTCCAAAGTACAGCTTACTCAGTAATGTCCAGGCCCTGTTTGATGCTCTTTAAGGAGTGTAAGCCTTGTGCACTCGACTGTGGACTACCTCAGATTACTGTGGACTGCAAAGGGCTCTGTGTTGATTTAGAAGAATAAACAGTGTGTCAACCACATCCTTTTGGTGCTGCAATTGCGTTTCTAATCCAACTCACAAGTTCTACCTTCCTCTGCAGTTTTGTCACAACTGCAAGTCATATATTTTCATAATCATGGGCATGCTCAGAGTTTACTGCAGTTTAACATGCTGAGTCACCTGCCATTTTTTTTCCTCTAGCAGATGGAAATGCTCTTGATTTCTGTTCATTTTCTGAACTTTAGTAACAGTCTGTTCTCTCCCCACCCATCCTTCTGTCTCCATGCTCTTTTTATTTATGTGATGACATTTATATACATGTCTGTTTATAATTAGTTTTCTCTTTTTCACTCTTCCACTTCTGTAATGAACCTTTTTATCTGTACATTTTCACAGTGGAGTTCCTTTGGAGTCACACCACAGAGAGCATGTGTGTTGGCTACATGTCTGCCCAAGACAGCAAAGCAAAGGTGAGCCTCCCAGTTAGCTTGACAGACAAAATATCTTTCAAAGACATTCAGGTTATATATAAGATTATATCCATTTTTTACCTAATTAACAAAACTTTAACACAGTCCGTGGGTGTAGTCTCATATTATAGAGTTCATAAAATGTACTGTATAATATTTATGTATCACTGACCAGTGATACATAAATCTGTTCCTTTGATAATTCTCCCATTTTGATTTGCTGTTAAAGCCATAGATTTGACTGTTTTACATAATTTTTTACAGGATAATTAATGTTAATTGGTAAAACATCATTTAAAAATGCTGGTTTAACTAACATTCCAGAAATATATTTCAGAATGCATGAATAGAAGTGTATTAGAGTGAGACTCCTGGCAGTTGTTTGCTGTTGAATTCATCCTAAGAAATTATTTAACTTTTCATATTAGGATGCATGATATATTAGTCAGGTCACATGTCTTGGCCTGTAAATGTCATTTATATCTGGACCAGTATCAAAATTGTGACTGACACACTAGTGATTTGATTTGTGAACGAAGAACAGTATTTTATTGTATTTTCTTCAGGATTGTTAGCATCTTTTTCACGTCTGTGTACTTTTGACATATACCCTGTACCCTGACATATATAGAAATACATAATCATGATTTATTTATTTAAAATCATTTTTGTGCTGATTGTTGAATTTAACTAGCACAAGTCAGAGTCATTATGTTGATTTTACAGGTAGTCGCTGCCAATGTTTTGTAACAGGGATGAATCTGAATTATGACTTACTCATATTTTTTCACCTTTTACATTGTCCTGTTTTTGTCCTTTTTTGCTACCACTTTTTGCTCCAAATTTAGAAGGTCAAAGTGCTCTAAAGCAGGCCCTGTCCCTGTTAACTCCACTGTTGACCTGGTGAGAGTATAAGATCATGATACAAAGGGTGTAGCTACTGCTTTTCACCTGTTAACCATGGGTTTTACAGATAGGGTGTAATGCACAGTATCACACCATCTCCATCATTCCCAACCAGTAGGAGCTGCTAGTGTAATGACAAGTACTAAATCCATCACGGCCTTCCCCCCTGCAAACACTGAAGGTTTTTGTGTCACTGGAAGGCACAACCAAGCCAAACCCCAGGTCCCTGTGGTCGTAGACAAGAATCTTTCCCCAGCACCACCTGTGCTTGCTGTCTTATTTGGTATGTAGTCTGATGGTGACCTTGGCTTTTGGAATATGGAACTAAAAATCTTTGCACTGTTTTAAGTAGACATTATGTTTGCAGTTTTGTGTAAAGTAAGTGACTAGATCATGCATATTTGAGGTTGGCTTTGTGATCCTCCTCCAGGACCTTAACTCACTAAAAATGATTAGCAAAACCTCCAGCTACATAAATTGTGATTTGAATCAGTCTGTGTTCCCTTTTAAGCAGCAGAGCTTAATGCTCTGGTCCCCTGGCTCTAAGTGGAGTCTCAGCTCAGACTGATTTGTTTGGCTAATGTATCGCTGTCACTCTGTATGAAGAGAGGGCACTGTTGTTCAAGCCTGGTTCATATTTCAAAGTCCTTGCCCTCCATTCCGCCTCCCTGCTCCCCTCACCCATTCTCCTCTCTGTCTCTTGGTCTATCTCTCTCGTCACTCCCCCTCTCTGGCCCTACCTGGTCCTAAAGTACCATAAAGTTTACTGAAAGTCATGTACCACTGGGGATATCAGTATCAATCTGCATATTTGTCAGATGTGCTCTGTGTATTGGGCTTTGTGGTGGAATGTGAGCGTGCAAGCTCTCCTTTCACGCCTGTGCCAATGTAAAGTGGCGAGCAGAACACAGTGAACTGTGTACAATTCAGGGGCACTTTCAGTCACCAAACATTGCTTTTGTTTGTAAGTTTCTGTTTAGTTTCCATTCTAATATAATGTATATATAGTAGCAGGCATTAGTGGAGGGTGGTATTACTGGCAGTATATAGAAGACATAAGCCTATAATGTCAGTTTCTCCTTGATGTCCCTACTGTTATCTAGCAATCTACCTAGTGCCCTCAGTTAGCCTTACTGTGAATGTGACAACAGCCTTTATGGCTGTCACAGTAAAAAATACAGGAGTACAGTGGTATTTATGTTAATATTATTAACATAAATGAATAAATTTAAAAATTTAAAAATATTAATAAAAATGAAGTTAAAAATAACATCCTGTGACTGGTGTCAGAAGAAGATTTTGTGATAGTAACTAGAGTTCCACTAGAGTGGAAAATCTGGTTGCAAATGTTGTCCTCATTAGAGGAATAACCAAATCCTGCGCTCTCAGTTTCACTCTTCGTGCAAATTTTCTTTTTCCCCACTATAGTTCAAGCTGCTCTGTCCACACACAGAAATAGTGCAAGATCTAGGGAGGAAAAGAACAGCAATCTATAGCACTCACAGACTGTCCCCTAAAACTTAAACTGCAGAAACATCTGGGGTCTGGGCACCACAGAAGCATTAAAGTAAGCATCTATAAAATAATAAAATCTATTGTGGTGAACTAGTTGTCCAGGATCACTTCATTAAGATGTGCATGCACAATGTTCTTTATAAAATTAATGGCCCCAGTGGGTGCAGATCCAGAAATATCATCTGTCAGTAGTGGTTTCTGGATCTCCTGGGAGAGGGTATCCACTTCCTCTTGAGGGGGCCATTGGTGACACAGTGATATTGGAGAGTGAAGCCAAGAACACAGCTGCTCCACCAAACCTCACACTGCTCTGTCAGAGGCTGAGCAACTAGTTGTGGGGCTGAAGCTGTGAAGCCCCCTTGCGCCTCTGTGGCCCACACCATCTGCATACCAGAGAATCTGTCTGTTCTGTCCCTCATGGCTCCAGACTGGGTGCAAAACAAGGTTTCTCCCAGAGTTGGCCACCACTCACTGCCAACATGTTGTCCTTTGAGAGGACAGCATCTGTTTTCTCTCCAATCTGGTGAAGTTCAAAACCAGGATGAGAACTTAATGCTCCACTCACGTGGACTGTATGCCATGGAGGCCCAGGAGTTGGCACCTGGGCATATTCTGGGGTGATAAACAAAAATGTTATTTCATTAGTGTCAAGTTTTTGCCATTTTTCACTGTCTGGGAGCAGTGCTGGTGAGGCGTGATGCTGGTGATCAGGCTGCAGCAGTAGTTCTTCTAGTGAAGACTTCCCTGTTCCTGTGTTGTCATAAACACTTGGTGAACAAAACTTGATATGGATCAGTGTTCCCATTGCACTTTAATATTTGCCTGAATAATTCATCCACACTTGAGCTCGTACAGATTTTCCGGTGCACTGAGTTGCAGAGATTGCTAAGCGCACAGGGCCACAGCCATCCACTGCCTCAGCTGCTATTCCACAGACATTCCTCCCATTCCTATTAGCATCCCACTGGGCGTTTCTAACCAGCCAGTCAGAGTCCATCTTCCACTGCTTTTCTGTGATAAGAACATAAAAGGGCTGATACACAGTAGCAGGAGTATTTAGGACAGAGGTCAGGCTGGATTTGTATTGAGGCATGTCTACCTCTCTTCCACAGTCTTTAAATTCTCAGATTTTATGTATATATTTTTTCTGACAGATAGTTTTTGTAAAACCAGTGAGAGAACAGTGAAGAATGATGTAGCTCCGTCCAAAATGTGTTGGATGTCAGAGCAGTTTTTCAGACATTGTACTGGCAGCTCTTCTCAGTTTTTCTTACTCTCCAGTCAGAGTTTGTTTCTGGGGCAAGTTGAGTCTGCACCCTATTCCTTTTGACATTAGACTGCAAAGCAGCACTGCTGCAGTGTGAGATCATCTGGTTTTATTCAGACACTCACCTGCGTCTGCACTGGATAGGACATCACAACATCAAGCCATATTATCTGGATACTTCTGACTTATTGTTTTTCATTATCAGACAGATGAAAGAGAAGTGTAGGATACACAGCACCACCACTATGGCTCAGGTCCCTCCTCCTGGACACTGGTCATTACCACTATAAAGCTTTTGCTGCTCAAATCGTGTAAGGCCAGAGAAAATCAAATGGCTTGCAGTTCAGACCTGGTTATTGTCTGCTTTGTATATTACACGATAAATGGTTTTTATTATGGTACATTTTGTTTTTATTATCCATTTTGCTGTGGAGAATAAATAGCATATGATTGTTTTTTTTTGTGTCTGTGTTTTTTTATTTTAAAAGAAAAGAATGTCAAAACCACAGCACAAAAACAGCAGCATAGTCATAGCTAAAATTATCCTTTGGCCTACACTGTGGTGTTAATGTGCGGCTTCTCTAGCTCCTAAACACATTCATATCACCAAAGAATGTTGTTTTTCTCTGAAAGATACAATGGAACTGTGTTTTTCACATTATGTTTTGACTCAGCCGTAGTCCTGTCATGTGGTCACTTCAGTCTCTGGGTAACAAGCTGACAACAGGCTCACTGTAGGTTTGCGTGTTCAGTTTTTTTTTCCTATGTACCCCACTGACTTTATAATTAGTTTACACTGCTTCTGTAAACATGGATTACACAACAAGGTTTCATTAAGCAAGTAAATGGGAACAGGAGTTATGACACGGTACATAGTGATGGAGATGTTGAGATGGACATTGCAGCTAAAATGGTGTATAAATGGACAGATCATGTTTGTGATTGCAATGGTAATAATAATAACCCACTGAAATAATCAAAAAATTTCCCATGTTTTGGGGCTAGCACAGCAACTGACAGTTTAAGTCCTTTGGTATTGAACATTGAGCAGAATTGCCAAAAGATTTAAAAGCTTTTTCTTCATGTGAATCAAATCACAGTTGCAGACTAATAATCAAAAGATAAAATCAGAGTGATAGTAAAGGTTGGCACAGTATAAAAAAACGTATTTAATAATTTGGCATTTAGAATTTACACATAAAGCTACAGCATTATCTGTCTGATGCTGACCAGACTGTGTGGTGTCACACAAGTGTCAGGACATCTGTTGTGTGACTTCTGAGCCTAAAGCACTATACTCATCCTCACTCCTGTGTCCCTGTAACCTGGAGTTATGAACTAGCACCACAACTTGTGAAAGACACGTGGTGCTCTTAGCACTGTTGTGGCATAATTACTCACTTGTTTGGTTTAGTAAGCCCTTAACCCTTCCTGCTTACTCACTCATGTTGTCCATTCTATCAAAGATATGAAACAAAAATTAAGGTCTTGAGGTTCAGGGCACATTGTTGTCATTGTCAGACACGGTTTTCTTGCAAAATATATGAAGTCATAGACCTAGCTGCTAATTGTGCTTAGTAGTGTATTTTCAGCTGTGTATTCAATGTGGTAGGAATTTAAAAGAACATTGCAAAGCTCTTTCCCCCAGACATCACAAGGAAAACATTTAGCATGTCACCATTAGTCGATTATGACTCAGCTATGGACCTTCACTCAGAACAGTTTAAATAAGGCCTTTCTTTAACCCCATTTTTATAAGATGAAGGGGAGAGGATGAACACAGAGAGGGGTACTGGAGGCATAATAGCCCCTGAGAGTGTTGCCATGTGTGCATGGTCTTGTCTGGCTGTTGTCCCATTGTAGTGACAGCAGTTGCCCTCAGGGTGCCAGGGGCCATAGTTCAGGCCTACACAAAAAGAAGTCCAGTGAAGATGAAGGCTCCTGCGACTGAAGGAGTGATGTCAGGCCAATTCAGTGGTCTGGTCGATAAGTGGATGGACTCTTTTCCCCCCAAGGCTGGAGCCAGTGTTACCCTCTGTGGAGAGAGAGAGAGTGAGAGAGGAAGGAGGATGACAGCCGTTATTGGCACAGGGAGAGTCAGTCACCTTTGATCCCCCAGTGGAAGTATCACTCCCGTCTTCACAGCTGTGTTTGCCCCTTCCCTCCTCCTCTTACTCCTCTCTGTCTCCAGTCTGACACAAAACACTAGCAGTGTGTTCCCTTTCTCCACTTACTCCCTCTCTCCCTCTCTATAAATGTTCACTTGGCATCTTCGTACATACTACATACTCTGGTTGCATTGTATTTATCACCCTCTTCTGTGGTGTTATTTAAATTAGATTTCAATTGTTTTAACACCAAGATTCATCTTTTCTGAAAAACATATCTGTTTTCCCAAGCAAGCAGTTAAAAACTCAGTTGTGGTTGTGGGGTTTGGGTGTACCCATTACCCCTTGGAGTTGTGCAGTGCCAGGCACAATAATTCCTAGAACTGTCTCCCAGTTGGTCCTAGTCTTGATCTTGGAGTCTCTGAGTGGGGTCCTGGAGATGGGACTCCATAGCTCTGCTTGAAAAGTTTAACAGCAATGACACAGAAGCTTGACAGAGGATGCCTGGGAGGAACAACCTACCTGATCACAACCTGAACAGTAGTTTGTTAGAAGACTTTCTGTACTAGGCATGGACTGTGCATTACATCGTATTTGGACATAAGATCACTTCCAGAGCAACTTGGACATTGCTGTACTCTTCAATATCTTTCATGGCTCTGCCTCAACATGTATTTCCTTAGATATTTTCTCATTGTGTGTGTGTGTCCTGTGTGTGTGTGTTCTTTTATTGCCTGCAGACACACATATCCAGATTACCACCCGGGACTGTTCCTGGACAGTCTTTGGCCATCGAGGGAGGTGTGTGTCGACTGATGAGCGTAGTGGAGTGAGCCGCATTCGCCCTTCTTCTGGGCTTCTTCAGCAATACTCCAATACATTACCCTTCCACCCGCCCACAAACACACACACACCACCCTTACCTCCCCACCACCTTTTTGATGCCAGAAGTAATGAGCTTTAGCTGTTTTAACAGGTGTCCAGGATGGAGGGAGGGGTGTTAGCTTCTACTTAGTGCACTTACAGGACTTCCCTTTGCCTCTCTCTGCCTCTAGCATGTACTCTATGCCAACGTACCGCCCCAGGCTCTCTGGTGTCACCTGGATTAGACTTGATGCACCATTTTTTCTTTGTTACTCTTTTCCAACTAAAAGTGGCGTCCTTCCTTTTGTATATAAGCTATGATTTAGGAAAACAGGGTGGATGTTCATTTTATTTTGTATTGCTGAACAGATGTGACTATTTTCAAATTTTTAGGAATTTCAAATGCAAGACCTTATTTTGTTCTTAAAGTACTTTTCACATTTAAAAAGATGTCAGATTGCTCCTTGCGGAATGCCTGCTACTAAAAATAATTGTGATGAATGAAGCATTTATAGCTGCGAGAATTGAACAATGATGAGAAAAGCAATTTACAAGGTAAACATGTACAGACCAACTTCCATGTACTCGTGCTTATGTATTGTTATTAATCCTCCAGCATACCGTATAATGTAGCATAATGTGCATCTTAGATCATGACACATTTTTTTAACCTTTTCAGCCATAGGATGCTTTGCTTTGATTGTTTTAAAATGTGAATGCATAGCTATTGCATGTACAAAATCTACAGTAAGCCACTTTGTGTTCTCTGACAGGCATAGAGTTGATCCAGAAGAAGGAAGCTATGCACTTCCAGAGTGAAGCTGATACATACATACATATATATAGTGCTCAGGTAGCAGCATTTGACCCCACCGCCAAACATGACTGTTAGTCATCATTTAAAGATACAATTTATATTTGTATAGTCACATTGACAGAGACATGTATTTTCTTGCTAAAAAATAACAAACTAAGAACTAATTTATGCATCAAGCCCATGAAATGGTGCTGTTGAGAATTGTACTTGAATGGAGAAATGGCCTAAAATTGATACGTCTGTTGGGATAATCAGTTTCTCTGGTTTTGCTGTTTCACTCAGTTACTACTAAGAATTCCAGTCTCAACAAATATTCTTTACTTGAAATGCAACTAATATAAAACGGTATAAGCTATGTGCACAGCTGTCTCCAGTGCTCAATAAGAAAATAAAATTTATGTTGCTACATCTTTGCATCTATCTTTAGTCTTTTGAACTCCCTGACATGAGATATATTCTTCCAACTGTACCTTTTCCAAAAAAGACATACATTGCTATTTGGGGAGCAGTTTGTGTAAGCCCCAACAGGCAGCATAAATATCATCATCTGAACTGTGGACTGCCAAAAATGTATAGTCTGGGAATAAATTACATGCTGGACAGTAACTGGAGTGGAGAAAGAATTCTGCAGAGGGACCTGTGAGCATGTTAAAATATTTCAACGTGAGAGGGGGAATACAGAAGTATGTTTCTTGAGGAACCTCTGTCAATATTAAATATGTGTGCTGTGCATTTCTGCCACACACACACACAAGATGTTCCTTTCTCTGAGCTACTGTTTTTTGACATTTCAGCCCTCTTCTCATTTAAAAAGTGTGGATTATATAACCACAAGTTTCTACTCTCCAGTGTTTGTCACAATACTTTCTTCCTCTGAGCTGTGTTGATTTGATTCCTCATAAATATACTTTTAAAGGCTGATTAGAGGGGGCAGTTATTTATATCAATTTTATCAGTCCCCAGGGCAAGAGTTTGTCCAGCTGCTGGCTCTGGATCATGGCCACTGTAGTGTCTGAGAGGAATGTGCAATAGAGATGTTCAAGAAGATAAATATATTCACTGTTTGAAGAGAGGGATGCCTCCCTGTCAGTGCATTATGTCTGGCTGTGGGATAGTATTGATGATATCCAGCCGCTTTGCCTCTCAGGTGTAAGATGTCACAGTCTTTTGACGTCACTAACGTGCAAAATGTATGTGACAGGTCAGGAGGAGCAGCAGAAGGTTGGCTGGGGAGGTGCTGTGCATGTTTGTTTTTGTTCCTGCAGCCCTGTGACCCCGGTTTGATCTTGAGGGTCCATCTAAAAGGAGACCTATGTTACC
Organism: Lates calcarifer; assembly: GCF_001640805.2. NCBI lineage: Eukaryota > Metazoa > Chordata > Actinopteri > Centropomidae > Lates > Lates calcarifer. The sequence continues at coordinate 4,077,996 of NC_066848.1, read as the reverse complement.
TTGCCCCTCACCCACACTCACACCGTTCTCCATTAGCTTGATTATATGTTATTACAGAGTGCTCTGTTTTCCTCAGAGCTAATCTGTGTTGCTGGGAGACCCTTGGTCCTCTTCAGCACAGAACCTTCCCCTTCAAACATCATCCCTCTCTGTCCTGGATCCCCTTAGCTTTGAAAAAGGATCCTGGGTCTTTAAAAAGTGGACGGGGTCCTGAGCCATTCAAGGTGTATCCAATGCCTCGCGCTCAGCAAGGCTCTTAAATGCAAAACAGACGGTGGAGCAAATAAAGATCAAAGGCAGCAGCCTTGCCTGCCTGGCCTGCTGTCCTCACATGCCAAGCGGTGCTGTCACAGTGAATCACAGCCATGCAGCTTCCGTGCTCACGCTGACACCCTCCCCCCGTACCCTCCTCCCTCCCTCACCACCTCAGGGCCACCAACCCCTTTGACACTGTTACCGCTTGTCTATGCCAGTGTCTAACATCAACACACAAACACAGGGTTAAAACCAGACAGTGTGTGGAGCTGCCTTTGTCAAACCAAGCCAGAACTGACCCTGAGGAATCAGAGGAGCCAGACTTCTCTCACCTTTATCCACATCAGGATTTACTCTTATCACTCTCAGAGCAGTGAGCCAAACTGCTCAGCATTTCAGTGGTATCATAGTGGTTTATTCAGACTCGCCTCTCAGGTTATGGTGCAGAATTTCACTGTTCCTGTTTTATTTCTCATAATGAAATGTATGTGTATGTGAATGGAGACTCAAAATGTAGATTATTTTTCTATGTAATGATCCATTGGATTTAAAATAATAGCTGCCTCTTAAAAGTCAATTTACATTTGAGTGAAAGTGATTTCCACTCACTTCTATTAGCACATGATGCTAGCAGAGCATATAAAATGTGGTGGTACATTAGTCATACATTTAGCTCAATGAAAAGCATGACTGAATATAATAAGTCTTTTATGAGGGGGCAAAGCAGATTTTTTTTTCCTCTGTTGACAGCTTTGTGTGTGTGAATTTATGAGCGGATGCATGTTATTTTAGCTTTTGTTTGAACTGGTATAGAAGACATGAGCCGGGGCAGGCACCACTCAAGCCACAACAGCCATCTTACAAGATGATATTCATTGCACGGTGATTCTATATGTCCAAGTGAATTGGAGCATTTACTTTGTGTGCTTTGTCACTGCTCTGCCATAGATGGTGTGGCTGCAGATCCCTGCAGCATCTCAGCGATGTCCTGGCAGCAGGGGTTAAGTAAGGAAGTCTGCCCTCTCAGATGCTCCACAGCTACTTGACCTGTTTGTTCAGCTGCACACCCAGGCACATGTTTGCCCCCCCACCCCCACCCCCACTCCTCCCCTCCTTGACTGTGCTGTGCCAAAGATGCGAGCCTATGGCAGGCAGAGAGCCAGCGGCCCCACCCCTGTTTTGCTGGTAGGACGTTGGGGGTGAAGGTTGAGAGGGAGGAACAGTGTGGCTAGATAAGCAGCCTCCTGGTCCAGGTCAGCTATTCCAGATTAGAAGACCAAAGAAAAACCTTTTAATTAGGTTTGCCGTGCAGTTAGGGCCCTGCGGTATTGCGGCCCAGACACTTCCTGCATTGTGCTACACCACCCATAAAGTAGCAGAGAGAGAGAGTGAGTGAAAGAAAGTGAGGGAGTGAGGCTAAAAATGGTTCTGCCACATCTGCACCACGCCACAAAACAAAGAGATGCCTGATTGCTATCATACACCCCAGTTATTTACTTATGGAGATCCTTACAGTGAGCTCCAGCATGGACAAACCACCTTGTTCTAATGTGAAATAGGGAGCTGGAGAACAGCTGAGCTTTCTCCTCATTTATTGCTACATTAAACCATCCAAGTTTCCACTGCTTTCTTCTTCTTTTTAACTCCTCTTGTTTTCATATTCCCATGTTAGCTCTTGTGTGGAGATCTACTGAGAAATCCCAGAGCCAGCCCTGTCAAACTTGGTCTAAAACAGTGTAAGTACATTGGACATAATTTCCTTCTCATAACAAAAATAGAGGCAAAATACCAACAATCATATCTTGGTGATGCTTAATGAGCCCTTTCGGATCCTTGACAATATACCACTAATATGGTGCTTTGCATCCTTTGAAACATACCAGAGTAGAGTCCTAGAAATAGTAACACAAAAGCGAGGCCTCATAGACATCCCACAGCCAACGCAACAAGTTTTCTCTGTACTTTCTGTACTCGCTCGTTTTACAATATGTCTGCCCTCTCACACATTTTCACACCAGTTGAGGCACCTCAGACTCTCAACTCTTGTGTCTGTATTCCTACCTGCGCTTTGGCACAGGAATCACATTGCAAGTCGAGCTAGTGTTTGTAGGGGAGGGGAGAAGAAATGAGAGATGAAAAGTGAGGAGGGTGTACGAGTAATTGCCTGCTCTCGAGACACGTGGAGCCTGTCTGGAGAAGAGATACTGGGCTTGGAGGGGGGCTGGTGGGGGTATGTCATCAATTTAAGCTTGGCCTTAATGTTTCAAAATAAAGACGAACACCTTGCTTTGATCTTCATGGCCTGCTCAGCAGACAGTCTGCTAAGATAACGATCCATGCCAGTTACTGTAATCTTAGCCTCGAACCATGCTTTTACTGGAGAGACGGACAGAAAACAGAGCTTTATACTGTAACTGTGCTTTATATTTTATACTGTGTGTCTGAGGGAGGAGTGTGTCTACACTTCAAAAGAGTATCTGAGTGATGTACAGTGAGTTTTTTAGGATGGGTTATTGACAAAAGGTTATTTTTTGGGATAAATGGGTTGAAGGACGCGTGTGGAGGAATTTTGTATGACTAGTGAAGCAACTAGGCGGTTGCAAGTAGCGCCTCAGGGGTGTGGAACGTGCTGGGGCCTGCTTCATTATAAAGACAAGCCCTGCACCCGGGCAGCTGTGCCGCACACAAGACTGCAGGAATGAGGGCACCATGAATGGCTTTCTCTGTGTGACAATGACTGCAGCACTTAGCAGAGAGGGAATGGTCAGAGGTCCCTGCTATGGACAGGCAGCATTGAGTGTGTGCGTATGTGAGTGCGTGTGTACACTGAGAAATTACTCAGGAATTTGAGGATACATGCCAAAGACAAATAATTTGAGTCGCATTCAAGGGAATGTTACCCTCCTCTCCCTCTGAAGAAATATCACAATCCCATCAAAAGGCCTGAGAGCCTCACTGGATGGAACTAATGGAAGTCTTGTGCACTGGCTTAAGCCTGTTGGAGGAGCTTAATTGATGAGATGAGATGATTTTTTTCCCCCCTGCAGATGAATTTCCTCTGACGACAGGAGGGAAATCTCACAGCAGCTGATGAAACTTTGCTTTAAATTCTGTCAATATTTACTATGAAGATCAGCAATGCAAAGATTTTCTTTCTAGCAACACATTCATTGGCATTTTTTAGCATTTATTTATAGATTTATATTTCATCTTTCCGTACAGTTGTATTCACACATTCTTTACGGTCTATAACGGTTTAATCCTAACTTGAGACAGGGATATGCACGGTGATGGCAAAGTTTGAGCTAGGGAGGAATCTCAAGTTAGCATTCAGCCATACAGTATGTGAATCAGAAACCACAGTCATAGACACCCAACTCAGACGCAGCTACAGCTTAATAAATACTTTACAAAAATAATGCAGGCTTTTTACAATGAAGATCTGCCTCAGAGACACGAGGGACACAGTTGTAAATTATTGGTAACATTTTTTTTAAATGCATGCTAAATAAACATATTCACAAGCTTACATGAGAGCCTGGATATTGCAATTGATAAAATGGGAGAAAATGGGAAGTTTTGCACTCTGTCCTCTGTCCCCACCACAGCCCATTCCTGAAGGATCTCATTATTCTATTATCACAGGCTTCTCAGATTCACCAAACATAAACAAACTATGGAGACGAACGCAGACACAATCTAAACGGACATTCCTAGAATTACAATTTTCCCTTTTTAAGAATACAAAGTAAGCTCTCCCTTTAGTGACCAAATCTGACTGAGTTATAATTGGCAAATCAATTACTGGCAAAATTTCAGAGGCATATTTTATAAAAAAAATTTAAAAACAAAGCAACATTTTGTGCCTGTTTTTAGTTAAGTCAAGAAAAGTTCCTTGTGACCAAGTAAGGGGTCTGACTCTGTTGGATTTTTATTCCTCCCAGTTCAAAAGAGCAGTTAAGTCTTGTTCCTCAGAGCCTAAAAGTTCATTTGTTATTTGACCTAAAACAGAATAAAAAATGGTTTCAGCACCATTTTTGAGGTTTAGCTGAATTTTTAAGCAGTGTGTTTTTTCCTTTCACTCTACAGCGGGCTAGAATTCCCTTGCCTCTTCAAACTGTTTGTAGTAGTCCTCGTCCTGAGGGTTGTCTGGACATTTCTGCCCGTTATTTGGCGGCCTGGCCTGGTTATAGCGGCTCCAGTCCCCTTTGCAGATGATCCAGGGCAGGATGTCCACCTTATAGTGCAGGTCGGCCGAGAACTCTGTGCTGATGAGGTTAGGCGTGCCGGCCCCTTTGCCGCGAGTGATGAGCTTCATGTTGTCATCGTAGCAGCAGTGTTGTGCGGCCAGCGTGGTGGACTCTAGCGTCAGCATGGAGCGGATGCAGTAACGGGCTGTGGGCTTGTAGATCTCCAGCTTCTCTTTTGGCCCACTGGCATCCTTCCAGCGGAAATTTCGGCGCGTGGGAGCATCGTGTACGTCTGCTGTGCTGTACGCCACTTCAGTTGGGTAAGAGCAAGGGCAGCTGGGAAGGTCGTTTGCCACCTTGGTCATGTACTTCTTCAAGAAGTCGCTCTTGCAGTTCATCCAGCGCTCGCAGCTGTCTGTGTCTGGGAGAAAAGAAGACACTATTAAATGCTACATCTCTTTCCCATCACTCCCCAACACCAGAGACGAAACCAGAAGGTGTGATGTTTAACATGAAGGTGTGTTTTCACTGGGCTGATGAAGAACAGATAAAGACAGAGTGGCAGCAGCATACTGTGCTCTTCCTGCCCTGCTGCACATTTTCATCTCTGCACAGTAATGGACCGCAGCCTGAGCATGAGGAATGCTAAGTGTGTGCAGGAACTCTGCTGCCAGATGGATGAACTGCCTTTGATAATGTAAGAACATCTGAATGAAGGATAGTCTGCAGTAAGACAAGAGTAGGCAGAATCTTACCAACACCAAAGAGTTCTGTGGCATTGAACTCATCTGTTCCAGCTAACAGGCTGACTTCAGTAGCTGCTGTCTTGAAGGCATCTTCAATACCTTTAGAGAGATGAACAGTGAAAGGTGGATCAGAAGATTAAATCCACAGAATCAACACTCACACTTGCAAACTATTCTCTAACATCTATTAACTTTAAACAGACTTTACCTGGACAGTTGGGCATATCACAAGTCCTGGACTCTGTGGCTGTGCAGGCATAACCACATGACCTGGTCCTCTTCTGGTTGCCATTTCCACAGGTCACACTGCACGCAGACCAGTTACTCCAGTCCCCCTCTCCATCCATGTAGTCTGGATTGGAGAGAAAGCGCGAGAGAGATCCTCAGCTCTGATGCAGGCCACATGCTGAACTTACTCAGGCCTGTTAGCATGCCTCACTAATAATAAGTTGGGGGAGGACATGAAAGGGGAAGTAGGGGAGCTCCAAGTTCTCTTTGACTTTGCCCCTCAAAGCAGACACCACGCAAGCCTGTCTACACACACACACACACACACACACACAAACACACAAACACACACATGCATACACTATGTTGTACATGCTAACATAGGCGTTATTGAGCCAAAGAGTTCAAGGCAAAGAGCACAGTGTGTGTGTTCAGTAGGGGAAGCATTTTGCAAATTCCAACAAAGCTACAGGGAATCCAGCAGGCAATTTACAAATTGAAATTTTCTGCGCTGCCTGAGTATCCCTGACACAGGACACCATTCAGTTGCTCTATCTGTGATTCATTGGTTTGAAAATGGGAAGTGAAATGGCGAGAAATCCTCTTTAACTCCAATTATCATTGAGTAGATCACTGTAATGGGTATACATGGAAATGGTTACGCGAGACTCTACGACCACCTCACCCCACCACCACCATCACCCATCTCCACCGCACGCAAACACACACACACACACATCTTGAAAGAAGTACTCCATCAATAAGCAGAATTAATGTGGGCATGTTGGGATGGAAGTAATTCCCCCTGCTGCCATCTGCCCCTCATTATGAGCATTTTATATGAATACAGGCCAGATAGCTGTCTAGTGCCGCTCCTGTCCCCCTTTCATAGCTTATTACAGCCAAAGAGCTGGTGGCCACTCAGACAAAACTCAGAATTTAGAAAACTTGATAATAACCTGCCCTCAGCCCACAACTGAATGTGTTATGAATGGCATGTGATAGATGACCCTCACTGCTTGTCCACAATTATGATTATTAGGTTTAAAACCAGGACAGTAATGATGATAAAATATTTCCTTGTCCATTAGTGTGGTATGAAATAGACGATGAATGAGAGCTGACCGCAGTGATAAGCCAGAAACATTAAACATGGGCTTTGGTTTGACAAAAAAAGATTATAAAATCGCCTTCCTAACCGCTGTAGTGCAAGTGCAAGTGGATAAAATGACATTTTCCACAGCACAAGCATTCCTGTTCAACCATATTGGTTTGGGCATGCTGCAACACGGGCCGGACGCACACTGTATGACAGTGAGTGTAAATTCTTCCACGGCAGATTTATCTGTGGGGTTACTTTTGGAGAGTGTTGTGAGAATGGTGTGGCAGTGCTTCTGGCCCCATTCCTGCTGCTGAACTTTGATGTCGTGAGGCGTTTAAACTGTGTCACGTAGCTAGCTCCGCACCACAGAGGAATCCATCTCATAAAAGAGTGTTAAAGGCTTCAATCAGGGGCTCCCAGAGACTCGCCTGGGATGACTGCACTTATTATAGTGACAGCTTAAATCAGCAAATCTGCAAATTACAGATTCTACATCAGACCATAACCATCTGTGGAAACGCTGGACCAGCACTCGAATAAGAGCCTATGGATCCTGCTAAATATTCTGCAATAGGCATTGTGCATTCATTTCCTTGCAAACACGCAACACACCCTCCTGTCAGTCTCACCGTATTCAGTTTGAGCTTTGCTTCCTCCCCCAGTGCCTCCTCTCCTGTCCCAGTCTGCCGGTGGCCTGAGGAAGTTGCTGTCCTCACTGTTGCTCCCGTAGGAGCGATCGTGCTCCTCTGTTTGATGAGTGGTGGAAGAGGAGGAGGATGAAGAGGTATGAGGCCACCAGTTTCTCCAGTTAGGAGAAGCCCAGTTGGGTTTGCTTTCCTTACGGAGGCCTTTCTCTGGCTCGTGGCCCTCCAGTCCATCCACCACTTCAATGGTCACCTGTATTAAAGAACGGAAGTCAATCTAAAGTCAGTTTTCAATACGGAGTCATCAAAGAAGACACTTAAATAGCATTTGTTGATTGGGTGCTGTGAGGTGACAAATTCTGATACCCCCTCAACACAATATTACCCCCGCCTCCTTTCTGTCCTAACACATGTGCCTCCCAGATGAGGGGGGACCACCACCCCTGCCCCACAGCCACCCTCCCACCTCTCAGGCCCTCTCCACCTAAACACAAAGTTCAAAGGGCTACTCAGCCTCCTCCAGACCATGAAAGCCAGATGAATCCCAGGATCAAAGACACCCCCCCTCCTCTTCCTCCCCTTCTCCCACAGCCTCACGCCCTTGCTCAATTGGTTGCTCCGCTCTCTTCCCACATCTTGAGATGTTAATACACTTTGTTCGTGCTCGGATTTAGCAGTGATGCTCTCAGAAATGGAAAGACCCCCTAGCTGGATTAGACCGGAGAATGATTTAAACATGGCAGCAGTTACTCGACCATCTGCACCACTGAGGGACTTACAGGCCTACCACACATTTACATAAGCTGCCGTCTGTCTTCCTGCACATGGGTTAGTAGTGAGGTGTTGGTGGTTAGCGCCTGCCTTTTAGCTGTCATTATGATGGACGTGAGACCTCAGTATCGATCTTAAGCTTCACTATGAGCCAGGAAGTGTGAAAGGGGACAGGGGGAGAAAAAGGGGGTAGTGATGTGCACCAAACTATTCTCCTTCTTCCTGTTTGCTCTTCCTCTCCTATGTGCTTGGGTAGCCATGTCTTACAAGTGAGTGAAAGCATCAAAGCACACTGACAGGTGCACAGACACACATGATCACCTGTATGTTGGGATTCTGTCCATTGATATCTGCTTTGGAGAGGTCGGGGAAATTGTGCAGATCTAGGAGGAAAGTGCCAGGGCCATCCCTGTGTATGTTGCTGCCTTGTGCCCAGGGCAGGGCCAACCGGTGTTCTGGACCAGACCTCCGGTCCTCAGGAACCAGCTGGGCAGACGAGCTGCTTTTTGCATTTATGTTGTTCTGCTGAGGAGAGAAAGGAACATTATATTAATTTATTGTTGGTTTGTGCGTTCATGATAAAATATTAGAATGCGTACCAAGTAAAATTAAATAAAAATCATTTGTGTGAATGTTAGGAGTCATGGCCCTGTATGTCACTACAGAGTCTGCACACTCAGCAACATTAGATTGATCTCTCATGTTGACAGAGGTTCATGTGGCCATGACCTCTGTCATAAATCCTGCAGACAGTGGACTCTCGACTGCTAGGGACCCAAAACGAAGGAGCCACTGAAACAGTGGGACAAACATCACCCAGAGCTCTGGGCGACTGTCTGCTTCCACCAAAATACAATCCGTCTAGAGCCTGCTTTTAGAGCCAGTTAGACTGTATATTTTTCCATTTTTAACTGACTATGCTGCTGCTTTACCATAGCAATATGATGTGGACATATATAGCACGTGCTGGTGCTGGCTGGCAGAAAAGAGCTATGTAAGACTGATGGTTTTCTTGCACTGGGGTTATGCAGAGAAACGTAAGCAAACACTGCAAAATAATTACATCTGCCTTCTCGTAGACAGAAAAACATTTGGTCCTCTGACAGGGGGGTTGTAAATCCGTCCCAAAAGAGCAGTTAAGGCATATGTCCCCTGTCAGGTATGCACAGAAGGAACAATTACTCCTCAATAGGACAGATAGCCATAAGTAGTCAGCAATCATCCATTGTGGGGTGGCAGAAAATAAGATCAAAGAATGCCATCAATCATGCTCCTTGTTTTCTTTTTTTCATGTCCCCTTTCTTCCTCCCTAGTGTTTTTGTGGCCGGGCTGAGGCCTGAGAATATGGCAGCAGTGCTGTACAGTTGCGGTGGCCAGTCACAGACAAAGTGTCAGCTCAGCCACATTGTGGTGGGCATAAAAGCCCCCAGTGGAGCTGTTTGCGTCCAGCCAAGGTGCACTCTGGGACAATATAGGCGCTGTAAATGGAGCTGCACAGCACGGGAGGAAGGATTATAAATGTACATGTAACTTGAATTCAGCCACAGAGGGGACAGCGGCTGGCTGAACAGAAAGACCTCCCTATCCATTTAGGAATCCTCTTAACTACCCCAGAGACCAGATGGAGTTAATATGATAATATGATGCATTTCAAAGAACTTAAAAACTTTCACATCATATTTCTTAATGTGAACAACTGCCATAATTGCAATGGTTATACAATTGTCTGTAATTTTGAGGAAGAAGAGTAGATGATTCTACATTTGGTCTGTACCCACCAAATAAAAAGACGGAAAGGTTTTACTGTAGATACGATGATGGATTTTTATGTTAAAAATTAAAAAATTAGAGCAAAAAAGATTCCAATTAAAACCACAAATGTCTTTTCCACACCCAGACAATTATGGCTGAGTGTTTGGTTCAGAAGAAGATCATTTCAGCAGCATAGCCTGTGTGTCAGCTATCGACCGTTTTTGTGAACATCACAGGAACCTCTTCGGTTCTATCGCAAGTACTTGGGCTTTGAGATGACCATGTGATAACCCTGCCTTTCAAGTTCCCAGCCCTCAGAAGTCACTCAGTGGCTGTAACTGAGCTCCACTGAGGGAGCAGCCCCAACACAACACAACACTCACAGCTTCAGTCACAATGTAAATACATACAGTACATACATTGTAAATAGAGGTGTCGTTAAGCTCTCTCTGGATTCTATTTTCTGCATTATGTTTAACTGCAGCTGCTCTTCAGTCCAGGCATTACTGTTTTATGATATTGATACTACAAATAGTCTTTAAATCAGCTACTAGAACACATGTAACTATCACACATTTCACAGCCAATGAAGACAGACAGTTTCTCTTGTTATGCCATCAAAAGACTGAGATGTGTTTTCATCCACAACACCTGTCATTTAAAGGAAGTCATACAGAGATGCTCAGGCTACTGACTAAAACAAAAAATGACTGTTATTGAGTAATGACTTACTACTTTCTTCATGAGTTGGTCTTTTAAAAGAAAGCAGATGCCACCACAAATGTTTCAGCAAACTGTCAGGTCATGAAACCCAGTCAGAGTGTTTACAGGCAGATTAATCCTCCATTATCCAGTCTAATCCTATCTGAATCTTCTGTTGTGTCATATTATGCTGTATTACACATGGCAGGCAGATAATCTAATCCTGACATGAATTTGGTTTATTTAAAGTCAAACTTCAAAGTATTCAGATTAATCCCAGAGCTGCACTTGTGATGATGTTTCACTCAGTCTGGGAGCTGAAGCCCGCTTGTAAACACAGACAGTTTGTCAGTTTGTGGGCAAGTGCAGGAGTCTCAGCACAAACACGATTTGATTTATGTGTAGCTGTAGATTATCTGCTCAGTGTACATTCTTTAAACAAAAATATACACTGAATATTGCAGAAGTGCTGCAAGTTTGAAGAAAACTAGTGGTAATAATTTGTTATCAAACTGGTTAGGAACTAGGAAAGAAACATAGATCAAACTGATCTTCCATAAACCACTGTGACCACCAGTCATCTGTGCAGTGAGTTTCATGTTAAAATGATGTGTTAAACTGTCTGAATCACGCTCCTTTGAACTGTCTGGTATTTTCTGATGTGCTATGCTGACAGCAGGTGTTATCACTGTGGACAGTTTTACATGGACTGTCAGCTGTAAAAGGCTACACAGGTTACAAAGTGAGCCAGAAAAATGAAAAAGACCAGCTGCCACTTAACAATGTATCCTATCACTTTTTCCACCTTTATTTGTCCAATGCATAAATATGAGAGCTGCCTAGCATAGCTACATTTAAGTGAGTTAGAATCTTTCCTAATGCAGAGCTGTCCAATACCAGTGATTAAATTCAAATATACAAGACTTTTTTCACTCATCTATAAGTATCATACACAAAGGACCCAAGACTAGAGTAATGTTTTGTGATCATTTTCCTTGTACATATTTGTACAAATAAACATTTTTGTTCTCGGGCACCAAACAGTCAAAGCTGAGACAATAGATGCCACAGGAATGTGTGTTATTGTCTCACTTTCTTTGGTGCCAACAGAACAGATGCTGATTTTCTTCATATAATCTTGCCAATGCATAGAAAAATATCAGCCTCAAATAAAATGCTGTTCATTAAAGCCTTAAGCAGAAAATGTAAATAGGAAAATTGTGAGATAGCGCTGCTGAAAACTGGACAGAAACAGGGAAATCTAAGCTGTTTTGTCCCATAAGCACTGAGATTTCACTAAATCTATATTTCCATCTGGGAGCTCAGCAGTGAGAAGGACAAACCATGAAATTTTATACGTCCAAATTACTGACTTTGTTTTTTGTCTCAATCAGTTTTTCAGCAGAATGATTGAGGACAGTCAGTTGAGTTGAAAATAATGGAAAGAATGCACAGGGAACATAGGAATAGCTCATCAGAAAGGAATGGCAGTTGTGTATCAGTTGTGTAAAGTCTGTCAGTTCCTGATAATGTCGACATAAACACCGCTTTCTGTCTTTTCCAAATGACTCAGTGGAGCTTTTTTACAAAGCTTAATGAGAAAAACATGCAGTTTGCTCATTTTTCTCTGATACAGCTCTGACTGTAACCGTGCACAGGAATAACTCTGAACTTTGATGGCGGGCTCCTTTACAGTCCCTATCACTCGTCTGAGATCTTCCTCAGCGAGGAACGTGCTTTAATTTGGAGATCAAAAGTGACACACCATTCCTCAGTTCATCTGGGGCCTCCCAGGATGTCACCCCCCACTCTCAAAAGCCATGAATGAACACTTGCATACACAAGCCACCCCCTCTCCCTCCTCACAGTATCTCCTCTTCTTTTCCCGCTTCCCCCTTTTTCACTTTGTGAGGGCTGCTTAAAGGGGCATGACTCCATTTTCAATTGGGAGCAACTCAGGGGTCCTTCCCCCCGGGGACGCTGGCAGGAAATGAAGGCAGTGCACATTGTGCCAGATGCTTTTCAGCACTACACTTATGTAGGTGGAAGAGAAAACTATCTTTCCCCTGTCACACGCCTCATACTGGATGTTCATATGTGTTTATTTACATTATCAAACTTGGAGGATTGATGATAGAAAAGCAGTTGAGAAGGACACCATTTACTCAAGACATTACTAATCACATCTTTTTTTCTGGTAGTTGCAGCTCTTGTCTGAGGAACTTTTCAAATCTGATATCACACTAACTATACACTGCTACAGGGGATGAATCCCCCTCCCTGGGTCAGTGATGATAATTTGCCTCAGACCAAAGAGTTTTCTCTCTTCACCACAGGTGCATGGAGCCGCATCCTGTCATTTGTGTTTCTGTGAATGGCATTTTAAATATGACACCTTGGGGTGACAATACACCCCCTGGGCCGTGACAAGCCCGGTTGAAAGATGACATCACTGTCTTCAGTGGCAGACCAGTGAAGCATATCTGCACATAGTCAGAGCATTCATGAGCAGAAAAAACATTCAGTGCTTGCCTCAACATGGGGCATGGGTGGCAATGTCGGGCTCTTTCATCACAAGCCAGAATCTCTATGTAAATGTAAACTTATGTTGAGGTTGGAATGGGCGGCATGCGCTCAGTATTTTTCACTGTGATTCCTCAGGAGAAACCGCCTCCTGGTGCTCATCCTGCTTGTCCGATCCAGCGTTTGGCTGTGTGACAAATATTCGATAAATTCCTGGAATATTTCCTCAGCTTTGCATGTCCTAATATCCAGCTGAACACAGGCCTGCTGTTGCACATACACTCAGTCTACAGTGATGGCAGTCACAACAGAGATAAGAGAAATTACTCTCACCATCATCTGTTGAAGGAAAAATTCTTTCCATTCATTTCCCCCCATACCCCAATAAAGCATTTATAAAGGGACACCATTCCAGTTGACATAAATACCCATTTATCACTGGGACATGAAGACAGTATTTCAGTAGCATGCTAAATATACATCAAAAAGCAGCTGAAGGATGCTTAACACTCTCTAAAAAGCCTGTTGATCCCAGACCCGTCTTAACCCTTGGGTCAGGATTTGGGGCTCTGCTGGAGTCTGTGTGCTTTATGCTGATGTTAAAATGGGCAGTTAAACTATTAAACCTGTCTTAAGTGGTGTCATGTTGACAAATGTGCTCCTTGTGAAATTTTGTTGCGGCACAGTCTAAAGTGAACCGGAACCCAAAAAGGCCTCATTAATCCAGACTACACCAGATCAAAAAGATTTCCAGCACTAATTTGATTTTCTTATATTGTTGCATTTGTTGTCTTTTCCTCAACACTGAATGTGCGTTCATGTGGCCTTGTCCACACCTGAGTATAGTACAAGTTCAACTACAACAAGTTAGGTTTAAGGTTTGATCTGAGGTCAGTTTGATGCTAGACTCTTCTCCCAAACATAACTCTGGAGAATGGGTGTTTGGGGGGGGGACACAGGGGGGCAACCACAGGGGTCCAGCTCTGACCCTCAGCCCCATCAACTGAACACTTGGGTGACAGTGATGAGCCCATGATGACAGAGAAGTGCCTGCAGCTAGCATTTAACTCCCAACAATAGGGAGGTGTGTCTGGTTTAAGGGGCTGATCTCTGACCCTGCCTCATCTTCCATCCCTCCACTGGCTCCCTGCCATTCCCGGGGGACACCCTAGGGAGACCATATCCGTGTGTATGTCAACAATGCCCAAAGACTCACAGGAATGGATGATTTATATTACCTGGGCCGTTGGCTCATATGAGCGTTTTATCAAACCCATCTGTGACCAAAACGAGTCTCCTTAGATATCACCTTTTGCATCTAATTTCCCCAAAGAAATCTCTCTGATGGAAGGCACGTCTCTAAAAGTAGATTTCCTAACTTACCTCTGTAAGTGCTGTGTCCTGATCCAAGCTCAGAGTTACATTTCCCTGGGGCAGCGGACTGCTCCGCAGCACCGTGATGTGTAAGGTAAGGAGAAGTAGTCCCAGGAGCAGCAGCAGTTCCGCCGCCAGTCGCACCATCCTTTTGACGCGGCCGCTCTTGGGAGCCTGCGGTGTGGCCGGAGCTCCGACTCCGCCTCCTCCCGGTGCACAGACTCCAATCTCCGGATCCGCCGGGGACGAGGAGCCGCAACACCACTTCGGAGCCACTTCGGGAATCAGAATTGCAAAAATGAAGGGAAAAGGATCGAAGGGGGGAAGTCGAATAATTTGGGGGGGAAAAAAGTGCTGTAGCCTAGATGAATTTGACCCAGTGGATTCAGTGGATTGTAAACTGTGAATTTATCCAAAATTAAGATTTATCCCCGTTTACTGATTGTTCATAAAGTTTGATATTAAGCCAAATATGATATGAGTTCATGCGCTGATCTGCCAATTAACACAGTGTAGTACTGTAGTAGTGCAGGACTGATCCAGCGCGCAGCTTTAACACTTTCCGCTCTTGTTGCGCCCTCGCCAAATCTCCAAGCTCAGGAAACTTGCAGCCCAGTTGCCCGGTGGTGTCCCCGTCACATTCTCAGCCTCACACTTCACTTTTCCTCACTTCCACTTCAGCCGCTTTACGCACTTCTTGTTTTGTCCACATTCTGCTCTATCCAACGCGTTATTCGACGAGATTACCTTTGGAGGAGAAAAAAAGTACAGGTAGTTAAAAATAGATCGTCCCAGTTGAGACTTAACGGTGGAGTTCTGTTTCAAAAACAGTATTCATCCATTATGCTGCGCATTGTGAGCCCACCGAAATGAAGACGCGGGCTGGTGTGCGTCTCTAAGAAGTCCTGTTGGAGGAAACAAGTCAAACCATATCCACCTACGGCTTACTAACACACACGCTGTTCTTGTTGTGCGCTCTTGAGGTGGTTTTATACTATACGCCCCTGTGCAGGCGCCCTCCCCCCTGTTTAACTCTTTCGTCCCTCTCGACTAGTCCTCCCCAGAACTGGAGTCCAACCAGGTTTAACACCAAATACTCTTGAAGAAGTTTGAGTGAGAAACATTATGCTCCACTTCCTGCTGCAGATGACACACATTTATTTCTAGTCATAAGATCAAAATGACATGATCTCCTTCTACGAATAAATATCCTAAGGAGCATTATTTTCCCATTTAAATAGACATTACATCACTTATATCTGTGCCCATTAAGTCATCCCTACCCGCTTTGATATTGAAAACATACCTCCGTATAAGCACAATAATGACCCTCCGAAACAACCTTAAGAAACCTTGGTGGTCCCCGGAGGCGCACTGGGCACACCGGCAGGTCGTGGCGCAGAGGAGGACACCCGGAGGCTCTTTACAGGAGGTCTGCCTCTCCTGTTGACATGTGTACAGCAGCAGCCTTGTCTCAGCCTGTGACTAAAGCATCACTACGGAAGGTGCTGTGACACTTCACTTAAGCAAGACAAATGGTGCGTAATGTGATTAGCCCTCGTGGGACTTTTTATTGTCCTCTTCAAAGGACAGGTCGCTGTGTCAAATTATGCACCAAGCAGGGATGCTGCTGCTGCTGCTGCTGCTCCAGCATGGGTGACAGTTCACTGAACCCCGCGGCACGGAAAAAGACTGTGCCTCTAATATCATTTGTCACCTTTGAAGTCAACGCATTTCGTTTGGGCACAAGTGGAACAATAACGTTACTGACGGTGACTAACTAAGTGTCATAGCTTATTTGTAAGTGTCATAACAACTGGCACAAAATCCCTTTTCAGAGATTAGTTGAGGACATACTCCAATCCACAGCATGAACACCCTGATTATTTGGTTGTGCGCACACATGATCCTTGATGTTATGGCCAAATGGCGCTTAACGCACAGCTCTGGCAGGATCCTGACAGTGGGAGCAGCAGAGCCAGAGAATCACCACAGTTATAGCACTATTTAAACTTAAAAATGAATGAGTGGGGCGTTATTTTCCGCATTTAATGTCATGTTTCCTGCATCACAGTTTCTATATAAACTGACCAGTGTGTTGAGTAATGAACATGTTGAACACAAGCCAAGAAAAACCCACTAAGGATCATCATTCATTTCATTCTTTATTCAACGACGATGTCTTTCACTGAATCCATCGTAATTCTGACAAGTTTTGTAAACTCGGGCCCTGAAACTTAACTGCAGCTGAGATATACTGTAACTCCCACGAGCCCATCTGATGCCCATGTGTGTCAGGAAGCAGCTCAGTCTTTATTCTAAAGAGTCAGTGGTGATGAACAGGATGGAGCAGTTCTATGTTTTTGATGAAAAACGTTGAATGTCAAATGTCTGAGTGAGGCTGAAAATATCCAAGAGTCTTCTGTACTAATGAAATACACCACCTTGACCAACTTCATTATGGCCCCAGTTAACGAGTGGTTCCCAGTATACAGCTTTACTGCAGTCTTCAGTTACACAGTCTTTCAGTCTTACTTACTCCAGGCACAGCATTGCTGTCTAAACCATGTAAATCTGTCTTTTGTCTGCTTCACTTCAAAAATCTCTTTCCAGAATAGAAAAATCTCTGTCTAAATGGAAAACAGAGAGCACTGAGAATGGCTTGCCTGCTTTGGACACAGTGGTGGACATCAAAGGCGTAGCAGAGGATCCCCCTTCAGAATAGCAGCTACATGCCATTCCAATAAGTGCAGTGTATTCGGATCTGCAGTTCAAAAGGGGCTGGTGCAGGCAGGCAGGTCTCTGGGGCCTTGCCACCAGTAGTCTGGCTGCACAGATGTTTTGAATGCCAGCACAGACCATTTGCCACTTCTGCTGAAACTGAGGGCAGTTAGAAGTGACGGGAGGGAAGTTTGGCAAGACACATGTTTCCCACCTTGCCTGACAGTCAGTGTGTATTACCATACTTTGCCACTAACTGTACATTTAATAATCCATCAGAAATATATTTTAAAATATATAGTTTTTTTTTTGAAAGACTGAAATGGGCTGACTGTCAGCACGAATGTTCTAATATACAGGGTCTGATATATTTGACCAAATTTCTCTGCGCTTTCCAAAAAATAGCAATTAAAAACACTGAAGTAGATAAAGGTCAAATTCTGTTAGAGCCATTTTTCATGTTGAGGGTTATGTAAGGCCTGCATGCAGATTTGTCTTCCAGAAGTTACTGTGATTCAGTTACTCACATGTTAAGTCTGAATACTATCTAAAGCAAAAAGCGGTTTTTAAAAAGTGATCAATGTGATATCTTCTTCAAACTGAATTTAATTCTCAAACATGAGATTCTTAGAACAAGCATTTTCCTGCTGTGCAGCTGTACAAAAATGTTGCTGGTAAATCTCAGCAAGTTAGAGTTTGCCTTTCTGCATAATCACAGTGCAGCTTAGTGTTTAAACACCGTGTGTCTGTAACACATCGTGTTATGTTTGAGAATGAATTCAAGCTTTTGAGTTTCTCTTTACACACATCTGTCCTCTGCTGTAAACCTGCAATGAATTTAACAATGTTCACATTTAGTCCAAAGGTGAAAGTAAACACAAATTAATAACAGACATCCTGAGGGCGTCAGTGCACCCCAATGCAACATTTGAGGCCACCTTTTCCCATCTCGCCCAGATCTTTATGGAACAGTACACTGGTATGACATCACAGATCTGAGGATTAAAGAAACTGTTTTGTATTGTTTCTGGCTATAGGAGCCAGATGTTGATTATTCACTTACAGAACAAAGTGATCCACTATAGAGCATTTCAATACTTTTCTCCTTTAGGGATAAAGGACTTTCTTCTTTATCTTTTCTTTACTTTTTTCACTACATTGGTGTCTGCAGTTCATCTACCATGTTTTCCCCAAAGATTACATATTGTATTTTTGCTCCATGTTGTAAAAATGTTATCGCGGTGTGTTTATGGGGGGCAAAAACACAAACATGGTAACATCCTGAGGGCAAACAAGTGTCGACTAGTCCCAATCTGACACACTGTGAAAACACATTTATCATGCATCTATAATCCTCTCTGTGTTAATCAAATGATTACCCCATACCACAAGAATTTAAAGTTCAGTGCTAATTGCTAGGTTAGGTTTCTGTTGGCTCAGGTGCTGCATACTCTGCATGCTTACCTTCACAACTGTTACGCAGTTTTGTGTGTGAGAGAGAACAGCAGGTCTTTAACACATCAACAATTAAGCTCTTAAGACTTGGTGAATATGAGCAGTCTCGCCACAAAACAAGCCATAACACCTTTTTTATTCTGCGCAGGAGTTGTTGAGATTTAATGGTATGTCAACAAAGTAATTGCTCCATGATCTATTAGTTACAGGAAGGTTATCATTTAATCCTGAGATGAAAGTGGTGTTACATAGAGGACATTTTTTATAAAACCGATTCACTATGGAACACTGGAAAGGAATCTTTGTCATCTTTTGATCATTCAATTTAGTGTGTCAGGAAATTAATACAGTTCCATGGGGAAGGGTCAGGACTTTTAGAAACCTGTTGTTTGGATAATTAATCAACCCTCCTTTTCCAAAACACATGCAGGAGGTTCTCATGTGTGATGGTTGTGTTTTATTAGATAGAAATGAAAATGAAAATGAAAATCAGCAGACTCAAAATTTTAGTAATGCAGCTGCACACCAGAGGGGAAATTCAACTCAAACTACAAATGCTTTTTTCATCATCATACTATTACTTTAGTAACTGAGATCTTTCCATCTTAATTCTTACACTCTCTAATAATAACCACCACAAGCTTTTTAAAGAAATATGTCTAATATGGATTTATGAGAAGCAAAAAATGCTTCCATAAAGTTTATAACGTCTAAATATAGACAAGTAAACACTGTGTAAAAAGAAGAGCCCTCTATTGATCTAAAATTTTAAATGTGCAATCTTCAAATGTGCAGACTAACTGGACTTCCAAACTGAGCTTTAAATGTGTGATTTGTCTCAGTATAAAAAGAAAAATAACTAAGATTTGAGACCAATACATCAATTCTTGTGCAATAATTCATGTATGTTTTCACAAATAAATGTATTTCAAGAGTTCATATAGTTTTAAGAAGCAAAAATAAGCGTTCTGTTAAATCACAATATTTTACAAATGTATAAAAAGCAGCTGCCAAACATTTGGCCCCTTTTCTGCAGTGAGACATGGGTGTTACTTTATGTTGTGCATTTATGGGTCTTCTGTGGCATGGACACTTAGACTTAATTTTGACACTGTGAAGTGAAGGTGTCAAGGGTCATATCAGCTGTCCAGCTCAAAGTCTGTCTCATCACAGAGGTCAGGCTGAGGGGAATATTTTCGCCGTGAGAACTTCAGACAGAGAGTGTCTCCCACCTCGTTCAGATGGTGCAGCACCTGAGGACAAGGGAAAAGTAAATGCTTGATTCAGATGGAAAAAATTTCCAAGGCCTCAGAGAGGAACTGTTGGTAAATTTCCCTCAGTGTGTGTGTGTGTGTGTGTACCTGGTCCAGCATGGTTCTGGTGTGTGCTGCAGACAAACAGAAGCGAGCTCGGGCCTCTGTAATCGGTGTGGCTGGGAAGCCGACTACCACCACACCAATTTTTCTCTCCAGCATTTCTCGAGCAAAAGCCCTGGTCAGCAAAAAAAGAAACTACAAGTTTGTATATTTTCTAGTGTATAAATGTGTATAAATGTCAGGATTATATTCCTTAAAATGACTGAATTAAAATATCCTGATCAAATTTATAGTTACCAATGCTAAATGTGCAGAACTAGGATTGTTTCTCCTATTTATGTCTTTTCTGATTTGTACAAAGTCCAACTGACCAGAGAGCTGGATCGGGGCGTTATAACAAATATAAAACTATACAACAACATATCTCACATTTCTCACATGCTTATCACAGTTTAGGTTTGAAGCCTCCAAAATGTGCAGTGACCCTACAAGCCTCCTCAGAAAGAGGAAGCATCTGCCGCTTTGCCTCATCACATTAAAGAGTCATAAAGAATGTTGCTCTTTCTGTCCCTTCCAAATCCTTAATCATGTGGTTGGGATGTGTGGTATGAATGACTTGCAATAATTCCTGCAAAGCACAATAATTTTTTCAAAAAAAAAAAAAAAAAAGCTAACTCATGACTATCAATTCCCATCATTGATGTCTTTTACGTCACTGAGGCCAGGCAATGAATGATTCCTCATTTTGTGGCAAAGTGGACAGTTTAGAGAGTTCAGACCTTTAAAAAAGTTCAGAAAATGGTTTAGATGGTTTTACAGTTTTGTATTTTCAAGACAACTGTTGCTGGGTGTGCAGAACCCCAATCTAACACCAGCATCTGTAAGACCTGCTATATATCATCAGGACAATGGTAATCCAAAACGGTTAACAAAGTAAAGGCCAGAAACAATGCTAATAGGTAATAGGGTAGATACAGAAACAATACTGTAGATTTTGAAAACTCTAAATAACAAAAAGTAACACTGTAATTGTTTGAGAAATGTCTGTTTTTCCAAATATCATTTACAATAAGGCTGGTGAAACCATTGCTAAGTGATGTAAAATCAGAAGCTACTACTGTGGCAAAATATGATAGTAGCTTCTGATTATGGTGGTGACTGGGCTGGACTGATCTTCTCGTGGATGTTAACATTGACTGGCACTGACAGACATTTTATACCCATTTGATTACACCTGAGTGGCTCAAAAAATCCCAGGCTATAACTAATCAATACCTGATGTTTTCTCTAAAGTGGTTACAGATACCCAGTCTACATGGTCTACACTACTGATTCATGGAAACTTTGGAGTGTGTAAAATGGCAGCCATCCAAATCACTCAGATGTTTCATGGTGAGCTGACCTGAAATTGTTTATGACAACCGATAGAGAAGAGTACTTATTGATTTAAAACTCATCTGTGCACAATAAATATTCTGATAATCTTCCTCTAAAAGAGGTGAATGTTTTTGGGGAAAGTTTAAATGTACTTACACCACTTTGCCTGGCATGTAGAGCAGGATTGGAACCACAGGTGAGTCATCATTGCCGTAGATGATGAAGCCCATCTCCTTCAGTCTGGCCCTGAAGTATCTGGTGTTCTCTGCCAATTGGCGGATCCGTCTAATGCCTCCAATTAAAGAAAGGACACCACCAGATGTACATGGGTAAAGCACCAACTCACTGCTGTTTCCGTCCATATTTCAACTGTCCCCTGCATGGAGGGACATCACCTGTCAGTCGTGGCTAATGTAGTGTGTAGCGTTCTTTGCTGTGCCATCTCATCCTGAGTCCTGCGCCTCCATCTGGGCCATTCCAGCCTCCACTATGAACTTGCTCATGATTACAACTCAGCTGCGCCAGCAGATGGTTCAGTTTTGTCTGCCTGACGGCATGGTATATGCACTTGCACTGTGCCAAAATGAGGGTTTGCAAATTGGATACGATGGATTTTGCGCAAAATGAGTGACTGTGGACTGCCACTGGAGCGTAGCCATGACTGAAACTGAATACAAATAATGCTTAAGCATCACATGTAGTACAGATATTGTAAATATATTAGAAAACAAATCAAAGTCAGCAGAGGCAATATGTTCTGCTAACCCCCTGTGTTCCCTAATGATGTGAATCGCTGGGGAACCTGGTTGCTCTGTGGCTGCAGCAGAGTTTGGCATGGCCCAGCCTTGGAACACAAACTCTGTTTCCCTTTGATTACCTGGGAACAGATTGGCAGTTCTTTCAAAGGGATGTAAGAGAGCACTTTAAATCCCCTTATCTCAGCAGAGAGAGAGGAGGGGGACATAACATTCGGGCATCTGCCAAAAAGCACAGGCCCCATTTTGTAAATTGTTCCTCTCTGCTAAGATAGAGGGCATGGAGGTCAAAAACCTGCTGTCAGACACAAATCATATGAGTAGGTGAGAATGCGTGGATGTGTCTGTCTGTCTGAGTTTTTCCCCATTTCAGAACTGTTACCACCAGTTTGCTTTAAAGTGTGAAATTCAACATCAAAGGGAAAGGCAGTGAGGACAGAGGAAGGACTGAGAGAGAGAGGAATTAAAAACTTATCAGACATATGTGCAAACAGTATGTGACATTTCTTGTCATGGTTCGCTTTTATAGTGTTTTGATGGACACTGGATCTGATGTTTTGAAAGACTGCACTGTTTGCTGTGTTCCCTCCCTTCTATCAGACAGGTCAAGACTGATTTCTCCACAACAGCTATTTCACTGGGCTACGTCAGATCCAAAGCATGTCTGGTTCAGAGCCAGATGAGAAAGTTACTCATCTCGACATGAAACTACAATATAGCTCAACCATAAGACACTAGGCTTTAGTCCTTAGAGTGATTAACCCATCATAGCACTCTGCGATAGGCACATTCTGGATTTTTGTTTGCCACACAGTTTACATGGCTGCCTGTTTTTGCCTTCCGTCCCACAGATTTGGGTAACGTGAACTAACATTACTGCCATTAATACTCCTTCTATTACAGCCACTACCAGGACTACAACTACAATAACTCAAGAAGAATTGCTCTGGCGGTATCAGGACTAGTCCGGTAATGACTACTTCCCTGCCCTAGTGTCTGATGCCATTAAAGCAGAAACTTTTCAGAGGTACAGCGTTCCTCACAACACACACATGAAAATGATTTCCTCTACGTTAGGGTCACGTGTGCTCAGGGACTGCACGTCCCCCCTCTCTCTGCTGCTGCAGACCCCTGTAATTGCTACCACATTTTCTGACCAAGCAGCTGTTTGTCTTTCCCTGCAGGTCTGGACTTACTCCTAATGTTAACATTGGTACTGTCCTCTGGGTTTGGTTTGCTATTGTTTCCATAAAAATTATATAAAAGGTGTAAAAAATTTTATATGCCAGCCATAATATTTGTCTGTGTAAAGAACATCAGGCTTGACAAGTACATGGATAATAAGACTGGGATTAAGGGTGACATTCACTGGATGGAGACCCAGCGTGCTCAGATAACTCACCCTCTGTGCTCCCGTCTTTTCCCATAATGCACTTCATGGCGCGTAAGATCTGCTCGGTGACAGGAGGGGACATGGCTGAGGCGTATACTGCGCTGTGAGAATGACTGCGCAGGTAGTCCACCAGCTCCTGCAATTTAGCACACAGTGTCACACAGATAACCAGCAGAAATACTATAGTATGTATTTTTAGACAAAATGTTACTCTCAGATATTCTCTGAAACAGGAGTGAGGCCCTGCACTTGTCTTTTAGTACCACTAGAGAGAGCTCATGTATAGTCTGCACCTGAGAATCAATTAAAATACCTCAGGTCATTTCTCTGTCACTATAACAATCTTGGCATTGGCTGTAAAATAGCTCTGGATCCTTTCCTGCTCTCTTCTCTGAGGCAGCCAGTAGACTAATTTGAGAAAGAACCAATGCTGAAATGAGCCAGAATGAGGACTGTCATGCTCATTATTCCTAAATGTCAGCAGGAGATTAATTCTGCTAGTGCTTGTCAAGAGAAGAGCAGGATTTCAGGAAACTGATTCAGTTATGGGTCCCCAAAGCACGTGTGTGTAAGTGGTCTGAGGTTGGGAGCAGGCCTGAAGCTGTGATGGGCTGCTGCTCGGTGGCTGTGTGGTGGCCAGCGGGTGTGGGGTGATGACACGTAGCCGGAGATGCTGTCTGGCCACCATTTCCACTCACTGCCATCTGTCCCCACTGGGCGGCGGCTGCGGCTTCCTCACACACACGAGGGGAAGGGATTTTGGGGGAAATGCTCAAACGTAGGATAAGAACCCTGAAACAACCTTACATCTGTTTTCGTTTAAGGCAGGGGATTTTCACCGCTTTAGGGCCCTGCAGGATTTTGTTGCGACCAAGATAAACCAGTTAAGAGAACATGTCCGAAATCCATCTCACGTCTGGGGCGTGGAGTGACAGTTCAGAGTGTTTCCTTAGCCACACTGTGGCCACAGTACTGATGTGGCAATACATGTCCACAATGCCACAGAGGTGGAGCTGTGCCAGAGCAGCACACATGCTTACACATACTTGGTTCCTGAATGGATGTATTTAATAACCTTCAGTGCAATCCAGGCTTTAAGTAAAGAGTGAATGAGTAATGTCTTCTTCATGCAAGGTTGAAGAGAATTAGAAGGAGGTTGGAGTGTATTTATTGGGGTATTTATTTTTGGTACTCTCATAAAATAGCTATAACATGACTGTTTTCCAGAACACATCTGCTGAGTGTTTTGTCGGTCAACCCAAATGTACTTAATGTAAGATTTGGGGGATTTCACCACAACAACAAACGCGTCAAATCTAAAGGCTTTCTCTCTCTTCCTGCCTGTTCTTTCAGCAGTTTACTACAGCCAGCTGTCAAACCAGGCAGAGTGTTCATACTTCAAACATTATCATGCTTGTTAAAAGTCATCCTGTTAAATCTGGAGCGCAGTTCCGACGCCTGCCACAAGAAGGGGCTGGCCCTCTGCCAGCTTTACCTTCTTATTATGGCAGAGCAGGGCTGAGCCAACATAAGGCAACAGCAGGAAAGGTCCCTCTCTGAATACATAATTCAAACAACATGGCCGTTTCCTCAGTTGCTTTCTAATCAACTGCCACAAAACCGATGTGGTTATGTACTAAAGTGTACTTTTTAATGGAGTAAAAAGGAATTACAAAGGCCAGAGTCACAGCCCGGGGAACATTTGTTGGACACATGATAGCTACGAGAGAGGTGGGATATTTGATTGAGGCCCAAACACACTTAAAAACAGACCTGGGTAAAATAGTATGTGATGTATTTTAACCTGGTTTGGAGCCAAACAGGTTAACGTTGTTACACAGACAGTGGTTGCCAGGATGTTAAAACAACATCAGCGAGTATCAGAGACTCAGCTCATTTGACTTTCTAAGAATGGTAACTTACCCAAGGCTGCTGGAATTGTTTCAATGTGATTAATTCCACCAACACTTATCTTAAATTTATCTCAACCGTGTTTTGGTCCAAGATGATTAATTTTGCATAGCAATCAACTAGTTTTACAGGTGAGCTATGACTGATATAGAGGCAAATGAAGAGTGATGATGGAGGGTAATTAAACTTTAGGGTTTTTAAAAAGTAATCCACCACTGCTTCTATCAATATCATGTTGTGCTATGAGAAGATAGGTTGCTGTTTCATATCAGAGTATCCAGTGACACCTGATAAACCTGTGACTCCTCCAGCAGTGTTCTGCTGAGGACCTTTACTGCATGTCAACCCCCCCCTGGAGGTCTGCTCCAACTAGAGCTGAACTATCAATTGTAGCTCATTCTTTTGCTCTATTTTATTTTATTTTAATTTGAGGTGACAAAGTATTCTGAGCAGGCCTACCTTGATAACACATGCATGGAAGAAGATGAAGTCTTTAAAATATCTCAGGTATAAAAGTGTTGTGTTAAATATGATTAAAATCTGTGGGAAATTTCCAATATTTGGATACATTCATAGTGACAAAACTGTGATATAAATATATTACTACTTATTACTACAATTGATAAAAAGAAGGCAGAGAAAACTGAAAGAGAAAATCCAAAGATCTACAGGAACCTTTTTCCCCGCAATATAGCCTCCGGCAGCCCCAAAGCTCTTGGTGAAGGTTCCCATCATCACGTCCACATCAGCTGGGTTCACTCCAAACAGCTCAGTCACTCCCCGGCCTGTTGGTCCCACTGCTCCAATACTGTGGGCTTCATCCAGGTACAGATAAGCTTTATACTTCTTCTTCAGAGCGATGATCTCAGGTAGTTGAACCACTGAGCCTTCCATGCTAATGACAGAGAATCACACAAACACTGACTATGCTTAAAAGGAACAAGATGGACGCACACATTTCATCAATTATAAACAAAACTCTTAAAATAATAAAATTTGAAAGTAAAAGACCCTGAACAGACATCACTTTATCCACTGCAGAGCATCTGTATGTCTGTAAATGCATATTACATAATTTGACATGCCCCAATCTTCCAAGAATCTTTCCGCTGCCCTCTTCCACTTACTCCCACCTCTTTCCAATCTCTTCCTCCCCTCTGATGCAAGCCTTTTAAGGCTACAAATAGACAGCATGAGTGAGTATATGGCTGGGGAATGGAGCAATCCCAGACCTGCGATCCTTGCTACAGCTAAGACCGTCTGCAGCACAAATGACAAAAGACAGGGTTTCACCAGGACCAATGTGGACATCAAAGACAGGCCGAGGATATAGCTAAAGCATGCTTACTCCTTATCCAGGCTTTCTGATGTCACCGGGAGATGATAGATTAGAATTAGTTCTTTCAGTGCCAAACCGAAAGGCAGCATTTCTCTCTAATGTTTGAGCCTGACATTAGACATTATTGCCTGATAAAGGCAGTCTGATGATGTGCAATTAAGCTGTCTCTCAAATTACCAGGACTGTTGTGGAACTAATCATTGTATAAATACCAAATGGCCATGTTTAAAGTTTCCTCTCTTTTGATAAGAGGACTGGCATAAAACAATTAAGTAACGGTCACAGCTGACTGAATATGAATACATGTGTTGGGGGAAAAAAATAATGTTGATAAAAAGCACAATGAATATGTCAGGTTTTAGTTCAGAGGGCCTGAAATATAAGCGGCAAATGAGGGCAAAAAGAGGGAAGAAAGGAGAAAAGAAAACGGCCATGATAAACAGTTGGAGCTGGGGGTGTAGCCAAGTCAATCTCTGTGGCTTCATTTGGCCTTGATTTGGAGCTAATGAGCAGATGGAGAGGGTCACTAAGACTCAGGATAGCTCATTGCCGGGAGAGACACACAATACCTTTCTCCTCTCTCCAGTAATCAAACGGTACCCAACCATACACTGACACACACGAACACACACACATACGCACACACACAAACTATCTATTATTCAAGGGTGGAGAGGGAAGCAATTGAAAAAGAGACCATTACAGGGACTGCTAAACACGGGCTGAAAGCTCTCCTCAGGTTACAAATTAAGGTTTCTACCTGAGTTGGGCTGTGTGAAACTCTGCTCAAATCCACCTGGAGGCCCATACTGACAAAGACTGATACATCAGCTCAGCTGATATGTGTCTGCAAGAGAGAGACTACACTAATATGTGTGTGGGTTGTATAATGACGACTGACCTATAGATGCCTTCCACCATGATGAGGATCTTCCTCCAAGGCCTGTGAGTCCGAGGCTGCCCTGAGCAAACCGCCTCTTTTAGCATCTTATCCAGACTGTGCATGTCTGTCAGACACACACACACACACACACACACACACACAGAGGAGGGTGAAAGAGAGTTTATAAAAGCAGGCAAGAACTCAACAGTCTTATAGATCTTTGACAAACCACATTTTAAATAGTACTTTAGGCTTATACAATGAAATCATATGCAACCAAACACTTTATATGTACAAAACATACAGTATAAAAACTTCAATTATCAAATCAGAGGAACACCAACTAAAGCAAACAACAGTGATAATTTCTGCAGGGCAGGGCAGTTCACAGAGTACACAAGGCACTACATTATCTGACAGAAACACCCTCCACAAACATCACACACAGGAAATACCTTGGCACTCTGATGCTAATGAGCACCTGCAAAATCTGTATCAGAGGGGATTACTAACAGAGCTAAATATGGCTTTGGCTAAAGGTCTGTTCAGCACAGTCTGCATGGTTGCTTAAGATTATGATTGAAATTTTGGCTTCAACTAAATAATTTCCCAGTGGCATTTAGAGTTTACAACAGGTACGAGTGACACTATTAATGATCCTTGACTGCACGCCAGCAGATGGCAGTATTGAATAGCTGTAGCTTAAAGGGAGCACTATTCAAAGTATGACTGCAATCCAACCATTTCCAGCTGAGCAGCTAGTAAACCTGTCATATCTAATAATCTGTTATAGATGATTGATATCGCTGCCTCCACACAAAAACAGATTTGCTTAAAAGGCAGAGGATGCTGGTCTCATAAAATCACTTCCTGAAGCTCAACACGCTATTATAAATCTAATGTTCTCAGTGTCAGCAATGGGGAAACCTGCTAGTGAAAGAGGAACCCACAGTGGCTTGCTTTGTATACAAGAATGAGAGAAAGATTGTTTCACAGTTAAGCAGTGATTTAAGATGAGACACGGTCTGATATGAGATACTGTCTGTCTGGAATGAGTAGAACATTTGTCTTTGTTTCTACACACGACATGCATACAGTTGAGAAAATCTGTAAAATTGTATTATCCTGTGCTGATAATGGGGTTGCACAAATGCTACTAGCTTAATAAACAAAGCCTAACCTTCAATAAAAACATTTGAATTATTTGAAAGAATAACGCTAACCATCAAAAGGAGTGTCCTTTATCTATGAGTATTTTAAGTATTTCTGCCTGACACACACCCTACATATCGCTAGACTGGACCAACCAGTTCATCTTCTCTCTGCTATGACATTCCATCTCTGTTACAGATAAGCCACTTAAAACCTTTAACATTTCAAAACATAAACAGAGGATCACAGAGAGAGTACACCAATTGCTGCAAAAATCACTATATATTTTTGTATTTTTGCTTATCTTTTGTTGTAGCTGCATTGACTGGTTAAACCATGTTAGTAAATACTGGCTTTGTACTAATAAAAGAGTGTATGAGCCCGGTGCTAGAGGTATAGAGACAGGGAGGGGTCAACTACTCAGGTGCCTGAGGGCTCTTTGCCTTTAGACAGGCCTCTGGGATCTGCTTGGAGGACCCATAACTGACTCTGCTTGTACCTGTCAGGACACATTTGCTGCCAGAGGACTGGCTCATTTGTCCCGTCTCCTGAAAGAGCAGGGGAATGTTTCCAATGCAAGCACAATGAATGTTGTATCATTCATGCCTAATAATCATCCCTTATCATCTATTCACAATATGTAATTTGCTATTATAATAGAGAACAGAAAGTTTAAGTGAGATGACATTTTCATCTGAGTTAACTTCTGTTTTGCTGCTCTGCTCGCTGGTGGATAAAACACAGTCGTGACTGTAAACTGAACCCATTTCATTAAAGCTTTTACATTTGCTGCTCTAAACACAGAATGTTAAGTAGGTCTTTCCTAAGGCAAATCCTGTGCTGCACAGAAAGTGATGTATTTCTCAGGGTGGCAACAGTTTGGAATGACTAGAAGAAAAAGTGGATACTGTGAGCAGCAGTATTCACTGAGGATGCAGAACAGAAATTCAAATTTTATCAACAGATAATCTCAGGACAAAAAAGACGTAGAGTTTTTATGTTCTGGCAGGTACAAGGCAGGAGCAAGAAGAGTGTTAAGCACCACAAATGTTGGCAAGTGGAAACAATATGGCTTACACTGTTTGTAACTTCAATAGTGCTGTGTATTGTATTCTTGTTAACAAGAAACACTATGACTCATGTTCATATTAGACAGTTACTGGCACTTACTGTTGTGTTTGAATACCCGGATGGTTGCTCCTGACAGTCTGGCCCCTAAGATGAGAGATGTGTGGTTGAGCTCATCACTCAAAATCAAACAACCCTGAAAACCAGCAGAGAGAAAAGACTTCATTCAAATTTCCTTAGGAAAGATTTTCAGTTGCAGTGTACTAGCTGAAGCACATGTTCCTACATCATTGAAATTAAAATTTTCTTCATTCCACAACGTTTCTGATTCTATCGGGTAGTAATCTTTGAATATGGATAGGTTTGAATAGATGGTGTATGATGGCATTTTGCATTTAGTGGTTCATGCTTACTGAGAGAGCCAATTAGACTCTCCCTTGGGTACAGAAAAAATAATTACCTTGAAAACAGTAAACACCATCATCAGTATCATGGATTAAAATCATAGCAGTGTGTTCTACCCACCTACCTGTTTTATTTGTTTTCTAAAAAACTGTTTAAAAAAAAAAATGTATTTCAACATATCTTTCATGCTTTTATTTTGTATTTTTGTATAACGTGTGCTAAAAAGATTTACCAGGCCAATTATCTATCAGCCCATTCCTCTTGCCCTGCCCCCATCTGGGCTTAAATTACAATGACTCATAATGTCTAGGGTCCTATATGTATGGTAATGGTTGTATGTGATGTAAATGTCATTTTTCACTTCTTTCATGTCTAATGAAGTTTTGACCAACAGACACATCACAATTTTCATAATGGAGAATACGGTACTTCATATTCCATAAAAATCTGAATGCAAATGAATTCAGCTGTTCCCCAGTACATTAACATATTTAACACTGAAGCTCCAAGCATTTGACTGCATTAGTTTGAATGAACCCTTGTAGAGAGTATGTTGACACCGTCTCAGTGACAGATACCCTTGGTTTGGCCTGGGGTGCAGCTGGCCTTGTCCCTGGTCTACCAGCAGCTGCCACTCTGCCTGCACAGTGAGGCCTGTCCTGGCACAGCCTGTCCCTGTAGGACAGAGTTGGCAGTGTGGGTTGACCCAGCCCCTGCAGGGTTACTGTGGGGGTTGCAGCCTAAGGGGCTGCATAAGTGACCCCATTCTCGTCGCTTAAACCATCAACCTCCCCTTCCTCCTGTCCAGTTCAATCACAGATATTCATGCTGTGTGTTGCCCCTGGTAACCCATGTCCCTCTGTGTGAGCCAGGCTGGTGTGCCGATAGGCCAGAGTATGGGTAATCATCCCCTTGAGTGGTGCTCTTAACAAAACCTGCCCTTCCTTGTCAATGTGTCTGAAAGCAGCTATGCATGCCCAGAGCCTCGCCCTCCTGGCTACTGTAATGTTTAATTATGATTTTAATTAATGAGGGTGGATCAGGAGTTGCTTGCAGCTGAGTTTAGTTGACTGTTATTCATTAATTTAGGCCATATGCAAGAAAGGAACAAAAGCTAAGCTAATTAGATTAATTTCTGCTGCGCTGTGAATACTACACCCACGTACAGTAGGATTTCCTATACACACTGTGTGGCATTTAGTGTGTAAAATTGCATACCTTGCCAACAAGTGCTGGAATGTTCATTGAATTGGTGGCAAAACCCATCCCAAATGTCATGGAGGACTCTACTCCAAGGAAACTGGCTACCAGTTTCTCCAGCTCTTCATGGATGTTCAGGTTACCTACAAGACAGAGATCACAAAAAGATAACTCACCCTGACATGGTCACTGTACCTGCTGATTTATCTGGTAGTCCTTTAGTCCATGGATTTTACTGGTCTTTGTCCTCCAATCACAAGTTTCATAAGACCCACAGACAAAAGCTTGGACTATCAGCACATATAGAGTCAGCGCCTCTTGCTCTCTGGGGATTGTAAGAGATTTATAAAGATTCGAGATGTGGTCAATTTGTAATTTTGTTCAACTACCCTTTTTCATCCCAGGCAATTTCAAGGCAAGTCCTGCAAGGTCTAAAATGATTCTGCAGCACAGTCTGGGACTGAGGCAGTTGGTTATAACCTAATGTGACAGGTTGGGACCAGAATTCATTTAGAAAATTGATCAGATTGTAATCTGTCACCTGACATGGTGTTTTTCTATTTTGTGCAATAAAAGTGGAGGTTTCAGGTATCTCTGGAGTGCTTCCACTGCTCTTGTGGTCAGTTGGTAAAATAAGAATTACTGTTATAATTGTGAGTTATAGAGATGGGCAGTAAGGTTCATATACTCTATTTTTTCTGCTGGCTCTGTGTATGATAGAAATAGTAACATATGAGCACAGTAAACTTTAATACACTCTATACTTAGTATACTATACCATACTATAGCAGTAGTAGCAGTTGTTTCAAAAATACAGTACATTACCCCATTCATCCTCAATATTTTAGAGACTGTTACTGTACATTTACAATCACAGACAAGAAATATAGTAAACTCTCACTAAAGAGATACTGATTTAAACATATTTATATCTAGTTATTTGAAAAACTACAAAATGAAAACCATTATTTCAGATAGCATCAGCACTGTAAATGAAAATGAAGCCTGGTATTAAGATGTTGTGATGGCTTTAAGGCTATCTTCATAAGAAAAAGATGCATGAAATACATATACATGAAACAGTTATCATTGTAGTTATAATCAATAATAATCAGTAACCAAGGAGAGCAGGCAGTAAAAAGTTTTAAACAGACCAAATGTTTAAGGAAGGATTAGAAAATGGGTATTGAGTGATGTGTTTAAAACCATAATGCAGTGAAGCAGCTCTGTCTTTATGGTGATTCCCATTCGGTGCCTTCCATCAGGCCTTGCACCAAGTCAAATCGATTCATACATTTCCTCAACCACTCACAGACCCTGCTTGCATGTGCAGGTTTTTTTAATCAGACTGCACTGGCATTTGCTCTCTTTATAGAACATTTTACCTAGCTGTAGCTAGGCATGCTCTGCCTACTTATTGATATGGTAACCTCACAAGG
This sequence comes from Lates calcarifer, assembly GCF_001640805.2. Classification (NCBI taxonomy): domain Eukaryota; kingdom Metazoa; phylum Chordata; class Actinopteri; family Centropomidae; genus Lates; species Lates calcarifer. The sequence goes on along the minus strand of NC_066848.1, from coordinate 4,045,295 downwards.
CTGCTTTAGGTCTGCATACTCTTCAGCTAAGAGAGAACGGAGGCCTTATCAGCTTTGCTTATTTGAGTTAGCTGAAATAAAGTGGTGCCTTCATTGTCATATACATCCCGTTAAACATGGTTACTTTTCCTCTGAATTACCAAAGTCACCTTCCTGCCTCTACAATCATTAAAACTTGTTGCTGAGAAAGCTAAATAACTATTGCCATGGTTGAAAGCGTTATTGTGGGGAGACAATAAAGATTGTGCTCATAAACCTCACAGCTAAATCGTCAGTTTCATTGTAAACCTGTGACTGAGATTTTCCATCAAAACCTTTACAACAAGGCAAAAAAGAGAGAAGAGTTAATCATCAGACAAATACAGCACATATGGCTTGGTAAAAATGCAAAACAGCCTATAGTCTGCAAGTGTGTGTATTATGGTGTACACAGTATTTCCCATTAATTTGTCACTCATTTGAATCCATGACATCATTATCAAATTTATGGTATGTTAATGATTGCAGGAAAGGCAGGAACAGTGAGCTATCCATTAATACAAATCCAGGAATGTTTGACACGTGTGTTTACTCACAAGGCGTGCTTTCAGTGCACTTTGAATCCAGTTACTCATGCTTATTAAAATAAAACACCTCAAACTGCACTCTGTGCACTTAGCACAGTGTGGGAAAATGATTCGTAAGTTCAGTTGACTGAACTGAACATGACTTTGGGAGGAAGTCAGGAGTACAATGAAGAGTGAAGTGTAAGAAGAATTTAAATAATTTTTTCAATCAGGTTTTCGGTTTGAATAAAGTGAGTCGTTGGCATATTCAGTAAAGACACCTCCAAGAAATATAGAAATTTAGGTTTTGAGGATTTTCACCTATACAAATTGCAGCATGTGAACTAAAACGCTAGTGATGATGCCGTCATTCCTGCTACAGAGACACTGTGGTCTTTAATAATTGACGCTTTAATAAGGTCTCATGGGAGAAATACTTGTTATTCCTTAACCCTCTCAGTGAGCCAGCTGAAACACAGATTACAAACCCAGGGAAAAACAGACCCATTTCGAAAGAGAAATAAACATATAAATAAATCACACAAATGAATAATGGATGGTGTGGAGTGTGTGTGTGTGTGTGTGTGTGGTGGGTGGATGTACTTGCACTCTGACAAACATACGTATAACTAATGATCACATGCCCTTTAATTCCTCTGGTTCTCTCTGTTCTTGTCAAACTGCTGATATCATGCAGCACTATGCAGTGACTCAGCTCGCTCTGAGCCTGCTAACCTCCTGCTAGCCTGCACTGCACTAGCCTAAACTTCTCTAAGTGTGGCCTGTTCAGTGAACTCCAAAATGTTAACCCATCAACAGGTTTTGACCAAGAAAAACACACAGCTGACAGCCAATCATTAGATTTCACAGCTGAACCACTGATACGCTGTAACATGAGATCCTGGCACACACAGCCACTTAAACACCATTGGAGGAATGGCCCAAGTTCAGAGGATAAAACACCATTCAAAATTCATCTAAAGCCCCAGATCCTACTTTCTGATCCTTGCTGTTCTAACACTTTCATCACATATATTCTTTTTGCACCCTTCTTAATGTCCAGGGTGTTTCATAATGTTACATTCCACTATGATATCATTTCCAGCACTCTGCAGTGTGGACCAGTATGTAATGATCTCAGCTTATGCCCAAACGGTACATAATTTAACAAAGGTTGAATAATTCATATTACACTGTAGCCACTGAAAGATAATTAAACATGTGGGCAGTATAATTCAGGAGATAGATAATAAATGATGGCATATGTGATGAGGGAGATGGAGTTTTATTTCCAGTTTGATACTCAACCTATTCAGTGTCACTGGGGTCTGCCAGAAACTTTTAAAATGGATGCACGTGTAAGAAATTTGAAGCACTGTAAGATTAAATAAAAGAGACACCACCAATGCGATTAACTTCAGTCGTGAGGTGGACATTTTGCTCAAGATAAAATGATTGCCCTTGCAGAAACTAGCTCAAGAGTTAAATGTGCCACACATTTTTAACACATTTTCTTTCCTGTTTAACGTTACACTGACCACAAATCTCACCTATTTCCTGTCTTGTGCTGCAAACCCCAACCCCATACTGGCGCGTTTTGTCTGCCACAGTTTTCAGGAAATCAGCCTTGTTCTCAGCAAAACCGAGGTAGTTGTAAGAGCCCATGTTGATGGCATTGTGTATCGTCCTCCCGGTTAACCTGCAAGCATGTAAACATTAGGAATCAATTAGCTTTTCTGTTTTTTCTACACATACGCGCACTCTGAGAATTAATTAGATGCTGTAAAAAGTAATCAGCATTCAATTAAATATAATTGCTTATCATAAACTTGTTACTTCATCAGTAGAGTTCTGTTCATGAGAAGTGCAATTATAATAATGTTTATTTAAGGTAAACAACAGTGACTGCATGCAGAATCAGCCATTTCTCATTTTCATTTCCTTGGATGTTATGTACATGATTAAATATTCACAACTCATTTTAGCCAGACTCAAGAGATTTGGTGTCAACACAGCCCTGTAAAATGAAATTACACACGCTACTCCATTGTCAGTACACTGATAATAGATGGAAAGTCCAAGTGTAATAATGTCTTGGAATCAACGCACATTCGGGTAACCATCAACATCAAAGTTCACATGGTTAGTTAACAGTGCACATGTCTGCTGTTCATCATCAGAGCTTTAAAAGTATTTTAAGGGAGCTGCTTCATTTCATCAACTGACCTACTTCTTTGCACTGCTCATGTAAACCTGCACACCACTACAAAACCCATCTGCATGTCTCTTTACCCATTCACCACACTTCACCACAAAAGACAAGCTGACTGCCCCATTTCTACTTTTTCCAGTCACATTAAACCTCTTTAAACATGTAATCCATGCTTACCCCTCTTTCTTGATTCATAATGTCATATCCCCTCCCCATGGCTCTTTTCATATTCCTATTCATGATAAATTCTGTGACCCTGCCGTGCAGCACAGAGTAATCTCAACTGTGGTCCAGACATTCAGGACTGACATATCCTTCCTAATGACAAATGCCCATGTGTTTTATGTTCTATCTTCCCCTATTAGCTCATCAGAGAGGAGCTTGATCTTTCCAATTAAATCTTGGCTGCCTAATTTCTAGCACCAGAAGCGAGATGATTGTGCAGGCCTGTCTCAAGGTGAAAAAACTGAAATAAATTCTTTCAGTTGCATAGTATAAATGATTATAAGCCAACAGTATGTCTCACCTACAGTATGTTTATCATGACTTGGTTACAGCACCTGAATGTCCAGTTGTAGTCATCAGACACCCTCTCCATCAGGTCAAAGACTGGTCCAGGCAGGCTGCATATGGGACGGTTCCAGTTGTCTCGTACTCTCATGTATAGGTTTCGAGTGTAGAAGTTCTCAAAATCTTGGTAAAGTGGTACAAAATCCTGAAGGCAGAGAGGAACATTATTAATAACTAGGATGTCACAAAGGAAGAAGAAAAAGTAAGAAAAAAAGTAAGAAGAGTGACTTCTTGAGTTCTGAACACTTTGGTTACACTAAGAGCTACTTGAGCAAGCTCTAGAACAAAGCCAACAATCAAGAACAAAAATAAAATAAAATTACAAAAAGCTGTATTGAAATAAATTCTAACACCTTCTTAGTAATTGTGGTCTTAAATAACAAAAGAACACATGCCCAGTTTTGGTGGTTTGCCATGTGAGCAGGGCTCCTCCATACATATAGTTCATAATTTGTATTTGATATTCTAACCCTTCAAGACCATAAAGGTTCATTCAGCTTTACACTACATCTTTTGCAATTATCTTACAATCACTCAGGCCACATCTTCAGCTATTACGTTGATAGAAAAGTCAGATTTTCAGTACTGTAGTCTTTACACATACCGTATATTTTTGTAGTACTTCAAGACAATCTTCACACGGATGCCCTAACAACAGTATTTACCAAGATTATTAGCGCCTTTGCCTTCAGTAACCTTCTCTGTATGTCTGATCTAATTAAGTCACCATCACAACAGAGCCCACAGCTCTTTTCTCTTCCTAAAGACTTCTTTATTGTCTCAGACGTACAGTACCTGCCTTACCAAAAAATATCGACACAGCACTTCTTTTTTTTTTAAAGTTTATAGCTTTTTTGATATGTGCTGCACAAAACAAATCATTAACAACTAACAACTTATCTTAACTGCAATCTTTGGATTTTAGAAATGAAATCTATGGCAACACAATGGCTCGTATGTGGCAGTGTTCAGGCCTTATCTACAATCTTAAGCACAGTAACAAGGAAAGAACTTGAATCCTCTGAGATTTAATTAGGTCTTCAACAGATATTCTCTGTGGTGTCCTGTCTCACCCATGGCAACACTGTAGCACAGAAGAACATGAAGGGAGAGGGCTGAGGGAGAGCTTAAGAGCAAAAATTGAAATAATTAGGGGAAAACAATATGTGTTGACACCCAAGGCATGCTCCTCTCCTCCAACTGTTTGGGTGCATGTGTGTGTCTACAGTCTGTGAGTATGCCTGACAATATGCCTATGTTTGTGCTGACTGCATGGTTTACCTACCTTCTGTTCCTCTCTCTCCTGGGCAAGGTGGCACTTCTCTAAGCCCACAGCTCTGAGGAAATCTCTGAGGTAGCCAAACAGGGTGACAATGCCAAAGCCCAGGTATGTCATGACAGCCACGTACATGGGCGCCTGTTCAAAGGACTCCTGCCTGTGCTGCCCGGAGGCAACACCAGTCCCTGGGCCATTTTTCTATACAACAAGAGGCCCACATGAGCTGTCTTACATTGCAGATGAGACAAGAGAAAACAATTCCATTTGAATAAAAGCAAAGGGTTGTGGTTAACACACCAATTAACCTGAATAAAAAGGAGACAGACACTGTTACACTTACAGAAGTGACTACTAAAACATATTATTCAACACTGAAGCAAGACAAACTGGACTATCCTCAGTAATACTACACCAATTCAATTTAAGACTTGCATTTTGCATTGGGAATGCAGTGGGTTCAAAAAAATTCTATGGGAATTTAAAGGGAGCAAAGTCTTGCCTTTGGGAAGCAAAAATCACATGTAAAACTGTTGAATTACAGAGATTGTTAAATAGTTTTTATTGTGAAACATTCCTGGCAGCTATCACTAATCAAGATGCAACTAAAACAAGATATTACAAAAATTCCCTATACTATTCAACAGAGCAAATTTCCAGATGACTGGGTTAGTAGCCCCAGTCTGTGCCACTTTTTTACAGTGAGGCATTTGCATCGGAGTCACAAAGCTAGCAACTGTTTTTCAGAAATTGTCACTTGATTAAAATAATTGACTGGTTTTTATGACCGCATTTCCACAGTTTTCAAAGTCATTTCTGTCCATCTTGAACAGAAACATCCCTACTGATGCACAATGAAGAATATTTTCAGCCATTTCTGAAGTAAGAATCCTACTTAAACCAAAGATGGACACCAGAAGTGTCATAAGGACTCTATGGGAAACTATGATTTTTTAAAATGTATGTAAATTATATGACTATCATAAAAAAATATGCAATTATAGAATACATACCCAAAATATGAATATGAAAATATCAGTAATATTTACATAAGACTCATGAGGGAACACTTGCAATCTGCGCATGATAATACGCCGTTAGACGCCACCATAGATATGTCACTTCCGGCTGCCATGTTTTTTTGGTTTATCAGCCGCGACTTGCGTGCTTTAATAAAACGTCGATGCAAGAGCAGCAGACGGAATAATTATCTTTTTAAAGCATTTTGGCAGGAAATTCTGTCTTTAAGCAGCGGTAAGTGTTACTACATGTAACTGTTTTTTTAAAAGTCACTCTTCCAGCTAGCTTTAACAGAGATCGCTAAAATGCTAACAGCCATGTAATCAATGAATAAAATGTAAAACAAACAAACAAACAAAGATTCTTAAATGCTCTGTGGGTTCTAGATGGAGGACTAATACAGTCTATGCTTATGAGATAAGCTACCCCCCAATTGTTGGCTAAATATTATGCTTTTATTAGAGCCTGAATGTCTGGCGTATCAAAAAAAAAAAAAAAAACACACATTAACGAGCTACGTTGCAGGAGTAACCGAAGCAGATACAGGTGGTGTTGCATTTCATCACAGCTGGTGAGTAATGTGGACATTGTGTAACATCAAAATTCACACATCCGTAAAAAACAAAACTAGAACAACCAGGTGAACAAACCAGGTGAACGAGCCAGGTGTATTTTCTGCAAAGACAAACCACTTGTTACAGCTAACTCACTGGTAGCTCACATGTCAGAATTATATATAGGCTACAGTGTACAGAGATAAACACACAGAGAGCTAGTACCGTCCTCACCTAACTGGCCTGAAGGCACATATTATTTGCATTAGAGAAAAGGAAGAATTTCGGGGCGGGGTCGCCAGTTCACTCACTGCTGTTTAGGTTGTTCGTTTCCAAAAAAAAAAAAAAAAAAAAAAAGGAGCGATTCAAACCTCTGTAAACACAACGGTATCCTTATATAGTATGTTTTTCATTTAAAAAAAAAAAAAATCAAATTAGGTAGACATTTGATGAGCCAGCTATATGTACATTCTACAACTTCCATAGGGGATTCAAAACCAAATGACATAATTATCCTTTACATGCATGTAGCATATGGCAGTGAGTTAGATGTAAACCTTAGCTGTTCATATTCAGCAGGTGATCAGTTTCTGTCAGGTATAAAGTATGCCTACGTCACAGGGGTCGTTTCAGGTAAACAGTCCCACGGAAATTGTAGAGTACCTGACTCCTAGAGCCGTAAAGCGGGCGTACTGTGGCGCACAAGTATATTTTCTGTAAATAAACCCAGCCGCTGACAGACGTACCTCTCTGTTGTTGTGGTAGACATTTTTCTTGATATCTTCGCTTTTCAGTCCATTCTGATTCAAATGTGTTTTTGAGTTGCTGTTGGCAGCAGTTCTTGACATGTTCCTGAAAGCACAGCTGCGACTGCCTCCTCCGTTTGACTGCCAGGTATAAACCGGTGTGCTTTGCTGAACTTAGAAAGGTGACTTCCTCCTTTTGTTGCGCCGGTCCAGCCTCTTAAGAATTGTTGCCTGAACATCGTTCAGTTACAGTTTCAGTCACCTTACTGTTTCGATATCGTGCAAATGTGCCAACTTCCTCTTCCCCTTATTCCAACTCCCCACTTCTCATATACTGTTCGTCTAATTTTTGTTTTGTTTTTGAGTGTATGTTCTACAGTTTATCTTGCTATGATATTCTTATCTTTCCATCAGTGGAAAGTAGTACTTTTGTTCAATTATTTAAGTTGAATTTTGAGACATTTACTTGAATATTTCAATTGAATGCTTTTAATGTTTCTTCTGCACTAAATTTTAGACTCCACTACATTTATTAGACACCTGGAGTCAGTTGTTGCAGGCTGTACATACGAAACATAATATGATCTCCTGAAATATGATGCTTTGTTATACAACTATTAGACAGTATATGTAGTTAAAAATAGCTACACATCAACCAACTACAGCAATACTGTACATAAGTACATTCCTGTACTTATACTCTTAATTCTGAAAGTAAATTTTGTTAATAATACTTTGGTGCTTTTACTTATACTTGAGTATGTTTACAGTGATGTAAAAATGCATTTAAAAGTAAACATTTATATTGTCATTTATTCATCTAGTTTCAGGTCAGGCTACTAAAAAGGAAAGGACTGGTGAATGTAGAATATTCTATTGCACCCATGAATTGTTTGCACATGTAAATTATTGTAGCCTTATCTTAGAGTATGGTCAGTCCAGTGGTGGTACAGTAGCAGTACACACCCAAATGCATCATTAGTAGTGTGCATGATTTGATTTGTAAAGTAATAATAATAATAGTCCTCTCAGTCACATGAACAGATTGTTTAAGCATGTGCACTGACATTCAGATTACACAGTATAAACAAAAAATAATTAAACTGCTGAAAAATGAGTTGTCTATGATTTATTATGGTACTTGTTTTGATCTTGATGCAGAACTTGTCTTCATGCTCTCACAGGTCAGTGGTCAGGCTTAGCTACATCTGGAGCTGAGAATATCAATATCTGGCTCACGGACTCCTCAGGACTAATGTGGGGGCTTGTCAGGACTTGAACTGCTTGAGCTACTTGAACTGCTTGAACCTTTTCAGTGTGCTGGACTGCTGTCCTAAACACATAGTATGTAAAAAGAAAATATTATTGGCTACATGTATGTGCGGATAGATTATGATACATGCTACAGCTTTAAGCAGTAATATGTAACAGTCTAGCTCTGTGGTATTGTTTTTGCAGAGCACAAACACCCTCCACTTTTAGAGCACAAAAGTGTACAATTTGCTGTTGCTGTGGTTGGTCTTTGTAGTTGATGATTTACTGAAGTGTCATAAATCAGACAGTTATTGGCATAGGTCACATCAACATTGCCTTGTAAACTTACTTCTGTATGCAGGCTGTTGACAATTTGGTGTCTGCTGCATTGTTGAAATTTTCCCCCCTGGGCAAACACAAAGAGATTGTTTGTTGGTAAAAGGTCAATGCCTACACAGAAGTCTTGTGGTGCACTTAGTTTGTGGGTGCACAGTAAATCGGAATATGCACAGAGGGGTGACAGTAAGTTTAATAAGGGTTTTCTTTGCATTCTGACATTGACCTATTCCTGTTTTGGAGAGCTTGCCTCTTGGTGGGTGTGCACAAGTAGAATATGAGAAGCAGATAGGCCAAGTGATAATGTTAAAGGGAAGCTGAAGTTTGGAATGCAAGTGCATGTCTGAACATTATGCCATGAGATGTTTTGGATGACAGTATCCGCCGTACACTCTCTACTTACTTTTTGTTGGGCTCTCCCGCTGGTGTGTGTGTTTGGACAGGGTGTACATTAGATTGAACAACTGCAATATGGAACATTTTACAACCTGTCTGATATATTCCATTTCCATGTCATTTTTACGCAAATCATTTATCACTATAGGTAGGAGACTCTATCCTTCACAACTGTTCACCCTTTGACAGGCATCATTTCCTCCTTTCCCAGCCCTCCTCAATCGGAAATAGTGCTGTCTCTTTGACATGTGTCTAGAGGTCTTAAGTCTTCATTTAAATTGCAAAGCTGGTAGAAACAGGCTTTCTTTGAATGCATTGTGTGATGTTTTGGCTGAAAACACTCAAGCCCTGTGGGATGATACGTGTCATCTGCCATCACTTCAGAGCTGCCTTCACTTCACACGAACTGATGAGGGTTGGTGTTGTCTAATAACTCAAGACCCCTGTCAGGGAGGGAGGGGGGGAACGCAGGCTGACACTTGCATGAGGGTAAACTAGGAAGGCTGACAGAAGAGTGCTGGGAGATCCTGGGTATTGCAGTTTGAGTGAAGCAGAGAGAAAACGACACATTGTGAATCCGGATTAGTCGGCCTGCATCCAACTGTTACAGAGAGAATGATTGAATGGAGGGTAGCATACCGCAGTCTTAGTTAATTAAAGGTATCCGCAGCTCTCACCTCCTCTTAGCTCAGCTTGGAGTCTTGAATGGAGCTGTCACAGCGGCTGGTGCCTCCCTGCCTTCACTACAGGATTGCTTTTTACCAGTGGGACCAGATGTAACCTACATCTGCCAGGCTTCATTAGCTATGTCAATCTGGATAGCACTGTTCATTCTCGCTTCACAAATGTTTTGTTTTTGTTAAAACTTATTTTCAGTTTCCATATTTAGGCAATTATGATTTGCCATGTAAAGTTTCCAGCACTGAACTCAAAGTCACACTTTATCCTGTGGTTAAACAAACTGTCATTGTGAGTTTAACTAAAGTTTAAGGAGGGTTGCAAAATTAGGCTAATCTCTACAGGGAAATTCTCCATTTTACACTTCAGCAGGCGGCTTTCATGTTTTTCAGTGCGACTGAAGATTGGACTTCATTTCTTTGCTTGAAATGTATCCCGTTTGATATTGATTGATGTTTTAATTTCCTAACAGGATTGATCCGTGTATTTCTCACCTAAGCTTCTCACATCAGCATTTAATGTTATTAGATGCAGTCTCCCTTTTTAAGATATGATGAGGAAAATTATTTTGAAGCCTCCATGAAAGAGATTTCCTACCTTGAATACAGATGAATTGTGAAAATGGTGTCTATAGGGAATACGCTGCCTGCAGCTCTCAGTGGGATGTCTCCATCTACATTGCTTTCATGTGAATGTCACGTAAAATGGACCTTCCTTAAGTACAAGATGAATACTAATCCATCTATGATCTGCTTGCATGTTTTTGGTATGTTCACAATTCTACTGGATTGGATAAAATCTATTTTTTCCTAAGAATTAGTTTGCCACATGAATTTATTTCTGTGTTTGGATGTTCATTGATTTCAAAAGAAGACAGCGTGTGTTTAGAAAACTCTCCAGTCCAGACTGCCCACACCAATTAAGATTTTTGATGAGTAACTCTCAAGAGGTATGGGTTGTCCCTCCACCTAGTGGCAGTGTAGGGGACAGCACATCAGTCTACACACACAACATAAAGCCCCATCTTCACTTGCCTACACCTCACCCGTGTTTTCCCTACACTGAAATATTTGATTATATGCAAACCGCATATATGTTTGTCTTAGGAGACAGACAGATCCTTACTGACATGTAGTATTTGCTCACTGTAATGCTTGTGCTCAGAGTTTGACCCATCCAGGATTTAAAGTGTTTATGGATGAACTCATGTCATGCTGTGCTGTTGGAGGCCAGTTGTAATGCAGAGCTATATTTAAACTTCCCCTGGGGTGCCATTAAATCATGTAATTTCTTCGTCAGGCCTGGCTGACCTCATTTTAATACCCACATCAGACAGCATTAAGAAGAAACATTGAAAAAAGGAATATTGAATTCTGTATCTACTGTGCTATCTTAAATTTATATTTTACATTTAAGCCCTTTTTAGACATTCTTATCATGTAAGACTTGCAAGTAGAATAAGCTCAAATTCTTTACATTTGGATGTTGGAATAGCAGGAGCATGATATTATGTGTTGTGATACGGATGTGTGTTAGTCTTGGCTGCCAGCGTGACTATGTATAGTTCTGCAAAGAGCTCAATCCATTTGGACCTCCAAGAGAAATGAGAAAATCATAAAAGGTTGATGCATAAAATGGTTGTATTTGTTGTGTTTTGTTTTGCTGGGGATAAGAATACAGAGAGTGTTTTTCACTCAGCTAAATAGGATATAAAACTTTAATTGTGTTTCGCTGTATTATTTTGGGGAAAGAGGGAACATGCTGAAACATCACTTTGTATTAGAGCCTTATAGACCATAAAATTCAATTAAGCTTTAGGTTCTTTTAGCAGATAAGTGAGTTTGTGTTTGACAGTATGGGCTATTAATGCTGTGGACTCTACAAATGTCTTCAATTAGTCCTGTGCGACTGTCGAAACAGTTAGCTCCTGCAGCTGCAGTACTCCTAACCTTGAGTGGGTGTTCACATCCACAGGGGATGGAAGATTCCCCTGTTCTCCTCAGATGCGAGCGGGAGTGGGGGGTGAGGGGTGGGGGGACGACTCAGAGACAGATATTTATAGAGAGAGTGGGAGAAAGTGAGATTGTGGCTTGAAAGGTTAAAGTAAGAGGAAGCGGCAGAATGACAGAGAGGGAGAATGACAGAGTTGTCGGGTGAAACAGGGAGGTGGTGGAGAATAAAGATGAAGCAAGAAGATTTAGATTTGGATGATGTTGCAGACATCACCAGAGGCTGTGTGGACCCTGCTGCAAATTTATGTGTCTCTGTAGGTCAGGTTGGTGCTTTATTGTCTGTGCTGACCCTAATTAAGTCCTGCAGATTATTGTGAGTCACTGAAGGGCTAGAGAAAATATCTTCTTATGTCCTGCATTTGTATGTTCATTGTTTCCCCACTGCATCATCCCCTTATCGCTCTATAAGCATTACTTTGCTGTGCTGATCCTAAAAGCAGATTATTATTACCACAAGAGAATCTGAAATATTCATATGCTGCAGAAATAATATAGGTAGCTGCGTTTATTAGCGTAGTCAGTTTAAGTGAAATGGGCTTTGCAGAAGCGTTATTAATGTTGAATATCTCATACATAAGTCAGAATGTGAACTCAAAGTCTTAATATTCCTATCCGGCTAGAATTATGTCACAAGCAGACAGCTAAACCAGTAAATCACCTCCTCTGAAGTCAGATTTCCCCAAATCTGTAGCTCTTTTTCTGCTCTGACAACTGAAGCAACCATTTGTTCCAGGCACCCAGGAATCTATTGGCCTTGTGACATCACATCTCTGCAAGGCTACAGAGTCCCAGCGAGCCCCCCCCCAGCCAGTAATTACTGTCTCCTATCTACCGGGATTGTCCCTACCAGGCCCACTGAGACTCTGCACTAAATCTCCTTGATGTTCCCAGTCAGCCATCCAGATAGGTAGCTGGACAGCCAGAAAAAGGCAGGGCCTCCTGGAAGCGAGCTCCTCCCCAGGGTGTTTGATGTATGGACCAACATGGGCTGATTTTAACGGATGGTCTTTCCTCCCACACCGGGCCCCTCTGAAGTCATTGTCACACTGGGCAAATGTGTCCGGGAGAATAGATGGGAGTTTGCTGTGTTCAAGATAGGGTGGAGAAAATGTTGTCTTTTGGACACATGGCTGATGAGACACACAGTGGCGCAGACAGCCATTTTCCTGCTGTAAAAAGAAGTTTATAGGAGCTGGGCTGTCAAGAAAAGGAATAAATGAGGATATGTGGTGGGAGGTGTTAGTTGTTACCGCTCAGATGTGCAGCATTGTGCTTTTGCATGTGTTTTATGAGTGCAGGTGCTGTAGATATATTATAATTAGTTTGATCCATGTTTCTTTTGCTAGGAAGATATGGTTAATACAGCAACAACACCACATGTAGTTTCAGGTAGAAAACAATCTTGAAACAAACAATCTTGAAGCGCTTGAAAAGAAGACAATAGAGAGCTTACAGCATCAACAATATCCTCGATCGATGGGTATGTGGATGTTTCGCATTCCATTTGTTTCCAGTAATGTAAAATAACAAGTACTCAATCTGGGACCAATTGACTGGGAGGACTGTTGAATTTTAGTAGCAAATATTTCAGTTTACAACAATGTTTTGGGGCTTTGTGCTTCCTTTATGTGGAAAAGGTCTTTTTACAGGACATGAATTTAAAGGAGATTTAAAACATTTCATTGAGCTTTGTTGCAGGCAGAGAAGGGATGATGATGAAAGATTTGGCTTTTAGTTTGAAATATTGATTTGTTTTTTAGGTTGTTGTCCAAAAATAAATGAAACACATTTCAAATCAATGCATGGCTTTTGTAACTAAAATGAAATATCAGTGGAACAGGTTGAAAGATGACTGTTAATTATGCAACACACCACAATTTTGTCTTCAACAAAAGTTTATTAAAACATGACAATTAAGTGACACTGAACACAATAAGCAAAAATATGAAGTCATTCACAATCTTGCATATCAGAGAAATGGGACCAGTTGTGCTTTGAGCTGGTCTGCCATGCTGTCAAATTTGCATTACTACAAAAAGTGAAAGAGAAATAAAAAGAGCAAGAGAGACAGATAGCTGAAGGGGCTCTTTTTTTGAAAGCCTGCTTAGTCAAGCACAGTTGTTTATGAGAGTATCAATCCACATTACGACACACTGCTGTTCTACTCATTTACAACACGCTGCCAGTCCTCAAATAGGAATATCATAGTTACTGTATTTAAAAGTCACATTCAGTATTTGTTATTCTTCCAGCTTCAGCCGGAGAGGAATGTTAATAAGCCTTAAAAGCCATCCAGAGCTTTGACTCCTTGTCACTGCACTGCAGGTTTTATCCTGGCTTGTGCGAGGCAACACATGGTGAGAGCTTGACTCTCATGCCTGTTATTTTTCTAAAACTGGGTGTAAATGCAGTGGGTAGTGCTAACTGGGGCCACAAGCTAAAGACTAAGTAATTATTGTAAGGAGGAGGGAGGAAGACCTTATCAACAGGTGGATTTCTGGTGGGCTTCAGTAACAGCCAGTCATATCAGCTCCTCTCATGTCCATTAAATGCAACAGATAGACTAATAGACCTGTATTTTGATTTTTTTTTTTTTTTGGGTGAACACAGACATGAAATTTTTCTTTCTTTCTGCTCATCCATTTGCTTCACTCTCAGTATTCTCTCTTTGGAAGAGTCCCAGAGAAGAACAGGTCAATACAGGTAAACTCCCAGAGCAAAGAAAGAAGTTAATGGTTCACTTTCACCCTGTGAAAGAGAGATCAATAACACAAATGGATGCATTTAACACAGTATTTCTCAAATGTCAGGTGTGTCCTTAAAAAAAAGAACAAAAGACAGTAGGGGTTGGGCTTGATGGCATTTATATATGAAGTTAGTGTGAATTTGTTAAAAAATGTTTTGCTTTGAATGTCAGCTGCACCATGAAGAAACACATTCTCCTCCCCCGATCACATCACTCCTAAGTGGTTTACAATATTTCTTGTCATAGTTACAGTAGAAAAAACTCACACTGTAAAATGCTGTTTTTCAAAATCTTGCCCCTAATTTGGTGCTAAAACCTGGATTGCTAAAACCTCACTATTTATACAGAGTAATGCCCTATTTCGTGCTCAGACCTGAGAAATGACATTCCTGCAGTGTGTCTCCTCATGTTACCATCACCATGGGCATCTGCTGGATGGCTACACACACACGTTGTGGTTGAAGCTGTTGATAGCCAGTATTGTGTGCTGATAGTCCTTGCACTGATATTAACTATTGTCACGGCAAAAACATGAAAGTATTCAGTTTGTGTTTTATTTTTCGGTGAGCATGAAACCAATTAGCACCTATTCAGAACTTCCCCCTCCTATTCAGTGGTAGGGTAACACTTCTTTATTTTAGCAAAAATATTTGTAAACAAGCTAATGATTAAAAAGATCTTCCAGTATTAAAAAGTACTGACTGGACTCTCACATGTGGTGATATATGCACATACACTTTTGATTTCTCTTTGCTTAGTCTCACTCTGCAGTTGAAAAAGGGACATGAGACATTGAGAATGATGGCGGCTGGCTGTGACACTGGTGGCAACAGGCTTGTCTGTCTGAGTCTGGAGGCAAGGGGGGGAGGGTTGTGTGCAGGCAGTGGGAGGGGAAAAAGGAGAGGTGAGTGACTGATGGGCATGTGTCAGCCTTCTTCCTATAGTAAATGTTGGGGGGGACAAGGCTGGCTCGCTAATTGGGGCGAGATGTAAAAGTTCATGTCACTCATCATCATCTTCATTAATTTGTTTGGAGGCAAAAGCCAGTTCAAGCATAGAACTGAATGATTAGTCACAAGAGTCAGGGGAAGGATGCATCTCCACTCGTCCACTCGATTGGTACCACACTGTGCCGCTGAACACAAAGCTGTCTGCTTTAATTATTGAACATCTGTACATTTAAATTGCAAGGCAATTTCTGAGAGCAACCCTGTGAGACCAAGTCTTGGACTGATATTTTTTTTCTCTTTTGCACAACCTGTGCAAAAGTGAATCAGTCCTGTAATAATAGCATTGCCATGTATTGTCATGATGGTCATAATAAAATACAGGTCTTGGCCTTCCACCATCTACAATTTCTATCTGACCTTGATTTGTTCCCTTCTTTCAGAACCCTTCATGTGATGTCCTGAGGGAAATAACGCTGAGGAGATGGAGAGCAGGACGCAGCCTCTGGAATTGACTGTGAAATTAATGGGAGACACGTTATTCCAGCACGCTGCTTAACCAGTGTGAAAAACAGATAGTGACAGCGATAACAAAGCAGGTAATGAAATAGTAAGTGCTCTTGATACTGTTGTATGTATTTACCACTTTCTTTACTTTTTTGTGATCACCCCTGACTACAGCAACAGTGGGATAAAACTGTAGCTGCAGTAGACAATTGTAGTTTGATGACAAAATAATAAAATTTTACATAATAAATTATTCTTGTTTTTTTCCCTCTTCATACAAATTAAACATTGCTTTCAAATAACTGCAAAACTAAGCTTCAACAGGTATAATTAAGCTTAATTTACCATATAATTAGATTAATATGCCGCCAAAAAGTTCCAGTCTCTTTTTAATGATTGTTTAATACTAGCAGTTGGCACTGTCTCTCCTCAGTAATTCCTGCTCTTGAATCTAACGATCCGAACAAAGCCAACCAGTTATATGGTCCAGTTTGAGTGGCTTTTAAAACCTGCTAAGATCTCATTTCCATAAGCCTCTAACTGGGAAAACAACAGCAATTATGGGACTGGTATTAGCATGAAGTGACACCTCAGAGCCGCAGTCATGAAGCAGGTGGGTAATTGGCCCTGAGCTGTACCGTGGGCACTCAGTGGGACTGTCCTTGTCTCGTGATGGGGACGTCGGCCGCTCCACAGGGCGGACTTATCAGCTCGCTGCCCTCTGTGCCAGATGCAGCATTTCATAATTAACCAAGTGAGACGAGCAGGGTCAGAGAGACACTGCAGTTCTGTACTGTAACTAGCTCTGCTGAAGCCGCGATCATGCATGTACAGCACATGTGTCTCTTCTCTCCTGCTCTCATTTAATCAGATGTACACTATGTAGATTATTTGCATGTGGACAGTGTGTTACTGAGGGAGTTTTATTGCTGAGACTGAAACTGGACTCCAGAGGCCTCCCTGGTGTTAATTGAGGTATAATGTGATTTGTTTTGCTGGCCCTTCCAGCAGCCCTTCCCAGTCCATTGAATCAGATCCCCTGCGATTACTCTCTAATGGCCTCAGTTACGTCTGTGTACTTTAAACAACCCACAACTGCCGAAGATAAAATGATAAGGTTAATGCTGCAATGACACAATGCAAAGTGAATAACCGTTTAAACAGTCTGTCTTTACAGCACCACTGCAGTGTACTTAAGATAACTGTCCTTAAATACAGTGACTGTTCCAGCAGATGCAAAGCCAGAGGGCTGATGCTGTTGCAACACCATTTTCTTCTGGTGCATGTCCATATTTTTACTTCAGTTTTTTTGCTTAAATAATCACTTAACCCTCTGAGTGTTGCAGGTGAATCTGTGTAAGCAAAGGAGCAAACAACAAGGAGCTATAGTTAGGAGAAGTGCTCACACAGAGACCTGTCCTTGTAGGGTATACACAGCGAGAGTCCTCTCTCTCAGTTCATTAAAAGCCTATAGCCATCATTCACCATCATTCACTGAACATAATTGCGCACTACAGCAATGTGAGTTAGAAGAGTCTGGTGATATTTTCATCCCAATATAACATGCCTGCTTTGATGCTTGAAGCGCCAAAGAATTAATTTAGAAAAAGTCAATATGCATATCTATTTCTAAATGTAATGACATGGTCACTCACAGAAATCCACAGTCTTCATTGTGATCTTTTTTTTGAGCACTGTTTGTTACCAAATCACGGCTGCCAGCTGTTTAGCTCCATGTAGAAGGGGGAAACTATTCTCAACAAGACACATTAATATTTGAATTTACAAGTGCATATTTTAGGACTTTTGATGCCATAAATCATACACTTATGAGTCCATTGATACGGGAGCAATCACTTACTGTTTGAGAAAGAATAAGTTCCATTGTGTTTTTGAGCGAAGTTTCCATTGTAATGACACAATCATTGGCCTTGTTTTTCAAAGACACAGATGTTGGATTGGAGTGAGTGACTTATATTTGGCTGCAGCCAATCAGTTGCATCAATACCATATTCAGTAGGAACAACATGCAACAATAGGATTTTCTTTTTCTATTATGAGAGGAACAGGCTACCAGGTGCAGGTCTGTAGGGAACGTATTTATTTATTATAGGTTGGTGTGTTGATTTGCAGAGATATACCTGACTAAACCGATTATTCTTGAGTGACCTTTCTGCATTGGTGCCACTACACTGCAGTTCATGAATGTTTAATGGAAAGGCCGGCTGTTTTGGGCCTGCCAAGCTAGGTTTGCTGCCTGACAGAAACATACTAACTCAAAGGCAGAGTGGAGGTTAAAAACAGTGGGTGCTACAAACAGAGGACACCCGACACAACCTCTGACAAGTAAACACCCCTCAGACCCACAGAAAGCAGGTGAGTATCAGATGAGGGAGGCATGCAATTATGCAGACAGACCCATTGACATGACCCACTCTGGCTTTGTCTCGCTCACATGCACACATTTTGAACTTACATTTTATCCCTGTAAATTGGATCCTTGGCCTTGTTCAGCTTTTACTGGCAGTATGACCCATGCCATATCAATTAATGCCATCAGGTATCACTCAAGAACACTAGATAGATAGCTAGATAACTACAATGACAAATGCCAAGCTCAGGCAGAGTGAAAAAGCATGGGTGAGGACAAAGTAGAAAATGAGAGGGGGACTTTGTACAGAGAACGGGAACAACAGGATGTACTGCTGTGGTGAGATGTCATTACCACAATGTCTTTCTTACAGTCTAGCCCACAAGCTGCACTCCACTGACACTTTTTGTGTCTCCTTGTATTTTCTACCTACTATAATTTATACTCTAGTCACAAAACACCTTGAACAAAGTACAAAAGAAGACAGTCGCGAGAAGCATTTTGCAGCAGGCAATGATAATATTAAAAGATGATGGGAAAATGGGATAGATAATTGGGTTTGAGAGTGAACTGAGATTGCACATGAAATAGTGAGAAAATGTGCGGCGGAGGAGGTGCTGGTTTGGCAGGTGGACAGTAATGTGTATAACAATTACCAGATTTATAAAAAACAAGAGACAAACAAACACACACATACATACACACACATCATATCCCTGAAACAAAACCTCCACCAGTTTGCTGATGCCATGTTTGACTATAAAGGCACAAACAACATCAAATCAAAGTCTTTTACTCTGTGTTTGCAAGATAAACACAATCAGCCTCTCATATCTGTCTGACAGCATCCCACTCTTCCAGCTTTATGGAGGAGACAGCACAAAGGGAATGCTAGTCAAGTGTGTCATGAAGTGTGAATGTGAATGAGAGAGGGAGAGAGAGACTAAGGCTACCTTCAACGCCACTGAAGTGTAGGGAAACTTTTACTCCCATGAAGTCTAACATTTTACTGCTAGGGTGGCATGACAAGCTGAAACCTTCGACTCTGAGCTGAAATCTGAGGGAAAGAACAAGCAGATGAGCCAGCTGCACTAACAGAGTGGACGGCATATGAATATGATTTCAATAACAACTCTCTACTGTAGAAGTCCTGGATTTTCAGTTCCAAGTATAGTTACTCAGATTGACTAGTTTGAAACTTAAGCATAATATGTCTAACTAAAGAAAGGGAAAAATAATGAGAGGATTAGATACAGGAGGTCAGATGCAACTTCCTCTGTGTTTTTCAATCAGTTGTCTATGTTTTTATTATGTACATGATAGGCAGATATATTTTCTAATTACTATTTCAACTGGGCAAAACAGCTGTCTTGCAAAAAATATAAGAACCTCAATAATTCCTCACTACTTAAAGATTCAAACCTCACCTTGAGGCGTCTGTTTAAACTTCCATTGCTTCTTAGTTGAGAGAGGCACTGAAGAGGGAAATAGATGTCTGGACTGGGGCTGTGATGCAGAGAGCGAGTCTCATTGATAATGCATCAGCAGAAGAAATCCATCAAGACCGCATCCATTTAATGCATGAAGTAGACATTTATGCATGAAAGTACCCGTGGCCTCTGGCTCTGAACCCGCGGCCAGGCTAAGTGGGGGCTGTCCTCTCCAGGTTGTCACCGAGTACAGTAGCTCTGGTCTCAGGGACACAGCGGCTCCCCCAGACATCAGTCCCGCCCAGTTCCAGACAAAAGAATGAAACATTCATGAGGTGTCCTTACCACAATGGCAGATTCAGTGTTGTTTGGTTATGATGGCCTCCCTGCCTTTTCTTTCTCACTCCACTCCACCCCCCTTCAGACACATCATCATATCTTCTGGCCCACTTGATAGAGGTTTCAGGTGAAAACATAAACCCAGTGTGGAGTGATTACCGAATGTGCTCCTGCAGAGGAGGGACTGGCATTTCTCTTTCTTTGTTGTGCATCTGACCTTTGAAAATATCACAGATTAAATCTTTAATTATTTATGAAGGTTAGTGGTGGTGATAGGAGAAGAGAGGGGGATGTTGCCACATGTGATGAGGCATTCTTACTGTAAGAGAAAAGACTGACTTTTTAGCTGTTGTGGTTCTGATCTGACCAGTACACATAGGGGCATGCACTGAGCCCCCTGGTTCGCCAGACAGACATTTTTTGTTTGAGGACAGTTTCTTTTGTGTAATTTGTGCTTTCAGTGTGTAATGTGTCCTTTCAGATATTATTATGTAGATTTTAAGTTCTACCGCCAACATTGCACTCAAGTAGGGACCTCTTCCCAACATGTGTTGCACACAGTTTAGTGAACATCAAAACGGCAACCCTTAGATCATTCCAGCTCCTCACATCATCTACCCTCATGCTGTAAACATTCCTGACACATTCATTTTAAAATAATTAAATAATCATAATGCGAAAAATAATAGATAAACAAACAACAGAGAAAATGACTGTGTTATATGGAAAAAAGTATTTCCCGGGAGAATGGTTTAACCAGTGTTTGATATGCAAATTCCTTTTTTCATTGGAACCCCCAGTAAATGTCAGGAAGGGACACTGGGGAGGGGCTGAACATCTCAATTAAAGAGCGGTAACATGCATCATTCCAAACAACCCATGAAATGAAAGGCATCATTTAGATTGATCTACAGCATCAGCGAGAATAAATCAGAGCAGCAACCTAATAATGCAACACTCCAGGGTGCGTCTGCAAATTGCAGATAGGAATTCAGAACAGTATCTGCATAATGATGTTCCAGCTGATGAAGTTGGTGATCAGTATTTGGGAAATGGCTACTGTCACTGTGAAGTTAAATGCTAAGATGTTCCTGTGAGAGAAGAACGAGTGTAGGGCTATACCTCTCTAATGGCTGAATCATGCTTACAGTTTGTTTTCTATGGACCAAACTGTGGTTGAAGGCAATAAACTGATTCGTCTGCACTCCCAATTAACCTTGTGCTGTGTTCATGCCAGTTAAGCACTTTCAGGGAGTTTGCAAATGTGCTCCTTGGCATACTCTGCCTGTATATTGAGAAGGCACTTCAAGTTGGCTCTTGGCAAGTTTAAGTATTCTAAGTTTTCCAAACATTAGGAGCTGCTGGCTATCTGTCGATGGTCCCAGAATATCCATAACAGCTTGTGCTTGAAGGGTTCTCCTAATTAACTAATTTCCTAATGGTTCTGATTATATTTGGACTCATAACAAACTGAACCATAGGATCTTTCTGTGTCTGTGAGAGCTGTTTTTTGAGGCATCATAAAATTACTTAGAAGATTTTTTAAAAAGTTTATTGTTGTTTTGGATAGCATTACTTAACTTTCCTTATTCAGTAACATTTTGTGTGTTTCAAAGTCAACATTCTCACAATTTGATGGGTGAAGGTGTTTCATATCAGCGCAACTATTATAGATGGTTTCTATTTTGATCATCGTAGAGTCCAGAATAATGTGTTTTGCCACCCTAAAGGACAGATCTTTGTACTCATTATTCTAAAAATTGCTCACTTGCAAGTAGGGAGATGTTCTTTAAAAATTACTCAAGGGAACATAAAAGTACTGAGTTTCATTAATCAGAATATGAATTTATTTACCCAGTATGAGAAATGCACTTGGATTTATCTTGGTGACATCAGTGCTAGAACATTGCAATTGTATTTTTTATTGTGCTGCAACAGCAGGACCATACATTAATCTCCAGAGGACAGTGAGTTAAACAGCAGAGATCATATAGTGCATACATGTATCCAGATTCTTCAGAAAGGCAGCATTGCACAGGAAGGAGTTCAGTACAACGTAAAGCTGCATATGAATGTAGATTGTTGGGTTAAGCAGAAAACCAATGCAAATTGTAATTATTAAGCTTACACTATGTGATAATATCAAGGGTTATATTAACAACCCCCACTGAGAATGACCTAATTAACTGACCAAGGAGGGGATGAGATGTTAGACGGACACAGCATGAGGGGTCACACTGCTGATGTCACCTCAGATTGCTCTGTTTACATTTTTACAGCAAAAGCATGTGGAAAGATCTGTCTATGGTGTTTAAGTATGTTAAGAAATATTAAGATAGCAGAAAGTGAGTCTTTTTGCCTCTTTGTATTGTAATCCTTGGATTACTCTGCAGTGCTTGGAGGATGATGTGGACTTATGCCAGACAATACAGTACATGCTCTTTATCTTCGACTGGATATACTACACTTTGTGATCTTGATCTGTATCCTTCAGTGGTAACACTTACATCAGATTTTTGCTTGGTCACAGAGTTCTGTCACACAGTTCAACACTGTTGTGGGGCACCAGTTCTTCTCTGACTGGAATCTGGGACAGTCTTTGCTTGTTACACTGCTCAACATATTCTCCAGCATCTAGCGCAGATTCAAATGCAAGATGTTGAAGATTAGACGAATTACTTGGAATTTAAAAAAAGACTGCATTTAAGGCTTTAGATGACCCAGTTTCCAGGCATCCATCCAGTGGCTTAGTTGCTCTGGAGGCTTCTGAATGTTGTATTTGTGAATTCACTATGCACTGTCTATGTGCTTGTGTTTGTGTGCATGTGCACAAGTGTGTTTATGTCCATTGTCTATGTGTGCATGCACACATGCAAATACATTCCTGTATTTTGTTTTGTTTTGTTTTTTCTATATTTAGTTTTTGCTTATATGCAGCTTTTTTGTGTGTCTGTTGGTACACATCCTTAGATCTCATCGAAAAACAGTGACCTAGATATAATTAACCCCCTCAAACCAGTAGAAAATTATATTTAAAAGTAGCACAGCACCCATCAGTCTGCTCTGCATGTCAGCATGGAGTTGCACCCTATGTTAAAGCTGTGTTTCTAATAGAGGGAGATATCATGCACTCCCTGCAGCATGTCAAGCTGGCGGCACACAGGGCAAATGTTCAGAGAAATGTAGTAGACAGGTGACAGAATGAATAAGCTTGTCTCAAGGCAGTCTCATGGCTGACAGGTACTTCACACGAAACACATAAATTCTAAAAAATAAGAGCTTCTCTTGTTGCCAAAATGAGCATCACTTATTGAATAGCAGAGAAACAATTAATGCCCTGAACCATGGCTTTTGCTTCTATGGCAGCACAACACCAAGGTGCTTTATTTATTCTTGCACAGATAGCCACTTGTAAGACATCATAAGGTGTAATTTTCCATTGGCTAAACAGCTTCCATCATTTCCTTAGAGATGAATGAGCACCCACATCACACGCCACTTTTAAGAATCTTCACCAATGCGTAAGATCCTGATTACACTTTGCCTTTAATCTAATAATCAGATTTAATGTGACTGTTCATTTGTTCATGCATATCACTGTGGGTTTGAACTCCTACTGTGTTGGACACACATACCATGTTCGACCCATTTTCTTCAAAATGGCAAACTGACTTATGGATGCTATAGTTATTATGAAAATGAGCCAACATTAACCCCTGTGTATTCTATCCGATCAGATCACATTCTTGTGAGATTGATTTCCTCTGAAGACCTCTTAGCAGATCAAAATCCTCTCAGTAGCTCAAGCATGTATCTGATGGCATAAATTACGAGCTGGATCATCTGTTGCTCACAATATGTCACGAAATGGCTGCTTAGTAAGAAAAGGGGGAAATTAATTCAAGGATGATTGATATGATTGCAGGCGGGGAAGTAATGCTGCTTTGAAAAGGAAATTATCAACTCCTCACAATGATTAATCAAACTTATGATGGTAAAATTCACTAGATTTCAAGTTGCACTCTCAGTTGCATCTCAAATTCTTAAAGTTAAAATGGACGTGCATTGGAGACTGATTGGCTCAATTTTAAGAATATTCTTGTGTTAACAGTAGGTGGAAAAGTAAAGATTTTTACAAGTGGACTGTTACAATCAAGTCTTCTACCATTATTTAAAGCACTGAAATAATGTGAATTTCGTGTCTATGTGCAGAATGTAACATAAATTGCATTGCACTGAACTCAAAATAAAATTTGAGATATAGAGACTCATGCTGTGTAACTGCATCCTGCAGCTGATGTTTCTAAGCAGCAATGCACTAAGTAGAAGATTTGTCTTTTTTGTCACAGATTCTGCATAAAATAATGAATAACTCTTACCATATTTATGTCTTACAAGACAGCAATATTCTGCAAAGAGTCTTTTTCTTGCACGATGCAGCATTGCTGATGCGTGGTTTCCTCACCCTCCTGCTGGGAGGTGTGAACCAAGGGAAAGGTAGAGACAGGAGAAAGAGGAGGCAGAGAACGCAGTAAAGCTCAATGAGCACAATGTCCTCATCTTCTTGTTCTGGATATCAGAGTTTCCAGTCCAGTTTTTGTAGAGGAAATGATGTATTAATAATCCATTACCCATGATGTTCTGAGTAGTATTTCTAATAAGTTGATTAGATGATGGAGTTATCATGCAGAGCTGCACACTGTGGTTATAACAGGATCTCTACACACACTCATTAAACCTGCTGATTTTGTTTGATGAATCAAAGCAAACCCACATGTAGGAGAGATGCAACTAGACAAACTGTGCCTCCAGGAGTACTTTATGATATAGCTAGGAGATAAACATCAGAAACCTTAGTCTGTTGGACTTTGTGGAGAATAAGAAGAGGGAGACTGGTGCATCCTAAAACAATTAAATACATGAATATATTTATGATTAAATATCTTTATCCTCGTCAGGATGGCAGTGCTACTGAGAATCCTACTGGCACACAGTCCTACCCTGGGGTTCGGGGATTACATGTGCTGCGTACACGTTAAAGCCTCTAAACCCTCGCCTCCGCAGAGCTGATCTGACTGCACAATCATCCCCCTCATTCTCAGCTCCACTCCACCGGCCATGAGGCCTCCATTCTCCCAGGATGCCGGCTGCTTACTTCCAGATCAGCAGAGCTCTGCAGTGGTCGCAAACGTCGGACCAGGAGTAAATTTGTCAGCTTGCCTCTGTGTACACAGGATCACCTGGGAGTTGACCCTCTAGCTCACCATCAGTTCATGGAGTCAGGCGTTCTGACTGGAGTGAGGATTTTTCAGTATAAATATATTTTAGATAAAAAAACACGTCAGAGGAACATTTGGAGTTTGTGTTTCAGTCACTGCATTTGAACTCCTACATACTTACTTGCCACATGCAAACATACACTCATTTGTAGTACAAAAACATGTCTACACAAACGTATACATACACACACTTACTCTCACACCCACACCCACCCACGCATACACAAACACACAACACATCTGCAATTTCAAGGGGTGAATTGAGGACCTAGAGCCAACGAATACCGTGCAGGGCAGAGCATATTCAATTAGCCGCTGGCACTTCTTTACTCTCACCTATCGTCATTGCATCACATTTCAATATTGCACAGAGGTGTGCCGCCAACGCACTGCTGACACATCAAAGGGCTGCGGCAAATCCACACTCCTCCTCAGAGCCTCACAGCTATGTCACAGCCGTTCTTGGGGTAGGCCAGACAGGCGCAGGGAGAGGCCAGGCATGACTAAAGACCTCAGCAGACATATTAAAAAATGGATTCTCTATTTCCCACTTCGATGAGTTAAAGTCATCGGGCCAGCCTGTAGGTAGACCTTGATGGTTTCCTGGTCTAGCATGGCATGGTTAACTTAGAGGGAAAAGGAGAGAGATGATCTGGATCATAAGATGTGCATGACGGGGTAGATGTGATGAATGAATTTTAAGTGCAACACTACCTTATACTCCTACTTTTTTTGCCTAAAGTTAGTTTTCTAAAAATTCAAACTTAACCATTTTCTCTGTCCATCACATCTGTACCCAAGTACACCAGGACAGGTCTGGTGCACAGCAAGTAGTCCATCAATGCAGCACCAACACTGTCATTGACACCAAGAAATTAATAATAACATTCCCTCTGTCTCTCTTCTATCCCTCTTGAGGCTGTTGTAGATGGAGGCGATACAGGCAACAGAGGTTCCCTGAGATCTTCATTAGGATGTACATGTAGATACAACTTCATTTGCAGGAGGAGCATTAACACAGCAAGTTAAAGTTAAAACGATATGCTCATTTGTTGCCTCTAGGTTTGCCTCTTTACCTCCACACTGTCACTTCCCCTCTCTCTTCTCCTTTACTGTTGGCCAAATGAGTTAGGGCTCTAAATTGAATTCCATCTTCATGTATTTCTTCCACAGGGCTCGCTAATTAAGAATTTAATTATGGCTGAGAGCAAAACACAGGCAACAAAACCCGCTCATGTTTAAAACATCTTTGGACTTGCTATCTCTCCCTGTCTCACTCTTGCTCCCCCTCTTTGTCTTTCCTTCCTTGTGTGTGTTTTCTGAAAGTTTTGAGGTGAACTGAAGGTAAGACATACGCTAAGATGGTAATCAGAAAGGACTATACCAGAAATTCTCAAGAGTGAGCATGCATGATCAAAGTCAGGAGGCTGGACCGTAGAAAAGCTACTCAACCCTTCTTGATATTATTAAAAATTACAGGCCTGTTTGCTCAGAATAAAATCTTTCAGTGTATAAATCCTCCACCCCCAAAAATGAATATTTGATGATTATTGCAATTGAACAAAAAACCACAAGATTATTAGCACCCTGTGTTTTACTTCTTAGTTTAACTCCGTGAACTGCTCAGTGTGATATTCTACAACTGTGACATTGTCTCCTCTCTTTCAGTGCTTTGCACAAGGGCTGCCTGGAGGTTCGTTCCCCTGCCTGGGGGCTCTCCACTCACTAGACCAGTCCTGTTCACATACTCTACCTTTTCTCCCTGTCTCCATTACACAGATCCTCAAGTGTTGTCTCCATGGGCCAGCCCTCCAGCAGCCATTTGTCACAAGCAGATGTTCCAGAGAACCATGACCTCCGAGTGCGGTTGCTGGGGAATGGGAGCTTGGCACCAGTTCTGATTGGAATCCTGCAGAGCAGAGAGGGCATGGTCAAGGTGAGTAATACCAGCCCCTCTCAGGTCGTGAGGTCAGCTAATCTCCCATGGCAATCAGGAAGGAAATAGAATGAGTGCAGGGTCCCTGAATGGGGCTGTCCAGGCCCTGACATAGCAGTGATGGGGCCAGACTGTGACTGACTTTCAAGGACAGTTTTTGGTGTCCTTTCAAACTCTCTCACACATACCTGATATGGGATATATGGTTAAATTTGAACCTACGCTAGTTACATCTAATATGAATTACATGGCTGCATTCATTGAAATACAGATATCTGTAGGTAAGCAACAATATTCCGGCATCAGAAGCATGCTTGTTTCCATTTGGGGGTCAGGCAGCACTAATGAGCAACACCTTAGCAATAATGGCAACTAAAATGTGCAGGTATACTGTCCTTGTCGAGAGGGACTTGAACAAAGGAAAGAACTAACTGAAATATCTTCTCAAGGTTCAAATGGGTAAATGTGGACTTCTAGTTGGATATGGGTGAATACAACACCATATGTATACATATACATGCATTGGTTATGCCCTTACAAGCTAATCTGACACAAGCTGATATAATTTTGACCACTACTGAGGCTGATGTGACCATGTATAATTTGTATCTGTATGTTTTCTAATGTGTTTACTAGACTGCATGTGCAGAACATGATCACGGGACAACGTGATGCACATTGCTGCCAGCTGCATAGGCTGTTAACAGTTGGTGGCAGTAATGTGTGCTAAAAGTAGCAATACACCAATAAAACAGAAGAGTCAGTGTAGTAATGGTGCAGCGTTTAGAGCATTGAATAACAAAGACTTCAACATGTTAGTTAGACCTTCAATATACACGCAATGCATTTTTGTGAAAAATGTTAAATGAGAACAAAACCATGGCTGCTTATAATTAAAACTCCACATGGTGCCCTGAAAATGACAATCTCTCTTTCTCTTTTTTCTCTCCTGCAATCCCTCTCTCACACACAAACACCTGCTGGTTTGGCTGTGGCTGGCTGTCCTTGGAAAGGGTTTGTGCTGTCACCTCACACCTTGCAGGTCATGTGTCATTACAGCCCATTGTTGTGTTCCCAGAGCCACAAATGAAATGATTTCCCACTGGCCTGTTGAACATAATTTTGCTTAAATTGGAGAGTGGCAGAAAGAGACAGGAAAGATATGGCGAAGTGCTGTGGACCACGTAAACTGCTGTGCGGAACATAATGAGGCACATTCAAGCAAGTGCTGTCTGTGCACGGTAGGCACCTTAGTCCACTGATGTAATATTTAATTAATGTGAAAGTACTTGTCAGAAATGTTGTTTTTCTACAGTGAAACTGTGTTTGTTTCCAATTAAAACTACACTTGTGTAGAATTACAAAAGATTTTAATTAATAGGGCAAAACCACAAGCTACAGGTGTACCTGCTCTGATCAGATCACTTATACAAAACATCCAGGGATATCAGCAGGTGGAGCAGATACTAATGAATTGTCATAGATACGGGTATAGAGGAAGAAAATGAGAAAAAAAAAGGTACTGTCAGTGGTATTACACATTAGAGAAGAAAGAGTGTAGCACTAAATGTGTTCTGGTGTATAAAAGAGAATTTTCAGTTTGTGTTAAACAGATATTCTGTTATTGGATGTAACTATAATCCAGTGACAGAATGTAACATAATGTTAATGGCTGCATTAAAGACCTGAGTTAAATATTTGACACCATGCACCATTTTAGAAAAAAAAGATTTAAAAGATTTTAAATCATGCAGAGAAATTGTACAAAGTTTAACAATCTATGCTTTAATAGTTGCTTTATGGCTTGTGGTAACAACATCATAGTCACTGAGCAGATCTATTTTGCATCTCATATAATTTTTATTTCCATCTTCTGTTCTTGTAACCATATATGAGCCATAATATATTTAATAGTACTTGTGTCTGCATTACACACCTTTTGCATCACCTTTGTGATAATAATAATAATCACAGTGAGCCATGTCAGTGATTAAAGCTATGTAATTTGCATTCTCAATAAGGCAGGAGAGAATGTGGTGTGATAAGTCCCCCTAATGATATGATATACATAGTGTAATTCATTAAAGGATGCATTTGTTGAATAATATTCCAACTTCCATAATGAAGATAATAAAGAGCACTCATCCCTTTCTCCTCGAATTACTGCTCACACACAAACTGTGGTTGTATAATTAATATGTTCTGAAATCAGTAATTAATAGAAAGGTTGGCACGCACATAATTCTTTGATTTAATCTATTAAGCCTTGGATTTCAGAGTCAAATCGCTCTGCCGTGAAACCACTTTGAATTTTAATTTGTCCTTTCACAAGCTGTTGTTAGCATTTACATCTATCCTTCTCCCTTACTTTGCCTATTTCACTTTGGTTTGGGTTTCAATGCAGATTTTGACGCTGGAGCTGATGACAAGTCTATTTCCTTGGACTTGATTCAGCTGTTTCTCCATCTGGCATTGGAGCACCTGGGGTAAGCCTTTCCCTGTAAACTGCTTTTCCCTGCCTTTCCGTCTCCCTGTGTAAACCGATTTTCCATTTCTGTCCGCTTTGTTTTTCTTCCCTCCTTCTTCAGCTCCTCCACTGTCTTCTATATTTTACACCATAATACATTTACATTATGTTTACTTTTCTAAAAGTACTTTTAAGTGTTAGATTTTACCCAATGCGACTGTGAGCACTGAGCACTGAGCACTGATCCGATGACTGAAATTGGAACGTTGCAAAGTGAACGGCCTGAGAAGCCAGATTTGATAACACAGTGTAGCACAGAGCTCCTCGGCTCTAATGAACACTACAGATGTGTCAAGCAGGGGAGGAGGGGTATGCCGACGGCAATGTAAACAGCAGCCAATTACCTGCCTGGATGACGATTCTTTACTCCTGCTTAGTGCATACACGTGAAGAGGCCAGTGCATCTGCTGCGAAGCCTGGCACCAGTATCAACCACTGAACTACCATTAGACATGCTGCATCTCAAGCGTGTTGTTTGATGTTACTTTTTCCAGCATGTATAATTCAGTAAGTTCTGGAACAAATATAAACATGATTCAAATGTGTCATAGTTGACATAGTAGTGTTGTCTGTGTATATTTAGTAAAATGCTTAATAATAATATATTTTAGATCTTGGAAGTAATGCGTGACATTGACAAAAGCGTGTTCCGTAAGTGTGAGGGAGATCTGAGAAGCAGACATTTAGTGGGTAGTTGCATTATAATTGATATGTCCACATGGCATCACTATTAAGCAAGACACACAAAATAGGATTTGAACAGCAGTCTGGAGTTGGATGGGGACTAGTAGAGAGAGAGAGAAAGGCTTGCCATCTGGATGTTTCCTTATCTCAGCCTCAGGCCAGATTGGCCATGAAGGGCTGCCCTCCTGTAATCTAGATGCTGCATAGTTTGGTTTTGTTCTTTATATAACAGTTATACAACAGATGCACTCAAGATATTTATTGCCTCCACATTTTGGAACCTTCTGTTTTAATGTTTTCACACCATTTAGGAGAAGTTCCTTCTCTTAAATATACACCCCCGACTGTTTAGACAGTTACACATTTTTTGTTCTTCTGACTCTCTGCTTCAGCACATTTAATTTGAAATAAGATAACAGATAGTACACTGTCAAGTCTCAGCTTTAATTTGAGTGGGATTACTTTAAATCAAAATTGTGTGTCACATATAGCCTTTTAACACATAGTGCCTAGAGTTCGGGGGTTCAGAAGTAATTTTTGCACAAAATCCTCTGCAGTCAGTAGGTGTCTGAAGTCTTCACCCTACAGACAGTAGCAGATGCTTTGTAGGCCTTCGCTGCAGCCACTCTCACTTCAGGTCTTCTTGTGAGGTCTCTCTGCCTTTAGTCTGGCCTTCAGTAGTTGGAGCGCAGCTCAGTCAGATTGAGATCAGGTGACTGACTCTCTTTGATAGAGGTTGATTTTTATTTCATCTGTCCACAGATCTTTGTTCCACAACTCTACTGGTTTCATCTTCTCTGTGTTTTGTGAACTGGAACTGGCCTTTCTGTTTTTGAGGCGTTTTCAAGTTTTCCTGTGCACTTTTGCTTTTTTAGAGTGTATCCAGGTGTTTCTTTTGGCAAACCCACTATCTTTGGTAGATTTTTTTTCTTTTATTTTGGCTTCATTATCATCTTCTTCAGTCTCAATCTAAATGGCACCTCTCATCTCTCAGTCAACTCCGAGACACAAGAACTCCTTTAATGTTCTTCAGAACTTGAAAATTAAAAAATGTGTAATGACCCAAATATTTATAATCTGGACTGTACGCGCGAAAAAGGTAACCTCTTGCGCACCAAGTCATATTCTTAATAAGTCAGATTTGGCAAGCCCATTTTGCTTGCTTTGATGACATGCTAATGCATGCACCTTTTCTTGGCCACATGTATCTGGTCCTCTAGCTCCTACAACTTTTGCAATTTAATCACTCAAGTCTTGAGAGTCATTTCTTAAGAGAGGAAAGGAAAATTATGTCCACTCACTGGAGAGAAAGGAGTAAACATTTTAATATGAATGAGGGAACCATATTATATTGATAAATAAATAATAAAGAGTTAATAAATTCAGGTCTCCACATTGTGTTGCCAATGCAGGGCAACACTAATGTATGTATTCAGAAGAAAACTGTTCCAACAGCGTGAAGTTAGACTCCCACAGCTAAAGTTGTGATATAATGTTAGGAACAGAACATCCATATACATCTTACCCTCAGGTGCTGCCCTTTATCTCTGTTTTCCTCTCAAAATACCTTGTGTATATATGGAATGAATAAAACTGAACAAACATTAGACTTTAATCACATGAGATGAAGAAGCAGAGATGAGCAAATGCAAGCAGCTTGCACACTGTGCCTGTTTTCCAGCATGTCGTCATCTAGGGGTGGCATTATATGGACATTTAAAAGTGCCTGAAAGGCAGCATAGCTTTCATTTGGTGCAGTCAGACAGTAATGCATGGTGACAGATCTTAACTGAAGGTAGCTCATTATACTGCACTGTAAAATAAAAGAAATCAATGTTAGTGATGCCTGGCTTCCCACCAAAAGGGATACAATGCAGCAGCAGTCAGCTCACTTTCACGTCCACAGTGCAATATGTTTAAAAATAGAAAATATGACTGTTTTTATTAAGAGATATTGCTGATGAATGATCCTGAATTGAGTAAATAAGAACATCCTTATCAGAGTGGGCAGAGTGTTTGCAGATTCATCTCTTTGAATTCAGTGAGCTGTAAAAGTGGTATTCCTTCCCGCAAGCGGAAGTGGAGCTAGTCAGCATGCTGTTTAGAGATATACTGTGGGACAGCTACAATATCACTGACAGAAGGAGCATGCCTCTCTCGAGCCCATAATCATATTTCACTGTGGAATGTGGCGATTCTGATATGATGTAAGTCTGTTTTGTGCTTCTAGGCAGAACATAGGCACCATTGTCTCAAGGGTTTCTCAAGGCAGTCATACTTTATGATGCAGAAATTCTAAATCTCATTACCTTTAAGTGCTATAATGCTGACATGCGATTCAACAGTCCTTTGCTGTGTGTGAAGCACAACATACCCAGACCTAACATGGCCTGACTTTATTCTGCCAGGACAAAAGTCTGCACCCATTCAGGCCTCCCAGGGGTTTAAATTAGTCACACCCCTGTCTCTCTGTGGCCTCTGAAACCCCCTTACTTTTACTGCATAGGGTTACACTATGTCTCTAGTGGCAGGGCTTACTTAAAGCCCAACCCACATACTGTACCAAGACATGAGCTATCTTTGAAAATAACCTTGAGAAAGTAGGGCTGGAGGGGAGGGTTTTGGTACACTTGATTTGTCTCCTCTATAATAAGACTACATGATTTGGCCTCTCCAGAGAGGCTGTCACAGCGCAGTCAATGCTGAATGCTGGCCTCTGAAACTATTGGAAGACCAACAATGCATTTAATGGTTTCGCTTAATGCGGTGCAGTTATGTAAGCTCTGTGTTAAACAAAAATGAAAATGTGTGGGTGACAATGAAATAGTACATAACCAGGCACCTTATTAACCAGATAAATGTGGCATATCTTTGTGTTATACAATGTTTAAAGTGTACGCTCTGCTTCAGGAGGAGGAGTGTTTTCAAGAGAAGTTCTTTAATAGGCCTAAAGGGGAATTTTTATTTATCAGTAAGTGACTGCTCCAAGTCTCAGCTGCCTTATAAAGCCAGGAAAGAAACTGAGTTGTGTGAGATTGTGTTTCTATTGTGTTGGAGTGTTAGAGTTGAATGTGTCCATCTATACTTTATGTGGTGTGTGCACTTGTGTTCATATATGGCACATATTAACACCCCAGCACCTCACTGTACCCACTTTCTTCTATCAGAGCTGCCCTTGGGCCAGCGCTACCATCAGCTCTGTGACGCCTGCCATGAAATATTCACCATACCGTGAGTCATGTTCAGATTGTGAGGAGAGCCATGCTCAACTGTCCTGTTCCCAGATCAGACCTGGCTGAGAGGAGTCGCTGTTCACTTTGATCCTCTGCTCGGCCTCCTGACTAAAAGCTGTCTCTCCCCATGCCAAGCCAGTTTCATATACGCTAGTCTTTTTCTGTCATACTATGCTAGCCTTGTCTTTCTATCTTACAGCAACATCGACTAGTTCTTACCTAACTCTTGAATGGGTGAAGGAAAGAATAGTGTAGATAGATAGATAAAGAGAAAGCACAAGTGCAGAATAACAGCTGCAAGCACCTTTCATGTAAGCAACAGCACATTAGCCCTGATATCTTGTTTATGTGCAACTCATCTTGTTGCTGTGAAAATTTGCTAAAGAGATGCCTAAGGAGCTGTTGATGATAAGTGGCAGAGTATGTACAGTATGTGAGAGACATGATGTTGGTTCAGGGTTTTGGTTGTAAAGAGACTGTAAATTAACAGAAACAAAGAGTATCATCCCCCTCAGCAGCAGTGATTAATCTCACTTTGGGCCTTTGACTCTGGAGCCCAGCAGCAGCATGTTCCTAAGTCAAGCTGCATTTGCTCGGCCATTTATTCATTAGAGAGCCCTAAAGAATATCCGCAGACACCTCAATTGCTGCTGGAAAAAAATGTCTATTATGGTTTGCTCATTAAATCCAGTACCAAATAGCTTTTGAGTTGTATCATGTATTGGCTTTCAGAGTGGAATCACTACATAGACAAACACAAGCTGTTTTTGATGGACAGTGCAGTTTGATTTTCTTTTCAGCAGTGGGCCATACGTGTCACTGATTCTCATAAGTCCTTAATAATCACTTCACACCCTTGAGGGTTCAGTTCATTTGCTTCAGTTGTCTACCTGCAGAAGATATGAAGTGCTCTCTTTTTCCACTCAGTCGCTATAGCTGCATAATTGGGCTTTACACAGCTGCTCTTTTACCCATTATGTCTGAGCTGTGTCCTGCTGTCTCACAAAAAATTGTTCTTGAAGGTTTAGATCCACAAGAACTTCCTCAGAACCAGCAAGCCAACTGTGAGAAAAGCCAGGCTTTGGTTTTGTCCCATCCCAAGTCAGTGTGGTCATTAGTCTATGTGGCCTGCTTAGTGTATTACTGGGCCACAGTTCATCCCTCCTAACTAAAAGTTTTCAGTGTGTTGTACATTGTCCTCCAAGAACAAATGGGGCCGCCCAGAGGCATCAGAGAGAGTACATTTGTTGTCCAAAATAGTAGCCTAATGAGATACATTAAGACTAGATGTAAGTGTCCTTCAGTGCCTAATACAAGAACGCGTCCTCTACCTTGTCAGTTCTCATCGGTTAAGGTCTCCAAACTGATCAATAGATGTACAGAGTCTGTCTGAGGATAAGCAGCTGTGTGAGAAGGTATACTTTCTCTCTTGGCAACACTAATCTGTCGGTCTCTTGTTGTTATTTCTGCAGCTGTCGAGTGCCATGAAACTGACATTTCCTTTTGTAGAAAGTACCAGTATTTTCTATTTTTCACCCCAGATTGTTAGAAGGGAGAAAGGCTTTTCCAGAAATGACAAGAACTGTTCAGCTGCCTTGAAAGGCAAAACTTTTAAAGAACATTGTGTCCTTGTTTTTTTTTTTTTGTTTGTTTTTTTTTTACCCACAAGACCTGTTCTGTACTTGTGACTGAGTGAATAAGTGGGTGATATTGACTTTGGAAGAAAAATGTCAATGAAGACTGAAAGACAATGCTTTGCATACTTGTGACAAGCAAAAAGACACTCTGACTATGAGAGCAGAGGGTGGTTATTGAACGAAGCACTCATCCCTCCAGAGAATTGAGATGTTAGCACATGCTGTTAACAGACCACCTAATCAATGATGGACAAACACCACAAATTCTCAGCAGGGATTTTGGTCTGCTTCAGAAAAGGACCAAGCAAGGACATCCTGTGGTTGCTCACTGAACAGAAACAAAAGACACCGCCAATATTTTAAAGCACATTGATGATTAAAAAGCAAAACTGTTATGATCAATGGGGGAACCCAAATGCAGGACACAGACTCAGAGTTAACAAGAATAAGAAAAAGTTTGTCTGCTCTCAGGGAGTAAAGGTGGAAGTAGGTGAGGATCAGGGCCAGGGAAGGCAGAGGGCTGAGGGAAGCTGGTGGCTGGCGAAGCAGGACAGTGTAGGAATGATACTGTGGCGCAGGGAAACATGGATTAGTTCAGCAAGCTTAGAATGCGTGGTTCTAAGTGGTTTGAGAATGTGATCTACCTAACTGCCTGAAATAATAATCTGACAGTGAGTGGATGAAGAACCAGGGCTGATATACTGCTGTGTTGATGAGTAGATGTATTGAAGGCGTGCCAGGCTGATCAGCGACCAGGGAGCCAGTAGAGGGAGAGGAGCACCACGCCCACAACACGCATACATTGAGAGAGACAAACAGGGGTGCACAGGAGGCACAGGGGAAAGGGTAATACTAGAAACACAAAAAAATAAACTGGAGGCACGGCCATGGCCGTGACAAAAACTGCTCCTTTGACATTCAAGGCACAAGTTAAAATCTTCTCTCTGTGTGAGACTACAACAGGCTAACCTTGGGGTCTTAAAGGTTTTTAAAAAAGCATTGTTGCTTTATTCAAAATAAGGCCTTAAAAGTATTGAATTTTGTTCACAAAGGTCTTACATTTTTTGTCTTGTTCTTTCAAAGGATTAGATAAATACCATAGTGTCAGCACAGCTGCTGTTTGCATCAGTGTGTTGCTTTACACTCTTGACTGTGGACTGTGTGAATTGGTGCAATCAGTTAGTTGTCATTTAAAAAAGATCTCACACCTCGCTACAGCAAGCTAAGCTAACCCATTGCCACAGAATAGGCAATAGACTAAGTGCTGTTAGAACCCTTAGTGGCAGCAGAATCCAAAATATAAGTGGGTCAAGCCTGTTACAGGCAATGACCATGTGGCTCAATGCTGTTTTTTTTCCCCAAAAATCTTTCCAGCTGGGGACAATGGGATACATGGCTTTGGACTAACAAGAGCGTAAAACATGCTGCATGTGCAACAGCCTGCCTATAAGATCTTCATTAATGGCAGCATGTGACACCAGCAATGTGGCTACTGCTAGCTATGCTGAAGGAACAGCAACCTCTGTAGTGCAGCCTGTGAACCTGTGAGCTCATGTACTTGGTAAATAATTATTTTCTAGGATTTAAAGTCCATAGAATACCCTGGATACCCTGGTACAGCTAAAACTCTGTAGCACCAGTTTGACTTGGCCTAAACTAATCTCAGATATATTTGAGTTCTTTAATAACACATAATTATATAAGTGCCCTTACATTTGAATTGCCTTAATGAATGTAATTTGGACCGGTCCTCCTAGCATCAGGGGGCTGAAGTGTTGCTCTTTCAACACCTGCTGCCCTTGGGAGAAACAGGAAGCCCTTTCAAGAAAAAGTCTACTAATAGAACCAATTAACCAGTCTTACAAGTTTCCATAGTAATCACCACTGAAAGTAGATGGGGTAGCACTTATGGCCAATCAAAGAGACAGGCAATCAGAAATTAAAAGACCATTAAGTGTTAGCCTTTACTTGGACTCATGGCCATTGCAGAGTCGATAAGAGAGATTTGATGTGTGCCAGTGAGGTACAATTTTATATATATGAAATATATACACTATACTTAGTTGTTTGATGGAAAACAAATTGATGCACAACCATGTACATAGACACCCTGTAACACAGAAAATAAGGCAGGCCAAAAAGCTGAATGACAACACTTTTTTTTTTTAACAATACATGAACAAAGCATAAAACAAGAAATCAAAGGACAGCTCTAACTGAAGGAGTTATAGATAATCAGGCAAACAATTGCGCTGATTGTTGGAAGTAATATCTAATCAAAAAGTTTTGGTCTGATTCACCAAATGTGGACATATGTAAAAAGCTCTTCATCTTTGTCTATTGTTTTCTGCAACCTTATACCCTCCCCTCTGATCTTCCTATGTTGCCATTTTTCAAAATTCAATCTCTGTGGGGTTGTTTTCAAGATATAAAAGCAACACTTTTGTGAATTTTACTTGAATATGTTGTCTCAATATTCAATTCATATTTTATATGATATATAAAGTAACACGGTAACATTTCCCTCATGGATACAAATGTTGGATGATGATAAGTTTGGCAGGAAGTTGAATATAGCGGCACTTACAATTCCTCATCATTTGAGTGGTATGAAAAAGCATTTATAGCGTATCTGCTGACATACTACAAATGTAACCTGTATTGATTTTTATGAAATACAGTGCAAATAAAGCAGATGTGGTCACAGAGAGAAACGACTATGGCAGAGAGATCAGTATAGAAGAAAGACAGTTAAAAGAAAAATTCTCCTTAAAACGTAACGATGTAAAGCACACAAAAAAAAAAAGGGCAAATTTATGGTGTCTTAGGCTTCTTTTGACTGGCATGCAGCCTCAGCACAGTATCACAGTTGTTGTGATCAAGGTCAGCTCTCACCCTCCAGACCTGATTTTCCTTGTCGGTATTCCAAGCACCTCAGAAGACGTTGGCAAGAGTTTTTACTTGGCAGATACCTCCCTGACCTGATAGGGCACATGGAAGAGACGCTCTCTGAATAGTCGATTCTTCCAACCTGTGGTCAGCATTCCACATGCGTCCCTTGGAGCTAAATGCGCTTCCTCTGCTCTCCTTTTAAGCCCTCTGACAGGAAGGATGTGATATTGCACCTGGCCTCTTTCAGGGCTCCCTCCCCCCACTTCGCCTCTGCCTCGTCGTGGAACTCTTCCACCACTCTACACTAATTGTTCATTCCTTCTCTCCCTCTTATTCCGCTCTGACACCTCCTCCCCGTAGAGCTCCGGTGCTCACGCCTTGAGAAAAGAGGACAACTCGTTATTCAAACTGTTAAACAGATGAGTTCATAAGCAAGAACGGCTCTGCACCCCAGGATACAGAAACAGTGACACTCGTTATAAATCCGTTTTGATCCAGGCAGTGTTTCAGTGCAGTAGACCTTTCTGATGCCAAAATGATAAACATAACACCCTCTTGCTCAGCTTTAATAAGTCTGTGTTGTTAAATAAAACCCAATCAACATGAACAACCTGGCAAAGGATTTCAATCAAACTTCATCTTCTTACCTAATGACTCCCTGTGGGACTTCCAGGTCTTGGCCTGATGCACCTCAGGGTCCAACTCCAAGACTTACTTCTCTAATAATCATCCTGCCTAATTAAAGTGCACTAAATCAGAAAAAACATACAAGCACAACAAAGTTCACAAAACATGCTTAATTTGGTTTTATGCTCCATAATTCAGGGATGATTTCACAGTTGTCTGTTAAGCTGCAGACTTAGTTCTCTTCCGTCTCTGCTCATATAGTACTGGTCAATCTGCTTTTTACACTCATTTATTGTAAGATGGTCTTTTAATGGCACTGAACTGTAAGTAATATGTTTTAGATACAAGAGTAGCAACATAAAATACATGAAATTTGATGATAGCACAATACACATCAACCTTTGCAGTGATAAATGGGACCTTGTAAGTGTAATTGTCAAATGATCCTTAATATATGGGTCTAGTGCTCACCATATACATACATAGCATTTGCAGAAAATGAATTAATTAAGCAGCAGGAAAAACTGAAGTTGTAATCTTCTGATGATTTTTAAGCATTTGTGTTCATTGTCCGTGATCCTGTTGTCACATATGAGAGTGATTAGGGATTCATTATAACATGGCCTGTCAGTGCTCAGACTGTGTTCATGTGTGCAGTGGATCAGTGGTGATTCTCCAGCATGGAGCCTGGCCTTGTCATGTGGTGAGGGGGTGAGCAGGAAAGGAGCGGGCAGATTAAAGCAGCTTTGTCTGTGCGTAAGTGGATTATCAGCAGGTAGAGTGCTCCCTGTGTTTCTGCAGCGATTGTGTTAGTGCACTTCCTGCCTGGCCACAGAGAGGACCATCTGCCATTTAGCTCTGATGGATGGTCCCAAGCAGACGTCAGTCTCCTCTACGCAGAACACCTGCTGAATCCTGATCAGACTGTTGGCCCATATTAGTGAAGCCCATCACTTTGACACGATAGCATCCGCGTCTTGCTGCTGAGGTTCAAACACCCATGCACACACACACATGCACGTACACACTCAAAACTGTAAAACAAGGTAAACAGATTTGGGTGCTTAACCAATATGGCATTGTTCCAATACATACTGCACCAGGTAGACATATAAACAAGCCTCATTATGGGCTGCATTATGCCCATAGCTCATTATATCAGTGAACAGACTGTAATATTTTGACTGGCATCAAATGGACATAGCTGTGCCAATTCCTAACAGGATTGTGTGTCTTGAAGCATAAGCTCACCCAGTGACAAAGTACAGTATGTCTACTTCTTGCACATAAGAGAGAAAAAAGAAATGGAGGGACAGACAAGAAAACCAGAAGGAGGAAGAGGAAGATGAATATGATAATATGTATTTGAAAGAAGCCTCACTATACAGAGCAAATATCCGATTATACAGAAGATATCAAAGTCATATTGTATCCCTGTGGATCAGACCAGTGGATCTTTCAGACATGAGACAGTAGAATTTTTAGAAGATTTAGAGATAACGTCCTTTCATGTGACAAGTTGGGAGACATAAATGAAAAGAGAAAATGTATCCATACATAATAATAGAGGAGAGGAAATCTTTGTGCAAAGAAAGCTGAATCCTTTGATGACAAAAAGATACCTCCTGTTGTCAAGTGACCATCAACAACTGTGCAAAATAGAAACAGGGAATGTACAAATGACAATTTCGTACAATAAAAGTATAAAAGTATACTTGCTACATTTGAATATTGAAATGCAGTATGTGACAATAGCTATGACAGCTTATTATTTAAATGTCCAAACTATACATATAAACACACGCTGACACGTAATTGCATAAATCTGTGAACTCCACCAGTAACACTGAAGGCTTCTCTTTCTGCTTGCCCTGTACTGGAGGTCCTGTCATACAGCGACACATGTGTTGGTAGATAACAGTGAAAACTCTCGAGCTGCATCTGATCAGTGTCACCATGACACACTGGTGTATCTTTTTAATATTACCTATTCTAACATTGTCACTTTGATAGTCATCTCCCAGTTTACACTTATAGATAATGCATTTCCAGTTCAGGCTGCTCCTTAAGCTTATTATTTATTTTTTCTTTCATCCACAGCAGGTGAAATCCTTTTTTCCCATTAAGACATTTATACACTTAGCACCACTTATATGTGTAGTGAAACAGTGTCAGTCACAGAACAAAAAACTGTTTTGTTGCAGGGTGAGGGCTATTGACCCTCTCAGTGTGGCAGGCATGCTCTCAGCCTGATCAGAAGTCCTGATAGCCACCAAAGAACAGCCAGAAGAAAGACCCTGTCTCCCCCTGACAACCGTCTCGCACCACTCGTCACTTTATCTCATCAAGCCTGTCAAGAAATAAGTGGAATGTAGCAAACGCCGGGAAAACAGAAGCCATGTCCTTTGTGGCTCATATGACATTGGCTGATCTGGTCTTGTTTTGCTACGAATGCCTCGATAATTTCATGCATGTGCATTTTGAGATTAATTACAGTTTGAAGCACAGCTTTGGTTTGATAATGTAATGGTGTTGCCTTTCAAATTGTGAAAAATGAAATTCCATCATTTTGATGCGATACGCATTACACATGTAATTGCTGCTGAAATTTTAATTTGCAGAGCTAAAGAACTGAAAGGAAAAACAGATCTAGGATTATGGAGGTTTTTTGTTTTTTTTTTCAAAATAATCTTTCTTAAACTATAGTTTTTTAATCATAAGTTTTATGAAAGTATGTCAGACTTGGTGAAAAAGATGAAAACAGACAATTCAACTAGTTTTAAAATGGTCCTCTTCAAACAGATCACAGATTTGGTACCTGAAGTCAGATTTAGGAAGCAGAGAAAGCGTGATTTTAAAAAAATCTGTAATAGGTCAGCAAGAGAGACTAGTCATCTGTTACATGTTTGACAACTGAACACATGGCTTATAGTGTTCAGTTGTCTGAACACTATAAGCCATCAGTAAGAATATCTGCTCACAGAAAAATGTTGGTCTGGAGACAAGTGTTCCTGAGAAAGCTTATTTACTCCAGTATAGATGACCAGGGGGGTGGAAGTGCTGATTCCATGATCTTTCACCGCTCCGGCTTCCAGCTGTTTCTGCAGCTCTGCAAACGTGGTCACCCACACTGTTGAACTCTTAAGCGCACAGTGATGAACTCTTGCGCTTTCTCCCTCTCTGCATTTTCAAATCCTATTTTCACAGATACTTTGTGACGGAGATGTGTTTTGTACAGTCCTCCAGAAAAACAAAACAGTCCTTAATCCATGAGGACAGGAATATCCCGACACTGACTTTCTTAGCATCAGCTAGTGACTTGCCATCATCCAGGGCATTTGATATGAATGAAAGCGTTGTGATGGGGGTGTGAGCAGTAAACAGTACCATCAATCAAACTAAATAAGATGGGCAATGCAACAGCTTATGGCATAATAGGGCATGCAGATGAGAGGGCACTTCAGCATAATCAGAAACTCACTTGCTTGTGTGCCCATCACTATGCTACTGCATTCCAGTACTTGTATGCATGCCAAATCGCCAATCATTTCCAATCATTCCAGTCACATCATGCTTATCTAGTACAGCAAAACAAGAGTGAGCACATATAATTTCTTATCAGTAATTGTATTAAAGATTCTGTGTGCAACACTTTTAATCTTGGTGTACGCTATATTTATTACTGTTACCATAGTTTACACCTGTTGTCTGCTTTATGGTCCTCCAGATAAAGTAATCAGTCCTGCAGGGAAAGAATTCTATATCTGATAGAGATATCAAGTCCATGCCCGAGTGTTACACCATGCCTTCCTCTCAATAATAACCCTAAATCTTCACTATATTCCACCATCCGCTGCTCACTGCCTCAGGCCACTTATATTCTATCAAAACAACCAGCACGGGCATCTCAGCCTTCCACCACCTGCAGTGCCTTTTACTGCCCTTCCCATGAGCTTCAGGGCACTGATGTACAGTAACTAAAATACAGACCCACTCACCTAACTGCCGACAGGTGGAATGGCTTTCCCTGCAGCGCTGAACACACTGTTAAGGGGCAAACAGAAAAACATTGTTTCACTTTGGTGCCCCAGGATTCTGATTTTAAATCATCACAGAGAATCAGTGCAA
Source organism: Lates calcarifer (assembly GCF_001640805.2). Lineage (NCBI taxonomy): Eukaryota > Metazoa > Chordata > Actinopteri > Centropomidae > Lates > Lates calcarifer. Next base: position 4,002,413 of record NC_066848.1, on the reverse strand, counting down.
CTTTTAAAGTCAGTATTTAATCTTTGAATGCTTGCTTAACCCCAAGAGTTCTTACTGAAGGGTACAGTCACACCCAGCCGGCATCCGAAACCAAAGTGATCCAGGCTGTCTGTCAAATAAAGCCACCCCCCACCCCTCTCCCCCGCGCATCTGCCTTTCCTCCCCCTCCCCTTCCATCCCTATTTGACCCAGTGCTGCTTTCATCTTCCTCCTCTGAGTACAAAGTGAATGCTGTGCTGCCGCTGGGACCCAGCCAGCCGAGGAAGGAGTCTACCACTCAGACGCTGCACTACAAACTATAAAATCACCCCCATCCTGCCTCGACTCTCTCACTCTCTCTCCTTTCTTTCTCTGTCTCCCTCTTTCCAAGCTCATAAACGTCCAGGCTTCCATTTTGCAGAAAAGACATTTTGCTGTAACTGCTGTGCTGTTCGTTTTCTGGGCTGCAGGATTACCGGTTATATCCAGGCCTTCAGATATACACTGGCAGACAAGTGTCCCACTGACCCTCCAAAGCCTGCAATTTAGCAGGGTTATTTATGGAGCGAGGAGAACACATCCTCCCTGCCTGCTCCTCTCTGCTTTCATGATGCTGGACAGCCGCAGAGGCCCTTCACACTTGTGCCTCAGCCCTCCCCTGCTTGGTGAGCATGGCACTTTCACTTTCGTGAGTCACAATCCTATTACCCCTCTACGGCCTCGTGGTGGGGCGATAAGAGCAGCTTGGCGCCCTCCAAGAGGTGTAGTGCTGAGCCTCCTTTAGCTGCGGTAGGTGGTTTAACTATGGGAAGAATGCTCCACAGAGCTTTTGCTCTCATCATTTCAGCTGGAATTAGCTTTTGCAAAGAGGTGTTTGTTTATCAAAGATTAAATTGCCTGGAGAAAAATAAACCAGAATAGGGCTGTCAAATTATTTGTAGCATAAAAGACATTGAAATAGACATTGAAGTAAAAAAAAAAAAAAAATAGGGCAGAAAATAGATTGGTCACAACTGTAGAGAAAACAACTGCATTTTAAGTTGTAGAACAAAAAATAATGCTATATCAGTGGTCATCTGCTTTACATTTTCACTTTCAGGAACACTGCACAGCTCATAGAAATACTGTCTTTACCAAATGTTATTTGGCTTATTTATTCCCACAATTCATTTTGGCATCTAGACTTTTATGTAGAATTAAAAGTAAAATTGCATCTCCTCCTCCTGACTCACTGAATTGTAGCAACAGCTGGTTGCTGCTAGTCGTTTCATAAGGCAAAAGAAAATTTACATCCTAAATTTAACATTCACTCACATATGCATGAGTAGACTTTGTACACACTGAGACAAGCACACAAGCACCAAAACACACTCACAGAGACACAATCATCTGACACAAAATGTGATATTTATCCAAATTGTACTTTATGTTTATGCAAATAGCAACAATTTCAGTACTGTGCTTTGGAAAATACAGTCGACTACAGTATACAGTATCTCCCTATGTGCTTGCCTCTGCTGTGTGCTACCACGGGCTCTGACACTGTTAGATATATTAAAAGCAGACAGCCTATCTCATCCTCCTCTCACCACCTGAAAGGAAATGAATGTCACCTCATTGAAATTGGCTCTCTTTCATGGCAGAGGAATAATATTATTTCAGATGTCTATTTGCTATAAGGGGCTGCCTTTTCTATCCCCCATTTGAAAATGCACTGAACTGCACTGGCCTTTGATAACCTTTAGGTCTCTTAATGCAAAAATGCATTTGATGTTTCAGACCATATTGTGCCTCATGTACACATACACATTTCAATTGCAACTGTGTGTCCCAAGTTTCATGTGAGGCAGCTTGTGTGTCAGCTGACAGGGTGTTTCATGGTAACATGTGTATGAGTGAGTGTGCTGACAGTGCTCTTAACCCTCTCATCAAAGCTCCAGCTTCCCTCTGAACCCCCTTCTCACTCAGGCCTTTATGTGAGCATCAATCCCTCTTCAGCCCTGTACACTACGCCTAATTATGCCGAGGCCAGCGTGAGATGTAGAAGGAGCCTCCATTGCACTGCTCTAACCCTGTCAGAGCCAGAAAGAGGGAATAGGAGAAAAGGGATGGATAATTAGGAATCTGGTCCATTTTCCTTTTCCACTTTTCACTCCTCTCCTTCTCACCCTTCTTCATCTGCATGTTTCAGAAGGTTTCTCCAATTACTGAGTCAGTACCCCCAACTGCTTCTCCATCCGCCACCAGCAGGCAAAGTAGGGGGGTGGATGAGGAGACAAGAAAATGGAAGGATTCAGAGAACAGTGTGAGTTTGAATTAATGGTTTAAATTAGCAGTTCGACAGGATAGAGTAAAATTGAAGGTGAGGGTTGTCTGCATTGTAGTTTCTGCTATATACACCTTACAGTGAAAGTAAGAGAGCTGACTTTTATTTACCCTTGCTCTTACTGCCATCCTGATGCGCATGGACAAATGTATGCTACAGTAGATATTTCCCTGAAGGGACCTCTCACATGCACTGCGCTCCTCAAAAATGGTAGTGTGACGTCAGCTGAAGTAGAATATAATGTGAATCAGTATCCTTGAGGGAGCACATAGATGTCATACACTCATGTAGGATTTACACTTCTGTGCATGAGTCATTGACTACCTCATGGATTATCAGTCATCATTGAGGACAGCGGCCTTTAAATGGCAAAGCAGCAAGATCAATCTTATTGAAATATTGACTGATTAGAGACATTTGAGTTTGTAGCATCCATGGTGATATACACACATTGTGGAGTACTGTCACATGCACACACAGACATATACACATGCAGTAAAGCCACCCGCACACCCTATCTCATTTCTCAGTTTTGCAGAATCAGCTGTAGCAGAGGTGAAAGTATGATGGTGTTGAGGGGAGGATGGTGCAGGTGAAAATGACTGAAACCCGGCAAGGACAATGAACCAATGATTTGGATTTACGGTCACCTTTTCACACTGATTGCATTGGAGGTTTATGTTGTTCGGGGGGAAAAAACATGATGAATACTAACTGTACTAGTAAGCAGTACTGTCACTTCTCTATGAGGTAAGCAGCTCAAAGTGGTTGACCACTGAAGGTGTGTTTTTGAGCAGAATAAGAAAGTGTGAATAGTTGTACCAGGAACTATAAAACTGAGGCTTTTAAGAGCAAAAAAGGGATAGTTATTATAATAGATTTTCCATCAGGCCTAATTTCTACATTATTTCCCAGCTTGCACAGCTAGCGTGAACACTGTAGATGACTGTGGCCTCTGCATGGCTGGCATGTGAAATCCTTTTACTGTGCTGGAACAGAGGAAAGCTGTTTTAAAACAGCCAATCATTACACTCTATTAGTACAGACTGCTTAAAATATCAGCTTTGATGGAAAAAGGCTCTTTGATGGAAAAGTTAGGTGTGCTTGGCTTAATGGTAATAATGTGCCCAGAGCAAGAATTATAGATGAGAGCATTTGTGACAGTAACTACAAGCATTATCTTACATTTTCACCTGGAAAGGTATTGAATGAAGGTCTTTTTTCCCCATGTACACTCCAGCTACTTTTGCTCTGGATCTGGAGTCATTGTTTCCCTTTTCAGTTGCCATTAGTTTCCCCTAAAATAGCAGACGGCAGCAAAATCCTCTGTAGCTAATCTCCTTCCTAGTTGGTCAGTATCAGCCCCTTCCTCGCTCTGCCGCTCACTTTCAGCAAAGATTAGGATGTATGAATTCATTGGGCTGGTTGTGGCTGTAGTTGTATAAAATGAACACATGTGAGCCTTGTATCAAGCCATGTGTGCTGCACATCCATGGATCACTTTATATTTCTGTTGACCCCATAATTCTCAGTTGTACATGATTTATAAGTGAGAATTGCTACAAAATCCCCTCTACCGCTCTGCATTCATACACAGAAACCAATGAGAGGCATGTCATAGCTTCTTATGAATAAAAATGGATAACATTATGGGGGTTTCATTTCAACCATGTAATGTTGCTGTCATTTCTACTTCTCTGAGCCCAATGTATGCCACACCGGAGAAATATCCCCCAGATCCCATGAGAGAAATTTCATTCTCACATGGCCCTAAGTCTAGCAACATCCTCAGAATATGAAATCTACCAGCGGGATGGATGGAAACAAAATTGCCTTTGGGTATAATAGGCAGCCCTATTAAAAACATAGTGTGGTCATGGGAGGAGTTAGTGTGGTTACAAGGTCATAGTGGGGACCAACCTAATTTACTTTGGCCAATAATGTTGCCTAGAAATGATCTGGAGCACTTACCTTGCAGTAGTGTGAGAGAAAGCTTCTCCTCTAATGCGTTATTGTCATAGAATTACTAATTACTAACTGACCTCTGTAAAATCCAGCATGGATCGTGCGCTGCCAGAGATTTTCAGCCTTTTAGCCACACAGATTGGCAGAGTGGCATCAGCATATGCAGAAAAAACAAACAGGGAAAGAAGGAGAGTTAGTTTTAGACAACACAACGCACAACAGATTAACAAAGCACCATATTAACCTTCAGGTGCATCTAATTGTTGGGAAATTGAATGCAGCTCTCAGTGAGGGGGGGATCAATATATCGAGCTCGCTTGGCTTACAACCTCTAATCCTGCAAATCTTCTTGAGGTCCTGAAGTGCTGTATTGAATATTTGAATGACTCGGATAGCACTGCTTAAGCATAATTTATGTAATGCATCTACCTGTGTCCACATTCATTCCTGCTAGTGCCCGGTGATTTTTCGAGATCAGTCAACCTTTCTCCTATCAAGATATATTTAGGCTGCAGTGCCCACTAAAGTCTTGGCACAAAAGCTTTAAGCCTGTGTTGCATTATCTGCTGCTTGCCAAGACTATTGTTTTCAGGGCCTCTCTGATCTGTTCAGACCTTATCAGGGATTAGTTTGATCTAAATAGCAATGATACACGGCTCCAGATAGAGAAACATCTGAAGATATTGATCACAGTTGGTTCAGCTATCCAATATAAATCCAATATGGCACAGAGACAGTGAAATATCTTCTTTATCAAGAGCTGAGTGAATCCTGCACATATGCTCTACCTCCCACAGCCCTAATGTTTACCATGAAAACAAACTGCCTCTTCTCTTTGTTTAGAAGCTGTGACACTGCATGTGCTGATTTCAGAGGGAATAACAAATGTGCAAATCTGTTACACTGAAAATTTTATTTCTAATTTATAGTCACTCTGAAAAAGAAGAAACACTTTTTTATTTTGAGCCTGTTAATCCACTCAGTCTAGTCATTTGTGCAGGGTGAGGCTGCCCAGAAGCCGCCTGTCTGTCCCCTCAATCACAGGTTACTGTGCCACTTGTCATCTGCCGTCAGGCCTGTTATTGAGAGGCTTCCCTCAGGCCGCCTCTTTGTCTTTAGTGGCTCGATTAAATTAGAGTGACACCTGGCATGGATCCTCAGCTGTAATGGCCCCTCTTTTCATCCCATCCCTTTTATCAGCATAATAGACCACTGATGAAATATTACAATCCTACATCTCCTTCTCTGTGCTTCACTGAACTGTGTGTGTGGTCAAAAGAAACAAGTCATTGGTTCATGAGGCTTTAATGATCGAGCAAATTAAAAGGATGTATTCAAACAGGAATGAATAACATCAGGAAATAGGAGACTGTCTGCAATCCTCACATATTGTAGTCACTAGATAAATTACTTTTGAAATTACATGAGCACTTTAATCACATTAAATGTATGGTTAGTGACCTCTTACACACTTGTCATGCTGAGGTGGTGGTGGTGGTGGGTTGATATATCTAACCTCTCAAAGACAGTGGCAGATATTGTGCACAATTGTTTGCTTCTGTTCCTGGAATAAGAGGACCGCATTGGGAAGACAGCCTTCTTATGGCGGTTTACAGTTACACATTGCCATATGTAATACATTTTATGCACCTTTGTTATGCAAAAGAGGCATGATGAAAAGAATTTCATCATTGAGAAATGGAATTCCAGCTGCCCCTCCTCCTCCTCATGGTCATGAGTGTTGCTGGAGGTGCAGCTCTGCACACTGGCGGAAAATCCCCTCCACTCCAATCTTGTTGAGCTCTGACGTACTTGGCCTTTTGATATTTCATGTGTCTCTTCTATGCAATAGAGGGATGGGCAGAGAGATGCTAAGGGGGGATGTTCAGGGCTGGCAACCCTGTATTCATGCCAGTTCATTTTCCCAATAAACTGAGAATACTGTGGATGTGCAAGTTAGAGAAGAAACAACAGGATGTGCCTCTTCAATGAACCTACTCTTGGTACTTTGATGAAAGATATTAATTATTCACATAGTATCTTGCTTACTGTATCAGAGCACATTTCCTGACCTTGCACATTTTGAGCATATTTAACTACTTTCCATTGTTCCACCTTTATTCGTGAATGCTAATTCTGCAAGAACTGCAAACAGTTGTATTTTAGCAGTGGATGCTTGCAAATGTTCTGTTCTTGCTCTGTTTGCTTTAGTGCTCCCTTGGGTGACAATATAATAATTGATAGCTGAAGAAATTATGTTGGAATTAGATGCATTACTGGTTGGTTGATATTACATCTCTGACTCTTTTTTGCCTTGGGGTGGTCAAGATCTTCCACAACAGAAGGATTCATCCTGTTTTATTTTCTGTATATTCCTCTCAAGCAGTCATAAACTTATAAATTGTTTTACAGAAACAAATTAATCACAATTAAATTAAATACTAAATATGTAAGCAACAGATATATTAAGCCCAGATTTTATTATAGTTTGATACGTGTCACAACAAAAATGTAAAACTCATTTTATGTTGTGTACATGATTATACTGTACAGTTGTTATTTTACCTTTAATTCCACTTCTATCTTTAGATAGACACGACAGCAAAATAGGTTCAGCGGAAATGCCACTGAAATGACTGCTCATCTGCTCACACATTGTCAGTCATGTAATCATATAGTGTTCTCCCTGCTTTATGAGCATGTGAAAAAACATATGAAGTGTATATTCCACCTCCCCTGAAGGAATCTGTAATGTTATAGCCTGTGTACATGTATGTCTTCCTGCCAGTATAAACACACATTACTCACAGTCACACAGACAGCGGGTTTGTTTGGGATGAGCGCTTCAAATAAAGGTCTGATGCTCTCTTTATCTATCATTCACAGGTAATTTCATTATTTTCATAGGACCCACAGTACAGGCGCCAGCATTTATCAGAGCTGTCACCTGCTTTCTTCCCTACAAAGCACGTTTAATACGTTAAGTTAGAGCTAGACCATCTGCACAAGAATACAAAACACACAAAGTCAAACCAAGAAAACTTCCACAAAACACAACACTTTTATTCATCTCATGTCGTGTGATTATTTCCAGCAGCTCAGAGCGAGCTTTGGTAGCTTTGGTATCTCAAAGGGAAGCGAAAATAAGGGGAAGGTAAGACACAGTAAAGCTTAAATTGAGGCCATTATTGAGGGCAGTGAGGGAATAGTGTGTGGCTCGACTCAAAAAAGCATAGGCAGAAAGAGTTTTAGTTAGGTCAGATGAACACTGATGGCAGCTTCTATAAACCTCTGAAATTATCTAAAGCTGCAGAACATTGAATTCCCACCATCACCTGCCAATTAGACACGATATCTGTCTCATATTTTGTTGTTACCGTGCATTTAAACTTTGACTGTTATTTTTCTTTATCTGATTCAACATAAAGAAATAACTTCTGACACTTGAGAATGACTTTGAAACTGGTTTTCTCTCTGACAGTTGAGGCAGCTGTGGCTAATTATCTGAGTTACTGGTAAGATGAGAAAAGATTCTTTGCTTCGCCAACATCAGACTCATCATCAGCTTGACAATTAGGCCCAGATCATGCAGCTGTGGGGATGTTTATGTAGACAGATTATAGAAATGTGGAGCTGCTGTGAATGCAGGTGGATTACTCTCCATCCTCCTTTGATTGAACATAGAATCTCTGCCTTTAGTTATAATGAATTGCTAGCTTTTGCACTACACTTTAAGACCGAATTGCCTAGGTAATGCCTTTTTGAACGATGCTAATTGTATGGACTTTTAGACACAGTAACTGGTTTTCCCTGTGGTAAGCAGGACATAAAAAGGGCAGAGGAACAGGAGATAGCGCTCCACTTCTTAAATTAGGCCAGGAAAGCAGGCTTGTAGAGCTCAGTTGGATTTCAAAGAACCCAGAGCCAGTATCACTCTGCCATAGATGTTATTGTACACCTTGCAATAATTCAAACAGAAATTGCCAGTGAGAGAAAATGTTTGGTCACTTTAAGGTTAAACAGAGAGAAAATGGGCATTCAGCAAATAAAATTCACTCTTGTCAATGTGTATTCACAGACAGGAAATGCATTCCTGTTGTTCAATTGTGCTGACTCTCAGTCTAGTTGATATTTCTGACTTGTTTGACAAAAGAAATACCTTGTTGCCAGTGTGATGTCTCTGTTGATTACCCTGCTGCCATGTGATAAGATCCAGAAGAAGATAATGACTGAATATGAGAAATGGCACAGTTAAACTATTATTCTGGCAATAACCATATAGTACATTTCTATTCATATTTGTCTAAATGAAAACCATGAATGCAATCAGTTAAAATCTGTCACTTCATGTTTTCTTTGGAAATAATTGAACTGAGAAGCCAGATTTCCTGTGTTATGAATGAATGGACATAAACCTAGACTCTTGTGCCTCTCTGCTCTCTTTCTCTATCTCTGTATCACTCTCGATCACACATTAAAACACATTAGCCGCCCCCCCCATATAGTTCACAGAGAAAGAGAGAGAGAGCGAGAGGGAGTGAGAGCATGTGTACAAATGAATCAGTGCTGTTTGTTGTACTCTTCCAGGCTCGAGCTGTTTCAAGTAGCGTATTTGAGAGAGCCGCAGATCATGTTTAGTAAGCTCACTCTCATTATATCAGACCCTGGGGAGAGGAGGGACCTCTCACTCCATACTATCAAAGCCACGGAGCTGCCTTAGAGGACATGCTTCAGTATGAATAGAGGCTCTAGAGTGCATACAAAAAGTAGCATGCTCAGCCCTCATCACCTCTCTCAGTGGGAAGCTGCCAACATTCAAGGTTTTGATCAAGCCTTGCCATAATGGCTGTGGGTGACAGGTATACGAGACCATAGTTGTGGGAATAAATAGCTTGATTAGCATAATGCATCACCAACAAATTCAGTTTTCACAGTGCGTGAAAGAACTAGTTTTTGCCCGAGTACAGCATTCATATACCTTCTGGGATCATTTTTCATAGGACAAACGCACAATTATGTAAACAGGGTATTTACCTCTGCACTATTGGAAGGTAATATAATTTACTAGCAGTGTGTGCCCGATACCCTGTCACTATGTTGTCTGTATTTTTGGCTGCTTTGAATAGGCTCTGCAGCAACCATTGTCCAACAAAAGCGTATTTCCACTCTTTTCAGCAATCATAATTCACCTGATACTCGGAGCGCTTACCTCCAGAAATCCCAGCCATATTGATCCATCTGGAGCCGGGCGACATAGCTATAAACAGGCTAATCTAACATAAAAGCTGGCCTCTCAATGCCCCAGCCTGTTGAAGCGATTTAGCTCTGCCTGGTAGCAATGAATAAATAAATAGATAAATGAGACACACAATCGCAGGCTCAATCCTGCAGCACATCCCAACTGCATGTGACTGGAGGCAACGGCCCTGAGATAGGAGATTATTTGGGATAATATCCTTTACATTTTGCAGGTCTTTAGCACTGCAGGGTTGGGAATGGGGATGACAGAGAAGTGAGGGTAGCTATTATCAGTCAAACTCCCTGTCTTCCTCTTGCCTCCACCTGCACTTTGTGTCTGAACTTTGTGACCCTTTGCCATACTCATATGTGATTAATTGCTACTTTGGCTGTCCACTGATTATCTATGTGATAATTATCAAGGGAATGACTGCATCACCTGAATACTTGTCGGGCCAGACTTGCCACTCACCTCTGCCTCCCCCTTTCCATTCTCCTCTCACCCCCTGCCTTGCTCTTGTTTGACTGGCTGCCAATAGGCTGAGGTTAGTGCCATAAGAGTGGCAGGGGGCTCAGATACCCTTACATCTGTCTGGATTAAAGCAATTCATTTTAACCTTCAGGAGCCCTTGCCAGACACTCTCATAACACTTACTGGGCAGTTTTTGTACTTCGAATGCACCAGTACAGTATGTAGCATAGCCTGTGCTTTCAACACTGATGTACATATGTGTGTAAACCTTTAGAGAAAACATATGGTTTAAGGGGAGGTAGGGGAAAAGGGCTTTGAGATTTCCTATGAGATTTGTTGAATTAAAAAACATATTTTTAAATTATTTTCTTTGATGAATTCTTTAAACCCACAGCTGTGTTTCTCTCGTCTCTTTGGCCATTATTAATTCATTGACATTTTGCAAGGATGGAAATTATCAGGATGTTGAGGAGTGGATATGTGATTGCCTGCAGTGAACAGACTGATGTTTAATATGGTAAAAACAGAATGCGGTTCCTCTTACCATTTTCTTTCCCCTTGTAGCTGTGAACTGTGATTTTCAGTTGGGTGAATTTAGGAGACATTCCTCTCTTGTTTAACCCTGCACCACATTAATATGAAAAGTAGTAGTGATGTGATTATCTGCAGTATTTTAACCATACAGTACAGAAACAACACCATCCCTCTTAGATACCGTGAGACCTTTTGGGTCTGTTCACAGACTTATCTGCACTTGGAACAATCAATCTGAGAGAGCATTAAGAATGTTAATCAGTGGTAATCCACAGCCCTCCCTCAAGTCAGACTGAATCTTTTCATCCTTAATTCTTATTGAACAGTAATTAAACCCTCATTGAGACTTTCCTGTCCAATATGTGCCCAGTCTGAGTCAGTATCCACCAACTCTATTTTTCACTTTTCCTGTCCAACGCTAAACCATATTTTAATTCCAAAGTTTGCCTGTTATATAAAGAATTCAGTCACATTTGTGATTAATTATGAATATTACATGTCATCTTCCTCTATACTCTGATAAACAGATGTAAGACTGTAAACACTTTGAATTATATATTAAAATCTCAGTGATAAAACCAAACAGGATGCCAGAAACTGTATATGTGAGCAAGTAAAACCTAAAAAATGCAGGAGATATTTAACTTTTACTTTTAGTGTATTGATGACAAAGTCACCAATAGGTTTTTCTTTATGTTTTCCTTTCCTGACAAACTAATCATAATTAGATACCAAATCATGCATTTTATTCTTATCCCCATAGGATTTATTTGCATTTATTTATACAATTAAAATGGTTTCCCACAATAATTGTCACCTCTCATAAATTAAAAAATACACTGTTTTCCCTAAGTATAGCCTCATCACATAATGTGTCAATGATTGATTTACATCTCTCTGGAAAGACTAATATCTGCTTTGCGATAACAAGTAATTAGAGCTTCCAACACATCTACTGATTGAAGTCTTGGTATTGATTCAGCAGTATTTTTGGTAATATGCTCCATGAAGAGCAGAGCTGTTCCTGCCTCAGTTATGGCAGTGAGCTGGTAGCCTCTGGCAGCACTCCTGCTTTCTGAACTGACTTTGACCAGCACCAAAAAATGTCAGTCAATAGACTTGAGTAGGAATTGTTCTGGGCGAACAAAATGAGAGAGAGTGTGTCCTTCTTTACATCTCACTGTATCTGAACGGTACCTGAATTGTATTTTTGCTGCCATAGACCAGTTGCATTTGCAAAATGAAAATTTGTGAGTGTGTGTGAGTGGAGAGCAGGCCTGCTTCTGACTCCTGGCACATTCCAGTTCCCTGCTGCCTCCTGTGCAATTAATGATCTTGCTTACAACATTAGCGCCACAATCATGAAAAATCGCACCACAGCTCCAAGTCCCCCAACATATTGAGTTCAATTCATCAAGGGCTTCACGCTCATTGGCGATGTCAAACTTGGTCTCAGCATTATTGAGTGCCTTGGTAATCAAGTACCTGCCATAAGCTCCCAGGAGTGATTATCTTTTTGAACATACAGTTCACGAAGAGATATGATTTGTCTTGAGATTCAGTAAATGACTCATCTTGTTTTTGAATTTTACAGCATATCAGCCACTCAAAAATCTATAAAGTGTCTTTGTTAATTCATTGTTTTGTCAGTGTATGAGCAATTGTATCTGTGACTAGAATTTTTAACTCCATCTACAATACAAGTGCACCACTTCTAAAGGATGTCTTTAAGACAAAGATATGAACAGGACTAGAAACCCTCTTTAGAGACTCGCTGTCTTTTTCTTATCTGCAGACAGACACATCAAGATCGACTGAGGGTCAAACAGCCACTGCTGTATCTTAGGAATTCAACACTTCATGAGTTTTAGACATTTGAGATCATAATATCATTCTTTCTTTATCTCCTGAAGCTTGAAAACATGTGATGGTCATGTCAAGGAGCCATTCTTTTTGACTGCAGTCTGTAAAAATTCAAGGTTGTGGAGATTGCTTGCCGTGCTGTCTATTACTTCACACCATTACAGAAGTGATTGCACATCAAAAAGCCATACTTTAGAGTTGTAGCCTATTAAAATTCTTATTTGGGAGGGGGAAGTTTAGTGTTGCATAGTTCAGTGGGATGCAGATAGAGTTAGAGTTTGACAGACAAAAAGCAGGCTGTATAAGTGACATCAAGACAGGGATCATCAATCAACAGACAGCTCTCCTTGGCATTGTAAATCACTGCAGTGCCGAAGGGCATCATCTGTCCCCATCTCTTAATTTCAGGCAAAGTATGTAGAGTTTGACAGCACTGCCTTTTACAGATGGTGTATACAACCAGTATGTACCACTTGTTTTGTTTATTTGAATCATCAACAGTCATACACATTCGTTGGTCTCCCAGCACTGTAGCACGTAAACACAGGACATGAACACCAGTTTGCCCATCCATTGTCATCTGCAGACAAGCCTGTGGATGTTTATCCTACACCAGAAAGAATATTCAATAGCACATTAAATCAAAAAATCTGCCTCATTGAAAATAACAAGAAAAACAAAATAACAAATTCAGTTACAAACCAACATCAGTGCAATTCTGGAGCATATACAGTATGCTTCTGCAAATACTGATACTGTATGATCACATTGAGAGGGAGTGCTCAGCAGTTCAGAGTGCACGGGGTTTTTAACAAAGAGAAGTAAATGTCCATAAGATAAACAGCTTCTAACACTGAACCAGTTGTTGATCTTTTCTGCTGTAAACTAAACCAAGGTGCAGTAACAATTAGTAGTATATGTCAGATGAAATGGAACCGTTCTGCCCATGCTGTAAGTATTTGCAGTGCAGACAGATCCCAATAGTAAACCAAAGAAATCTTTCACTCCACCTCGTAGTGATGAATGGTGATCACTTTAAGTTAATTTTCACTGTAAACATAATGACACTGATCTAAATTATAACTCACTGGAGTGACTGAGATGACTGTAGGTGCAGAGCAACATGCTACAGAGAGATACTGTAGGGGTTATGTGTGTCATTATATCTAGTGCTCCCTAATCTAAGACCCCCTCAAGCCCTCTCTAAGTGCCCCATTACTATATTCAAAGTATCAGAAAGCTGTAGATTCAATTGAAACCACTCAAATATGAATGCCTAATGGGTATTACACACTACAACAGGACAAAAAGTGTTTGTAACCATAATCATGGCTTGAAATGTTGCTTTGAGTATCATACAGCCTTTTTGACTTCCATTATAATGCTGATGGTCCAGACTGAGTCATGACAGGAAATGCTCATTGTAGAATATAGAATGTGAAGTATTGCTGCTCTATGTGTGCATTCTATGCAAGCATAGCAATGACTATATATAAAGATGGACAACACATTTCCACCCCCCCCCCCCCCCCCACTTTGCCTAAATGAAGCCAAAACAGCCCAGATATGAATGCAGCCATCTTGTGCCACTGACGTCATTTGGAGCCAGAGTCTAGGCGGTAGTGATCATGTGTTGGTGCTGTTATGGTATCCAATTCCCACCCATACACCCACTCTACTAACTGTGAGTCAGTCACAACTGTCAGTCATGATGTCACATCCTGTTTTTATACTATTAAATTAAAACCAAAGTTATACGAAAAATGAACATTTGAACAAACACCAGCATGATAAGGACTACCTAAAATGACAAACACCATCTTTGAGAAAAAATTATTTGAGTTGTGCCTTGATTTTTTTAAAATTTTGTTCCATCCGCTAAAGAGCAAGGGCGGGGTTTATGACCTATACTACATCCAGCCACCAGGGGGCGATCAAGATGTTTTGGCTTCACCTTTGGAGAGCTGAGATATCGTCTATCTTTTTATCAGTCACTGAAGCATAGACATAATAAACATACTGTAGCATATTCATCATATAAGATATCTTTGTGGCCAGAGTTGACCACAATTGTGGCATCATATACATTTCAGAATTTACATATATTCATATATATACATGCACATCTAGTGCAAGATATTTTTTAATCTTTTAGGACTTTTGTTCATCTGTGTATTTTAACAATCCAACATCTTGAAATAGAGTTGGTCCTACTCAAGTGGACCATTTACTAAAATCAAAACCACATAAGACCCTCTCACAGGTCTGAGATCAGATTTTTTTTTTGCACAGTCGTGACAAAAATAAATAACAGAAAGTGACACTATGCACAAAGTGATCATTTTCTATTTTCCATAAGTGCATTTAAAATCTGTCAAATATATGCACAGGGCTTGTCAAGCGTAGAAGATGAGCTCAGGAATCTGTCCCCCTTGCACCCCTGTGCCGTTAGTGCTATCTGAGGAGCACTGGAACTGAAATGTCACTTTCCCACACTGCACCTCTGTCATCCCTTCCTGTCCAAAGTAGCTCAGCTCATTTCCATCCAGAACCACACTGGCAGTGTAGAATGTATCAGGCTCAATCTGGACTGGATACTCAAACCACACTGGGAAGGTGTTGCTGGAACCATCAGAGAAGTATTTGTTGAGGTTTTGTCCCAGCAGTACTCCTTGACGTTTCAGCTCAATCTTGGCACTGTACTCTGCTGAGC
This sequence comes from Lates calcarifer, assembly GCF_001640805.2. Taxonomy (NCBI): domain Eukaryota; kingdom Metazoa; phylum Chordata; class Actinopteri; family Centropomidae; genus Lates; species Lates calcarifer. The sequence continues at coordinate 3,987,323 of NC_066848.1, read as the reverse complement.
CACAGCTAGATCCGTACAGTCCAAACCCAGCAATAAAAACTCTTTTATCCACTGCAAACTGTATACTGTCACAGCGGCCCCGATAGCGCCACTGATTGCTCCTATAGGCACAGGACTGGAATCTGTGGCAGCGCTGGGGTGTCAAGCCCTTCCTGGGCTGGCTGACAAACTGCAGCTCAGGTTTCTTAGCTGCCGTGTACCACAGGAAGATGTCATTGGTCTCATTAAGCGTCAACACGCCCGACTGGGCTGCTCCATTGGCAAAATCATCCAGAGCCATTGTAGGGATACGTATCAGGTACATGGCCTTGCCCAAAACCTTACGCTTGTTGTCAGTCGAAGAGGTGAGCTCCTGTCTCTGGCATTCAGCCTCAGCCCAACTGAGTGCCGCCTCAAATACCACTATCTCTTTAGCGTTGAGTGTCTCTCGCTGTAGGATACTCTCCAGGGTCTGGGCGTCGATGTCACAAAAGCCCTCAGAGCGTAACGCCAGCTCAGCCTGGGCATCAATCACTTCCCAGCAGCGCTGTGTCAGCTCCGGCTCCTCGAACAGGCAGCTCTGGGAGAGCAACACGCAGGCATTCTTGGCACTCAGGCTGGTCTCCAGGAAGTTGACGCAGGCACGTGCCAGGTGAGGGACAATGTACTTTTTGGCAGCATAAAGAGTGGCCAACACTGTGTCAGCACTCAGGTCAATCTCATCACAGTAAATGTACCTGTTGACATAAAAATGTGTCTTTCTCAGCTTTATATACACATCAAACACTAAAGAAGTGATATGGAGTAAACATGTTTGTTACTTCATTTGAAGTATTTAGATAATAATGGTTGAAACTGACTGATTTTACAGTATTTAAGCAATTGAATCACTGCATCTGTTCAAAACACGTTGGAAGACAATGAAGTGTGATTTTAAACAGTGAATTCACTGTGCAAACTAATCAAACCGACCAACAAAACAGTATTCCTCCTACACCCTCGTCTACCACCTACAGCAGCCTGCAAAGACGCAGAAAACAAAACCCATACATAAAAGTGATGGAGGAACAACAAGGAGGAGGAGATGGAGAACAATATGGACTGATTCAGCATGAAAAATAGAATGTATAATGAAATGAAAATAGATATAGATTCTATCTCTGAGATACAGGAAGAAACTCATTTGTATGGCAGGTTAAGTGATAAGCAGTTTGATCCAAGATGTGTCAGAGATAGATACAGACCAGTTTCATCAAACCTTACAGAATAGAACAGAAGTACAGAATATTATAGAGTTTAGATGGAGGAGAATTCTTACTTCAACATTGCCAGAAATGCTGCCGGTTCCACATCTGGAATATGGATTTCATCCTTGTTTTCAGCCAGTTCACCATAAAACATGGCGTGGAACACTGAGCTGCCCACAGCCAAAACATACTGTTGGATTAAGAAGAGAAAACAAAGTGACAGAGGGAAAAGAGAAAAGAAAATATGCCATAGTTTGTTGGTGATTTCATTGGAAACCACGTGATGTGTAGTAAAAATAAATAAATAAATAAAACAGAAATGTTATTTGAAATGGGAATTGTACCAAATCCAATTAGATCACATGTAGCTCTTGCTCTTTACATAAAAACACAAATCTCTTCGTGGATATTGAACAATGCTTCAATTCTAATCACTGGAGAGATTGACCCTGTTGAGTTTCTCACATAATCAGCCAGTTACTATTTCCCCTGAGGACAGGGAGGCAGATTTCTAATGAACAAGATTGCCTTCGATAAAAAAGAAAAAGAAAAAGCAGGAAATCCTAATAACACAACTGAATAGAGTGCAACAAAAGTTCAATTTACTGAAATTAATGACTTATCTGAACTTATGATGAAATCAGATGCAACACAAAGCTACTAATAATTTCAGTAATACGCGCTGTAAATCCTGTAATTATACTCAAGCAAAATCCATGTTTTAGGTCTGTGCGCGCATGTCTGTGTTGTGTGTGTGTGTGTGTGTGTGTGCACCACAAGCATGTGTGGGTGGATATGTGGGTGGTATAAATTTTCTCAAAAAAGGCACACAGACTTTCTTTAAAGTGATTAAATTGCAGTGAACCCATTCTAAAATAAAGCCTGCAAACATGAATTTCTGAAAACAATGTTGTTATTGTTGTTACACAATGAAATTCATGTTTGTTTTTTCATAGGGAGAGGTCAGTTGAAAGACTGTAGCTCTTTTATGTGGATTTAGGGACTAGTATATAAATATTGTATATTAGAATAAGATGAGTCCCACCTCTTGATCCATTGTATTTTACAGATGTTCACATATATTACTGCTTTTAGCTGCTGGCTGCGGCCTCCATCTTGGAAGGATATAACTTTGTTATCTGACTTCCTGCCAAATGGACACAAGAAAGATTGCTAAGCTGAACGTCATTATATCCCAGTGGCATTATGTCTCAGCATAAAGTGCAGTCAAGTCATCCACAATGTCCTTCCATAACTGCATTCTATAAATGCACAAAGTGCACTGCAGCTACCAATCACAGATAGTACATCAGGGTCCCATATAAAGAACAGAAAAGATGACCCATGGAGGGCTCATCTGACAGCGTGGATGTGGAATGAATAGCTGAGCCATATTCATGGCTACAAAATCACTTACCAGATTTAATGTGAATGTTATAATCATATTCAGATAGAGTAGACATTATGATGCGTTTTTAGATGAGGTACAAGGTCTAGACAACTGTAAACCTTAATAAATCATTTATGTGAACATCTTGAAAGAGCAATGAGGTCAGAGGGTGGACTAAACAAAGAAGTCAGAGGATGTCAACCTCCAGGTTATTATAGGGATAAACAGGTTGAATGTGGGCGCGATTATAATAATCAAAGCTATTTATAGTAGATTCAATGAACTGTCACTCCAAAATTCAAAAGCTAATCAAGTAAATGAGCACAAAAGTATTTCTAGCATGCGAGATGCAGAGTTGAATGAACCTTACTCTATGCCTTATCATTGTTACTGTGTTCTGTTGGATGCGTTTGATTAAAAGTTGAGTAATTGCAGAGCAGTTTTTGAAAAGCTGAGCTAAAGCGGAGACAAAGGCGATCTATTCTGTGTGAGATGACTGCTGAAGAGGATATCCCGTCCTCCTTCGCTCACTCTGCGCCTCTATCTTTCAGCCTCATTTACATAAATAATTGAGGACTGTCTCGAAAAGACACATGGTGCGGAAGTGAGAGGGGAGCACAAAGGATTTCAGTTCCATCACTGCTGGCAATGAGGAAGATTGTTTTTTTGCTGATATGATATGAAGAACACTGGCCCAGACTAGCTGATTGCTTGTTTGTTAATTTCCCCTCTGCCACCATGATTTTACTGGTTGATGAAATCCTTACTCTGTGTCCCGGCAGCCGCTGGGTTCTTCCAGGCTGACCCACCACAAAGTGAACATCTGCCATCAGCTCATTGTTGAACATTACTGAATTTCTAAAAAGGCAAAGAAACACACAAAAAACAGTAGAAAATGAATTTTACATAAATTACTCAGTACCTTTGTTTTAGAGAAGAAGGTGGCAATGCACAAAATGCATATGTTGAAGATATTAAGGAGGATCAATGCACATAAACTCATTATTGTGTATTTTGAACAAATAACAAAAGAGTCTTTAGATGATGTCCAAGCAAAAATAGTAATTTATTTGTATGTTCATCTTCTCTGCTACTCTAAAAAGCAGAGTTTTATGATTGTATAAAGAGTCCCAGTAGCTTCAGGCAAGTCTGAAGACATTTTATTAGTTTAAAAGTCTTGTAGAGCACACTAAAACACAAAAATGAGTTCATTGCTAAATCATTTTTCAACTTAGACTCTTTATATCTCCATAAAGACAGACAAATGAGACAATGAACTGAATGGAAAATCCCTACTGTGAAAGAATGGGACCAACAATAAAGCTGCGTTCATATATTATTGAGTGGTGGAACATGTCACAGGGGTGGGTAAACAGCCCCATGATGTTCTGGAGAGACAACAAAGCCAGGTCAGAAAGCACACACTTTGCTCTGGACAGCTGGGGTCTTTTACTGATAGGCCAAGGTAAATATTTTGCTTTTAGTGCAGAGCAGCTTTTGCCTGTTGTGCATATCAAACGCACCCGGTGCCTGTCCGCCCTCTGTTATGTCAGAGCGACAAAGTCTGCAGGAGCAGAGTGGGTGTAAACAGAGATACCCCCAGCAGATTGAGGGCACCCACCCATCCTCACGCACACACACACACCACACACACACACACACACACACATACTTGAGCAGTTAAGTGTTTTGTGATACATTTTTAAAATTTATTGGAGGTTCTGTTCAGAACATTGAAATTCAGTTGTACTCTGTTGAACTTTCAACAAATTTTAAGATTCAAATTTCAAATTCATCTCCCCTGAATGTAATGTTGGTGAAAACTGCTGGCATCAACAGTAATGATTTCTAGTGCTTGCAGATGCTCGCTGGTTGTGCCTACCTTTCTCTTATAGTAGAGTAGAGTCCCTGCCAGTTACAGTTCTGTATGGTGTTGTTGTTGTTGAGGTTCTGCTGCTGGTACTGTTGCACTGTCGTGGTGGATGCTGGCTTTTTGGTGGGAAAAATATCCGCTGCCATCTTCTTCTTCTTTTTGCTCCTCAGAGTGATTATCTCATAACAGACTGGGGGCAGCTTGGAGCTGCCACTGGCATTCCCTTTCTTGGAGCTTTTACTCGACTTGCTTTTCACTGACTCTGGAAGCATTAAGAAGAAAGTCAGACATTTCATGTTCCTTCCCTTGGCATCGACCATGAGTGTGTTCAACTGCCGAGCAGTGGAAGTGCACACAGAGAAGACATTCACCGAGAGCAGGCAGGTGCGAGGGAGGACCTGGGGGGGGCTTGGGAAGAGGACAGCAGAGACTTGAGCTGAACTCAGCAGTGCAGTCGTCAGAGATCCTGTGCAAGGTTTCACCTTTTGGGAACTAAGAGAATAACTCTCTTGTTTTACCCGTTTTCTTCACTCCTCTGAAGAGGCAGGTTCAGACTGGTGATCCGAAGGCACTTTTCCTGTGTGAAGTTTGATCTGCTGATGGAGAGGCTCTCTGAGTTCCCATCCCTGCTTGTCCAGAGTGATGTGATCAGCTCTTCAAATCACTTCTTTTTCTCCTCTGCTCCCTCTGCTCTCACTCACTGCTCTGCTGAGCGTTGGCCTGACAGCCCCAGATTTAGTACAGCTGCAGTGGTCCTCAGGCGGGCAGCGGCGTTTACTCAATTCGTTTCATTTCCCTCTTACTCCTTCTGTGTTTCTCTCAGTCTGTACTCATCTTTGAATCTACCCTTTTTCTCTCCAACACTTGCTCTTTTTTCCCCCCTCCCTCTCCTCCGTGGAGCACAGTCATCTGCAGGATGCTGTAGCCGTGGATGCTGTGTTACTCTGCTGAGCTACTCGTTCTGCTGACTACAGAGGTTGAATGGGAGAGTGCAGAGGAGATAGAGAACCCCCACCCGCCCCTCAAAGCACAGTACACAGCTCTCTCCGGGGCTCAGCCAATGGCAGCGCACAGCATTTATGATTGGCTAATGCAGGCTAGTGCAGCACATACTTGAATATTCAATGGTCAACGTCTCAATTAAAGTGACAGCCATGCTCCATAAGAATGATATATTCATCTACAGTTTTACTTCCTCTTGTTTGCTTTACCTGAAACCACAGTATTCAGTTTGTACTACAGCAAACATAGCCTCCATAATTCAAAAGGGCAATGCAAATTTCCATGCTCTTTGTAAGGGCAGAATTTGCTTAATTCATGCATCCTCTGACAGTCATACTTCTTTTTTAATGAGCTTTTCATAAATGTATACAAACAGTTGAATTGCAAATATATACATAATGTGTAAAATCAACATCACATACACACTACACAAGCCATTCTTATACCTCTAGAATTTGATAACGTAGCATATTGCAATGTGCTGATATTCCTGTATTCTTAAATATTTAATATATAGTATTTATTTAATATATAGTATTTAATATTTAATTAGATTCAACTTTCAGATTTTGCATTTCAGATTTGAGAAACTGCTTTGTAATACCAGAGACGTTTTCCCAGAGAGTTTCTTTTTAAAAAAAAGCGAATTGCTCCCGGTCCCAACCAAGAATATGTGCTTGTACTTAAGCTTTCTTGTTAAGTCATCTCTTCAGGAGAGTGCATGGGGCTATAAATGTAATGCACTCTTTGCACAATGTATAATGCATACAGTTTCTTTGCTTCTCTTGTCTAGTTGGGCCTGTGCTCCGTGGGTTTTCTATTTAAAGTGCTGGGATGATTAAGCTTTTCGGTGCTGGTGGTTTAAGATGTTTTGAAGTGCTGTCATATTTTGTCCAACAGTAGGTTGGTGTTTTATGTCTCCTTTTATGATGTTTTGTTAATACTGCTACCGTAGACCTTGCACTGGTAACAGTATTGTCTTTAATAGCACTATTACCACTGCAAATAGTAATAATTTATTTGCACGGTATATTATATTTTAAAGATTGAAAATCAAACTTACAAAAAGAGCAGAATGAGGTGAATAGATTTAATTGAGAAGGTCTTCCTTGAACCACTGTCACAATATTGATTTTTCCATGAACCCTAATTAACTGTCTTAGTGTTTGCTGCACTGAGGAGCATTAGCCCACTAAGCCCCCTCATACAGTGTGTGCTGTAGAACAGAGAAATTTGCTATGGTAACATGGAGCCAACATTACAGGGCACCATACTCTCAAATTGCAGGCCACTAGAGATGTTACCTTGGTAACCACATCCACAAGCAACAGTGGGATAGAAATGTGGTATACAGACATAAAAACAATGTTAATGGTAAAGGAGATGTCCTAATACCCCTCTGCAGCTTTTAACAATTATTTATTTCACAGTGAACCACAAGCAATCTTAATTTAGATATACGTTTATGCTGTGAATCCAGCCATCCAGTGCTCTTACTAACCAATAAACTGAAACCGTAATGTTTAAAAAGCAACATTGATAACTGGTGACAGTGTACACATGTTAAACCAACAGTTTTGTGATTTATCTGGCATTGCAGTCTAGCAGCCCATATGATAAATAGGATGTCATTCTGTATTAGCCTAAATGGCTTCCTGCTTTCTTTAATTGCATTTTCTCTCCATTCATCAGCAGAAAATGTAATCTTGTTATTCACACATTCAGAGGTAGGAGTGAGAGGAGGAAGTAATGATGGTGTTGTCACAGCGTCAACATCACCTTTGTCTCACACTTTGTCATCACGCAGTCACACATATTCACAGAAAAGGAAAACATTAGTACGACTGTAGTAGCACAGCAATCAGCATTATGGTCGACAAAGGCCGCTAGTCCTCAGTTCATCATTAATGATAAAATAATAAACACAAATACAAGTTGATGTAAGCATGCGCAAAAATTTAAAATATATTTAGTAGCCATTTTGATGTAGATCTTTTAGGTTTTTGAGATAATGGCACCAAAACTGTGTGCACTAAGATATTGGATCACTTTATTTTCTGACCCAAGTACACAGTTTAAACATTTCCCTCATATTTTGGCACTTGGCAATACTCCAGCCTCAGTGTATTAACTTCAAAAGGTGAAGTTAAAAAGCAGCAGACGTCCGGCTGTGCTTTTGTTGATTGCTTCCTGATGACAGTACTCAGTGCAGCACCTTTATCTTCAAAGTAGTTACAGCAGGACACCTTCATCTTTTAAGAAGTAACTGCAGTTGGTGCAAAATACATACAAGACAGAAGAGATGGAAAAAGTAGAAATAGTCAGGTATCTCAAATATATACAGTTACTCTGTATCCCTGTTGTTGACACCAGCACTTCCTTTTTCTATGTTGTGTGCGAAAAGATTACACATCATATTTCAAGATTATTGCATAATGGATAATTCATAAATAATTAAATAAGTATATTTAATATATAATATATATATTTTTGGTATCAGAATAAAAAGAAAACATGCATTAGTGTCTTTTAGATGGTGAATTATAATGACTGGCCTGTGCTCTCAGTAAAATTCAACACATCAATTTGTAATTCTATTTAAAAAATTAAAGTGCTGGTAATTTTTCAGTATAAAAACGCTGTTTTAGTGATCAAAAGTGGTGCAGTCCTCCTTGAGTTTGGCAGTAAGATCTTACTATTTTGCCTCAAAGTCACTGATTATTGAAGTCAGTAGTTATGTTGTGGAGTTGACTGCTTGCCATTCTTAGCTTGAGCATAGAGACTTGTCCCTGTGTAGTGGCAGAACTCTTCTGCAGAGAGACGCCTGCTGAGAAGCTTGGCTGAGCGCAGCGGAGGAGAGGGGAGGCTGGGAAATGAACTGTGATGCAGGCCTGGCACATAGAGGCAGGGACGGGATCCAGCAGCTCGTCCAGTGCACCCCCCCTCCAACTCCATCCCCCCACACAGCCGCCTGCCCTCTCCTCCACCACCATTAAAGCAGGCAAGGGCACCTGACAGGTGGAAGGGGCGGAAGCGATGGCGTCTGCCCAGAGACGGGGCTTAGAACTCCTGAAAAAGAGAACTGTTAGTCAGCGGGGTCTGGGAGAGAGCCTGCAGTCATGCACAAGAACAGTGTGATGTTTGTGTGTGTGTGTATATGAAAGTAAATGTCTATATGCAAGTTAATGTGTTTATGAAACTGAAACTTGTGGTTGAGCCGGGCTCTCTTTCTGACTCTGGACTGTGTCTCCATCTTTCTTTTCTGGACCATCACAGCAGTAATTTTGCCAGTCACCTCAGATTTAGCTTCCCTTGCATAATCAGCTTGTCAAAATTTGAATTGAATAACAGCTTTTTAACAACGACAAGATAAAACATTTACTTAAAAAGACCAATCATGTATTGTTCTGAATGAATTTTTTAACAATGTCTTGTCCAGCAAATGGCCTAACACACTTAAACTGACCAGAGAAGACAACAACACCATAGATGAGATGATAGCCTCTCCTTCGGCTTACAATCAATATGTCACAGTCAGAAGATGTATGGGGGTAATTTCACTTGCCTCGAGAGCACAGAGAAGCCAGAGACTGTACGATGGCTGCAAGAGCGACGAGCCTCAGTGGATTACATGCACAAGAGCAGCCATTTTAACATAGGCACATTCACACCACCCATACGGTATCTGTATATCTGTATGTGTGTGTGTGTGCGCTAATGTGTGCTGCTGAGTGCGTGGACACAGTAATGACAGTGTAGAGAAGACCTTATAACCCTGGCCCACCACATGTTCACACGATGACTCCCACACACTTTCTACCATTGCTCACTCATCGCCTTCTCTCTGCTGTCATAACTTGATAGTCATAATTTTCTGTGTGATTAAATCTTTTGCACGTGGTATGAGGTGGACTTTTCAGTTGTGTCACATATTCTGCCCTGCGGTTAATTTCAGTTTATTTGTTTGAGAACAGTTTGGTCCCCCCCTAGAGGATATCACAGTTGTTTTTGTGTAGAGGGGCCAGTCCACTGACTGTAGGAGATGGGAGTTGTCTGAGGCTCGTCTTGGTTTGTATGTGTAACACCTAATTGGTGTTTTACCTTCTAGCCTCATATTTACAATATGGAACAAAACTGAGAACACCCTAGTGTAATATCATCAAAATGTTAAATGATTCAAGAATGTACCATCCTACAGTAACTGTATTATTTTTAAGTTGACATATAGTTGTATGTATATTAATAACAAACTGGTTAGATAGACTACACAAATGTGACTTCACCTGTGAGTTCCAGTTAAAACTAATTGCATGAACAAGTTTATAAGATAACTTGTGAATATCACAGCTTCTGCAGTTTTGGTCTAGGTTGTGTTTAATGCAACATGGCTCCACAGGGAAAGGAACTGCCTGAACAAGCAAGAAACTAGATTCTGCAACTTCTTAAAGATAGGAGAGGGTACAAGAGCATCAATAGGTTACTGAGCTCAAGCTGAAACACATTTGCAGCAGTTGTTAGGAGCTATAGAAAGAGCCATTCTACCAATAACAGAAGGCACAATGGCCATCCTTGAAAAGTGACGCCTCTTTACACAACCTTGCAGTGAAAAACATAAGGATAAGTGCTGCTTGACTTGGCACAAGGATCATCTTTGGAAATTTATACAACTGATCAGACAGTGTGGAGGGCATTGCATGAAATGAAGCTCTACGGGTGGCATCCAAGAAGAAAAACATTGCTACAAAACAGCACAAAACTGCAAGATTAAACTTTGCCAAAGAACATGAAAAGAAGCCTGATGAATATTGGCAGCACATTCTTTGGTCAAATTAAACCAAAATAAATTTGTTTGGATCAGATGGGGTCCAGCATGTTTGGCATGGACTTGACCAGAACCACCACAGTGACTGCATAGTGCCTACCATTAAACATGGAGGTGGGAGTGTGCTGATATGAGTGCAAAAGTTGTAGGGGAGATGACAGTTACAGATGGGACTATGAATGCAAGTTTGTACACACAAATACTGAATTGAAAGATTAGTCAAAGTCTCAAGAGGCTTTGCAGGAGAGGATTTTTCCAATATGACAATAAAAAACACACTGAAAAATCACACAAGTTTGTAAAGAGGAAAAAAACAAAAACAACAACTTGGCCAAGTGTGTCCCTTGACTGCAATCCAATAGCACACCTTTGGAGTATTTCAAAGTGAAATGTAGAGCAACAAAACCCCTCCAGCAAAGAGCAGCTGAAGAGAACAATTTGTGAAAAATGGCCGAACATCTCTCCAAAGATTTGTGCAAGACTGGTATCATCCATGCCCAGGACTATTGAATCTGTCAACAAAACTAAAGGTAGACATGCAAAATGTTAGAAAAAGAAGAAGAAGAATGAAATCTCACTGATGAAGGGAGTACTGACATCTGTTGCAGTTGGCTCTTAGATATGGTGCTGTTTAATCATTCCTATCAAATACCCTGTTCAGGTGCAAAGAAGCTTATGACTGTGACATGGAGAATTTGGTCTAAAAATTGATGGTCCACCATAATTATTGACTATTCACTAAACCCACAGCTTAACTACTGTCACTAGGAATGGCAGGTCTGTCATGCTTTGGATTTCTCAGTATGCTGATTGAAGTAGTGTGCATGCCTCTCCAACTGAAAACACAAGAGCTCAAGTGTAAGGAATGGATTAGAAAGTGTGTTTCTCTGCCCCAATGTAAGCTGCAAACATTAGCATGTTTAGCTAGCTAGCTGTGTGGAGGCGGGTTACTATATCTGAGTGTAGTGTAATGGTAGCTTCTCAGTACTGTTGTCACCCTTCTCAGAGCCTTTTCTCTTGAAGTGTTAAAAGTGAACCAAACTTACAGATTGACCACATGAACAACAAAGCATCTTGAACTCTGTGCTTTTGTATGTTTTTCTCCAAGCTAAAGGTGACAGTATACTCCATATAATTGCTTGTCAGATGGTTGAATAGCTTTGGAAACCTCTTCTCCCCACACCTTTAAGACACAATTATGTCTGCCACTTTTTCTGTGAACAACCAAGTGCATCACTGTGAATGTCATCAGAGACTGAAAATAAGTACTGCTATCCCCATTTTTAACAATATTGTGTCTCATCCCTTTCTATGAAGGACAGGTTTTCACTACCTTTGAGTGTGACCGTTTGGAGCGTGTTGTACAAATCACCTCTTTATAGTATAACCTGGCACTAAGCATCCTAAGAGGGTTATGTCAAATAACTGTCATAACTGCAATACGTGTATGGCAAAAGCTTAGTATTATTAATGCAGGATAAGAAAATGGTGCTCAGTAATTTTTGTGTGGCTTTTAGCCTGGGACATGTAGCTTTATATCACATGGTAAATCTTCCACCATTGTCACTATAATCCGCATGTGTGCTGTGGGAGAACAAAGCTTCAGAAGCATAGCAGGAGTAATTAAGTGGGCAGTCAGCAGGCAGCTGATGAAGACCCGGTGATGAGCTGTAACAGATGGTAATGATAGGCAGTAAACAAGTTTTCAAGTTGCGGTACAGGTAATGAATCCGATTATTTTGTTTTGTGCAGAAGGTTGGGGACATGAGGTTAAAATAACTCGTGTCCAAAATATCTGACCTGAAAGTCTGATTGAGACAAAATCCAGCCATCACCATCAAAATCTAGCGATGCTAAGCAGAAGATGGGGGTTCTGGTTTGCATTGATTAAGCACACAGGAACAGGCAGGCCACAGAGACCGGAAAACCTGCTGTTAGAGAAGGGACATCTCAGCTCTGGGAACAGTTCAGAAAAGTAATGGCTAATCATTTTTAGTCTCTGAATTTTATACCATAAAGAGGATCTGGTAAAGCGTTGTATGAGGGAAGATATTGCTCAGTGGGGATGGGGAAATGCTGAAATTTGACTGGGGATATTTTTAAAAGGTGAAATGTACACTTTGAACAAATCCTGACAAACACACCCTCTACTTAATAAGCAGCGCTGTAGCCTGGAGTGACTGAAAAGCCCTCTGAATAGCATTTAGTGTTGCCAAGAATATCAAGCAGTGTGAACTTTTATTGGTGAATTTCAGTGTGCTCAGTCCTGTGAAGATCAAGATTATTTGTGATTATTACTTATTATTTTCCCACACAGGAAATATAAATGCTAGGATCTCTGTTATTCTCTCTCTAATTCTACTACCATCAAGATCAATATGTAATTCATAAATTACAAATACATTTGGCTGCAGGATATGCTTCTTCACTAATTTATTATAGTAATAAAGCACTACTTTATGAGCTGATACCGTCCATTAAAGTCACTGACGTGGAATGTACTAAATTACATAACTAACATTGGTTGTTCTGCAATACTACTCCAGTCTGGACACAGCTTATGTCCTTTGCATATATCACTGAGGTACTGAGCTTGCAAAACTCTGCAGTGAAAATACTAAATGTTCTGCTGACATGAGTTTTGATGTCAGGCAAGGACTGTGTTCTCCACGAGGAGATGCTACTGAAGTGTTGGGTACTGGATACTCTGCTTTAAAATATTCAGCTTTCAGCCAAACTTATTCAAAGTTGATGCCAGTTTCATCTAATTTCCATTCAGATATTTATATACGGCTTACCATCTTTTCATTGGCTTTGGAGATGTAGTGGGGGTCTACATCCCACCCACACTAGCATCCAAGACCTCTGTTGGTTTAGTGTCAGATTTCACAGACTTCCAGTCTTACTCACCAACATTAACTCATCTGCACCATCACTCAGTTGTTAAATTTAAAAGATTTAAGTCGGTGACAGGGTTTAAATCCTGCAAGTTTTAATTCCAACCAAACATCACACCAGGTGATTTTACAGATTAGCATAATGTCAACCAGGAGGTGCTTGTCATATAAAATCAGCAGCTTAGTGATCTTTAGGGGCTAAAACATGCATGCTCTGAGACCTACAAAGCACATGGTTGCCTATCCCTACAGTGCAGTACCATGCTCCACTGTACCTAAAATATGGAAAGCAAGGTGTTGACAAAGCTGTTTCAGTGTTGGCAGGACTCCCACTGATGCTGGAGAGGCTGGCCATATGGTCCATCCTATGATGTGATTTAAATGTCTGCATCCCATGCAGATGCACGAACTGGTCTATTGTCATAATATAAATATTACTGTATCTTCAGCTTATACATTTTTGAGCCGCAAATTATCATAGGACTTGTGCTGTCTTGGATTGTGATAAATATGTATATGAGTATCTAAACAGACTCCTTATGTGTTCAAGCTGCGCCAAAAGAGCCCCAGAGGAGCAGAGTGCTGACCAGGCACATGCAGGCGTAGAGAAAACAAAGAGAGAGAGGAAGGAGAGAGAGAGGGAGCAGACAGATGGAACAGAGATATAGAGATAGTTTGTAATGAGGGTCCTTCTGTCGAGAGAGGAGGGGACATCTTACTGTCTTAACAAAGCGGGAGGAGAATGGCAGTGGGATAACAGTAATGATGTGCTCGGCTGTCTAGATTATATCCATGGCATTTATACAAAGAGAGAGGGAGATAGAATGGTGGAGAGCAATAACATGTAAACATGTAGTGAACATGTTACAGTGTGGACCTCTACATACACTGAGATGCTGCTGTTGAGATGCTGTAGCATTGTGTTCAGATGCTGTAGGTTATTGCAATGTGGATGCTGTCAGGTGACCCCAATATTCTATATTGCAACATGAAATTGTTTGTGTGTGAGTGCTAATCAACAGAAACCGCTGGGCAAGAGAAGGTCAGAGAGGAGATTGGGTTGTCTGAACTGAGTGAAAACAGTCCCTATAGACAGCCATGGAAAAGCAAAAAGTGAGATATGGTTCTGTGGAGCACATGGGAAAAGCCCTTCAAAGCTGATTCTTAATCCTTTTTCTACCACAGACCTCCTCCTTTCTCCTTCCCTCAATTTAATCTCTGACACTGCATTAACATTTAAATTTTTCACAGCAATTTGAATCTAGTGTACGCCACGACCACCTAGATTTATTCATTTATACTAATTACCTACTGCTGGGATGGGAGAGGATGGTTTAACCTTCTCACGGCTAATTTCTCATGATTTCTCCAAAGCTGCACTGCAGCCCCACAGGGGTAAAATCTGACCTTTTCCAATTTTATTATCAGCCACACAAACAAAATGACACTAATCAAGGATAATGTGCTGGCACCTTTAAAAAACATTTCATTCCATTTCGATTTGTAGCGATAGATGACAGTAATGAAAACTGATCATATACTTAGCTTTATTTTCAATGCATGTTCCTTTTGGCTTTGTGGTAGGATTTTTTTTCTCCAGCATATTCTCTGGCAGCTGTTCAATGTGTTATATTCACTGAGTTTGAACAACTAAAGCACTAAACCTGTTGCAGAGATTGCTGTGGAAGATTGTGAACTTTTGTTCAGTTGATTGTCCATCCAGCAGCACAGAGGCATCTTTAAGACAGCTTTTGGTTTGTTGCTCCAGGCAAAGACAAAATAATGGCTATTTGAAACAAAAGCATTTGTGTGCCCTTGAGAGACATCCTATATGTGACGATTTCACAAAAAGAGCTAGAATAAGTGACAACAGCAGACACCACACAGGTTGACCTGAATTTGAATTAATTTTATTTTTACCTTATTAATTTAAAAAAAAGGATTTAAGATGATAAACATAACAGGGATAGTCAATTATAATGGCAGTGTATGGCTGAGAGAACAAAACAGTAAGCAAAACAGTTGGTGGAGGACTGAAAGAGGGAGTAGGAACAGAGGTTATTAAAGCCACTTAAACAGTCCTGATGGCCAGCTGCCCTGATGGAGAACAACTCCCAACAAACCCTCCTGACTAAATGCTAAAATAGCTCATTTGTCATTGCCTTCCAATCTGCTGTCCTTATTGGCAGGACAACATCTTTTGTCAGTGTCTCCCAAAATGCTAATGATTGCTAAAGGAATCACATGATCTCATGTGACATATGTGGTCATGTGGTTTCTGAACTGCTACCTCTGTGGTCAAAATTTGTTTCGGTTTAGGTACAGAAACTATTTGGGCAGGGAAGGGAAATACTGAGGCAACGGTTAAAATAATAGTCTGTCTTAGCGTCTGAGAGATTAGGCATTGGGCAAATAATCAGTGCTGTTGTTTTTCTAGTGAGGTACGTCTCATATTTCCTGACATGTTGCCCCACCTGTACATTGTTTACAGAGCTTGCAGTGACACTGTGGACAATCAGTGTCTAACCTTTACATGCATGCAAATCAAACATATGCACAGTGCCAATTAGATCTGCCAACTCAAAGATTCTATGTATTTTTCTTCTTTGTTGTGTGTGCTAAGTCCCTGGGCATCTGGTAATTTCTCAGTGCAATTAATTTGAGTAAACTTTGTTAAAAGGTCAGCAGTGAATTATGGATTGTGGCTCGTTTTAATTAAGATGTTTTTTCTGTGACCAAGTGAGATAGTGAATCGACACTAATACAATGCATATTTTCACCATCAGTTTTTTACTGGCAGGAAATTTAAAAATATTCTGTATATTTTTAGGTGGCATGGTGGTGTACTGGTTATCATTGGTTATCAAGAAGGTTGTGGGATAGGATCTGTTGGCCAGCCACAACCTTTCAGTGTGGTGTTTGCATGGTCTCCCTGTGTGTCTCTATGGGTTTCCTCCATGCTCTCATGAGGTCTAAAGACATACAGGTTAGGTAAATAGGTGACTCTAAATTGCCTGCATGTGTGGATGGTTGTTTGTCTTTATATGTCAGAACTGTGATAGACTGGCGATCTGTCCAGTTTGTACCCTGCCTCTCGCCCACTGTCAGCTTGGATTGGCTCCAGCCACCTGTGACCCTCAAGGATAAGCGGTATAGCTAATGGATGAATGGATCTATGTGCTCATGCTTTATGCATCTCACTGAAGTATGAGTGATTGCACTGAAGCACATTAAAACACTCGTTTATACTCCTGACTGCCAAGAAGTTTAGGTACACAGGATAAGTGTTGCTACCCTGAAGCAGTGTTGCATTGTGGTTTCTAAAATCTTCATATTGCAAGCACTAATGTCAGTCAAATCCAACGCCACAATGGGTCCAAAACAATCTATTCAGACCTTTCACATCTTAATTTATTTTGGAATAGGAGCCAAAGGTGTCTAATTAGAATGATTCTGCTTTTAGAGCTGCATGCTACAGTTTTGCTTTCTAATTTCAGATTTGTCTGACAGTGGTGCAGCCTATGTGGGTGGTGCCTGGCAGCTCACATTCGCCATGCCAAAAGAAAAGACTGCACATACTTATTATGAGAAGAACATCATCACAGCATAAGATGGTGCAAGACATTTATTTGTTTATTGATTTATTTATTTTTTGTCACGTAGATTGAAACCTGTAGGATAAGCGTTGCATATCTAAAACAGCAGACATCCAGTTTTAAATAACATACTCTACATGGGGTTTAATCTGTGATACATGTATTCAGTATTAGATATAGAATATGATTGAACTGTTTTGTGTTTTTAACAAAAGGCAGCTTAGCAAATGTGAAAAACATCTAACATGAGTGTAATTTAGAGTATTTTAAATGCCCAAGTACAACACCACTAAAACTACCTTGATGCAGTAACTCCCATCCATCTGCCAAGAGAGTAAAACAAACATTTGCACATACTGTTTGCTGCAGGGTTTCTTGTACTGTACAGTAGGTGTGGTGCAGCCTGTCGCTGCTGTATTCCACCCCTGAGTGCTGTGAGGCTGATTTATAAGAGGGAGGGGCCCGTGAGCTGCAATCAGCCCATTTCCATCAGCGTTATGGCTGCCTGACAACATCCAGCTGTCCCTGATGTGCCACCGAGGGCCAGTGGTGCGCTTGTCAGCTCTGCTGTTTTACTGCAGCGCTCACTCAGACAAAAACATATACACACATGTATACTTGCCCACACAGTCAGAGATGCTGACATGCATTCTCCTACACATGTAAAATAATCGAATGAAATATATCATTGTCTCTCCCAGCTTTGCCATGGACACGAGATCTGTAATCATGTTACATAAATGTTAAATTCCAAGTATAAAAACACTGAAATACTGACTGCTCATGAATTAACATGGTCATGTCACAGCCAGATGTAATGATACATGAACACACTGCAGGTAGAATAATTTGTTTTACCAGAATATTCACATCCAGTGACAAAAAACAGTCCACTTCCTGGTGACACTCAATAATTTTTTGATCATAATTAGTATGTTATCAAACTGACAGTTACAGCTTTAATAAGATCCAAATCAATATGAAAATAATTATAATTTTTACTCTTTATTCTTTGCATTCCACATTACCTTTTAATTCCCACATTCCCTTACTAATGATTATTGAGGCATACAGGTGGCCTGTTCCATAAGTGTTGGGTTTCATTTTTAGGATTTTAAATGTAGCACATTCCCCACTACTTTTATAATGCAGACAAAACAATACATTTTCTCCAGCTGTAAGTTGCACATGAAAGTTTGAGGTGAGGGACTTATAGGACGCCTCTCTAGTGAATGAGTTTTACAAGATAGTGCACTGTTCTTCTTTCAGACTGAGAGCACACATAATCAGAGCACTGACTCACCAAAGCATCAGTGTTGTGCTTCATCAGTACGATCTCTCTCTCTCTGCCCTTTTCCTCCTCTCCAGCTGCTCCCACTAACTTATGATATAATGACATTATACTGTAACCTGATAAACTGTGAACCAAGCTGGCTTTTGATTTTTCTTTTATAACAGCTGGGATGCTGCGTGTACTGAGCACCCACCGTGCTGCCGGGGTAAAGCATGAAAATAAACAAGAAAAGCAAATGTATATCATTCTTTTTTAGTGAGAAATTGGTGATAACAATGATTAAATAACACTGCTTTTCCAGAAACGTGTTCTAATCACACAGTACTCACTACTATTTTTGACTGCTGGTTCTCTGATACAAGCTGCTCTGTGCCAGAGAGTACAAATTGTACGCTATCGATTGCAGCTGTCTTGATGCTATATACTGTTTATTTCAGTCCAGTTTCATTAAGCGAGCATGATACAGATGCCACTGTTGTTGCTGCCAGTGGGCTGACATTATAACATGGACACGTGGACACATTCACTCATGCAAATATATCTACATGAACAGTAGATATATTAGCATATATGTAGCATATATATGTTAGCATTAAGTCTGAAGTACAGCTGTGGCTAATAGGAATCGATATCTTTAACTGAAGTTTTAAACAAGAGGAAAGTTTGAGCTGCAATTTGTGAAGAGATGAGATGGAGCAACTTGCCAACACCATCCTGTAAATGTAAGACTACATCTTATAATTGATTTTGTAATTCTGTCATGACGCAAGTTACTTTTCCTGTAGCTAATTGTGTTTAAGACGTGTTATCTTTATCACATAATTGACAGTTAATGCCTCCTGACATTGTACGCTGGAAAAAACTGTGTTATTGTTCCAGAAATATTTAGAAACACATAGCAGATAAATGCTCACCCATGCAGTATGATAAATTTATAAGCTACAGAATTTATTATGGTAGGAATTTGCTATGCCAAAGTAATCAATTGCAATTCTGATGTTTTGTGATCATATTTCTCCTCTTATGTGCTTCTAAGCCTCGAGCTGGAAGCTGCAATCAGAGGATTGGTGGGCAGAGAGTGTGGCTGCACAGTGAAAGTAACCATTTCTAATGTCTTAACTTAACCATGGTTAAATTCTGTTTTCTTGGCAATTTCATTTTTAGACAGAGCGTGAAATAAAAAATCTGTTTTTCCGGTCTGGCAGGCTGACAGTGCAGGCATTTATTGATTTTTGCCCATTTAATGCATTCAAGATATAATACTATGGCTCCACTCAGCTGAGGAACCTGTCTATCTCTCTCTTATCAAGCATAAAATAACAGCTTACATTTCATTTGGAGCATTGTTGCTGCAGAAGGATGATGGTTGTCTTGAAGAAGTGGCTATGCCTGCGCTGCATAAAGATGTTAGAGAGCCTGTTGAATTTTCAGTGTGCATACCACTAACTATACTGTATATGATATTGATTTTAAAGCTTGCATGCATTCCCCTATTATCATCCTTTTGTTTGCAGTTAGATATAATCAATCATGATTAGAATAGACACTTATGTGAACTAGTTTTAAACAGATGCAATTCCAGTCCACTGAGATCAGAAGCAACAAATTTGGCAGACAGTGGTAATTTGGCAGACATTTAAAGCAATGGGCTTTAACCATAGGGGACAAATAGTGGTAACTGAAATGCAGTGTCATTTGGCAAACTGCTGATGTGAGAAAAGTAGTAAATGAGGAATCGAATCATTCTTAACGTCTCTCTCTCGCTGTCGTTTTATCTCCTGTTATCATCTGAGAAACAGTTATCGCTTAGTTGCCTCCCAGAAGAAGCCTTGTTTAAAAATGAAGACACTATTCCCTTATTCTCAAACAGAGGGCTGCAGATCACAGACTAATCAGATTTAAATGGATGTAAAATGAACCAGTGGAACCACAATATCAATCCTGTTCTTTTCTTTCCACTAAAATACCACAGAAATGTTGCTGTGGTAGCAGCACTCCAGTGCTAGTGCATCATCCAAACCGCTCATATTCTACACACTTAAGCTGTTATCTTGTCTGATCTACCACATGGAATTGGTTTGTGCATTGTCCTTCTTACCCTTGCCCATATTTTATGGTTGATATAGACAATGTAAGCAGACCACTTGCCTGAGGAAGTCTCCATGACTTTCAGGATTTTCATAACTGCATGAAACTTTGAGTCACATTCAAAGATAACTTGTCCTCTACACTGTCTTCAGAATTTTTTTATTTTTTTTAGCTTGGCAGATTCAGGGTGCTTATTTGACTTAGCATCCATGTTAGACTCATATAATCACAGTGGTGATGATTGGTGCTGAAGACGCAGACAGAGTGCCCTTTCTCCATTTCTCTTCAGTGATAGATGGAACAGTGGAAATGATAGAGCATCCTGTGGGAGGGAAAAGGCCAGTTTCTGCCTCTGGGCTCCCTTATGCCTCCTAGAAATGAAGCTTGACTGATCAACACAAACACAGATCAAATACTCTGTGGTTGTGTTCAAAAATTGTCCTCGCTAAATGTGTGTCTTTTTGTCCTGGTAGTCACTGGTTTATTGCCAGGTTTGTATGACAAACTGGAGGTGCATGGACATTTTACATTTCTATTTAACTTGTTTGGATTTTGCCTGATTTTGTCATCCAATGTGACTCTCACAAATTGCAACATGTCCACCATGGAGTAAGAATCCTGGGCTTGTTCATCAGCTACATTTATAAGCAGAGCTTCTCCTCTCTTCACCTCAAATATCATAGCATGCATTTAGAAAGGAGCATGTTTTTAATCACTTCATAGACGTATTAGCAAGGGTATTTCTAAACACCTCAGGCTTTTGAAAAGACACCCTGCACTGCTGTGCATTGTTTGTGTTGTTTGTGCTTAATACATACTCAGTGTCTGCAGCAGATTGGCTCACAGGGGCAGATTGCAGACATTTGAATTAAAGCTGCAAAACTATTAAAAATGTATGGTCTCTGTATGAATGCATGACCTATATTTTCCATGAAAATAAATAAATAAACAGGGGTTTAGGGAAGATGATGCAAATCTTCAGAAGTGGGACACAGAATGAGCTAATGACATTATAACAATAAAGTCTTTGGATTTCACACTGAGAGCGTAATGGAGACCAATCCTGTCTTACTCATTCTCTCACCCACTCCTTTCCTCTTCCCCCATTATCAGTCTATCCCACAATGCCGCCTGCAGTATCCGTCCCAGCATGGCCGTGTTTGAATTGGCCTCTCCCAGTTCAAGTGTATATTGTGATTCACCTCTCTCTCTGCACACTTCAGGCTCAGCACAGAGAATGCCTTGGCTTTCATGTAGTGGTGTGTTTTTCAAGCACCAGGACGTTGACACAAGGTGGTTTCTGGAGTCTTTGTCTCATTGACGGTGATGTGGCCTTTCTCCTTCATTCTGTCCCTTACCCATGTCTGTCTATCTTCTTTTTTCTGCCTCTGTCGGCACCCTCTCCTCCCTCCACCCTGTCTTCCTCCCTCTGTTGTCTCAGTAGATTTCTTCTCCACTCTGCCATTCAGACGATGTCAGGGACCATGGCAGTGAGAATAAAGGCCACTGGTTTCTCTCGCTTCATGATGAACTGTCATTGTCTGACTGAAGCAGCCTCTAAAATTCACTGAGGGAGAAAAAAAAAGTGGAAAACAAACCCATCAACTATCAGCAGCAACTGATTTGTGTGAAACTTTCACAGGCTGGGTTCTTCAGCCTGGGCTGCAGTAGTCCTCCTATGTTAAGAAAAATGAAACCAAAAACCCTCGCTGTTTGGAACAAGACTAAAGGGGGTTTGAGTCAAGGCATTAACATCAATTTGTCATTTAGATCCTGTGCATGAAAAGGTCACCTTGTTATGTCTCACATGGTCTCCTGTGGCATTAGTTTTCAGTCTGAAATCTGTCTATAAACCACTGAACCAGGGACGTAACACTGACCCTCACTCTGTGATGGGAGACTAACCTTTTACCTCATGTTTTCTGCAAAGGCCATCCTGTCTCCAAAGCAACTCATAAACCAGTGTTTCTTACCCTCTGAGTGTATGTGCCTGTGTGTATCCATTTGTGCGTGTATCTCTGTCTGTGTGTGTGTCTAAGTTCAGGCAAGGCTGTTGGCTGTTTATATGAAGCAGAAGAGTGTATCCATGCTGAAATGACTAATTGGGAAATATAGTGTACAACCTCATTTGATGCACCAAGCAACTTATTCCCTCTGCATGAATAACTGCAGGTTTATGCCCTAAATACCTCACTTACATGTAGCTTCTTGCAGAACTATAGCCAGTGTATTGTTCATTTTAAACCCAACACTAGATTATGAGAATCTCTACACAGCATTATGTTGTGTTTATTTGCCTTCTTGTGTACATTATGTTTTCCACCCTGAGGGATTCTTCCCCCTCCCTCTCCACCTCTGCACTGGCTACTGCCACAAGCTTGGCATCAAAGGGCCATTAAAGAGGCTCCTTCTAAATGAACTTGACAGCAAAGCCAAGGCGTGGTGATATGGGTGGACATGCAAATCAATATTTCACATCATCAGCCACTGGTTGGTGGAGCATGGGGACAGGATGACGAGGTGCAGCCAATACTGTCAGTGATTTAGACCGCTGGAGAAGTCATGGAAGTCCAGTTAGGGCTTAGTGTCTGCATCTTACAATAGGTATTGTAGAGATAATTAAAAGTTGGGTGTCATTGGGGAGTATCTCGTTCTGTTTCAGTGTGAATCTGCGTTTAGTCACTCTGCTCTGCAGCGGTTCAGCTCACACTTTACAGGAAGATGAGTTGGAGGTTGTTGATCACGCTGAATTGACATCTGCGCTTTGTTTATCCACCCATACATGCCATAATTGTTTGCAGTCTCATTGTAGAAAGAAAGGATCAGTGTAAGCAAAGCAGATGGAAGGCATATGGAAGCAAAGGCAATTCCCCCCCTCATTGAATTGTACCATTTAGTATTACAGAGCAGCTAAGCAATGTGTCACAACTCTAGCAGTGTTGATGCAGCCTGGCAGCCCTATGAACAGCAAACATGTCATTCAGTTGTAAATTGTGTTACATGCAAGGTCACCTTGTGTAAAGGTTGGGAAGGAGGAGGAAATGAGCTGAGGGTGTAATTCATCTCTTCATGTCAGAGATTTATATCACATGGTAGCAATCGAAACACATGCAGTTAAACTCACAGCTAACGCAAACACAAACATAGCACAGATGTCTATATTTATGAGCCCATTAAACCATGCATCTGAAGACTGTCAATTCTGTGTTTATTCCTATAAATCATGCATTGTTGTAAATTTCTCTTTTCATTGCATCACTATAAAAAGTATCATCTCGTATTGATTTGTTAATAGGATGAATAAACATAACTAATCAAACAAATGAATGCAGATGCAGCGCTGTATGTCACCCAGGACGTGAAGCTGGTATCTTCTTATTGGCTCTGCTAAATCTCCGTCCTTGTGTGACTTTGAACTCCAAGCCATGCTCCCTCAAGGATACATGTCTTAGCATAATACAGACAGCTTAGAAGTCATTGAGATGTGGTCCCTCTACTCCTATAGACAGACGCTGCCAGGCAAGGAATCCCCCCCCAATACCAGCTCGTTGCCAGCACAGTGCCAACTCTGTGCATCTCCAGCTTTGGCACCCTTGACTGTTGACTCTAGTCTCATTCACACCTCCCCTCCCCCAGAGTCAGAGGATACAGTGAGGCAGTGTATGGTTCACACCACTTCAACCATCCTGTCTGGTAACATTACATGTAATGATGATAGACAGGGCTGTGTGAGGGGACATTTTGTGCATTCTCAAACTGAGTCACTCAGTTTTTTGTACCTTTTTTTTTCTAATACACCACATTTTCTATCATCATCCAGCATCACCCTTTTCCTAGGTGCTGTGCCAGATATGGGGAGACAGGCAAGGTCAGATCCATCCCCATAGTCCCCAGCTGGCACTAGCCCCAGTGACAAGGGTGTTTGGGAGAGGGAGACATTTTCAGGCTGGATGCACAATTTGTCCAGTGTTTACTCCCCTGTCCATTTGCATCACCGACAGTAGACCTGAGTGACACCAACATGAAGCCACTGTCACAGGATGCTATTGCTTTTTTTTTTCTTGGTAAGCCTTGAAATCCTTTCCCGAATTCTGCACATGGTGTACTGCACGCATGATTTCACAAGATACGTGTTCAGCACTACGCATACAGCAGTGTCTTTGTATTATGAGGACTTTTCATTTATGACATTCATCCTCTAATCACCACTCAAAGTTAAACCTTACTGTAACCTTAAGCTAGTAATTTTTTATGTTAAAGGAAGAGGTCAACACTTTGTTTCCCACTGCCTTTAGTCTTTATGCTAAGCTAACCACATATGAATGTGGTATTCATCTTCTCATCTAACTCTGGGCAAGGAAGCAAATACATGTAAGTGTATTTCCCAAAATGTTCCAAATATTCCTTTAACTGAAAAACCAAAGTTGAAACCTCCAAAACAGCAACAGAGTGTCATCACTTTACAAACACATTTTGACTCAGAAGTTCTGAGACACAAATTGGGAATTGGAAGTGTATTTATACCTGTTGATTTACATCTTTTCACTTGCCAAATGCTCCAATGCACAGTATATTTATGCAGGAGTATAAGAACTCTGTGTTCCTGCCTCACTCCACATTGTTCCGCACCTCAAAGGCGTCTTTGAAATACATGCCAGTGAAATTAACAGAGACTTAGTGCCGTATATGTAACCCATCTGAGCAGATTATCGAGAGAGAACTGTGAAATTAGCTCACTGAAGATGCAGTTTTTCACACTAAAGGCTTCCAAGAAAAGCCCTGATCCAGTGATTTCAATCAGTTAGTTTACTGGGTTATAATGTCTCAACCTTTAATGTCACTCCAACATCTTTATTTTAATTCTCTCAAAATCAGCTCATCAGAAAAATAGACCATTTGTATGCATATATGCATTTGCTTATTTAATATTCAGGTATGCTAATGCAACATGTGGTCCTATATCATATATTACATAAGCACAACAGGGGTTCCTGAACCCTGCTAGCAAATCTATAGTCACACCTGATGATGAACAGAATGACCTGATTTCCTGTATCTCTAGAGACATCTGTGCAGATGAAGGAGTGCGGTGCATCGGGCCTCCATTTCCCTTCTTCTACAACCTGTCATGGAATCAATCCTGCCTTTAGATGTGCTCTCCATAGGGAACGAATCAGAGAAGGTGCAGTGGTTTAACCTTCTCTGTCTTTCTTTCTCTTTTTATTTCTATCTGTGAACGCATCTATCCATCCTTATATTTTGTCATCCTTTCTCTTCTTCCTCCTTGGAGATTAGCTCTCTTCCCTCCCTCTCATGCAGACTTTCTTTCCGTCTCTCTCTCTCTCTTTTTATCTCTCCTTGTCTTCTCCTCCCCCTCTCTCACTCCCTGTCTTGGTAGCGCAGCAGCTCTCAGAGCTGAGGGACTATGATTAGGACAGAAGAGAACTGGCTGTAAGACAGAGACAAACTCAGAACTGGGTCATCATTGTTTCTGTGTGAGGGCCCGCTCTGCACATGAAAAGCTTGAAGACAAGAGGAGCAAACGACGCTCAATACAGCACCAGGAGCTCTAGACATTTCTGGGCTACAGAAACACTTGTGCAAAGAAGGAATCGGAACAGCAACACAGAATTTATGTAATAAGAGCTGAATAAAACATGCTGCTGGCCCGCTTTTCCATATCTGAAACCTTCAAGTTAGTTATCATTCATTGGTTGGCTGTGGCTGTGTGGCAGAAATGCAGCACAATCACAGTGGTCATGAAGCGCAAGACAGGGAAAACCTTAGTTGTCACAGGGTAATAGTATTTTGACACTGATCATCATTTTACTCCTGCTTTATCTCTCCTTCTTGTCCTCTCTACAGTACTCTCTCTCTCTCTGTCTTCCACCCCTTCAGCAGACAGTCTGACAAGGTCTGTCCCACTGGCCAACCATTCAGCACTCATCATGCGCATCATTTCCTCTCATCATTCCCCCCGGTGTGCTTCTTCCATCTCCTCTGGCCTGTTCACTCACCATCAACCGCTCTCCATAAACCCTTTTATTTGTGTGTGTGTGTGTGTGTGTGTGTGTGTGTGTGTTTGAGCCTCAGTGTGTAGTACATAGATGTAGCATATGTATAGGAATACATACTACTAAATGTAACCTGTTCTTACGTATACACATTGTTTATTTATGTGTGTGTTCAGGTGTCAGTGTGACTATATATATATTATCTCACAAAAAGGATGTAACACAGTGTGTATTGTGAAGTAAATGGGTTGTGATATCCAGTTTTAAATAAGCAGAGCTGGGTTATAAAATCTACACTGTCACACTTTAATGTCAAAGCAGCAAATTATGTTTTATTTAATGTTTCATACATCACGTGTTGAAGGCAACAAGTATTTGACTGTAGATTTCTTACGTGACAACTTTATGTCTGCTGCTGTTAGCAAGTGTTACTCCCTTCTGCTAATTCGAGTGCAGCATTTACTGTACTCTTAGCTGCTCCATTAGCTGGCAGTGCACCTAGAATAAATTAGCTGAGCAAGAGGATGAAGAGCCTTTAGTCATTCTTTCTGATTTCTGATGAACGTGGCATCAGATGGAATATCCTGCATTCACGTTGTTCTTGTGTTGGCTCAAACACCAAGTATTATAATGGACACAACACCAGGATAGAGGTTTACTGCATGAAGGTTTGTTGAAATAGATGAATAAATGAATGAAAAGCAGATGCCAAGTACCACAAAGGTGCTGCAGCAGCAGGATGGAGAGAGAGAGAGAGAGCTGAACAAAGGACCTCAGCCCACAAGTCAGAGCAGGTGCCTGTCAATCAGCTGATCAAGGTGAAGCTTGAAGCAAGAAACACCAAAACAAAACAGGATGTAACAATTGTGTTTTTCTTCAACATATGATAAATTTTATGTCTGTCACTTGTGTCAGACCTTTATTGCAAATCAGAGTCAGTGGTGCCTTGGCCTAGTTTCCAAACCATCGAGGAGCAAAATAATCAGCCTGAGCTGAGGATTTGCCTGGCAGTCTCTCAAACGTGGATGCTTGTGAAACATCCTTTTCTGCAAGTGTTGGGTTTCACTGAGAGACTTTCGAGCGTGTGTAGTGTAGCTGACAGGAAGAATACTGAGACTTATACTGCCATCTAGAGTGTAATTGCAGGTGGTTCATGAGAGAAGGCTGTGAGGTTAGAAGAGATTTCTAATATTGTTTAAATGATTTGCATGTAATACCTCAAATAAAGTAGCTCAGCCGTGTATGCACACGTAACAAGTCCTAACTTAGACATGTATCATTTCCCCCATGTTTGCTCCTTTGTGTATCTGAAACATTCTGATTACAGTATTTACTCCAGCAGACAACATGATTTTGCCTTTTCTCTTTTGTCTTTTGTGGATTTTTTTCCTTCTCTACTTTTGCTTCTCCGCCTCCTTCCTAGATGAGCCTACTGCACACAGCACAGAAGTAATGCCAGAACAGTTCCTGGTGCCAGAAATTGCCCAGAGGTTTATAAATGAACTACTTGTTGTTCAGAGTGTGGGAAGATTTTTCTTTTTATTATACAAGTAAACCCAACACTCTCTACCAAGAAAATAGAGAGAAAGCCAAGGATCATCAGAGGCTTAAAACCCTTTTGATGTATTATCCACCTCATTTTTCCATTTGATTTCTTCCTCTTGTTACGAATTTTTCTTCCTTTGTAGTCTGTGCTATGCTTCTACCACACAATTCAAAATATCCTAGCCACTATTTGCTGATTGTGTTCCACAATGATTCTCCTAATCACCATTTTCATCTTGCTTTAATTAAAGCCTTTATTGGACAGAGACACAGGCCATTATCCTCTCTATATTTCAGAGAGAATGGATTGGAAAATGACTAATACCTTATGCTGACCTTTCTCAATTCGCTGCCTGCTGGCAAGGCTATGCAGAGCAATTTCACCAACATATTTATCTCATCCAAAGCACACCTTAGACTTAATCCTAATAGCCTTTTCATTAGCTTTTTAATTGAGTAGCATAGAGAGCGTTAAATGTCTCTCAGCAGCTTTTGAAAAGTAGCCCCACGTCAGATCCAGCCTATACACATTCATTTGGGGTTGTTAAACCCACGTTAACCTCCAAGTGAAGTCATCAATCATGAGTGTTCTATCCATTTTATTCTTAATCTGACTGTGTGATATAGTAAATCTGTTGAATGAGAAGAGTCTGGCTTACCATTTACATAGCAGCCATGTGTGTGTCACAGGATTGGAGGAAAATAAATATAATTACATTAACAGCAGGATTTTAACAATCTCATTATGAAATGCTGTCTGTAATTTAGAATAACTAGTGTAAAACACATGTCATATAAAGCTGAGTGCTTGTTATATTGTCTGGACATATGGTAGGTACATTGTTGATGAGAGGATGTTTTATTTTAATCAGATTTTCTCCAGAATTTTTTTAGGGGACGTAACAATCTGATTCCTCTGTACTGAGCCAGTTTCAAAACATTGTACCTTTTATCTAAGAAATTAAGGTTATATGTTTTTGGACTCAGCACCTGGGCTGGAACGATGTGTGTGTTTTGAACACTAATCAGATAAATCTACCACAGGATTACATCACTGATTATAGTGTGAAGCATGTGATTTTCCAGACCTTGGGTATTCACCCTGACATGGAAGATAACTGCTATACACTGCCTCCTCTGTATGAATAATAGGATCTAATCAGAATCTCTCCATAATCAACCCCAAGAGGCATTCTCATCTGTACACACATTCAAGACAATGGAGTGAAGTGTGTGAGGCTGCCAGTAGATGGCAGTACTTCCCCAGCAGACCTGACCTGGCAGTGACTGCAGTGAGACTATACCAGGGACAGAGGTCAAATAACACAGCAGTGTTGACCAGGAGAGGGTCAACACATAAATATCTCCGGGGACTTTCTCAAGTGCCTAGTGCCACTACTTAGTGTGAGATTTGCCAGAGGAAAAGGCAGAAGTCCCATTTCCACCTCAGCAAAATGAAATCAGAAGCCCCTGGGATTTGACGCTGACCTTCCCGGCCTTCACTGCTGCTGAGTGATTGCTGAAATATAAGAGGCTAGAGGTGTTGGTGCTGTATTAACCACATAATGCTTTACAGCACAAAGCTACATGAAATTCCAAATGTGAGGTGATTTACATATATTAATAACTATTATCTTATAATTAACATCTCACTCTCTGCCTCATTAACTCTAATTTAGAGTCCCATGGAGCAGACACAGTCACAAACACACAAGGGATTATTATCAAAACAGGAAGATACAATAGTTTCTGCATTAAGCAACAAGTATAATATAAGGCTAAATGCCAATCTTGTTTGTTTAATGTTTAGTGGACAGGAATTCCTTTGGTTTGCTTCAGACCTGCATGCATTTTATTGGCTTGTGTGGGATTTGGGCAGGAAACCAGAGCTAATGCCCCCTCTCCCACTTCAAACGGATGCCAGGCACCCTTAAATGTCATGGGGTGGTTAGAGAGTTGAAGGAGGAGGGAGGGAGGGGGATTGAGGAGTGAGACGCTGGGGCTCACAGGGCGAAAGAGAGAAATCCAGCCACACCGGGCTGGCCTCAGAGTTTATCAGTGTGTGCTGGATGTAGCTTTGGAGAGGCTGCTAAGGCAAACCAGATGCAGTGAAGGTTGCTCTGTGCCACTATGTGTCAGGTACAGCCTGGGTCAACCTGAGGTGCCTTGGAGGTATAGGAGGAGGCCACTGTACAGTTCAAACTCACTGCAGATGTTCCTTACTAGCATACAGTAGAGTGCTGGGTCCTGCGGTTCACCCTGTTGACTTGACAGCATCTTTGAAAGGTTTTGAAGGTTTCATGGTGTCACTTCAGTTACTCACTCCAATGGATTTCTTCTGCTTTTTAGATTGACAACTTGCAGTGGTTTATAGCTGGAGTATCAAAGCCTGTTGGTGTGTGTTCTGGGGTGTGTTGGTCACTGGGAATCCCACGGTGTCTTTCTACTCTTGCCAGCGGCAGTGTTTATAGGATTTTGTCTCATTTTCTCCAGTGTTAATTTATTTCCATAAAGGCAGCCATGACACATTCTCTCCTCTGCCTTGTGTCTCTGTGTGGCTTGACTTTACTGAGCTATGAGTTTCTCTCCCTGTCTCTGCACTGAATGGAAGAATAGACTGGATTGACCTCAGTCCCTGTTGCATGGTTATTTTGACAATAAGCATGATCATCATTGTAAATTTCTCTCTGTCTCTTCCCCTCCATGTCTCCCCTCTACTTCCCTCAGCCTCTCTCTGACGCTGTTCATGTGTACACCCTGCTATTGCATTATTTTGTGGTTTTGGATAACTTCTCACTATATTGTTAGGCTTCCTGGGGTATGTGATTATGGTTCATCTGTGTCAGTGGGTAAATGAACACGTTGTGGCATGGTTGACTTCAATTTCCCATGTCTGCGACTAAGTCTCTCAAATCTCCAGCTTGCCAGTATCATACTCCTCCCTCCCTGTGGGTCTATTTGGCAACCAGAAAATACCATCTCTCTCATCTCATCTGGATTATATGGAGCTCATTTGCCTTTGATTGCAAAACCATTAACGTGCAAATGTATTGGTGACTGAACTGTGACCTTTCTCATCAACTGACAAGTGAAACTGGTCTCATCACTTCTCCTCTCAGGCTCTTTGGACCTCCGGGGTCTGGGTCAGGGTTTGGTAGCTTTTCTGTCAGACTTGCATGATCCACTGCCACTTAACGAGGGAGAACAAGGCTGAGAAATGAGGCATTTCCGGGCCCAAGGGTTTATTCCTACAGCACAGTGGATTACATTACAACATACAAAGGGGAGACGTGACTCATTTTTTAAGAAATCTTCTGCCCTGGACGCTGTTCCAGACCATCTTAGTGTCTAATCTGCAAAGAGGAAGCTTGCAGACAGGATACAAAGCTTGTCTTTACACTACACTACGTCACATATTTTCTGATTCTATCTGTTTTTTGAAAAGGTGAAGCATACAGAGTCCTCATCAGGCTTACATTGTTGTACCCTCAGGAATAGCTACTAAATAAAGAAATGCTTATCACATATCCAGTGGAGCAAAGCTCTGTCTCCTTCTGTGTTTCTTCTTTTTCCTTTTCATTTTCCCTCATGCCACAAATATGATGTAAAATGAGGAGAGATCCAAATAGAAAAAAGAAGTGACTGTAGTCTTTCTTTGTATTCTTTCCTTTTTTCCAAAAACATGTTTTTTTATAGGCATTGTTCAGTGCATACATTGAAACAATATGGATTATGCATTACTATCCACCAAGAACAAAGTTAGGTGAAGTAATTTTACAGTTTGACATTCCTAACCAAAATGCATTTGGCAACGATCTATGACCAACATTTTATCAATATAACATAATATAACATGTTCACTTATGGAGGTAAATAACTTACTAACAAAAGATGACATGGCATTTCACATTATAGGTCGTTCTACAGACAGACATCAATTGCTCAATCCTTATCACAACTGTTTTTCTCAGTCTCAGTAGTTGTCACTATATTTCTCTCCATCATACTATCAGATGGCCATCACTTTCCGCCGTGGAGGGGTTTCCATGGTGACCGCATCCCTTTCTGGGCAGATTGTTTGCATGAGATCAGGGCTGACCATGTGCTGCGGGGGCAGAGGGTGCTGCTGCTGGGAGGTGAGGGTGGACGGGGGCTGGCGAAGGACAACAATTTGAGCGCTGGGCCCCTGCAGCAGGAGGTCCGTCAGCTCTTCCTGTGTAGAGTTGACCACTGGCTACGCCATTCACCTCCACCAGTCTATGAGGCCGGGTGGACACACACACATGCAAAAATACATACACATACATGTCAAAGGAACAATGTAGAAACAGTGAGAGTTAAACTTTCACTATTGAAGTTTGGCGTCATCTCATTAGAGTTAAAAAGTTAGAAGAAGTTTTTATTTGATAACATAAAGAATGTATTGTACTTATAAGCTCATAACTGAAAAACTGATGGGGTAATTCTCTCTCAACTCCTTCTTGCAATATATCAAATATCTATTTGGCAGGTAAAGGCAGGATGGCTGTAATGCTTATTTAACAAGCAACAAATAATATCATAGGATTCACAAATCACTGAGTGTGAAATATTAAAAAACATCACCTTTACACGGAGCTCATTAAAAAATTTCCCTTCATTAGTTTTTATTTATAGCCACCCGGATAAAACTGACAGGGAAATAGCAAACCTTTGTATTTTTTCATTAGCTGTGTAAAGAGCATTGGCACAGATTTGATAAGTGAACCCACACAGTGAGGCACGAAGACTCTTTTTAGCTTCTGTGGTTGTGTCTCTGCACTGTCATGCAGACTTTTCTTCCTTTGGCAGAATTGTCTCATAGAGAGATGTCAGCTGCAGTGTGTGTGTGTGTGTGTGTGTGTGTGTGTGTGTGTGAATACATGGGTTTGAGAGTGCTGTGTATCTAGGTATCTGGGTATGTACTTGTTGTTGTAATGCAGTAATTGCTTAATTATATGAAGTTTTTTTTATCTCCCCATTCTCACTCTCTTCTGTATCCAAGTATTACATTACAATGTTTGCTTGTTTTGGGGCCAATATCTGATGGGTTTCCATAGCTACCAAGCATAGAAAAATAGAGCGAAGAAAGAAATGGGTGGGATGACTGAGACACTGAATACTGCTCTCACTAACTAAGTGGCCTCTGTGAACACTTACAAAGTTTTCGTCATTAAGCCTGGAAAAATTCCTTTTGTGTGTTTGTGTGTTACCTGTCATCGACACAGAGGTTAGTGTTGTCCACCTTTACCACCACTAGTCCACTGTCTTCTCTGTAGCAACATGCAAAGCCATAATGGCCATCAGGGCCCTGGTTCTCTTGCACAACCAGCAGCATGGCTGGAGACTGCGGTGAAACCAGCTGGCTCAGGCTGCTGATAGCCAAACTCTTTTTCCGAGCTTCCTCCTGAATGCAGACACAGCAACAACATACACATATACATACATACATACATATATATATATACATATACATACACAGGTTTTTTTTTCTTTGGACAGAGCCAAGCTCGCTGTGTTAAACGGACAGATATGAGAGTGGTATTAATTGTCTCATCCAACAATCAGCAAGAAAACAAATAAGTATATTTTCAAATGGGAAATGTCAGATAGTTAATGAGGTTCAAAAGTAACCAAGTGCAAGTGTATTGTTATGTATATCACAACCGTGTTGAGTCAAGGATCTTTAAAACTGATGAAGCTGTTTTTCAGTACCTCTTCAACATGAAACTAACTTAAGTTATCATTTCCTTGAGATAAAATTGTAACCATATTCCTAGAAATGAAGCCTTAATGATCAGAGATACCTTTAGTCCCCAAGAGATAAGACTGAGACAGCGTCAAAGCCAGGAGACCACCAAGATGTAATGATTAGCTTTGGAAGAGATCACGCCACTAGTAGCTTGCAGGGATCAGAAATAACTTGTGAGTCTGACCACTGAATTCCAATGCTCCCTTATCCAGCCTCTTGGCATACTCCCCCCTCTCCCTGAATGGCGTGTGAATGCCTTGCAGCAATAGATGCCGCCTTGCCAGGGTCAGGGGTCAAAGCTAAGGCTTCTCTCTGCTCAGACAAGTGGGCCAGACAGGATATATCTACGGAAACACAGCTGAAGCCCCTTCAAAAAACCCACTCTAATACACATCATTTTCCCTTTTAATTTGCCTCAATGTTGGACACACTCCAAGAGTCCAAGGAATTTTCTCTTCATATTCTTCTTGTTGATCCACAAGATCTGATCAAATCCTAACCTACCTGGGCCAGACACAGGGCACATATTGAACTGAGTGTAGGCAATTAAACCACTGTTACTGAAGATTACAAAGGTGATGAGAGGAGAAGTAATCTGTTTTTTTTTCACTAAAAAAGAGTTTGGTTACTTTCCCCCTTGCAAATCTCTTAAAGAGAATAATTTTCCCCCTCCATCATAGGAAGCTACAACATGATCTGTGCAAGGACTTTGTTTCACCCAGTGTGAGAAATGATTCTCTGACAGGCCAGACAACATAGATGCTAAGTAGAAGGGATCGCATTTCATTTACAATGATGGGTGTTCGATGTTTTAAACTCAGTGCTGTCATTCTGAATGCGGACGCCTTGGCTGCTCTAACAGCAGAGATCTTTAACACAATCAACCTTGGGGTAGAAAATGGAGGTAATGGGAGACAATTTGACCACATTGATCAACCACAACTCAAATCATAGCTGTTTCTATATAAAAACTGGAGACACCCTATCCTTTTCTTAAACTCAGGGGCATGCTGTGGCAAAGAGGTGGCAGATTTTTCTCAAACCTCAATCCATCCTCAAAGAACATGTGAGACTAAAGATCGGGTGAAACAATAATTCTCCCAATTTCCCCTCTTTAATAGTCTGTCTGAAGTTTCTGAGTTGTCCAAGCTAAACTGCGTATTTAAAATAATTTCCGCCATTTGTTGTCCTTCACTCTCTCCCTCTGTTTCTCTTTCTCCTTCCCTCTCAGCTGCTTTATTGATGCTCTCCAGTTGCAATAGATCCTGGAGATTAGACTGCTGATGATGAAATATTTCCTTATTGTCTGTAATGCGGGGCAGCCTACAAGACCAAACAAAGGGCGGTCTGCTCCTTATTAGAGCAGCAGCTCCATCAGTTCCCAGGCTGCTCCTCAGCTCTGACCTGTGTGTTAACTCTGATTAGGTCATATGATAAACATTAGCGCTGCTGCTTTTCCCACAAACTCAGCACCTAAAAAAGCGTGGCCCCAGGGCGGCAACGTGACACGGGGCACCTTTCAAAGCTGAAGCCGCGTGTGTCCTTTCATGGCACCTCGTTAGGGCTTCTCCAACGGGATAAAAGAGCCACATTAAAAAAGAAGTGGGCTCCTCCGGGGATAGGTGCAGATAGTTTTACACACTCTGGCCCATTTCTCCATTGCACTCCTCCACTGGCTTTTGTCACACACATTCCATTGTTGGTATGGTCACAGGCTCTCGGATGTCAGCACTAAACATCATTTTCTCAGAAAAAGTGCATGTTCATCCAAAGGACTTCACTCAGCCTTCTATACCCACTCTCACAACGGGACTAACTGCACAGCTTAACGAAACAGAGAGGACTGAAAGGGGCATTGTGTGTGTCAATCAGGCGAACAGTGAAGAGAAGATCAAAGATGATTGACATAATAGTGTTCAGTAAAGGTCTACCACATCAGGAAGCTGTTCTCACCTTTTTTAGTCGCTGTTAATTGTACAGTTGGACAATTAAATGAACAAATATGTGAACGTCACATGTTCTGAAGATTAATTTGTCCATTGGCTCTGTGATTATTATCCTGTTTATATTGCACAAGTTGTTCTCATGTGGTTAAAAACAGAGGCAAAACAGCATTCGCATCTTGGTCCAAAAACACCAAATTTGACTGTACTTTCTTGAGCAAAAGTATGATTTTCGTATCCCATACCACACATGCTTTTCTCAGTAACTAGTCTTGTTTTGGTGCAAATCTCAGTTCTCATTGTGTATTTTTAGCAATCAAAACATTCTCTGACTCAGACCATACAGCTTTCCCACATTTTGGTGTAACTGTGTTTCACATGCTGTTGATTAAACTCTGCTGACTGAGCTCCAGACCTTCAACTTGTTTGATTTAATTCTTCAGTAGTGCAAATAATCAGTGTAAGATGTCAGTGGTTGTAATTTGATCAATAGTACCTTGCTTTCCTGCAGAGCATTTTGCAGGTGAGCCACTTGTCGGTTGAGATGCACCATGGAAATTTCCTCCTTAAACACTTGGCAGTTCAGCTTCATCTTTTCCAAGAGACGGACCTCCAACTGTCTGAACAGCGAGAGGTCACATTTCAGGTCAAAGGTCAAAGACATATAGAATGGTTTATGAAATTTGTAGTTATATGTGAAAGTTTTCAAGTGTAGTTCGGTAGGTTTGTGTAAAGGTAAATAACATAGAAGATGGTTTATTTTCCTTGGGGTAGCAATGCTTTAGTATCTTTGACTCCATATGTCCAAGAGAAGTTGTCACAGCTACATAGAAATTGCTATGTATTTACTTATTCATCAACTTTTTCTATTCCCCGGTTCCTTTTTAGCTTTACAGTAACTTCACATCATCATCAAATGGGAATGGCAGTCAAACACTCACAACTAGACAGTAGACAGTTACATTTATAGTCAGATCAATGGGCATCTTGGAGTCTGTAATTTTACTGCTTTTTATGTCTTTGGAGGTTTTTATGTATTGTTGAACAAGCTTCTAATTAACAGAGACAGTCCACCTACTTCTTCTTGTGAGCAGCTGAGTTGTTAATGTTGTCTCTGAGGGTCTGCAGGCTCTGCCTCTTGTCGTTCAGTCGGCATCTGAGCAACTCCAGCCTCTGCTTCAGCTCTGCAGAGCCAAGCCTGTCTATACTCACATCTCCATCCATGTTCTTTAACTCAGAACAAAATGCTACCAGGCCGTGGTGGAGCTCCTGGACCTTTGGGGTCAAAGAGGTCAACTTGGTCATTATACTTATTATTAATGAATCAAGTGTTTGTACTTGTAGTGCAAATCTAAGCCTATTGCATACGGCTGTAGATGTAGTAGAGATAGTGACCTGCAGGATGACATTTTGCAGTGAGTCCACCTGTTGGTTTAGCTCCCTAATCCTCTCTTCTTTAGCTGGCTGGTTCCCTTGGATATTTTTGTTGGTGTTACCATTTTCATTGGAGCTGCTGACTTCTGGACTGTTTTGGGGCCAGGACTTGTTGGTTTTTCCTGTAATGCGAAGCATACAGGGCTCTTTTTTATGTGGGCTGGTATCTAGCATGCAGTATAATAAAATTTATGTCTGAGAAGTATACCATTTTACACAAGTGCAGCTCCAGCTGTCTGTTCTCGGATGTCAGCAGACTCCCTATCTGCTGATTTGGTGAGAGCTCCTCTGAAGAGCCTTAAAATCAAAGCATATGGGCAGCACACATGAAGTATATCTTTTTTGTGTGTTTGTGACGACATTATGTGGTGTAATTCATGTGTTGCACACCTGGCTTTTCTTTCAGTGTGAATAGACTTTTATCTTCTGTCACCCCCATCATTTTGATACAGGAATCCATGATTTTTCCTACTGTTGTTTCCTTTGGGGTTCTAAGATGAACGATCCGCTCTGATGCTGTAACACAGGATGACAATCAGAAGTAATGTAGACACCTTACGTAAGTGTTATCCTCACATATGTATCAATTATGAATATAAAAGCTACAGCTGTCCCACAGATTCTCTTCCTCACCATTGATAGTGATCTCTATCAGCTGAGAATTCCTCTGTACCATATAGTTCTGGCTGTTGTTTCTGCAATGGCAAAAGTCAAGGGATTAGAATATGAAGCTGATGTTTTATTGGTTTGAAATGTTCAGTATACAGTGTAGTGTACAATATATATATATATATATATATATATATATATATATATATATATATATATATATAAAAGGAGAGGCTGTACCTGAGTTTGAGGGAACGTCGGTTCATGCTCAAGCAGCTCACATGAGGAGAGGACTTAGACTTGCTCATTGACACCAATGTTGCAGTGAATGTCTCAACATTATTGGGC
The DNA here is from genome assembly GCF_001640805.2 of Lates calcarifer. Taxonomy (NCBI): domain Eukaryota; kingdom Metazoa; phylum Chordata; class Actinopteri; family Centropomidae; genus Lates; species Lates calcarifer. The sequence continues at coordinate 3,949,472 of NC_066848.1, read as the reverse complement.
CCTAAGGATTCTATTATCAAAATAAAGAAACATCAGTAAACATCTCTTGGACATTTTTCATTTGCACAAATACTATAAGAAAAATGTTTATTTGTCGTGCTGTAAAGATAAAAGTGTACCGAGCAGAGAGTCGAGTCTCTGGGTGATGGTGCTGGGAGGGTGCAGCTCATTATAAATAGCTGACAGCAGCTGCTCTCTATCTTCTAGTGCAGTGATATGGAGGATGTCCAAAGTGTTCACATCTACTGAGGCTATGTCTGCACCACACAGTTTTGCCTCTAAAAGAGAAGCATTTAGTCATACACCTACAGTACATTCATCAAGACAGCTCAGTAATGTCCCAGCGACAGTAAACTATAATTCAGAACAAACATTTGAAAGAGACCTGACAAACATTATTGAAGGCAGCTTCTATCTAAAAATTTTGAGTCTTTGCATAACTTAATTTTGTCTGTCTTTGAAAATTATTTTTTTAAGGGGAATGTAAGATAATATGTCACATTACAAAGACATGTCTGAATGTAGCAATGTTTTAAGTAATGAGGAAACTGAAGGAAACAGATGCAAATACCTAATATTGTAACGCAGAACATAGACTGAGATACTCAGGATAGACAAATATTTCTGCATAAACCTCTGGTACATTAAGCTTAAATGGGATTTTTCTTATGCATTTGTCAGGTTTGATTTTACATTATCCACATCTCCTTCTCCTCTTAACCAGTCATAAAAAAGAAAACAGTTTATTTGATCTGTGGTAAAGATAAATCAAATTGGCAATGTCTCCCTTTATTATGCAGCCACAGGGCTGGGAGAGGAGACAGAAGAATGTGTTTTACCTCTGATGAAAGGGAGACATTTCTGCAGTCCAATATTGGTAAACCACTGGCAGATTTCATCTGTGTTCAGCTCCCCTAGAGATTTGGCCACTTGTCTGTCCATGTCCTGGGGAGAAGTAGAGGTTACATACCTGCTGCTTATACCACATTCTGCATGAGCATGGGGCAAGAGCCACAGGGAAAACACCACACTACATTAAAACATGTATTGCCCTATATCATTTTATCATAGTAAGCTATACACAAGTAACATATTCTTTAAGCCACTGTTATGTGGTGATGTGATACACTCATATACAGTATGTATAGTATATTTCAAATTTTCTCAATCCAAAAAAGAAAAAAGAAAAAAAGCAGTTGTTGGGAATTGCAAAGAGAGTGGGACATAATGCCCAAAGATGATTCAGACTCAGACTGCTGCATGCAAAAATCTGTTTAGTAGGTGGCAAGACATCAAGACAAAACATGGTTAAACTCCAAGGCAGTTCGTCATTGTCTGTGCCACTGATTCATTCAAAGTGAGTCTAACTGTGTTGGATATCCATGTTTCGACATATTACAGCAAATAAACACATTTGTGTGTTTAACTGTAAACAAATGTTTAAAAAGGACAAAGAAATGTTTACTTTAGTAGAGAACCTAAACACAGGTTTCTATGTAATTGTTGCCTTAGTGACAGTTTCTCTGTTTATGGTGTTCCTGGGAAGAAAACTACAGTGTTCCTTGCTGCCAGTACAGGCTTTACAAGGTGACTGTGGAGTGATTAGGTAAATTGGGGTGAGAGGTTTTCCTTGTCTAAGGGATTTCACTATTATGTTATAAAACACAGAGACTGTAAGAAAGAAAAAATCTTATTAGATCATAATTCACCTAAACCCACATAAATAATCCATAGTTTCAGTCATTCTATTTAATTTGAGGTCCCAGTGTGGGGCTATAGAGTAAGGTGTGGCCGCTTAAGATACATGTTGCATAAATGACTCATATGTAATTGATGGGGTACCAGAGGAAAATAAGACAGCTGATAATGCATGGAGATAATAAGAGCAGGACGTGAGCAATTTGCCTTTAAGAAAATGTTTCTTTTTCTTTCCGTTTTGTGTTTCAGCTAACACATGGATTGCTAAGGATACGAGCAATCTTGCTTGGCAAATCCTGGACACAAAGACTAAGATCCTGAGACTATTTGCAGAGTCATTGCTTTGACAGATCAAGGGAGCTGGGAAATATAAACAGAGCATATTCTGTAATTGCAGCAGCTCTGGGCTGTGTGCTGATGCCACCCTGAAGGCCCTGCTTTGATGGTTTACGGTACCTTCTCAGGGAAGTTTCCATTCTGATCCTTAGACTGAGGCATATATGATGCTGCATGAAAGGGGCATAAAGAAAAACAGAATTGGAAAGTAGTTTTTGAATCATATATCAATCATTACAGTAGTATTATTGGAAGAATCTTGTTTTCCCTGTTATATAATAATACCAGACTCACCAACAGTTATTCGTCGTTGTCGTGGCGACCCCTCCTCTTCCTGGTGTTGGTCTGTGGTCTGGGTTAAAGCATGGAAGGTGGCGCTCCTGGTCAGCGTATCCCCAAGACTGCAGGAGCGAGTTATCGGTCTCTGTCACATAATACACGTTTCAGTTAACGTTGGACTAGAATCCAGACCAGTCTAATCAATTTACAGTCAGTCAGTATTTTTAACTTCATGAGTCGTAATACACAGTCACAGTCTAAATCAGATAAAGCACATTTCTTCCAGGAATGTGTAGTGACTTTCTGTAGATACCTATAAATACATTAAAGGTGCATGTGTGGGCCTTGGCTGTAGATGGGGCATGTGATATGCTATGAACAGATCATGAGAAAACCCTTTGGTCAAAAAGGTTCCATTGCATGGTCTTTACCCTTTGGTGAGTAAATGTGTCCATGTTGGTAGCGTCTGGAAGCAGGCAAAGTTCAGCCTTCAGTATGTCGGAGCAGCTCACATCTCTGTTGCTCAGGTCGTCTGCACAGTAATAGAGACAATAAGTCAACAAATGCATAAGAATACATTAGTTAATCCATTCAATTAAGTCTTTGTTTTCACCCTTTTAAGTCACTCTGTTCTTATGGTTTTAGGCCTTCTCTGCGTATAGGTCACCAGGTCTATTTGCAGTGCATTAGCTGGTACTGATACTGGATGCAGTTAGATGGGGTTGCCTGGCAACCTGTCAGACACACTACTGTTCGTCTGGTCGATGACATACTTTTCTGACAATCCAAGTTCTTTCCCACAGAAAGCACATATTCGTACATTTTCCAAATGTCATTTGGTCAGCGAGCAGATATCTTTTTTTTTCTACTATCATAACAAGCGTGACGAATGAGGCTGAGAATATGGCATCCAAGCAAGGCCCTGGCTTTCTCAGGCAACACAGCACTGTGATGTGATCATGATAGATGTTGGAATGTGTTCAGTTCTGAGCTGTAGCTACTTCAACTTTTATACCTTTACAAATTGAAGCATCAGGACCCCCTTTACCGTTGAAAAAACAGTAGTCAAAGAGCTCACTAACAAAAAAATTTAGCTTAATTTCTTAAACACATGTTTTTCATTTCAGTGGCCTGTTTCTGAAAGGTTGGTTTGACATGGATGGGAGTTTAGATGGAGTCAGAATCAGATAAGACAGTGTAATTGGTTTATGTGTGTCAGCAGTGGAATCTTGTCTGGGTCCTGGAGAGACAGTGGAGTACAAGGAGGGGGGCAGCGAGTTGGCACTCTCTTCATCACCTGGCTAGCCTGTTACTCACTCTGTCGAGGATCATTAAGTCTGGCCTACGGGTTCCAAATTCATAACACTCCCAGTACAAAACACAACTGTCTTTTGACTAGAACAGTCAAGAGAGAGAAGTGATGAGTCTTGACTAAACATGAAGACATGTAAGAGTACCCTCATCTAGCTGACCTCAGACATAACAGCGTGTCTTTGAAATTCTTAGAAAATGACTTCCAGTCACTCTGTGACTTCTTTTCACCATGCATGGGAGAAGGGACACAATATGGAGAGCTGTCTGAGAATGGTAATGGAGGGTAGCAGTACACCCACCCTACCACAGCCATGTTCAGACTTCACACAGCCACAGTCTTCCAGGAAAAACCCAATCAAAACAAAGGAGGACAGGAAATTTAGGGCATGCTCAGGGACACAGTCTGATGTTGCCTTAAAGGGTGAAATCACCACAAATGCAGAGATGGACATTGTTCCCAGTCTGAGTTGGCTCAGTCAGGACAAGTCAAAGCATGAGTGAGTTCTCTCACCCCTGACTGGGTGGCATAGACAAACATATTGCATCCCTGCACGCACAGACAGACAGACAGGCTGAGCGATCCAGGTTTTGTTCGTGACAAAGTTTGACAACTATTCACACACAGACACACACAGGGTTAATGACAAAGCAGAGCTTTAGAGTCAGAACTTTTCAGCACATTTATGTAATGGATAGTCAAATGCGATGGTTATCGTTTCCAGTATTATTGTCTTCCTCTGGTTTGAAAAGAAACTAAGCTCTTTGAGAGATGACTGAGGGAGGAGAGCATGCTGAGTCACAGGAACCCAAAACCTGGGAACCGCCTGCCCAGCCACGCACTGGGAATACGCACAATGGCTAAAAAGGGATTCCAACAAAGGGGAACTTCTGCAACTCCCAAAGGAGGCGTTCGAGGTACTGTAGCCATGTCACATAATGACTGCAATTTCATCTGAAAGGGGACTGAGATCAAAACGAAGAGGCAACACATGAGCTCAACAGCTGGATGAAGCGAACCATCATCTGGTGCCATTTACCTCTCACCTAGAGTTTGTCTAAATGGAAACAAACTTTAAATTCAAATACTTTGCTAATTTACCTCAAGAAAACTCACCCAAGTTGTGCTCAGTAAATGACAAAAGTTTTATTCCAGTGTTGAAGCTCCCTGTGACAGAGAAAGAAATGAAGACGACCACTGTGACAAAAATATCCTTTCAAATAAAAAAAGAATTGTAAAGAAACACTCCAACATTTTGGTAAATATGCTTGTTTTACCTGAAGTCAGATGAGGAGACCTATGTCAAGTCAAGAGATAGGACTTTTTCATAAGCAGACACTTCGACTTCTCACATAGGAAATTTCATTATTTATGCCTGTGCTTTTCTTACTGTGACATGTCAAAACGTCCTCTGTGAAAAAGGCCTAATTGTCCAGGGAGTTTTTAGCCTAAAGAGTGTTTGGCTAAACATCACAGAGCTTCCTCACCATTGAACACACAGAAGCTAATCTGACATTAATCTTCTCATCTATCTCCTAGTAAAAAAGCAAACAACCAAATTTCCCAGCATATTAGAGTGTGAATTTCAATGAAACGGCACTAGAGATGTTATCACTGTTACACTCACTTCTCTGAGGGTATTCAGGGAGAGGAGCCACCTGGTAGGCACGTAAGAACCTAGGTTTTGTTTTCTCTTTGTCCCCCTCTGTGGTTGGCACAGCCTCTTTTTCCTCTCCAAACTGATCACTTTGGCTCTCTTCTGGCTCAGCTGCACTGTCAGCACTGACCCTATTCTCAGCCTGTGTGAATCCCTCCTTTGACTCCTCTGCCTCCACACTCTCCATCTTCTCCTCGTAACTCTCCTGGTCACCAGCAGCAAAGCTTCCGTCACTGCCGGACGTATGTGCCACACTTTCCTCAGAATTAATGTCAAAGAACTGATCATCGTCTATGACATCAGAGGGAGTGGGTGGGATCAGATTAATGACAGGTGGTGTCAGGAGACTTCCAGAGGCTGGTGTGCTATCAGTGCCACTCTCATACAGCAGTGGGTCTTCCTCCTCGTCTTCATCATCTTCTCCGCTGGTAGATGTAATGGCTGTTTCGGCCTGAGACTGTATAGGGAGTGAAGACAGGGGCTTCAGTCGTTTCTTTGTCAGAGCCCTTGGGCAGGCAGACACAGAGCTGGCTGAGCGGGCCATGCTGTTTCTCGGGGTCAGGGGGTCCTCATCAAGCAGACTGAAGCTGGTGTTAACTATCCCCAGATCCTCCACTGTAATCTGGATAGCCTCCCTCTCACCTGATCCCCGTTGATCCAAGTTTGGATGCTGAGGGCCCCCATTAATCTTCATTTCCTGCTCCTGCAGAGGATCCTTCTCCTCACCTCGCAAACATGAGCAGCAGAGCAGCCTGCGTGAAAGACGCTGAGTGCTCTTCCTCCATGGGTGCCTACGAGGCTGCTGTTTATCTACATTTACACTCGCCATAGCAGTGGCTGTCTGACCATACACCAGCTATACTGCTAAACACACCATTCTTCAGTTTGATCAGATAAACCTCTGCACACTGAAGGGAAAATAAAAAACCATCCACTCCTCTGGGATGAAAAAACTGCCCTGTGATAGAAGCCACAGCATCTGCACACAACACAAACACTCATCTGCAACATGTGTTGCTTAGGAGAGGAGTGAAAAAAATGGACCAATTCATGCTCACAGGGTCAGGTGAACACTTGAAATGAATGCTGAGCCTAATCAGCATGCTTTGATATGTTAAGCAGCAACATTGTAGATACAGCTCTGGTTTCAAAGGGCTGTAATAAGACAGCAATATCCTGCCAAAATAAAATCTTGGCATAAACTACATGTATTGTAGATAATAACAAGAAAAGTAAATTGCTAAAAATAAAATCAGTCATGCGTGTGTATAATTATATAGTGTGTGTGCATATGAGCGCTTGTGTCCGGGCATGTGATTATACTATTATAAGTCAGTGTTCAGTTTCTTTGCGGGTCGTCTGTCGGGGACTTACAGCATGTTTGGAAACAGGTGAGAATATGGGCTGGCGGATGCTTGGCTCATACAACCCCTATGGCATCAGATGACATTTCCTTCATTCCACAGGCCCAGTCCTGTTCTCTGCTACATGATAAGTCATCCAGCACTGGCTTAAAACCATTTTGCCACACCACCCACATTGAGGGCTTCTATAAAAAGATGATATCCATGGTTTTCTCTCACGCCCAAAAGTGACAGTAGAGTGATGGGAATGATTACTCCTCCGGCAGTATCCACCTCTCACCTGTGCGGCCTCTCTTTATAGTGAAAAGGAAGCTGCTACTGTTTGTTTCTTTAAGTGCGCCATTACTTTCTTCAGTCCCTTGCTGGTTCTCCCCTTCAAAAAGGGTAGCTCCTGCATTTACAATCAAGTTTTCAAAAGGCAACACATTTTCCTGCCGACAGTTCCAATCCATTTTAACTTCCTAGTGTTTTAAAGTTACTCTACATATCTTTCTTCTGTCATTAAAGTAAGCGCCAACATATTATATTACCCATGTTCCTATGGAAAACTCAGCTCTGTGTTTAAATTAAAATCTACCACAACGGTTGCCTTAATTGGCATTTTAACAACACTGACTATTTTTTTCCCAAATAAAAGCTGCCCTCAGACACAATAACTATCTTAAATAAGTCTAAACAATTTGTTGGCGTGCAGAAGCATAATTTCTGCACACTGGCAGCAGATACAAGCAAAAGTAGATCATTCTGTTTTTCTAGCCACCCCAAGCTTTTCAGGTAGTAAAGTTCCAGAGAGACTTTGTTGCTAGGCACAAATTACAGCACCTCGAGGTGATTTCAGTGGGAGGCCAGCTGACTATTGACAGACTTAGTGCAGGGCTGAAGACTCTTTGTAGTAGAGTGAAAAGTGCTTTTATACCCATGTCACTCAAAGACCCACGTGATGGTTTCCACCAGGAGAAAAGGTGACATGAAGTCAACAACATGGCCTCCAAATTAGTGGCAGATGAGAAACTATTTGGGTTCAGTTTACTTCAGATTTGAGCATGAAAGAGCAAAGCTAAAAGGCCAGATTGCAAGCTGAGAGTTACAGTACATTTACAGAGGTGAGGAGGACATGCATTAGAAAAAGAAAAGCTGCCCTGCACTTAAAAACAGCTGCAAACCATTTTTGAAATTAAACATTCAAGTGAAAAACATATAATGTATGTAAACTGAAAGACTGCAGTACACTATAAAGGGGAGAAAAGTAGTAAAGTAGGGGTCTGTGACATAATCCTGGTCAGTACTGCGTGCCCAACAACGGGGGGCAGTAGAGAACGGATGCACAACACTGACAAGACATAAAACAGAACCCACCACTTCTTAGAACAACCTCCTCTGGTATTCACATGTCTGGATAAAGTTAAACCACACAAGTGCTTTTCATTCGCAGCCTAGTGAGGCCGGCTTTCATGATATCTTGATCTGGTATTTGCAAGAATATCAAGTTTTGTCATAATCCTTTTTACATGTTGTTTGAATATACACAAGCAGTAGGGGAACGAAAAGATATATGTAGGATTAATGTTCCATCTCCTTTATACGGGTTATGTTTGAAATTAGCTGAAAATCTGTGACCTTACTGGCAGATTTATGAAAAATGAGTTCCTTATGAATAATGCTGAGAGACAGTGTAAGTGACAGAGCAGACAAAGATGAATGTTTCACAGCTGCCATAGCCAGAGGCCATTTGAGGGAGAGATGACTGAGACAGACATGGAAACCCACTGGTCCCTGTTCTCTGAGTGACGATGTAAACTCTCTTCCAATTATTTATCTTTAACTGAGCCTCTTGGGTTTGTGCTGCTCTCTGCGTGCATTTGTGAGGTTGCATCACCAGACTTCATTGCACTTAGTGAATTAGTCTACATGTCCAGACATAGGTCTGTGAGTATGTGAGCATGCTCTTGAGTGTGTTTTTACTGGTCTCACAGCCAGAGAGTGGTAGATTCTGGACAGCCCCCAGACGGCTGTGCAGCCAACATCAACACCGGCCCTCAGCTCTGGGAGGGCTCCTTTCTTAAACACCCTCACCTCGTGCTCAGCTGCAGCACTGTGAAACATGTCGAACATTTCCTGTGACAGTCATGTTTCCATAGGCATCAAGAATCTTGGGTCCTTAATCAGAGTATGGGCTGGACTAGTCAGTAGTCCTGTGGTGAACATGACCCTGTTTGGAGAACTCACACAGGCACACACTCACCAAAAAAAAAAGAAAAGAAATAGAGGCTTTTTCTCTGCTCTAATTCACAGAAGAGGAGAATGCTTCAACCAGTCTGTAATTGCATTTACTAAACAAGACAGCAGCATGAGTCACTTTCCAGAGGGAAGGAATGTCACCTCTTCCTGTGAAACCAGGAGGAATGGAGGGACTTATTACTTCAGAATAACATCCACAGCCCTCTTTATATTGTCAAGGATTTTGAGCAACCGCAGAGGGCCAAACAACGCGGCGGCATTCTTAGAGCAGCGAGGGGGGTCTGCAAAAATAAGCATATTCAACCGAGGATGTTGAGTTACTGATTGAACAGATAAATCAACACATCACGAATCAAGCCTTTTCACCACGGAGTTTCTCTTAAACAGATGCATCCATTTTGCTTACACAGATCTTCCTGTTTGTGCTCGCCACCACCAAACCTCTTGGAAGTTGGACCAAGTGTGCCAAATATTTGCAGTTTCCCCTGTGGCTGATACCTAATAGCATGAGAAAAGGAGTTGGGTGGGGGGAAGGAGAGGGCACTGACCTTGAGAACTTCTGCGTTGAACTTTCCCCTCCACCCCTCCCTCACCCGCCAGTCCTCCGCTCCCTAATCAATTACTGTTGGCAGTCAGGAGACCACCAATGATTAGCAGCAGCAAGGCAGACGTGGTTTTGGGGGTTTGAGTGTGGGATGTGGGAGGCTGGGAGGGTGGCGCATGGGGGAAAGGGAGAGGAAAGCGGCCCTGCAAATGGCTTTGATCAGAACGCTGCCTCGAGAAAAGCAAAACGCAACAGGACCCCCCTGGTTTAAATGACCCTTGAACAGTTTTATTTATCTATAAGAATGAAAGACGGCATCCTTTTGTATTTTGTCTCTCAAACTGTTGCACGTGAGCGGACAGCTGTAGATCCCAAATATTGTTTACATTCACTCATGCACAGTAGAAACCAGCCGAGACCAACAGGCTCTAAGACAACAACAGGGAAACACCACACATAAACACAAACCTTTTTTCTTGTTCAGGTCTTTGAAGCAGGAGGGAAATAATTTACAGGCTCTTTTTTTTATGAGAATCTGTGCTGTTCCCACGCCCAGTGTGGCAGGAAAGCTCAACGAAATCATTTGTCTTAGATTGGCTGATTGGCTTGCTGGAATCTGAGTATGTCTTTGACGGTGATGGAAGTTTAATTTGAAGAGAGGAACTCTCCCACCACACCCACCCACAACTGCCCTCCTCTCACTTTTATTCTGTTGCTCTCTTTTTCCTCTCCATCTCCAATTCTTCTGCCTCTCTCCTTTAAGTTTACAGGTTTATCTTTTTTTATAGAGTGAGATTGAGGCTAACAGAGATGTCAGAAATGTTTGTGTCATTAATTCTCCCCCCTTGTTTAATGGCTCGAGGGCAGCAAGGCAGTGAGAGACAGTTTATGTGTGAGGGGGAGAGAGTGAGAGAGATATACATGGAGAGGAAGATTAAAGAAAGATAAAAGAGGAAGGAAGAATAAAAGACAGAAGATATGAGCCAGAGAAGCATGGATACAATAGCTCTGACTCCATACAACATAGCAGTCTGCAGCAGGGTCACACAAACCTGCTTTACAAGATGTGGCTTCCTCCAGGGCTCTCCATGGCTAGTCCTTTCTCCAACTCTCCCTGCACACAATTAATGGTATTATGAGCACCACTGGAAAGCTTCAACTAAACAGTTGTGTCTCCAACTTTCCCATGGGAAATTTTGTGTAGATGCCAAGCACTCTGAAAGTGATACGGTTATCTCTTTTCACTGATGTCCCCCTTTGGGACTTGCACTGTTGTCATAGCTTTGAGGAAATAAAGTCAACTCAAATTAATCTTTATCTGTAATTTCAGAGCCAACAAGGATTATCATGATACATCACTGAGCTATGCAGGCTGGACTCTGGACTCGGGCAGTTTTGAAATCCAGTCCATGGTATTGTTTGCTCTGCTGGGTTTGTCTTTGTCATGAGATGTTTTTCACAGCCAGACAAGTATGGTCACTGTGATGTCCGCAGCCAGAGCATCTGAGCCTCATCAGGCAGGCATTTCAAAGCTGCTGTCATGGGCATTTAGAAAGGGGCAGACCAAAGACAAAGGCCCGCTACTGGCAACTTCTCCACTTGGTAGCCCCTTTGAGGTTTCCTAACGATGCCTGTGCCCTCATAGAAATCACCGCAAATTAATTTTAACACTCAGTGAAAAGACAGATTAGTGCCGAGAGGATGGCACAAAGGGTGTTAAATATGGCAAGCAGCATGCTGGACCACAGGCCAGGCTTGGGACACATTACCCACAGCTGCCAACACTGACCTATTTTCACCAAACCAGCTTAAAGATTTTTTAGCATCCTCTATTGTGCTGAGGCCCTGCAAAGCACACCATTGAAGTCTTATCTGCGTGACCCCCTTTGGGCACAGTGCCCTTTGATGCCTCTCATAAAGGCAGCAATGGGGTTTTAATTAAGTGTGGCAGGTTATTAGATGGTCCATATTGATCTGGAAAGTTAGGGCAGATGTTGCAAGAGACAACCAGGGGGAAATAGCTCTATAATGAATACAAACAAGGGCCCAAACTATTGTGGTGGAGACTTCAGTGACAAACACGACCCTCACTCTTAAACCAAGAGAGAAAAGTGATTTCAGATTCAATTATCTTCTATGCCGGAGGAAATAGTGAGCAGATGGCAACAACAGTCACGGGCCTCACCACAATCAGCACTGCTCATGGACATCTTTTCTTTGGGATAAATTTACCGTGGCCTCATGAGGTTTTCATTGAAGTGTTAGCACTAGGAGGTGAAGCTTGCCAACAGGTCAATGGCATTAGAGACATGACAGAGGTCCAAAGCATCAGAATATTTTATTCAAACTAACTGTGACACCGTGAAAGATTTGTTTTGTCTGCTAACATTTTGTCAGTTTGATTCTTGGGAGAAGGTGATTTTTTGTTGTACAGGAAATGTGCTTAATGTCTTTAAACTTCATTGACTGCATATCATTTCATGTTAAACAAGTATTGACATGGTCGACCAACGTTTATACATGTCAGCATGTGGGTCAGTCAGGAAAAATTATCCTCCGTCGTCCTATCGTAATCGAAGGGAATGTAAATAGTGGCTAACCAGTTAAAAGCTACAAGGATTTGTGATTGTTTTTGATCAGGTCATAAGATGACTAATTTGTAGTTTACACAGTTCATGGGAGACATTTATGAAGACAAAGAGTTGGAGGCAAGTCTGAATTTGTCTGCTGGCTACCACTATGGGAGCAGAATGAGAACCATATTTGAATAACGACCAAGTTTTTTTTACACAAATAAATCACCTCCATTTAAGGCTACATAAATCTAATCTTTTGGAAAGTTGGTGACCCTTTTTGGGAGCACAGGCTAAACTTCTAATTAGATTCATGCCACGGCTGAATGAGAGGGGAATGTGTTTACTTTTTGGAAATAGCCATGAATTAAACAAATGGGACCGGGGAGAAATCCTGAAACTCTTTCATCGACTGTAAAGAAGTAAAGAAAGATTCACAGAGTTCTAACAGACAAGTTATCTACCAGACTTTCAAAGTGAGTTACCGTCGTTTATAAAGCAGCTATTATTCTGTGCTTAGCCCTGTTGTAACAGTATAGCTCCCTTTGTCTTTAACTTGAGGCCAAAACCTTGAGTAATAAACAGTGGCTGAAATATATACAGCCTGTGCAGCAGTCTCCAGTCTAATGCTTATTGTGGATAATCACTCAGTATTGTAAACATATAATGACGTATCTGCACTGCCATATGTTTAGAGATTAGTGGTGGGGGGGTGTTCAGATGACAGGGATGTGAAAGAAAAAGGTCCAAGTGTTGCAAGGTCCTGTTCTCTGGCTGCACTTATTGGCAGTCGTCTTCATGAGGAAGACTTTGTGTCTGACATAAATAATAATATTAAAATGTGTGGTAGACATCAGTGTGAGAGAGGATTGTTTATAGTTGATGAGTGAAGTATGGACTGATTTTTCTCTGCCACTGTTTTGTTCATGTGTAAGGGAAATCAGACCAGATCTAAAAATAAATACACAGAAGACGTTTGAGCCTGTTTATCCACTTCACTGTACCAACCTGTCTGATTGGTGCTGCGTGAATTATTATGCTATAAACATTAAATACAGCATGTTCTGTGATGTCAAGTGTGTCATGTGTGCACTTCTCTCCATATATCTCAGGCGAGGAAAAAGTCCATTCAAGACTGGAAAACAAACAAGAGACTGGACAAAATCTGTATCTGATACTGAATAGTTCATTTCTCTCTCTTCCCTCCATCTCTCACTGAAAACTATTCATAAAGGTCTGGCAGCACAGGATGGCACAAAGGCCACCTTTGAGGCCGCAATATCACAAGTAATCAGAATGGCTTTAACAAAAACCTGCAGGCACAATGGGATCAAATGTACTGTATACTTGTTAATCACCTGTGACGACTGTCAATGTTCACGCACGTCACCAACATATGAGAAACCAAGGCAGTGATCCTTTAATTTCACAGAATGAGGTGTCGATAGAAACCCGAACCTTCTCAGCGGCTAAATTAGAAAAAAGGCAGCACAATAGTTGCTCATTTCCTGTTCTGAATAGACCTCTGAAATGACCACAAGCTTATTCATCTTCTACCACTATCAGAATTGCATGACACAAAGGGGCTGTTCCTGTCAATGTCCTATTTGTAGAAATGGGATTGCTGTCACTTAACACAGGAAATTGCTATCCTTTTAAATACATTGTCTGATGGTTTATTAATTCAGTTCCATTAATTAATCCCATCCACATTTTTCCTTTGTGTGAGAAATCATGTACGTTGTTCATCGTCCAGATAATAGTTTCTGTCAGAGAGTTAGTGTGGAGCATCTAGGTCAGTGATCCACTTTGGAGACATCACTTTGGTGTCTGTGCTCTAATTTTAAGAATGAATTGACACTGGATCTAAAATCAGTGTAATCCTTTAAACCACATTCTTGTAGAGTGCTGTCAGACACACATAATCTCCTCTGTCCTCTGCGCTGCTGGGGTGTGAGAGAGGAGTATTTGTGTTCTTTTCCTCCCGCGCTGACGGTCCTCTCTCAGGAGGCCATTAATGCCAAATGTCTAGTCACGCTAGACGGCAGCAGGCTGCTTTGTTACTCAGGTTGCTGAAGGTTGCTCTCTCACCTTGACCCCACTGAAACAGGAGAGCTCAAATGCGGTCTTCCCCCATTTCTTCAAATAGCAACATCAGGGGTTTTTGTTTCACACCAGTATTGTCAACCGGAAAGCAACTGTTTCAGTGTACTCAGTAGGACTTATAATCACATTACACCTATGTATGTGTCATTTTCCATTATTTGCTGTTCTTTCCTTTTTTTATCCTTTGCCTCCACTCTCTGTTTTCCCTGGTTGTTATTGAGAGCAATACGGGGTTAAGCCTCTGAGTCGGTGCAGCCTTCTTATATTTCACTGTTTGTTGTATCAGCAATATACCTTTGGGTCATTAAGAGCTACTGGGGGCATGTCCTCATTGTCACCCGGACATTTTTTCCAGACATGACACTTGGAAGAAAAAGTCCACCCACATAGTTTCATAGTGTCCTGGCTTTTCATGTCTTTTCATGAACCACAAAAATGTTTTATTTGAATTATCAATTCAAATGAAATATGTTAAGTATGACATACGAAATTACAATTTGATGAATGCTATAATAATATTAGAAGTATTAGTAAAAAATAGTTGTCAACCTGCTGTTTGTACACATACTTTATTAATGGCTGTACAGTAACTAACTTGCAACAAGACTGGGTGCAGAGCCGTCATAAAAATAGATGTATCAGCACAGTGAAAACAGGGTGTTGACAGTCAGACCCAGCGTCTCCCTAAGGCCATCTCTGAACATCTGTTTAAGCACGGGAAACCAGCCTCACCACTACTGTTCCAGCCCCCCAGATAGATAGCAGCTCAGACCCAGGATCAGCTCGGGGGTGAAAAGAAGGGAACAGGTCCGTATTGTCAGTTTGATTAGGACTCATACTCTTTCACAAAACCACATCCCCAGCAGCCCCATCGCCTCATCCCGGGCCCGGGTGGAATGCAGGGGAATCTGATGGCAGACAGGAAGTCCTTATTGTACTAGCGCAGAGATCCCGGAGCCAGACAGCATACGGGAGCGATGTCATCCCTGGCCAGGCCAGGCATATCTTTGTGCTTGCTCACCGCGTAACAAAGACGTAAATAAACACTGTTACCCCCACCGGTCTTCAACTGTCATTTCAATTAGGCAGAGGAGTGATCGAAAGCCACGGCCTGTGTTTTTCCCAGCCATGCCGTTACCTCTGACCCCTGCGGCTCGTGCCTGAGGTGATTTTCTTTATTAGTCCATGGGGTCAGTATTTAGCCCCATAGTCATCAGTAGCTGGCTGAAATCTGCAGAGTCAACACTCTGCCTTCCTGGCTGTTAGCTGCATTAGCACACTGAAGCCCCACAGCCTTCCACTCCCACTCTCCAAACATCCTCCCTAAGGCCAGATAACATCTCTGTCCCATCCATTCATGAGCCAAAAGCCCGTGTCCTGCAGCCGGGGTGCTGCACATGTTGATGTAGAGAAGCTTTCTAGGAAGTCTTTTCAATTTAAATATGTGACTCTAGACAAAGGTTTGACCAACAGCAACACGTTTTAAGTTTGGAAAGATAAGAAATCTTTCTTGACAGCTTGTAATGAACTCATTGGCTGTTTAAACTAGTCTGGCTTTCTGTGGCTGCTGATTGATTTTCTTACCTTGAATAGTTTTTCAACATCCAAACACAGCCCGAGGATAAGAGTCATTAATAGAGAAAGGGAAAAGCTTACCTAGAAGCTATAATCTATCTTATAGGTTTTGTTTAAATAAATATACATAGGTCCCCTGAGACAAGCCATAGAACACTGGAGGTCTTGACTTTCTAAACCCTCAGTTACAACCAGAACTGTAGCAAAGAAGTTAACAGAGCTGTGACCAAATGATACATTTTCCAGGAAGCCAAGCCTTTGGGATTGAAACACTAAATGTTTTGTTACTGACAATAAATCATGACATTGTTTAATTAGCATCCTCCAAATTCTCATTCATTGTGGTGTGCCTCTGCGATGTTTCCCTCTTTGGCTTTTACTCACATATTTCTCAAGATATTCCACCCATCAATTTTGCCACTGAGAGAGAGAGAGAGATATAGAGGCAAATGGTAATTACACAGGAGGGAAATCTGGTGGGGAATAAAATGGGCCATTGTGATAATCCTCATGGAGGGATTTACAATCCCTATCAGATAGAGAAACAGTCATTTGCTTATCTGGCTTTTTTCTCATTACACACATTTTTTTCAACCATCTAACAAAACGATGTACGTAATTACAGCTTCCATTGCAGATAAAACTCAAAATTTATCATGTGAACAAGTGTAGTCTCACCAAACTGTCTTCAGTTCTCACAGCAACAGTCCTAAAACAATGATGAAATACTGTTTCTCCCTCTCTTCTCTAAACCTGGGCTTCACCTGAACCTAATCTCCCAGGGCATCTTCGCTATACAAAACCCTGTCAACCTGAGTAAGACGATGCCTTGTTGGTGGTGGTCTCTAAAGACCAGCAGGGACAATGGATCAAATACAAACCAAGAGGCTTTGAACTATTGTTGTTAGCCTCCTTCCCTCTATTGCTCATGCCCACCATGACCCTCTGCTCCTCCTCTGCTCCCTGATATCTCACCCACTATCCCACACAGTGAAAGTGGCTCACTCTTTCTAATTTGCCTATCTCATCTACCTGTGACCTAGATAACAGTGTCCACTCAATGAATACATGTCAATGTAACAGGATTCATACCAGCTCGCTAGTGTTTTTAATCTGATAAAACTCTACTCGGAATTCCCCTGCATCCATCTGACTGCAGAGTCACAAAACAAATGCATTTGAAAACCATGGGTGTGTAGGTAGATCACATTCACTTAAGGGGAAGAAGCAGGATTTAGGAATAAAGTATTACAACGGTAGGATTACATGTAATCCAAATGATTATCAATTACAATGTAAGGAAAATCCTATAAATTTGTCAGTTTGTATAGATGCCTTTTGTAGTTTTTTCCTTGCCTTTACTTGCCCATTAAACATGAGCCATGAAACATGAGACAATTAGTCATCCACAAAGAGCTTAGATACGAGTGTACTCAGGAGAAAAGCTTGGCAAATATGATTGCAATATTTAACAATAACAGCCTCATAACTACATGGCTGCAAAAAATGTCATAAAAATTTCATTGTGCGTTTTCAGAAATAAGCTTTGCTCTGACAACTGTCGAAAAGCAACTTGGAAAATCGGGAGCTTATTTGTGTGTAGATGTTGCAGAGCACTGCCAGCCTTTCATGAATAACACAATAAAACAGTCAAACAGCGCTACAGAAATCTTTCAAGTTTCCAAATGTTTGAAAAATGGGACTTTCTTTCGCAAGAAGGATCCCGAGGAATCTGATCCTTGGATATCAATCTCTGTCTGCGTGATAAAGACACTGATGACAGAGGAGTTGATCACTAGCCTAGGGTGGGGTCCATGCATATTTGTCTGCAGTTCTACAGTAAATGCTGCTGTCTCCACCCAAACTCAAACCACTCCACAGACTTGTCTCTCTTCCCGAGCTCTCTGCAGACATCAAGTCTACCATATTGTACACACTGCATTTACCTTCGTTCCATCAACCATTTCCACAAGACAGGACCACGAGGAGCCTTGGCTAATGAGAAAACAACATGTATGTAATCAGCTCAACAGAAAGGGGGGAATTCTGCAAACCTCAGTAAAGCTATCGCTGGCAGAGGCTGCTCGTGATACAGGCTTGATGGTTTCTGCCAGCTGGCACAGGCACCCTGGCAAAACCATGCCTGGTGGTTAATGGATCATAAAGGTTTGCTGGGAGCCGCTTCACAGCTCGAGTTGATTTAGCAATGTAACACAAACCCATTAGTGCTGTGTTTCTGTGTAAGCGAGCATGGCATTCGGGCTCCATGCACCATGCAGGCTCCATGCAGCAAAACACAGGCTTACAGGCTTGTAAATCATCAGATCTGGGCAACTCGCACAAAAAGCCAGTTACACATTTCATCAAAAGAAATGATACAGCTTATCACATAATCACTGTAAAATTATTGGCATGCCCAAGGCAATTATTCTCAAATGCTTCATGTTAAACTGTCAGAGCAATTTCCTAACTATTCTGTCCACAAAAACGAGCCATTAAATTCAAAATGATGCCAGGGTTTGTAAATTATTATAAGCTGAAGTGCACTGCCTTCACTCCACCTTTAGAAAAGTGGCTGCATTGTTTTGCCTCCTGTTTTCATAGCACTCCACATATCCATTATTATCAATACTGCAGGAGAAGGCTGGATTAAAAGGTGAATGTATCAAGAAGGTTTATGCTTACCTTAATACAAACAGGTCCTAGACCGTTGATGCTCCAGGAGGGTCCAGATAAAGTGAAGACATTGTTGGATGCTCACTTTCTCTGCTTGAAGATAAGTGACACACTGTAGGTAGTGTGTTGGCATGAGGACAACCCTGGCTGCCTGACAGGAGGGGATTAAACAGTATTAAGAGTGTCCAGATGCAGGGCCACATGCACAGCCGTTCAAACTAATACCAGGACATACTGGCACACTGCATGGGAGGATAAACAGTGCTCATAACCATTATCATCATTCTCTCAACGCTCAGCACCAATACCCATCCTCACATTGTGTCTTATGAGTACTTGCATGCTGCATCTTCACAAATCAGCACATGTAAATAAATATATTTGGATGCTAGCTGCTGTGGCTAACAGTCAAGTCTCTGTTTTTACACATGCGCCTTGTACCGTTTCCTTGTCTGTAGCTCTGTTGTTTAAAGCTGATTATAATCGGCCAGATGGACCCCAGTGCCCACGCCTAGTCTGTCTGTGCTACAACTCCTCCCCCAGCGAATGAGACACATCTGTATGAGTGGTTGACAAAGAGACACAAACTGGGTCATGCCTGTATTTGAAGATAATGGATCAAATGTTGTGTGTATAGTGGTTGTTTTTCAGTTTTTTGCATCATGATCATGGCTGTGGAATTATTAGTGTAAGATTACAAGTTGATCAATGCAAAACCCCACACAAGGAAACTCACAAGATGATTTTGTTGTCCTTTACGGCTCATTTAAATATCATATTTCTTTATTATGTATATTTCCTCTGAGGTCATTATAGGAAGGCAGGGAGTTTATGAACCTGTAGTGTAGTCACTAAGGCCAGAAATCCCCCAGTTGCAGCTCTGGGACTGGCCCCGCTCCCTGGACAGCCTCCCTTGGAAGTCTCCTGTGACCCCTTCAGACTTTCCATAAATCTGCTGAGTGATTGCGGTGGTCAATTAACACTCTGTGAATTGCTCCTGGTGGAGAGAACGGTCACATCCGTAACAACAAGAAACCAAAGCCGCGGGTTCACTCTGAGTTCTGCAATAATAACATGATGGACCTGGTACAATAAAAAATGGGTTGAAGGCCCAAAACTATAATAGCAGCTATTGTGCTGGTGGTCACACAGTCACTCAAGTGCAATATTCAGGAAGGCCATTTCATTACATCCAATAGAGCCTCAATCATGTGTAAAATTTGCAGTTTGAATGGGCTTGCTATCATATCAATCATCAGCGGCTATGGTGAAGGCTAATGGAGGCCCTTTCTTCCTGCTTACTCTTTGTGTTTTCTGTTCCCATTTACTGTATATGAGTTTGGCTTAATTTAGTCTTTTTTTAATCAAGACAGGCATTTCAGTCATTATTGTTCTGCTGGTCGCAGGTTACCCACACCGATATGTTTCCTCAAGATTAGAACAAAAATAGAATTTGTTCTGCAGGAGGAAAGAAATCAGTCATATAAGTGCATATTGTGTTTGATGTTCAATCCAACAGTAGATCTGCTAATAATTAGTTTTTAGGTACTTTGCCGAACATTGAAACGAGAAAATTTAGAAGAGGAGCCTTTAAACAATCTTTGGGAATTTAGAATATGAAGTAATTTTCAAACCTCATCAGCGGGTTAAAACTGCTGCTAGGGATGGCCATCTGCCGACAGACTAAAATATCTCTGCAAATTGTTATGAAATTTTGTACAAACATTAAAGTTCTCGGATGATGTGTCTTAATAACTTTGGTGATCCCCTGCCATTCACATTCCCCTCAGATTGAATTGTAATAACTTTGGAAATCCCTAAACCTGTTTTTCTCTTCTTTTTCTTTTTCTGTTAAGAAGTGCTTTTACACATTGCATATTAAAACCTTAGTGTTAGGTAAGCTTGGGACAGAGACTGTGAAAAGCCTGCCATCACACTATAATCATATACTGTGACTTTTTTTTTCATGTCTTAGGTGTGTGGAGGTAAGGTTTTTTACTTTTACTCTCCTCAGTGTGTGCACAAATGTGGTCTAGTGAAGTCATGTAAAGAAGAGAGCTCAGGAAGGAAGTTCAGTCAAATGTTAGAAGGGTGCGTGTGTGTGTGTGTGTGTGTGTGTGTGCATCTGCATTTCTTTCGAAAGTAAACTGTGGCTCTGACGTGTCCCATGCTCCTCCTTCTATCATAGCTCAAATCAGGCATGAATGGTGCCACTTTATGAATGTGTACATGGGGAAGTGTAGAGTAGAGACTCAGAAGATGCTGACGTTTGAGATTCACTCAGCAGCTGCAGGAAACAGAGGAAGCCCTAAAAGGGAAGTGAAGCACTCAGCATAATTATACTGATGATTCACAAAGGCTGTTTGGGGAAAAAAACAACATCCAAACGCTTTCATCATCACTTAGAAATCAGCTTTTAATTTTGTAAATGAGGGTTTTTCCAACAGTTTTGGCCTCTCCCTGTGACTCTGCCCATTGCAGGTGCAAATGACTTTAGCATTGTTTGTGCACAAGTACAAATAAGTATAAACCATCGCATGGATATAAAAATTTCATACACACTACAGTTAGACGTTAAATTAGTGTAGTTTGGGCTTTTGAGACTTGCTTATTCTGCCAAAAATACATTTAAAGGGAACAAAGGTTTTAAAAGAAAATAATCAGAAACCTTATCTTTAATTGAATGCACAGTACCAGGCTCCAAATGTTCATTACCCTGGAATGACATCATTTGTGGTCACACTTTTGGGTGTGTGTTGATGGCTGAACACATTTACTTTATTTACAGATGTTGTGACTCTGGAGTGTGGAAAATAGGTGGTCAGTACCCCCACAAACCCCTTAATTTGCACTTTGTCGGCCTTGTTTTTTATGACCCTGCGAACAATTATGTATACAAGGGACATCCCATAAAAGACACTAATATAAACATTTTATGACTGCAGACAATCTTTTCCCCAGCACAGAGACATCATAGGAAGTAAACACATGACTTCATCATCTATATTTTATCTCTAGAATTAAGATATACACCCTGCAAGGTGCTTAGCAGAGAACCAATAGCATAGACTTGCATTTATGTAGGACAATGTTTTCTGGCCAGTCCAAGTTTAGTCCAGCTTTGCAGAACCCAGCTGTGGCTTTTGGTCTCTAGTAAAATGTTTTTATGTCTAGACGCTGCGCGAAAATAGAAACACAGAATGGATTTAGCTGAGTGTCAACCCTGTCCTACCCACAGGATGAGTGTACTTTCTCATGGTTGGAGAAAAAAAAAAAAGGCACTCTTCCGTTCTGTTATTTGACTTTACAGTTCAATAGACCTGTCAGCTTGAATAGGAATGTTGATACAGCCATAAGTACGGGTGAGATAACAATGATATCTGATCTAGATTTGCAGGCATGCACGGAACACACAGATTTATTGAGCATAATTGAGGAGTTGTGTTGATTTAAATTCAAATATTTAAACAAAGACGTAGTTCACATAAACAGAAAAATAAAAGCTTCATATGATTGTGTACAACAATTAGAAATAAGCCTGTGACATTTTGGAAAGTCCTGCACATATTATTAAAGAACTGAAGCAATTGTAATGTCACCACAATAATTTTTATATCGACTTGGGAGTATTTTTGCCAAATAAAAAAATTACTTAGCTTAGGAACAATAGTTGGAAAAGAAAAAGAAAACTGATTTCAGAAATGAAAAACGAGCAGACTTGGGTGAGCACTCTCCTTTGCTTCCCCCTGTGATGAAAAGCAGGGAGTGCGTGCATTTGATGAATTGCCCAAAATCTATTATTTTATTGGTCCTTCAGCAGTCTATTTCTTTCGACTGCTGACACATTGTTTGCCCAGAATGCCTCTGGCTTTTGTTTTTCACTCAAACTTTGGAAAAAATATCAAAGGTTCTAAATGGGTGTGCAATTTACATTTCCAGTTGACTGTTTCTTGCTAAATTTTATTTGAAAGGTGCCTGCCCAGGGAGCTTATGAGTCAGGGTTCAGGAATCCCCTCATTCTCTGCTAATGCACAGTGACAAACAGCGAGGATGGATCGGGATCTCCAAACATTCTCCACAGGCTTCATAGAGCAATCAATTTATCACAGGCCTGGTAGACCAGTGCCAAGGCTTTTAACTGCAACACAAGACGCGGTCCGTGCTGCTCACAGGGGGAGAGCATGAAGATTGATGGCCAGATGAAGCTCTATTATGACTAACCCCTCTTGGTGGTTTTTAGACGGTGCCGCCAGGCTGCTTTAGCATTGCAAGTGGTGCTGGTGGAGCAGTGTGACCCTGCCAGTATGAGTGACAGGGAAGACTTGTGAGTGGCACAGCTACATAGTGAGGATGTTTTGTGGAGTCTGAATGATCCTGCATTGTGTTGATCTGCAGTCAACAGACAGTGGCCCGGCTCTGGCAGCGGTCCACGCTAACAAATACCAGCTTTAACTGTAGAGAACAGATAGTCTCCACTCTTATTCTGAGTAATGTCTGCCTCTCATTCATTGGGGCGGCGCATGAAAAGTTTTCAGACACCGGGGCCATGCCAGAGGTGACATCACACCATATTTTCTCCTCCTATGAGGCAGACTGCAGCAGGATGTTAAAGAGGGTGACATGACAAAACCACCTCTGCTTATGAACGTGTATGTGTCAACGCCCTTTATATGTGTGTGGTGTGAGAGCGTGTGTGTGCCAGCGTGGGCATGACGCTTCTTGCGCCAGATTGTATGTGTTTATGATCATGTGTGTTCAGCGTTTGATGATGGTGCACGTCTGTAAAGTCATTTTCCTCTGTAGTGAAGTTAAATAGGGCAGGGGTGAATGGCTTGAATAAAAACGAGATTTATTGGACCACTGAGCCATTATTCTATTTTCTCTGAACTTTCTTAAAGAGGTAGAATAGCTCATTTTTAGCGAGAGCTCTACATCCAAGAGAAAGCCGTTGATGACCAGGGTTATGCCTAATGTGCATTCTGCATTAAAGGATATAGTTTCCCCTAGTTAAGATATATTCTTGCCCTCTCTTTTTTCAGTTTAAATTAGTTTGCTTGTGATCGCCTCACATTCAGCCTTGAAGCCTTGATACAATTAAAAGACAAAATGTAAACATTCTTCCTCTCTTTGGCTGCTCAGTTAATCTTGTTTGAAATGAAGAATGCGCTGGTCTAGGCCATCAAAAAATACTATTATATCCTTATCGTTTTTAAGGCCTTTGTAGACCACATGTTTTCTTAACTCAGTATTGGCAGTGATTGTGATTATACACTTTTATGTTCCATCCTTTGTAAGCTTACTTTTGCCTGAGCCACTCCGCAGTGTAATTTATATTTCAGCGCTGACTGCAGATAAAGACAAGGGCCTTTGTGTCTGTGACAGATGGAATGTAACCAGGAATTAACTGAGCTTCAAATGGCCTAATACAGCTAAATAATTACCCACGATGATTGCAGTTTGTTTAAGCACTAGATGGAGAATGCTTCAGGGGTCTCATGTTACAAAACACTGTTTTGCATCACGTGTTCTTGTTCAGATCATCACACGGCTAGACTTGTGGTAGTCCCTGTGGCTGATATATGGAAACATAAAACAGGCATCACACCTACAACTTCCCCTGTGCAATCAAGGCTCGTCCCTGTGGTCGTCACGGTGGTTGACTTTCAAGTTCATTGTTTTAAATTCCCCTCCTCACTGCACATCATTTAGTTATTAGACAAGGAGGGAGAGAGTGATGTAGGAAGAGAGAAGATCAGGGAAGGAGGAGTATGTTTTGCAAGATTTTTTCCCCCTCAACTTAGCCTCTCTTCCTTGCCTTTCTGCTGCATTCCCTTGTCCTCACTCTGCAGTCTTTAACAGAAGAGGGCTTCAAGGAGAGGCTGGTCGAAGTCAGACAGGGATGGGCCTGAAAGAGGCGTATTGTGAGGTCACATTCTTCCCAAATGCAGGCAGGAGCCAAGTCAGTAGCTGGCGGAATTACCCCCATGAATCATGCCCATTGTGATGCCTACTCAAGATGAGAACATGGAAAGGAATTAGGTATGGCAGAGCCTTATCAGCTTCCTATTCGGAACCGGCCGGCCGTTCGGTGCGAGCCGAGTGGACAGCCTTTCCCATCCTTGCTCATGCAGAGTGTCCGCGAATGAGGAATTCCTCCACTGCCATGTGGTGTTACTTAAGGGTGTGCTGCAGCCAAGTTACTGCGCACTTTTCCATCCACGCCCATCCTCCTGTCTGTGCACTTCCTTCCCTCCCATTTACCCAGAGATCTTTGTGGTAGGTCCTGGAGTTCAGGCAATATTAGGTTGCACCTCTTAAAACATGTCAGGCTTTGTGGTGAAAATTAAAGAATGGAAAAATGATGAAATGTAACATTTTGCTAAAGGCTTTTTTCACATTCAAGCTGTTAGAAAAGGGAGAGAAGATGAGGCTGATGGAAACACATTTGACAACTTTTATCATACTGGGCTTATTTCTAAAGCACTGTCCCTTTTTTCCCTCTTAAACAGCTCTCTGAAGAGTCCATGTTAAGTGGTATGTCTTGGGTGGCATCCTTGGGTTTGAGATCAACCAGTTGTCTCACCAGTAAAGTGAAGAAGATGTGAGAAACAAAATATTTTTACAGCCCAATTTCAATCTTTCATTACTTCACCTCAACTTTCCATTTGTATCCATTCATGAGCTGCTGTTTGCAGAAGACCAGAAATCCCCCTTGCCTCTGCTCTTTGGGTCTTGGGATGAGAGATTCTTACATGATATGACAAATGAAGCAAATTTCATGGTGAACAAAAGAAATGTGTTTGTCATTTTTGTCAAAGAGGATGAAAGAAATAGACATCGAGAATGAACCGCTGTAATAGAAAACACTCCACAGAGAAGGCGTGCGTTCTCACTCAAAAATAACCCCTCTGGTGATTTGAATGAAAAGAACCAGGATAAATGAGTCTGCTGCATGAAGTATACTATGCTGCTATGGAGCCTTACATGACTTCAGCTAAAGGTCTTAGCCCTCTGGGACCTGGTGATGGATGGTAAACAATCCTGAACCATACTGAAGCTTGCATGAATGAGGTAATAGCAGCGAGAGAGGAAAATGGACTGTGCCAGGAAGTCTCATGTCAGCATTTTCAACTGTCCATGAGAACAAAAGAGAAAGAAAAAATAATAATCTTGCTGCATGATTCTAGATATCCTCTTACTGCTTATGTGGTTGTGTGTGTGTGTGTGTGTTTGTGTGCGTGCGTGAAGGCTCCATCAACAGGAGGACAGGAGTCACCTCTTCCACCCTTGCCCAGCCCCTCCTCCCAGCCCTCTCTGCCTGGGAAGGGCAGGCCGGGTGGGGCTGGCAGAGCTATGAGGGCCCCCATACCTCATAAGGGCATGACACAAGTACTGACTGCATACATCCGGGGAGTGAAGTCTTTGTCATAACACAGCACTCCGCAAAATAAAATAAACACATGAGGAGGCGAAAGGAGAGGGTGGGGAGAGATAAGAACAGGGAGGGAGCCAGTGGGAGCAGGTAGGAGGAAAAAAAGTGCAGAGAAAAGTTGTGTAAGACAAAGAAAGGGAGTGCTGGAGAAAGGTGGCGCATGAAACAAAGCGACAAGCCCCCCCAAGTTGATTACTATTGAGTAAGCCCTGAGTCCATTAGCCCAAATAACATCCAGGTGCTGCTGTGGCTATGGTGGCTTTTTTCACTGGGGTGTAAACGACCTGCTCCTTTTCATGCTCCAACACGGGAGGCCGGGAAACAGGCCAGACAAGCGCCATGTCTCCTTGGGCTATTCCTCTCTCCTTCTCCCCTCCATCACCTGAGTCCCATCAGGGGTCCCGCTGCTCCTCGAGACATGCTCTGTTCATCTGCCGCCTTTGACATCACCCAGAAAACATTGCTGCTCTCTGATCTGTGTGTGTGTGTGTTTGTGCGTTGGATGTGTGTGTCTTCTACTCCCTGGGTCAGACCTCCCTCCATTAACCATTACAGTTCCCTTCCCACAACTGAGCTGGGGGGCCCCTGGGCTCGCACTAAACTCGCTTTCTTCTTCGCGAGTTTAATGAGGAATAGGGGAAAGAGAGGGAGAAAGAATGTTTGGCAGAAAGAAAAGGTGGAGGGATTTTTCAAAACAGCCACAGAGGATTTATTTGACAGAAGGAGAAAGGAGAGAGAGAGAGAGTCAAGAGACACTCTGGATGTGGAGACAAATATGTGCGCATGGAGCAGCATTACACCCATGTTACCTCTCATTACCTCTAGATAAGCAGCAGTACACCACAGCTGGCTGCTGTCTCTCAGTAACGACCGCTATACTACAAATTAGTGGCTGTAGCCAAGCCAGTCTCTTTAGCTATTAGGCCTGGACTCTTCATCCTCAGGATCTGTATATCTGTAATTGAGTGCTTATCATTACATGCCATTTAAGGCCACTGGTCATTCAGGCCATGAAGTCCCCTTTGTTCTTATTCTGAGAGTTGTGAAGTTAATGGAACTGGATTACAGTAATCTGGTTACAAAAAATAATGTGTAAGAATCAGTATTACCTTTATTAGCCAAGTGCATATTTACAAGCAATGTGACTGGTGGTAGTATTGCAGTAGTGTGTATCAACAACAGGCATTTAGCATGAGTACAGAGAGATGACAAACATAAAGTGTCTTAGAAAGGTGCTGAGCCACCACAAGCCTCCAGAACAGCCTCACTTCACCTTGCCAAGTCTGTAGAAGTCCACTGGAGTGATAAACACCATTTTTCAGATTCATTTTCCTTCATTTTGTGGGGAATTTTAAGTCTTAATTCATAGCCAGCAGGAGATAGCTGACAGGAAATTAGAGGAGAGAGACTAAAAATGACAGGCAACAAATGGTCGGTGGTCAGTGTCTTAAAAGTTGAGTTTCAAAGCTCATTTGTTTCCCTTGCAGTTTCAAAAGCAAAACAGTCTCACCTTAAGATCCATTTAGTAGCTTTCAGTTTTATCACATGATCATTGTCAGCAGATGTTATATATATCTTATACATCTTATATCTGGTCTCAGTTTCGGTTGTAGCACAGAATGTTTTGTGAATTTAAAGTAAAAGACAGACAATAGACAGTAAAATAGATGGCTACTGCATACTCTGCAGAAGGCTTTGCGTGTATACTCAGGTGACTGTACATAGTATAGAGGTGCTCAATCACTCCACCCTTCACCATTACCCTCATGTCTCTAGTATTCCCTTCTGGGGTATGTATTGTGCATGTCAAAACAAGAAGTTCAGTCCTTGCAGGTAACTATCCTATGAGCCTCCTCTCCTTCTCATCGCAGTATTTACATTGCTAGCTGCTGCTTTGTGTCCCTTCACCCCTATCGCTCTCAGCAACACTTCACCTCTGGTTCGCCCCTCCTTGTAAAACAGTTTGGGCTGTAGTACGAGCTCTGTGTTGTCCTGTGTCAACTCCCTATGAGGATGTCTGTGAAACATTCACTCAGCGGGGATACAAGCAGTTACAGGAGGCTGCATTGGGGACAAACCAGGCAGAAAATCCACTCATCCCTGAGGTGACCATTAGATGTGGTATGTTGACGTGATATGCAACTGGGTGGTGTTTGAGGTGAGGAGGTCTCATCACAACTCACAACTCACAGTACTGAGGATTTCAACCTTAAAACACCATGACATGGGAACAAAGCCAAAGCTCTGATCCTTAAGCTCCATAATGACTGGGTGCATGTCATCCATAGGGACTGATCTCATTTATGTTTGCAGTGTTTAGGTCCACGATCCTCATGCTCTCAACTCCATAGAAGTGCTGAGTACAATATCAAGCATTGTTGAAGGAGTTTTTGTAATCTGTCCAGCTTCATTATCACTACTATACAGATATGAGAAGTAGGGTGTATCTAGATTTGTGAGCACACTGAGTGAAATGTGCCAGAACAGGGTTGGGTGGAGATCACACAGGTAAAAGTTAATGTACAAGTGTGTGCATACCATAAGTGTTTGTTCATATTTGTGTTTGTACATGCTGATTCGAAGTCATGAGTTTGTGTAAGGCATTTATCTTTTATCCCACTGGAAGTCTCCAGGAGGAAAAGCCGTTTCAGTACTGAATAAATATTATTTATGGCCACTTTGACAGATGCTCATACAGGAACTGTGCACGCGGAAGCCAACTCCAAGTACTTGGCATAAACATACCAAGAGGATAAATCTCAGTTCAAAAAGCTGCTTGACATTGCAGTGAGAGGATTTTTCATTTGCAGAGGATGAGAAACATGGTTTGGAATATTTTAAGGACCACTGAATGCTTGCCTTAAACAGAAAGTTT
Organism: Lates calcarifer; assembly: GCF_001640805.2. Lineage (NCBI taxonomy): Eukaryota > Metazoa > Chordata > Actinopteri > Centropomidae > Lates > Lates calcarifer. Next base: position 3,920,807 of record NC_066848.1, on the reverse strand, counting down.
GTGAATGAGGAGTTTGTTAAAAAATTAGCAGTAATAGAAAGAGTAGACATAATGCTGTCACACTGAAGAAAAAATACCATATATACACTAAACAGCACAGAAATACCAAAGGTAGCAGTCAGCAGCCCTGCAGCTTTTTGAGTTTCAGTGCCCTGGTCAAACGTAGGCTCATCAGGGCCGTTCCCTGCCATCATGGCTTGAACCTGAATGCTCTGCCATCCCACTGCCTATGATGCAATGACACAGTAAATCCACTGATTCAGTGGAAATTCAAGCATGTATTGACAGATCAAACATTCTTGCATATCGGCTTTTGCCAAAACTTAGAGTCACTACTGGCATGACAGTATCACCCCAGGGATGGGACTGAATAATAGATGATGATCATACTATGGTGATTAATTTCCTTTAGGGTACTTACGATTACAGAGGAATTTGTGTTGACGTCATATTTTTATTTGTTAAACTTCACATGCAACATTAGCTGGAGGTTTTTGGAGAGGGTTTGGTTGCTCTCATAACACAGGGTTTCAACACAAATGCGACTGTGTAGCAAGCTGGACGTCCTTTAAGACAAAAGTGGCATCTACACAAGAGAATTTTTGCTTTATTTTGTTGTTAATGTTAAACATCCTCAGCTTGGGTGAAGTTGCCATGTCTTTGCACTCCTTTTTGGCTCTACTTGCCCCTTCTCTGCCCTGCTCTGATGCACTCTGGTCTACTGCAATACTGTACACTTGTATTAACTCACATTATTATACTTTATTATGTTTGATTTGCACAGTAAAACACACAGTTCCCATGGCAATGGAGAGGCTCTACAGTGAAAGCCTTATTTGTTTGCCGGATGGCTTCCTCACCCTCACTGGTTCACTGCCTTGGGTTGGACTCACATGTTTGGTGGATTTGATGAGCGAACAGCAAATGCGTTTTGGAAACAGTCCAGTTCTGACCCAATTCTCTGGTCTACACTGTAAGCTAAAATGCCGTATTAAAAACAACATAATGTAGCTGGTGTGACAGGGTCATTGGAGACATAATGTGACATTTTTGCGTTCACTGAGTGCATTCCTTTAACTTTCCAAAATGCAGAATTCCTCAGCCTTGAGCACATGGCAGTGATAGGTACTGAAGTTTATTGATGCATTAGCTTATAATTAAAGTCATATGTGCCATGATGCACTGTATTTTTGAAAGGAAATGTAAGACAGCAAGGTATCAGATCTGATGACCAAAATTATGGTGCATTCCATACACAGCCATTAAAAATGAGAAATCCAATACAGGTGACCAGCACATTCCCCATTGTATTTTTTTTTCTATTACAGTAAAAGAAACTTAACCATCCCCAACTGCTCTGAAGGAATACAACATCATTAGCTGGAGGTTCTCAACCAAACTACAGGACATTTTTACAGTGGGACTGGCTGAATTAATCAGCTCTCTTGGAATTCTCAACATAAGTAGGTTTTACTTGGCCTCTTTGATCTCAGTAGAGCACCTGCATCCGATGTCTCAAGGAAAATCCTTTAAAAGTCAGAGGCAGTTTATGTGGCTGCCACAGAGACCTGCTTTCTCATCACTTTATTATCAAGTCTTTTAACTGTCTGTAAGAAACCAGACTGAAGCTCCTGAGCGGTACCAAAGCACAAGCATGAGGAAATACCTAAAGACATAATAATCATTAAATGATTAAACCAGGAAAGCGGGCACTGAGTCATCTTGTGTATTCAGTGTAAGTGCTGCAACTCTCAGGGAGGCACCTGTGTTCCATCAGGATGCCATTAGAGTCTAAAAAGATCACATCCAGGATCCTGCTAACATCCTGTGTGTGTGTGTGTGTGTGTGTGTGTGTGTGGGGGTCACAGTCCATGTGTACTGTATATGTGTGGAGGAGGAAGGGGGGGTACGAGGCTAAGTTGTTTTGTTTTAATCAGTTTCGCCTGTAATCACACTACTCAGAGTTGGCAGGCGATGAGACTGGAGATGGGCCCGATGTGGGTAAAATGACTTCCTGTTTCTCGCTCTCCCTCTCGCTGCCTCGCTCTCCACAGGCTGACTCATAGCTGGGGAGCGGCCGTGCATGTGAGTGTGAAGACGAAGGGAAGTGAGCTCACTGGTGGGCCGACCTGGTCCTCTTGGGGCCAAATCACTGCCTGCTAATTAACCACAGAGTGGCCCCTTCCCAACAGCACCCAGCAGGGAGTCTGCTCACCACAGCCACTGAGCTAAAAGACTCTGCGGTCACTAGTATGCAACTGTGCAGCACTTTCATGCATTCACTGTATGAGGATGTAGAGGATAACATGGTACACAAGCGTTGATCTTCTCACTAATCTAAAACGTACCTGACGTCTCCACTTGACACTTTGAGTGACATCAGTTGTTTTCTTTGAACGTCGACCTCGATGATCTGGCTGTGGTCCTGGGACTATGTTGCCCATGTTGCCATGACAGTGTGTACCTTGTGTTGTGTAATGTGTTCCAGATGGATAGGTAAAGCCAAACATACTACATTACACCAGCGTCTGGTAGAATAATCTCCTACCACCTCCAAAATGCTTTCCTTGGATGCAAAAAGGAAGTGATGATCACGATTTACAACAATCTGCTTTGATTTCTGGAAATCTAGACCACCACCTTGTCTTGGCTGGCTGTGACTTATAAACTGGCAAGATGAGAGTCTGTGGCTTGAAGCTAATAGGCTGAAGAACAGCCAAGCCCACCCACACCTGACAATCCAGAGTAATATCCAATAAAAAAGGCAGGCATTAGGTGAACAGGGATTTGCTTTTTGATTTTTACACACTCTTGAAAAGTCAGGATAACTATTTAACAGCTCACCACAGGGTTTGAGGGATATTTTTGCTCTAACAATAGTAAACAATATATAGCGGTCTGGCTCACGAGGGAAGCAAAATGCTGATCGACAGATAGTTTCCAGGAGAATAAATCCAACAAGGGCTCAGGGATGATTAATGTGGTTAAGTAAATAGAATAATCTTCTTCTTGCATAGTTCTTCGGGGGTGGAACAAGACCTTGAATAAACTCTCTTCCAGACTGATTCTGTTTACCAGTGTTACAGCAGTGCACTTACTGTACACAAAGAGAACTAAAGCACAGGATTTTTGTGTGTAGTTTTTTTTTTCTGGCAAGAACATTGTGGTAGATAAAGGCAATTTAAGATGTATTTTGTTACATGTATTGTTACATTTAAAAATGGACTATGGAAGGTCAGAGTTTATGATGGAGCAACAGAAAATCCATACATTCACCACTGTATTTTACATGATAATCCCAGTTCCTGATGTAGATACTTCTGTCTATGTAAAGTGATGAATCAATTCTCTCCTAAAGAACATGGATCTCTGTTTAGTTGGATAAATGTGAGATCTTTTCCATCTCTCATTGCTAATGTTTCTTTTTCACTTTGGACCACACATGAGATAATTTGATATGCAGACAGTGTCACCGGAGATTTATAAGACTGACACATTAATACTGATACATGTTTTAATAAAGACAAATTCAATAGACATGAAATATATGATAATGTCTCTATAATCCCTTTGGAACTCGCTCTGTGCACTTTAAAAGTGACTTATTGTGTAACTATCTGTTACAACACAGCTTGAGGAATAACCAGTATTGAGAGCCGTATGACAACCATTGACGGGAAGCGTATTAAAGCTTTGCATCATGGGATGTGTCATCAGTTGAGCAGTTGGCATGGCACTATGTTGATGTAATATGGCTGCCATTATCTTCCACAGTCTCTGCCAAAAGAGGAATACCCCCTCAAATGTCACGTCAGATCAACCCTATGGAAAACTGCACTGACTACGAGAGCCAATTTGTCACATTTGCAGCATGTGGCACCACACCAGCCCCAGTAACATTCATTATTGCCCTGATTGGCCCTCATTAGGAGAGCAATAAAATGATCTGATTCCCTACAATCCCACTAATCATACAGATATTGCTTCTTTTTTTTTCATTGTCATATTCGATTGTTGGCCGGAGGATTAATTCCATTTTTGGCCTGCGCTGCAATGACTTCCACTTTCTGAATAAAGGAGCAATGGGGCTTTAATTGCCAAGACAAATAAATGTACAGGAATTTGTCTTGGCTCCGGTAGTGCAGAAGCAGATGGACAATATACAGAGTTTAACAGAACATACAGTAGAACAAGGACCACAGGACCTCACATACTGTGTGCAGGGACATGGAAGACTTACTATGGACACCATAGTCCACATACATATATATACACTGCTTTAAGAAATAATATTTTTGCAGAATAAGTGGCCTGCAGTAAAGTTTGTTTTTCATTTGTAGATTCCTTTGAATGCAAATGGCATGACCTCCTTCCATGTGTGCAGCTTTCAGAACCCTGTGCAACGCAAAACATTCTGTACATTGTTTTCTTTAACATAAAGAAGGCATCCATGTACCATATGGATACTTACTCACTTTGCAAACCATAACTGCTCTCATTTCAAGTTCTCATCTTTGTGTTTTAAACAATTTCATATTGTAGTGCTCTGTTTTGCTTAAACGCAAAGTGCGTGTATGTCTGTGTGTGTGTCTGTGTGTGTGTGTGTGTGTGTGTGTGTTCTGGCATATTTATTGCATAGGCATGTGAGACTATAGCTACTCTTCTATATATCCAGAGGGCAGGGATGGGATCACTCTTAGAAGCATCCGGAACATACCTTTCTGTTGTGAGTCGGCTGAGATTAAACTACTGAGGCTACAAACACAAATGTGGACCACATATGAATTAATGCAAACTACAACCATATGAAGCTGATGGCAGACAAATGAAAGAAAGAGAACATAGACAATGACTGCAAGGTCTATTGTAATTAGAAGCAGTGGACTCGCTGGAAATACCCTACTGAATTGATGAGATTGATTTTGTCTCCGTCTGCACACACACATCTATAAGTACATGCTTATGCATTTGTGAATGTACATGCACACACTTGTATGTGCATGTACGGAGCTTTGGAGGATTTACTTTTCCTGGCATGACCACTATACTAATACTTTCATACACTGAAGTGAAAAAAGAGCTTGTAGTCAGGCTCTTTTGCCAATAGCTGTTGCAATACTTCTCTCATGCAGAGTGAAAATTTGGGGTTGGGAATATGAATCCACTGTGTTACAGATATACACTAAGGAGGCAAGCCAGAAACTTTTCTGCAAAACCACCTCTGCATTTCTGGTCCTATTTAACTCACTGAGCAGCTTTAAGTGTGAATAGATGTTCTGTGGAAAAGTATAACACAGTTGGAGCATTTCTGAAAAAAGGGGCCAAACTGCTTGGATTAATTGACGTTTCAATTCAGTTATGTCACTTCTGTGAATACTTTGAAGCAGCCTGTGTTAAGTTGAGCAGTTAGACCAAACTTTGTAACAAATCATCTCAATTGTGGAAAATGTCCTTTTCCTAGATAAGAAACGTGCAAGTATGGGAAGACAGTGCAGGGGTTTTAAGAAAGGCATGTTTGTGAGGGAGAGCCCAGCCTTGATTTGCCTTCAGAAAATAATAAACCAAGCCATTTTTGTGAAGGACACACTCTTCTTGCTCAGGTTTGTACATACAGCTAAGCTTGTGGTCTGCTTTCAGAATTGTTCCACAGCAGCTGGCAAGCTACAACACACACCTGGGTAAACACACTACGCTCTAGCTCTTGTCCTGTTCGCTCTCTGTCTCTCAGTGCAACCGATGAAGATCATTGGCTGTTGCATGGGGCCCTCTTTTGTCTTCATTCTTCGTTTTGCTCACTGTCAGGCTCACAGGGCTCAGCTCCAACCGCAGATCAATCTCACTTCACCAGCACTGTCCATCTAGACACCAGAGGGACGCCACAGCAAAAGGCCCTCCCAAAATCCCCCCAAATCCTCCTCATTGCAGAGCAAGCAGGACTCACAGCAGTGTGCATTACCTCAGGAGGCTGACATAGCCCAGCCCCTGCGCTCTGGACTGCAGGGCCTCGTTTACAATCAGAACTTTGATTGTATCAGCTCTGGTGATGTCAGCCTGCTCTGGTGCTAACAGCTTTCTGCCACTTTCTCCCCCTCACTCTGTAAGTAAGTCCTGCCAGCAGATTAATCCATGGCTCCCCACCACACTCATCACTTTCCCAACAACAGGCACAAACTCATTCTGCCAAGAGCAGGATATAGCCTATTAATGTCACACCTGACTGAAATTTACATTGTGCAAGCTGCCTTTACCCACTCCAACGTTACTCTTTGGTTCAGCAATTTATTTCACAGTATTGAAAAAGCCTGCTCCTGCACTGACCTTCCCTCAATTGCAGCATGGGCCTCCAGATGCTGGTGACTTAACCCCTCGCCTGTAAAACAAGAGTAAGAAAAACACCCTGGTTATGATGACTATATTGGTGGCCTCGTTCTCCCAGGGAGCAGAGGCTTGGCTGAGGCTCTGTGCGACTACACAGGGCCAGTGGGTATTAGTGGTTACTGTAAAGTCTTTTTGAGAGTCATTTAGTTTGGTATTAGACCAGCACGCCTTCACTGACCCTTCCCTCTCTCTCCTACCCCTTGCGTTCCCCCCTGCTATTCCCCCTTAGAGTGGGGGAACTCCATGTTAGAGGTTTGTAGATCTCACCGTTATTTATTTATGAGTGTTTAAATGCCACAGCACCCTGGCAAGGGCTTTAATGGAGGTGAGACACTCCCATGTCGCACTACTCCCCTCAGTAAAGTTTTACAGCGTCCCACCACACTCTCCAGAGAGGCCAGGGGAAAGTGACGCCATAGCCTAGGAAAATACTCTGTACTCATGCCTGGGCTGACACTCTGGTGCGGTAGAGTCAGGGGCTGTGAGGTATCTTGAAACTGTGAAAGTGTGGTTTTCGATATTGCTTTTCTTTCAAACAACTCCAAATGTCACTGCAGTCAAATATCACACCTTAAACGCAGAAGTAAGCTGCTAAAATCCAGTCAAAACAAAGGACTGTTCCCCAGTCGATGGCAATTATCGCAACATCATGTCCTTCATGTATTGCCGTTCTCTTGACGTGCTAATCAAGCCGCAAGCCAGTTGCATCTGTCAGGCTTCAGCACCACTGCAGCTAATGGATCCGTACTTTATCACATTGATTCTCCCTGTAAAGCCAGCCCCCTGTCAACCCACCCACCTTTCTCCCTTCCCTCATATGGCCTTGATGAGATCCAGACCCTGTGTGGAAGCATATTAAAGTGGCCCAACAGTGTCAGCAGGAGAGCTAAATGGAAGGTAGTGAAATCTTTTGAACCTCTGTTACATTATAACAGTTCTAAACACATCCAGCTGGGTCCAAAGTTCAGGGAAGACATAAAAGCACCGTTGCATGTTACCTTGGAGGATGATAATAGCCGAGCACCACTAAAACTACTAAGACAGTCCACAATCAAAGGGCCCAGAGGAAGGACTCCCCGCACTTCTTACTGGCTGCTAATGGCCTGTGTGTGTCAGAGACAACCTATCTGACAGTCGTTATATCTCTTATAACACACACTCCATGCATTGTAAAGAGGGGGAACTTTTTCGGTGTTAGTGATTAAACTCCATTAACTTTGGGTTAATTAAAATACAAAAGACTCAGAAAGGCAGTAATTACCCTGCACCAGCCTGGTAGGTCACCCTCTAAGCAAGTTCCAGCACACTGATCTTGATGGGAGGCTGCTCATGGCTGCCAGACGTCTTTGCAGACTTGTTTTACAGGAAAGGGACTGCTGACATTGACAATATTGCTGATTCTGTCTATATTATAAAGGAGAGGAGCAGGAGAGACATTGCAGAGCGAGGCCAGACAGAATACAGCGTGTGTGTGTGTGTGTGTTCCTTGAGCTATGTGTTGGCTGTGGGCTCCTCTGTGGTGTTTCAACCACACACGATAAATATGAGCTTGTGGCGAGGCCGTGGTGCCCCAGGAATGCTCACATGTGGTGGAGCGGCTCTCACCACCATTGACAAGAGAGTTAGATGGCTTTTGGTCATCAAGATTCCTGGTGGGGAGAGCTACATAGGAGGCCATTTGACTTCAAGACTTGAAGCCGTGGTTGCTGATGCCAGTTTCCTTTCTGGCTCAAGTCTCTTACTAAAGCGTGTTATTTGTTTACTCCAAACTCTGACGAAGCAACCAATCACACTATTGTTTACTGGCTGACTGATCTCGGCTGGGGCCAAAAATGCACTTAATCACCAGTTACCAGCATCTGAAACAAACATGGAATGACATGGCCGACAGCAACGTTTCCCAGATCAAGTGTAATTCTATGAACGTCTTTCCATATTTATTTATACAACTCAGAAATTCTCTCACAGCCTCCGTGAGGCCAAAGTTAACTCAGACGTAACTATCTCTTCCTGAAGAGCAGGATTTGGCCAAAAAATGAACAAGTAAGGAAGTTTAGGAACCAAAGTGTAGCGCCAAATAAAATATGAGCCACGATAAGATCAGTCTTAGCTGTAAAGACATTAATCAATAGACGTTTTAACTCAGAACCAGGCAGACCAACATCACCCATCGACACACAATGCCCAGCAGCTATCTGCACACAGTCCTCAGTAGTTTACCTGTCCATCCAGAGTCAAACATGTCTAAACTCATCTACTTCATCAAACTGGCCAAGTCAAACAATACTGACAATATCTACAATGTGTTAATTGATGGACAGCAGAAACTGTTTTATAGCAGTCTTCCTACCAAAAAGAAAAACATTCATCCTGATTGATGCTGCAGTGATTGGGCCGTCTGTTATTTTAATATTAATAGTCTAGAGAGATAGAGCCAAAGGAATTTGTTACCCTGAGCAATTGTGCCAAAAATCTTTATATGAATCTATTATTCATACTGTAAGCGCACATTCTCAAAATGATGCTTGTTCCTTAAATAGCTTTTTGAAAGAGAGCTCATGAAATGCCAGCATAAATAATACACCAGCTGGAATGTGAAAAATTGTTTCACAAGCGCCAACAAGAAAACAATTACCAAAGTGATTTAATTGAGTCAGTTATGTTGTGGTCAGGCAATTAAATCCTTTTTTCCACCAAACATCAATAGTTTTGGGAAACAAAGTCAATGTAAATCATGGGACTATGAAATGCTCTCCCTCCGCACATCCGTCATCAGAGAGCAATCTGTTGTCTCCCATAACTTCATGGCTGACAAGGGTCATTTGCCTGAGGCCCCATCCGAGACTATATCCCCTCTCTGGACAGATGCAGTGGCATAAGGGGGGCCCGGATGCCCCCCTCTCCTCCTGCTGACCTCTCCCTCTCTTCCAGACTCTGAGAAAGGGTCTCGAGGTTGAGAAGGTCCTGGGGACTGGACACATTGCGGCATTAATTACACACTCAGTTACCATTGAACCTAATGTTTGGCCTCCCCCCCCTCCCCTCCTGGGGTTAACTCCTTCCTGACAAGCAGGGAAAGTAATGGGGCCTCTGTGGCTCGTTTGCCAGCAGTCAGCCAAGACAGCCCCTCTATGTCCTCTTCCGCAGTCCTGTTCTCGCTGACTGACAGCAGCTAAATGCTTCAGCCCCGCGTCTCTGTGCACGGGGAACACACACAGGGAGGAGGAGACGGAGATAATGGGAGGTGTGAGGCGGTGGGCGACGGGCGGGACACTTCATCCCTTCAAAGGCTTTTCGCTGGTCGTCTTGTGCAAACAAAGAGGCTTTTTTGGAGCGTTATCTATCAGCGGCTTCTCCTGCTGACATCCTCAGTGCACCCGTGACTGTGATTGGCTGAGGAGACAGAGAAAGAAGAAAGAGAGCGTGCACCGACAGGATATCCCCCGTGGTTAACAGCAAAGTAAACAGAGTAGAAAGAGAGAGAAAGGAAGTCTACCTCTGCTGCACAGACTCGAGGTGAGGTGCTTGCAGATGTCCTTCGATGTATAAAACATTAGTTCCTGAGCTTTGGCAGGGCTGGTGCTCTTCTCCAAAGGGCTGCTGGCTACAACTATAATCACAAGTGTCTCTGCCTATTGCTGAAGTAATCCGATTTCTGTTGACAGGGGCTGTAGTTGGTAATCTGATAGGAGAGTACTTACAATATCAAGGCTAGTGTTTCGTTTGATTAATTCATAGCCTACAGGGTCTGTGAGATAGAGGGAGAGCGCAGCATGAGATCATGACCCTGGAATTCTAAACAATAACCATCTGTGGTGAACCGTGTTGAGCTTGATCCGACTCTCGCTTTTCCTCCCTCACTTCATTTTTCTCGTCCTCCTGCTTCCTCCCTCGCTCTCTCCTGTAAGATAAAACGTTACATACACACCTGCAGCAGCCATTTTGCATGTACAACCAACCAACCTTGTACTAAAAATATGTCATGACATGCACGCTGTTGAAAATAGCATGTCTCTGGGCCTGAGGCACATATCACCATCACACCTGAGCAAAAACAGAGCCTCTGTGAAACTCCTGTGAACACAGCCCCCTGCTTGAATCATCTTACAAGCCAAGTCAAGGACAAAAATGGTCCTGATTCACTTTCCCTTTTAGAGTATCATGTAATTTAACAGTTACTTAAATATACTCAGCTTGGCAGCAGTGCTTTACCATAAAAGCTGTTAGTGTTAACAGCAAAGTAAAATAATCCCAGCTCCATGTTGGATTTAATGAATTAGCCCGTTGCAGCGTGCTGGAAAAATGCTTCTGCGTTCAACATGCTTGAATCTGACATTTTAAAGGAGGGATGGTCTGAATTAAATGTTTGAGGAATTTCTTTTCTCTGCTCCACAAAAAAGAAAACAACATCTCTGTAAATGTCAGAGCTCTTCCAGCATCTCCTTCATTGTTGAGAAAAAGTGACGTGGTTTGTACTCTTTCAGCTGGTTGCCACAGGGCCGAGAATGATAGATGAAGTGTTACTTTGAGGACTATTTTTAACTTTTCCAATCCAGTGTTCAGACATCCCATCTGGACAGGGTTAGGGGCAAGGCAGCGCAAGTTCTTTGCCATTAGTTAGCAGTAACAGACACGGTGAGCTCTCCTCAGAGGTCAGAAAACAAACATTATGCTCGTTTATGTGCCATGGCACGATGAGTGCGGTTCGGTTTTCAAGAGGTGATGCGGGACTGTTTAATTAGCTTGGACAAAGTCGTGTTAAATGCAGAGGTTTAAAAAGCCCTCTCTGCTCATAAAAATATAGCTGAGCTTCCACAAAGCTAGATAGTCTATTAGATTATTAAGTCAGAAGAATGTTCAGGGATACAATATATCAGGCTGTGCAACAGGTCTGTCAATTTATTTAACACTTGCAGCAGTGTTTCTATAACTACATAGTAGAACAAGTCGGCAAACTGCAAATCCTCAATGAGAACCTGTGTCCTTCACATATTCACATTCAGTCCGAGTGCAACTAAAATGTTTATCATCAGAAAGGTGAAGGCTTTTCTAAAAGTAGTTTTAAAGCTATATTGCAATATACTTCATATGTAGGGGAAAAAAGCATCAGTTATAAACCAGTGGAAATGAGAATTAGGGGCAAACTCTCACAGGTATTCCAGAGGACATGGACCTCACAGGATAGGTAACTTTTTTCTTTCTTTTGGAGCTGTGGTGTACTGCTATGCATGCCTTGAGGACACACTACAGGTGCCCTAAATAGTGTTTGCCACATGAGCATAAAAGAATGTCAATAATTTGTTTAGCGGTGTATGAAATAAGTCTCTTGATGATAGGTTATTTTCCCTGAATGGGAATGTGTGAGAATGACTGATTATAATTAAGCAACTCCTTTCATTTCTCTTTACAAAAGCAAGATTTTCTCTGTATGTCACACTTCCAGTGAAACTAGCACAGTCTTTACTTGTGTGTATCTAAAAGACATGCAAAGACTATTTTTCAGGGGACTGTGGTAGCAACTGTCAGCTGTTGTGGTCAGTGGGTAGGTCAGCATGCAAAATGTATTTTTCTCTAATAATCCATGTATCAAGAAAGTATTTTTATGGCTCATTTGGGTAAAATTATTGGTGTTCAGAGACTGAAAGCAAAGATTGGTCAAAAGCAACTCTGCACCAGAGCAATATACTTCATTGTACATATGCAGTATAATATTTAACAACAAGGGATTAAATGAGTTGTTAGGTGCATTTTCATCTCACACAGATTTAGAGATTTCTAAAGTGACATGACCTACAACCAGCCTCCAAGGGCTTCGCTTTGACCTGTGACTGAACAGGATGAATGAACTGTCAAGGGTGGCCTTTCCCGAGAGGGACTGTCCAGCTATCATCCTGGAATCCCCTAATGTTTATGCTTTAAGGGGTGTGTCAGGATGAGAGTGAACGGCTGAGATTCTTTAAGAGAAAGGGAGGTACACCCTGCCTCACGGCTAGAGCTGAATGTCAAGTGTGGATATGCTGCAGAACAATGCAGCAACAACACCGTCTCTAATGAAAAATGACCTCCTGTCTGCAGCTGGAGCACAAGTGGCCCCACAGAGCTGCTCCAATACGCTAGATTTCCATTCTGTCTTTTTTTTTTCCCAACTAACCACAAGGTCCTCAAATAACTCTATATTGCACGTAATGCATTTTTATCAGCAGAGAACTCTCACTTCATACCACTATTTTTGACTTTATAGTGAGAAAGGGTGTTCCCTTGATTATGGTTATACGGCGAACAATAACTGGAGTTAAGTTTCCCTCTGTGCCCTGTGAGTCTCAAATAGCGTGTCCACCGCAGAGAGAGCCTTAGGTTTTCAATTACACTCTCAAAGTGGTCCCTGATCACTCCCCCTGTCACAGGTGGTGGGATATATGTAGAGGGGCAAAAACCTGGTGTTCCATTTAAGAAAATATGTGGGAAAAACTCAGCTCTGAGCCCTGTTTGTTTGGAATGTTTTATGGTTACAGATGTGACTCCTGCTGCACCAACGTCACTCCGAACTAACAATGTCTCTGCTCTTCTAACCACTAATTACAGCAGAAGTGGAACTAATTAACACATAACATAACCAAAGAATACAGTTGGCTGTCATTACACTGCATTTCACTCATTATATTGTAAATATAGAACTGGGTGCAAAGACTGATGCTAATTTTCTTGATGTTTGCAAAAGTTAAAACAGTTCTTATCTTGATTGTTGACACAGCTAAACTGGAGCTTATACACTTTAAGTTTCTGTCACCTTGCGGTTGGTATTTGCCAGGGTGGCCCCATATTGCTTTGGGGGGGTCTTAGAGTATGTACAGTAATATTACAAAGCCCCACCCGCCCCTCTCTCCCGCCACACTCATCTGTATTACATGTGTTATTTGGGGGGGCTGCGAGCCACCAAAGTAGAACACAAACTTCCCTCTCAAGGAGGTTTGTGCTCAAGAGAACGAGTAAGAGACACAGAGAGTAAGAGACAGAGAGAGAGATTATTGTGTCTGATCTCCTAAACCAGAACCACGGTGCTCCACCAGAGGACTCTGAAGGGGAAGCCCACACAGCAGGAACAACAGTACAGTACAGCACAATGGGAAAACATCTACGGATTGATTTTCATCAGTTATAACAGAAACTCAGAGAAAAACACTGACATACATATCATGCTCAAATCTGGCCAACTTCCTTTGCGATATGTCATGTGTAAAGCTATATCCTGTGGTTCTGCCTGGTGGTCAGGCAGGGGTGTCTGCAGGGGCCCCAAATCCCTCACCAGGACTTGGAAGCAGACTGCAAGCTTCACCTTGGACAAGGAAAGGTCACTGGACAGAGAGGAGATCGTTCCTTTGGCTGAGATATCATTTCCACATTGCAGCTCAAAGCCTTGATCTACTTTTAACCACATGAGGGAATGTGTGAAGAGATATGAATGTGTCATGAAGGATCATACGCTCAGCAACGACCACCTACTGTACACATATGCCTGCAGGTCGAAACAAAAATGTGGCTATGAGTTTATACTAAGTTCTCCTATATGATTTTGACTCTCAGGTCTGCAGGCTGAAGATAGAGGCACTGGTTTTATAGTTTTATTTTAGTGCTCAGACATAAGAGTGGATATCAAGCCTTTCACTGAGTTATTCCTTTAAGTAGTTTAGTTTGCAGTGAGTTACGATTCACCTCTAATGTTCTGGTCAGATGCCTCTTCTTTTAAATCATTATTCAAATATTCTCCCCCACTTGCAGTTATGATCTTAATCCAGAGATATATGTGTTCAGGAATAAGCCAACAAATCAAACCTCCTCAGCATTTTTCCAGATGAACAACAGAGAGTGTAGAATCAGAGAAAACAGCCTCAGAAACTGACCCCTTAAAAGGCAGCAGTGCCCTCTGACCCCTTCCATCCTTCCTCACAGGAACAAACGTCTAGACATGCACAGAAACACACACTCCTTACGCTCATTAGCAATTAGGATTCATTAGAGACTTGGAAATTTAATTAGTGGTTTCAGCCAACCACTCAGGCAGCATGGTGTCCAATGCCTGTTAGCAAAAAAGGAGTTTAAAATGGAAATGCTGTTGTGGCCGACCTCCACACCCTTCTATCATTTGTTTTAACCAAACCCGCCCAGAAATAAAATTACTCAAATGCAAAGGGGATTTTCAATTATTTTTTTCCCTCCTTTCTCTCTTACACTCTCGCACTTCACTTTTTTGCAAGTGGAAAAGCAGCACGCTTTGCGGAATTCGGTCGCCCACGCACTCTGTCAGGACACTTGATTCCAATTAGATATTTTTCTTTGCTTTCTTGTTCTAGCCTGTCTGGGCCTCCTGCTTTTATCCCTCCCTCTGCCCTCCCCACTAACTCCCTCACTGTTGAACTCTCCCCTCCTCTCTCCCATTTCCTCGCCCGTGTCCTCATTCTCTCAATCTCTATCACAATATGTAGTTTTGTCAACCGCAGTGCCCTGCTTTTGCTTTCATGTATTCTCTCGTACGCAGATTTCTCACAGCCCAACATCCTGTGACCGATTATAAACTTTGACACTGTTGCAGACAACAACACACTAGGGCTGTAAGATGCTGTGGCAAAACTACTACAGCAGACAAAGCCAAACAGCCTCCATAATGATAAAGCAGGGGTTTAGAAGTGGCTTTAGAAGGTTGCAAACCACCTTTGTTTTGCTCCTCGGCAGCGAATATTTATTAACCTATGGATCCATTTGATTACAGTGTGAGGTCAGCTCCGTGCTGTGAAGGTCCTCCCACACATTCACTAATGATAGCCTAGCCATGGAGTACATACAATACATTTCACCCCGAGTGCAGTAGCCACATGTAATTCCTCATCCAAATTACTGTAATTAAAACATTCCACAATCCTTTATGTGTTATTTTTTTTCCTTCATGTGCTGTTGTTTCTTGTCTCTGCACTCTTATAATTCAACAAATCAAACAGAGGCTATTAGTCTCACAGTAAATGAGAATTGTTTTGTATTTGGAAATCCTTGTACCATCTAGCAACGCGAATAATTCTGCTGACTCATGCAGACTACACACAGCCTTATGACTGAATACAGGAAAGAAAACTCTCCCTGTGTTATTATTAGCTTAAGAAAGAAAGTCAGTAACATTTCTGCAGAGACAAGAGGGTTAGTGCACTGAAAGGCTATCGTTGTTAAGCACATTTCTCCTTTGTTGCAGGCCACAGACAGATGATTTAGAGTGCATCTCTTCAGCCTAAATTGCTTCCAAGCAGGGGGTTCCTCTGCAGCGTCCAGCCCATCACTTCACAAGCGAGGCCTCAAGTTTCTGCTCCATGTTGCATGGAAGTTTCCAAGAGCCAAGCTATTGTATGTGTCAGCCACATTTATCATGTAGTTGTACAACCCTGGAAAATTCTGTGTTGCAGTTTGCAATTTCATGGCTAACCACAATAATAGAATAATAAGAATATCTAATATATTTTATATTTTCAGAGTTGTATCGTTAGTGTTTGAAGATGGAAAGCTTGCAGTTGAATTTGTTACTGAGTTGGCAAGGTTGTGTCTCTTATTCTGCAATCGCTTGATGGTGGGCTAAATTAATTATTATTGGGAAGCTAAGCCTCAGAGTCACCTCTGGTCACCCACCTTCAATTAGTCGTAATTCTGGATGGGATTATGTTACTGATTTGCCACCTGAGGTAGTGGGCTCTAATTAGGACTGATTCTCAGGGGAGAGATTAGTACTGAAAATGCGTGAGGGGGGAGGTTTATACACATGCTTGTGTATCCTTCACCTTCAGTTGAACATACAGACTGTGGAATAGCTGGCGTTGAGCAATAACCGCTATGTTTGGCTCTACAGTAGGTACTGTGCACTGCTTTCAGCAATGAAAACTACTTACTGCTCACTTGAGGCCAGACCACTCATCACACAGAAAAGAGGGACGGATGAAAACATACCCCCTGGTCAAGGAGAGAATACATTCAGTAAATCAAAAAATCATCAGATTGCCTCCAAACCAAGAACACATCCACCTCATCCGGAAGATAATATCTAATGTCGTGCATGGGCTGGATGTGGATAGCAGATGGACCTGCAGATGGACCTCTATTATGTGCTTTCCAGATGACAAGATTCACCCACAGATTCAAAACTCTCAATTTTACTGTAGAGCAACCCATGTTCAGTAAAATTACATTTGGAAGATGTCGGAGAAAATGATATAAAACAAATTCAATTGTCTGTGGCCAGATTTCAGCTGAAAACCTAACCTGCATGACAAATATGTGCAGGGGAAACAGAAATCAAAATTACAGTAGTCTATGCAGTATTCAAAGCATTTTCCTTTCCTTTCAGTTTGTTGGATGGAACTAGGAATGGTTAAATAACTGTTTACTCTTAATGTAAATGTCCTCCTGCAGCTTCTTATGTAAATAACTAGAGCTGAAAAGGAAATAAAATTGTTTCCAAGGCCCTCAGAGAAGTCTTTCAGGATTTCGGAAGTGCCAGCAGGTGGGATTTTGACTATCACTGAATATCATCTAATCTAAATAAGGAACACGTTCCTCTAGCCAACCATTACTTTGAAAATGTTTTAAAGTTTTGCCCCAAGAATCATGTCTAGATGCACTTGAAGGAACTTGCAGATTAAGGTTGCATTGACAGACCTGTCATCAGGGAAAGTTTGGACCACACAGAATAATCCTTCATGGCTCTTCAAGGCCGGAGCCACTCAGGCATGAGAGATCTACAACTGGCAGAGAAACCTAGCCTTGCACCCTGCCTTTTAAAAAGCACTGGCTCTCCTTGAGTGTCTCCAGAGTGGGACAGATGCAACAAGGCAAGGCGACCTCTTGAAAGGGTCAAGTAAAAACACAGGGACGCCGTGGGGCTAGGGGAGTGCTGACCTTACTGGAGGTATCTATCATTCACTGAAGATGTTGGCACTCTACCAGACGCACACACACACACATATATATATACAGATGCCCGGACATGCACAAAGAAGTAACCCACACACACACTTGTCTATACTCTTTTCATGACAGGAGGTCTCTAATGAATGTGGCACTCAGAAGACCCTTGAGAGGAAGCAAGGCCACTCTCACTCCTACCACTGACTTTGCAGGGCACAGAGAGGCCCTCGCACGTCTGCGTTTCACCAGATAACCAGATTGAAAAGCTGTCCCCAGACAAGTGTGCTCTGTCAAGGGCTGAGGGCCGTTTTTATGTCTGCCTGTCGCTGTCTGACGGAGACATGGAAGGTCGTCTCTGAAGGAGTGCTTGTTCACGGCTATTACAGTCGCTGGTACAGTGATGGGGCCCTTCCACTTGACAATACCCACATTATCCGTCTTTCTCTGCCTCTACTGATGTGCACCAGGCGCTCTGTCTTGATATCCAACACACACTGTCAGCGTGTTATGGCCCCACTCAAGTGACTGTATAAATTCAGATTATGGAAGAATTATTCTGGTCTGTCTGGCAATTAAATACGCTCATGTGTGGCTTTCCAGGGCAGCCAGCCAAGCTCTCATCGGCACCAGTCCCAGCCCGATCTAATTCTACCATGCACCTCCTTTTGTCTGTGGTAATGCACTTTTATCACAAGGGAATGTGTCTCATAGGACTGAAATATCTCTTTCCATTCACGCTTCCTGAAACCTTCAGAGCAACAGCAGAGGCATCAAGGATTTCTTTCTGTCTTTGTGGCTGCGTTGGTAAATCCAAACAAGATGACGCTGTCTCACAGTTGTCTGAAGTTAGTGTGATAAAAAGGGATGTCTGACTCATTTAATTGTTATTTAATACTCATAGTGGCTTATTCCCCTGAGAGATAAAACATTAATTTCTCCGTCTTGACTCCTCTGTTGCAGTTCGCTGTCTGGAGAGTGTAATGTGCAGCTGGCGGTGGATAAAGCACAGTAAAAATCTATTAAAGAGCCAAGTGGATATTCTGAGACATGGTGCAGGTTACCCATGGTCTCTGGGTGTGTAGAAGATACATGTTTATTTTGGAGTTGAGTGACAGTGAACACGGCACAAAGACCCAGACTTCAGAGACAGGAGACATCACGTCAGAGCTCTCCTCACCACAGTGGGAGCCACTAACGAAGACTCGGCCTAAACAACATGCTTGTAATGCGCACTCTCTCACACCATCACCTTCAGAGGGGACCCACCACCCTGTAGCAGAGCCTGGCACCTCGCCAGCGGAGAGGGAGGGTGGGGGGTTTAAGTGCGGAGCCTGGCCTTCGCCTCATCCAAAACTCAGAGACCACTTAAAACACATTCCTGCAGCTATTTAACACAGCGGCTCAACGCAGCTCAACAGCTGAGGTCTTCCAAACTCTGAGAGCAGTTGAACTGCTTGGGGTCGGGGTGCAGGAGGCCGCTACAGTGTGAGGGGCTGCGGGATTAAGCTATTACCTCAACCACAGGAAGTAGATGAAATGTGAAACCTAGTAATTTCCCCCAAGCCCCCTGTTGAAGCTGTGTGTTCCTGCGTAGGTATTCTAGCCAAACTCGTATCTTGAATTTAATTTTTGGACGGTGTTAGTTATCACTGTCAGCTCATTACAAAGGCTTAAACGACACATCACATGAGGAAAAACAGGAAAGCACAGAGTGACTTGCAATCAGTACAAACTATGATTACAAACCTAGAAGCCGACCCTCTGGCACATGATGTCCTCATCCTTAAAATTGCAGTGGTAAGCAATCTGAATGGTGGCATAAAACTTTTATGTCTATGACAAGTAGAAGCTTGTGAGAGCCATATGTACTCATCTTGCAGCTATACACTGACACACCTATAGAAAACATTGTGATTCACTTTTTCTCCATGTATTTATTTTAGAGAATGAATGGTCTGTAATGCCACAGACTGACAGGTGCCTCAGGTAGGCTCTGTAGACTTATTACTGAGCATATTGTCTCTTATTCAAAAAGTAAAGGAGCAAAGTTTGAGGGACTACCGAGGTCATTAGGATTTATCCTCTGGGAACCATGAATGTCTCAATATAATTTCATGGCAATCCATTGGATAGACCGACACTGTCACCCCCTGGAGCTGTGCTGCTAGCATGACTAAAAAGGTCAAACATAAGACTTAGTATTATCTGAAGTTGGATGATGTTTTAGTTTTTAGATTCATTGCCGTTGCTGTGATGATGATGCATGTCTAGAGACAGTTTGACATCTAAAGAGCTATTACCTTTGGCCAGATAGTTTCCTCAAAGACTAAATCATTCCTCTGAACTGTTTTTTTGCAAAAAAAAAAAAAAACACACACCAATGCTTCATTTCTCTCAGGGACACTTTGAATGAAACTCTGCATTAGTCACGGCTTGATGGACTCGAGAAATGTTTTTATTCCTCCACAGATGCACGTAGACTTCAAAGTAAAGTATTCCAAAGTACACATGGTTACAGCAAGTTTAGACTGCAAATGATTGTAAATGAAAGCGTACAACATTCAGCAATCTGAAGGCTCATGTGAGGAACATTCCAGTGAAACACCTCTATAGGCACTGTTATTTCACTTCCTTATAAAACATCTGGTCTCACTTTGCGGTTCATCATTATGGAGCCTTACTTGTAGTGTCATGTCACACGATTAAGTCACATGAGGACACACAGAGAGGACAGGACATAATCTCCATCTTGTTAGGAAGCCAATCTAATGATCGGAGGTGTCCGTGGGGTATGAATAGCCTCGACGATTGCTCGTCCTTGATGTTAGGAAAAAAAGGAGTAACTGAGGTCGCTAGACGAAGAAGAAAGAGAGAGAAAGTCCCTCTGGTTAATCTGACAGCGGTGGTAGTTATTATGAAGAGGACAGATAACACATGAGAGCATGTGGAAAGAATCACAATCACAGATTCAAACACACGCAAGTGCAGGCACACAAACTTCCTACCACAAACACTTATTCCACACATGCAATATGAAATTCTACCCATCCAAACATAACCATATACACCAGCACTTTTATTTGCTGTGTTACTGCACAACTCGCCTCTTACACAAACAATCTCTCAACTCTTCTATAAGATGACTTGTTAAATAGTGTATGGTCATTTGCACACACACACACACACACACACACATAGATGTAGTGGCCAGTCTTTCCCCCTACCGCACTGGAGCATGGACAGGCCAAAGCTCACTTTTCAAGAGGGGATGCTTTGAGTTCCAGAGGGGTGCACATGAAAGAGCAGCAGAATATAAAGGAGTGCCCAAGGATACACTGCAGCGCTCAATGTGAGGACAATTTAGCCCTGATGGAAAACCTGGATCAAAGGCCTGGCCTCCATAATTGCACATTCCCCAACAAACACTGTGCCATTTGAAGAGTGGGCCAGACCTCCGGACTCCTGAGACCTGTTCCTGTGCGCAGACACAGGCAGCCCCATTCCTTTCACCTTGCTATGTTCTCTATCTCAATGTCTCGCTAAAAGATTAGAGAAATGCTTTCATTCCAAAAGTGCTCACGATTTCTCTTTGAATGTCAAGATACTGAACGAGGCTGAGGCAAACAGCCCTCAGTGTTCTTCCCCCTTTTGTTCAAGGTCACCAAGTCATGGTTATCGCCATGGTGACTCACAGTTTGAAATGACAAGACTCATACTCATGGACTCATCAGATGCACTTTACTTGTGCTGTAATCTCTCGGCTCTTTTGTTACGTGAACTACAGGTTGAAAAAGGACACCAAAGTCGTTATATTACATAAGAAGCCGCCAAATTAAGGACTGCACCCTCTGCTGAGACTCCAAAAATAAGTTCTAGCTTTCCTGACTAATCCTAATGATATTAGGATGATTTGTTTAAACTTATGGGTTTATCTTTATCAGAGAATCCGTTGTGAGGAGGCTATAGCTCTATGTGTCCTTACCTGTTGGAGATACTGGGATAAAAACTTAGGTTTTGAAACCAAAGGTTTCTTACTCCCTTGAGCCCTGCCTGCAGGGTTATTTTCCTCTGCATGCAGGTTCAGCCACTAGAATGCTGTTTCAGAGCTTGTAAATCTAGCTCGGATATCTTCGCTGTGCTGCAGGTGGGAGACCTCTGGATATTGTGGAATGTCTTGGCTCTGCTGCGAAGGAAACCATCAGTAAAAAACTTTCTGTTAGGGCTGTAAATAGCACAAGTTAGCTTGGGTAATCTTCAAGGAAAATGTTTTTATGCTTCTATGTTTGCATGCTGAAGGATTAGAAGGATATTGTGCATTAAATCATTTTGTTGTAGGCCATTTACAGTATGATTATCACCACAGCTTATATTGTAAAATGTTGGATAAGACAATGGTCTAGGATTTGTTTGTCCTCTTGTTGTCACACTATTGTTTGATCCAAGTTCCTTCCTTTCTCTCTGTTACTATCCATTACAGTTCGATCTACTGAAGTTTGCACTAAATCTCTTCTAACACTGCACAGACAGCAGCAGAAAACCAGCGTGGTTGAGCAGACACTGACAGCTCTGTCCTGTGAGTGCTTACTCCAGGACTTCTGATGGTTTTATGTTGCGTCTAGACTTTAATAAGTGGTTGTGTTTTCCTGAAAGCACACCCCAAATCTCCCCTTAAAGTCCTATGGCGATGCTTTAGTAATAAAATACTATATGCATGTGTTGTTGAGCTGGACTCAAATAAACATGCTCCTAATAGAGCTGAATGTGGTAAACCTACCAAAAGTGCCCTGTCATCAGAAATATCATTCAGTTTGTGTGTGTGTTTCTGTGTTCCTTTATCCGTGCACATATTTTGACAAGGTTTTTATTAACTAGACATCACATATGGAAATACCGCAGTGCAGACAACATAAAAAAACATGACTTCTCTCCTCAAAAATGTGTATGTTTTTAATTTTTGAAGTCACTTTGGGAGCATAGGGCTGCATAAACCTGTGATTAGCATAGAGCCACTGAAATTTGAGCGTGATAGCCCTGCTCTATTGTCTCTTAACTTTAAAGCAAAGCCATGTGAGCTCTTCTTCTTACAGATGAGGATTTACATTTATAAGTGATCAAAAGCATCTTTGCATAATTTGGCAAACTCAGGGGTGCATTCACAGCCCGACTATTAGCTTACGGTGGCTGCTGTTAACAAATTATTGACAGATTCTCATGTATCTCCACTTCTGTTACAATTACTGAAGGTTGAGCATTATCCCATAATTGTCATTTATTACTGTAGTGGTTGCAGCTCAGCAAGTTACGTTCTCTCCTTAAGGACTGTTTCAATGCAGCTTTAGAATTATCCAGATTTTTGTTAATTAGGGCAAATGTTTTACATTTTTTCTCTCTCACAGGTTTTGTAAAACCTTTGGATAGAAATACCACAGATATCCGTGAGCCCAAAAACCTTTAACTTTTGGATCAGACATAAAGCATCAACTCAAATCAACTCTTTAATTTTGAGTTGTATGTCAGAGCTGTATTAATTCTATGTTGTACTAAGGTGCAGTTTTAAACACTGTGTGGTCCATGTGAAATGAAACAGCATGTGAAAATGAAACAGCAAAGTACTGTAAGCTGCCTGTTTCAATGAAATGTAAGCCTGCACTCCTCCAACAGTAGTTTATGAATCAGTGGAACCATTAAGATCAAAATACACTGATACACATATATCTACCATCTGTGGCTCACCTGTGACCCAGTCCCATTATATCTGCTAACCAGATGGACTATTAGATAGCCCCTCTCTCGGGACTCGGTAAATGTATAGGCCTAAGTCCTCCATTCAGCGCTGACCTATCATTAACCTCTGAGGATTTTCTTTGGATGTCGGTGAAAAGCATTCGAGTGGATCAGATTGAATTTCTCTTTTTCTGACGCTCAAGTTCAAAGCAATCATGTCGAGTAGGTAGAAAGGTCCAAGAAAATAAGTGAACTTAAGAGCTGGGTTTTGAACGTTTTTCAAAGGAGCCACGATGGGGTTATGATGAAGCATAATGATCATTTCCTTGCCGCTGTAAGCTTTGAGGAGAAGAGGAGGGGGGAGAAAAAACACAAGACAACGTCCAAGTTTTATTCCTACTTGGCTTCAGTAAAACCTGTTGAGGTGCTAATAACAAGACGCAGACTGTCCACAGACTCGGTTTTGACAAGTCCACAGTCTCTGTTTCACTCAGAGGGTAGATCAGTGTGGAGATGAAAGCAGGGAGGGGAAAGGAGGAGGCCTTTGGTGTTAATCAGGTGCTGATTGGCAGCTTGGGAGCCTTTAAGAAAAGGGTCATTATCTCTGAACACTGTTGCATTTCCTCTTCAGACCAAAGATGTTGTTTCACCTTTGTCTTCTTTAGTTCAGCAACAGCAGGCGGAGAAAGTGCATCTGTCACTTCCTGTTTTGTGTTTGAACACAAACCAAAATCATATTCTCGATGTAAATATTTGCTTTCAACTGATTAGTGTCATATCTATATGGATTGGCACCCATACGCCTTTAGCTCAGTTCAGCTCACGCACCATGTACCCAACCTCTCATTCATAACCTGCTCACACGTTCCATTTGAATAACTGTCCTATCATTATTGTTTATATTGCCTTATTCAAACACATCCCCTCTGCCTCACCTGCAGCAGATTTAAGTCAAACCCTTCTTTATTAACCCAAACCCGAAAGACTAAAAATAGGCCAAACCAAACCATCCAGCTAAACGTGGGGACAGGAAGATCTCACCCTTTCATGCCCACATAAAGCCCGTCTCCAATAAATATGTTCTCAAGACCCTTTAGGAAATGGGACACAAGTTGGTTAATTGGAGGGGTGGCAAGGGTTAAACACTTCCCTCAGCGTTTCAATCTGTCACTCCACACTGCTGCATGCTGGGACTAAAGCCTGGACCTGAATGTGGGAGTCCAGCTGAGCCTTTCCAAGGACGCTAAACTGTAGACACCCTAAAGAGGCTGCCACTTCTGCCTCAGGAAACACACAAACCAGCTGTGTGCCACACACACACCCAATCCTTCACTTCAGTCACCGAAATCTCAAGTAAAAATGTGATTTCTTCATCAAAGCACCTTTCAAAACTGTAACTAACATATTTTCTCAATCATTTCTGTTCCATTCCTGTCTAAACTAAAGTCATTCATGATACACGGCCAGCAGCAAATTCTCCTCAGTATCTCAATGGGGCCTCACAGTGATTGAAGTCTCGCTCATGTAGCTTAAGTTGGCTTGTTTTACCCGAGGCCCTCACAGGATATGGCATGAATTACATGCACACACCACACAGCTTAGATTGTAATCTTTTGATAACATACAGCCAATTTCCACATAGTTACATACAGCCGATTGGTGCAGAGTTAGCAGAGTAGTTCACGCCTCCTTCAGTATCAACCAACTTCATGAAACACATGTGACAAGTCCCAGTGGTGAAGTATAAACAATCGAATGGTGAAGCTTTCATCAAGATGTTCTGCATAGTTTTCTCCTCCCTGCTACTTTGTCTCACAGACTAATCATTGTTTCTTTTTTAATTAGGCAAACACAGTTTTGTATACACAATTGTGCATTTGTAAATTACAGCCTGATTAGTTTTCCATTGAGATGTTGCAAGATAGCTATGAAGCTGGGAGGGGGCTGTCACATATTTGCTGCTGTCTTTCAACACTAAATGAGGGGTGTTTTCAGTCTTTGGCAGTTTGTTTAACCACGTATATGATTGGATTGCTCATTAATTCTCATTCTGTCACATCCCAGCATTAATCATTTTTTAAGTGTGCCTTTAAACTGCCACCCTCAACATCTGTCTAATGATTTAATGTTGACATATTACACAGTGAGTTGTTTTTCTGCCACTGATATAGTCTGATGCTTTGATGCAATGAAGCGTTGTAATTCATCTTAACCAAATTAGTGCTCCGTGTCGTATTAGATTTGATATGGTGAAGCCTGGGCACATTCTGTGACGAGCGCGTCTGGAAAGTCCGTCCACTAACGTGTATGGCCCTTTACTACAGTTACACTAATGGGGTGGCTGGTTTTGTGTTTTAAATTACCAAAACGTGTTAATGTACAAAATCTTTTGTTAAAAAAAAAAAGGTCATATATACTTAACACAATGATAAGCCAGACTGCTTAGTAAGATGTGAAAATGTCCAATTTTTTACTGTCGGTCAGCAAGATCCTTATCATTATTATCATTATGTCTCCCCCTCTTCCTTCCCACCCCAACATCCTACTTATCTTGATAAGCTGTCAACCCTGAATTAGCATTCAGCTAAAGAAATGTCAGTCTTTGCTGCTTTTTCTGCTTTGCACTGCTTTCTGCATGTGTTATTGTGCTGTGATTTCCCAACATTGCGGCCACTAGCCTCAACAGCCACAACCCATCTGGCTGCTGGTCACCACACCTATAGGAAACACGCCCACAGGACATGGTTTATACCTCAAAATATTGAAATCATTATTCACATCCGTATGTTGGGTAAACAAATATTTCACTGGCCAAAAAAATCCATCAACTTATGTTAAACATTCAGAAATTGCCAGTGAGCGCCACTAGCTTTGCTGTGACTCTGGTGAAACAAAACAAGAGAGTAAAGGTTCTTGCAGCTCAGCAAATCTTTGTTTTTGCAAGTTTACCTTTTTGAATATGTAGCTCTTTTCTCCCGTGCGTCTTCACTCACTCTTTCAACACATTCTGGACTTATGTATCTCCCAAATATTTATTTTTGCAAATTTACTTTTCTGTAGAATGCAAATATTTTGTCCACGCAAACTGATTTACATTACCAGTCAGGTTTTCTTACACAAATTTTAAAATGCTCATAAAACAGGTGGAAACCTGCTCATTTAAAAGCCATATTGTGGCCTACAGGGGAATTAGAAGTGTACACACAGAGTCATGGAGGCACACGCTGTTAATGTCAAGTCTGTCTCCTAAAAATTTTGTTCATATTCATCTAATTTGCATTGGCGTTTTGTGCTGGCGATACAACAATTACATATTTTACTGTCATGATGAATCCTCAGTGGGATATGAATGTTACTCCTCCTGCAGCAGAACAAAACATAGCCAGTGAACATAAATCAGATGGCCTCTCATACCTCCTGTTTATTTGTTCATTTATAACTACTTTACACTTGTATGTTCCAACTTTAACACTAGTGTATGAATGGTTTGGCACAGTGGAGGGACATAGGCCAGCTGTGGTTCTGATCCAGCCGTTCACTTGTGTAGGTCCAGACAGATCAGTGTGAGGGAGGGTTTGCTGCTGTGAGGCTGCTCCACCTAATCCCAGGCTGCATTACTCAACCCGTCCAGTCAAACAGCACACAGACGCGGGGACTTCCCCTTCCCTCCAAAGACGTAGAAGAATACTGTATTGCCTCATGCACCACTGAGGTAATATCATTACTTCAACCACATGCTGCAAAATCTAACCTGAATATCATCTAATGTGCTCAAACCACATTGTGTGAGAGTATATGCAAAGACCAATTTGTCCTATGAAAATTGAAAGCAATAACATTACCATAATTCTTGGATTATTGTTGCATCTAAACACATCTCACGGTGCATGTTTTTTTCTGGTTGTAACATTAGTCTGCTGAGAGTTCTCCAACAGAGAGCATTACCTTGACTCCTGCCAAGAGTATCGAACAATGCTTTTACTCATTTTCGTGTTTTTCCCCCTGATAGATACCAATCAAACCTTCTTGAGGGGAAATCCATCACATGGGTGTGCAGCAGCTCCACGAGGTATTGTGTCTTGCACGCAACTCTAAAATTACTGCTCTCCACTGATACTGGCGCTGATTCAACACCTTCAGGGTGTTGAGGGATGTCATTTCTATCAAGCCCAGATCAGTGTGGGTAACACTGTTCATATCTGTTGGAACATGGCTCATAAAATCTACCTCTTCTCATCATATGCTGTTCACAGGGGAATAATTGTTTGTAATTGAGGTGTTTTTACTCAGTTTCTAGGCGAACTCACAGTCTGAACATAAATCTTATGTATAAGCTTTTCCATTAAGAAATGGGACACTTAGCAAAACCTTCAAATGTAATAAATGCAAATGAATTCTTCTTCAGTAGCAGAATGAGGAGTAGAGACTGTGTAAAAGGCACAAATTGGATCTGCACTGACATATTTCCCTCGATAGATAAATATGAACTTGAAGCAAAGCATTGGGTCTATCTCTGAAAACAAACAGGGCCATATATTTCACTTGGAATAACAGAGATCAGCTGTATCAACACTGATCCTCCTACTGCAGCCAGCCACGTCAAGTGAGAAACCATCGAGTCTGCAAACCGTCCTCTGAGTGCACTTGAGCAGACATGAGGCAAAGCCATTGTCATTCAGCTGAGTGGGATATTGAACTAATCGGGGTTTGATACCAAGGACTAAAGTCTAGTTTAATGAGCAATATCAATTCAACACAATTGTCAACCTCTTGAAAAGTTGCTGAGAAAGAATGCAAATAACAAATCCACATACAAACACAGTTGAAGAGCACTTTATGGCTGCTGTGATTTGATTGCAGTGTTATGTTAGCGCGGCCTGCCTAACTTTTCCCTCGCAAATAATCCAACTGTTGTTTGCACTGGCACAGCTGTTTGCATTGCCTTTGTTCAGCTGTCTTGTGGGCTCCCTCCCTTTCCCCAGTTTGATAACATAATACTCTGAGTATGTTTCTAAAGGGTAATAAAATGAGAAGGAGCCGCTATCTGTTCTTGGATTGAGCAACAGCAGAGATTTAAACACATCCCCTGAACCTGGAACATTTTGTCATCCAGTGTTTTCTCTCTCATATATCCTGAAGACATGAAGCGTGCAGCAGAGTTGAGAGTCTTGGAGAATTATTTTCTTTTGAAGCATCAAAGAGATTCAGATTCATTTAGCTTTTCATGTTGAACATTTGTTAATGACAGTGCATATAGCCTGAAACCACGTAAAAGAGCTTCACTTTAAAGAAAACGAAAATTTGAAACGAAAATTACAAATCATTTCGTTTGCATAATCCTCATGCAACAGCAACATAATACAAAAGCATTTATGTGGAGTGTATCACTTACAACACAAGATTTTCAACCAACTAACTACAAGAGTCAACCTTTTGTCTGTTACCAACCATAAATAATTAATGATCAGATGCATTTTGGAAGACACTTGCATATCAGTCAGTGACACAGTCTATAGGAAGAAGTCAGTCCACATAAATATATATGTTATACTGTGTCTTTTTACTACTGAAATACAGAAAACACTAAATAGTAAAAGTGTTTTTTTTTTCCTCTGGGAAACTTTGTCAGACTGTTGAGCATTTAGAATATTCAGTTTTTCACTTTGAGTCAGCAAGATCCTTATCATTATTATCATTACGTCTCCCCCTCCCCCTCCACCTCCCCCTCCCACCCCAACACACACCACTTATCTTTGAAAAGCTGTCAACTTTGAATCAACATGCAGACTGAGGCTGAGGTGAAACATGCTTCTTTTTTTTTTTCTTTTTTCTTCTTCGTAATGCTTTTTCTTGGTACTGCTTTTATTATTGTTGTGTGATTTCCCAACATTGCGGCCACTAGCCTCAATAGCCACAACCAGCTGAGTGCTGGTCGCCACACCTATAGGAAACACACCCACAGGACATGGTTTATGCCTCAAAATATTGAAAAAATTATTCACATCCATGTGTTGGGTAAACAAATATTTCACTGGCCAAAAAAATCCATTAACTATACTGTTGAGAGGGAGTTGCAACAAAATTACAAAAGAGCATTACTTGCTTTTCTCTAACTCTGGTACATCATGAAAATCAGCTGCTGCTTCCCACTTTCCTTTTTGTTACCTTCCTGAAATGAATGACACTGACACATTATGTCATCCTGCCATTAAGGGGCCTGTTTGTTAGACTGAAATGTTCACAATAACTCTGCACAATGTGTTAAATTAGTCTTCCCTAATCAACGTTTTAATGATTGGTTATGGTTAGAAAGAGATCATGGTCTTGGGTAGAAAGAGAAAAAAGTCAACACTGATTTGATGCATGAGTATTTAGTAGCCTGAGCTCAACAACTGGTTTTAGTAGCCTGAGCTCAACAGCACGTTCCCTGGATTCCCTGGATTGGAGAGGCGGAATGAATGGGGATGAAAATAGCATTTTATTTCATAGAAGGTCAAAGAATTGTGACCCAGCAGATTCACCTTTGGCCTCGCAAAATCACTGTCATTGTCAAGACTGTCTGGTCCTCTCCTCTCCATCAACGAGACAACCGCCGCAACTGTTGACTGATGATAGTGGACTCTGTATTAGAGCCTGTCTCATCTCTAGCTTTGGGAGTGAGTTGTTATTGTACACACATCTAGACGAAACACTTACAAGAAGAAAAGGCGCACATATACCCAAACCTGGGGATCTGCAACCCTCATGCAAGCATGGCAGCGTGCTTAGTCACAGACCTGCAGGCCATCGTCTGGGGGGACTCTGTGTTTTGTTTCAATCATCAAAGCTATTGGGTTTAGGGTCTCCTCTCTCTGCCTATCACTCAGCAACACTCATGGCCACTCGGACCCTGAAATTTTACTCCGGGCTGCTGAGAGGAGCGGGCGGTGGGGCTGAAGAAACGTCTCCCTGGCCTTGCTCTGCTCTGCCGGGGGTCACTTTGCCATTCTTCTGTTACACAAAAGACTTCTTCAAGGGCCTGTGTGACAATGGCCTTTAGATCACTGGAGCGTAATGATTGCTGGTTAACGTGAATGCACTCTGTATTAATTGAGCCAGAATTAATATGAAGTTTTTTGTGTTTTTTCATAAGTTGGCAAGGAAACTTGCTGGTAGCATCCAATAACCATGACTAAATGTTCATGCTGTCCTTAATTTATTCATTTTTTGCATAGCAGACATCATTATGAAGGGTTAGTGTTAGGACTGGACAGACTGGTCCCAGACTGGGACTCATTCAGAGCCTGTTAATGAGCACAACCTCTCACTTTCAACCCTAAGAGCTAACATCATGTCACTCACAAGCTCCTCGTAATGAACAGGCACAAACCACAAATCCACAATAGCGGTGAAGCTTGATTTCACAAGACAAGCCTTTAACTTAGCACAAAGGAATGTCAGATGTGCTGACACAAAAGATATCCCTTTTTTCTCCATGATTTACATAAAGTATAATGCACCGAGGGAGATGAGACATTCGAGCATTCGCACACCACATTAAAATGCATTCAGGGATTCTGATTAGGCCAGAATGAAAAACATTATCAAATAGAAATAATTAAAACAAGGTTTGGAGTCTATGGTTTCCAGACTGTTTTTGTTTAGCCGTCATCATAAACAGAGTTAGCAGTGTCTGTCAGTGAATTAAGAAAACACTGGGCCCCTTCTGCTGTGCCGACCTTGATTCACAGATCCTGTGAGACTTGCCAGCGGTTCGCTCTCTTTCAGCACAAGTCGACTCGGCCAGTGACAGACAGGCACCCTCATGTCAAAACACTGTCTGCCTCTGCCGGCCTGTAGCCAGCCCCAGACAGCATGCAGCGAGGCACAGTTACACTGTCACACTCAAAATCAACATTATATATTCAAGTATATACCTCACAAGCTTGTGTATGAAAACATATGTAATATATTAAAAGAACAATATATCTCATCATTGTAAGAAATACAGCCAAGTCTATTCAACAGTCATATATTTATACTGTTAAATGGTTTGTGAAGCTCCTCCATGCACTCCCCCGTCTTTTAGTTTCTCTTTCCAAAACTACTTTCACTTAAAAGTGTAATGAGTGCAATTTGAAACATTGAATCGTTCTATTAACACATGCGGCCTTGTCACATTTTTACTTTGCTTATCAATAGTTGAATATAATTTTTTTGTCTCTGTCCCGTTTGTTGCTAATGGGAACACTCTGCTTTGGTGTTTTGGACCATTTAATGTGGAGTAACCACAAGAGGACAGAACCAGGCAGAGATGCCAGTTTGTTGCAAACTGACTCCTCTTCAAAGGACTGCAACTCTGCCAACCATGCAGAGGTATCCTCTTTCTGACCTGAGTTCAAAAGGCAAGAGTTGTTCTCACACTTAAAGCTGATTGGATGTTTAGCTTGACAGCGCTATAAATGAAGAAACAGCAACGCGTTCAGGCATCTAAACTTGGCTTAATTCAAGAGAACAGGATACTACTCTACACCTTTTTTTCCTCTCTTTCTTTTTTTTTCTACCTGTGTGCTCTGAAAGCAGCCAAATCTCTGCAGCCTTTTTTTTTCTGGGTGTCTTTTTTATTCCCACTTCAACCACTGGAATGCTCTGAGGTATAGGAAGAAGGAAATTATGAGCCTGAACATTCCCATTTCTCACTTTTCATGATTTCTTGGATGCAGCGCTGTTGTGCACAGAATTTCCCCGCCTTCACGTGATGTCGGAAACAAAATCATGTAGCCAACATGTTCAGCTGCAGACAACATGG
This sequence comes from Lates calcarifer, assembly GCF_001640805.2. Taxonomy (NCBI): domain Eukaryota; kingdom Metazoa; phylum Chordata; class Actinopteri; family Centropomidae; genus Lates; species Lates calcarifer. The sequence continues at coordinate 3,888,982 of NC_066848.1, read as the reverse complement.
AGGATTTCTTGAGGATAGAGAAGTCTGACTTTTTTTTTTAAAAAAATCTTGACAGTACTTGAATAGTGATAGTGAAAAAGAACTGGTAACAAGATAGCGGCATGTGTGTATTTCTTCATTGTTCGTTGTGTAAATTATTTTTATCCACCGTCTCCTGTTTACTGAGTTACATTAACCTCTAATTAGCTCTTTAAGCACATGCCTTTTGGACTGAACCTGTGTGTGATTAAGTAACTAAAACCTTTGACTCCATTTAGGTTTAGCTCAGCCAGAAGACTGTAGTAATGTAATGTAATATAGTCTAACCAGGCAGTTATTTGTTATTTTCTCCTACACCACCAAAACAAGCAGCCTTCAGAGTTCAATCCAATGAGCCAAACTGATAATTAGACAGAGTATTACACATTACAGTATGTTGTCTGTATGACACCCACACATACATTGCCGACATGCTATTTGTCATCATGCTGTGTGGAAAATATTGCTTCTACTGACAGCTTTATGACTACTTCACACAGCATATTGAGAGTCATGGCCAAGAAAAAAAAGAGATGGCAATAAAACGCTCCTGCTGCCTATTAAACCATAGTGAAATTTAACCATACTGAGGTTTACCATTGATCATGTGTCACTGCTCCCTTTTGTCCAGACTGAACAGGAGCGTGACATTTTCTTTGTCTTCACAAACTGTCTGAAAAACATGTGATTTGTCTCAAATACAGGACACGGTAACAACATATAAAGTCAAAGTCTGTCAGCTCAAGTCAAAAAAATTAACAGGCAGATGTTAGTACTGCAGCTTCCAATACTTGGCCGAGGCTGTGTGTTATTCAGCTGTGAGTTTGTTTAATAGCTCACTCCTGTCTGCAGACTCAAAATAAAACAGGGGAAAAAAACATATATCATCCCTGTTCTACCATTAGACTTGTACATGGTGATTTACGTCATGTGCCAGATCTTTTAAACTAGCAGCAACCTTCACAATGGAAATGAAAGTGGGCTCATTAGTTTAACATTAACAGGTAGTTGACATGCTCCAGTGGAGTGGACCCGTCCAGTATTCAGCTTTGCCATGTGTCTTGTAAGCGAGCTGTTCCCACATATTTCCACGCTCTTTGTGACTGCTCCACTTCTCCTGCGGCGCAGTCGCACACACGTCTATAAACAAACTGAATCTTGTCCTTCCCTTGTTAGTTGACACTGTATAATCTAATTGTCAGTATATTGACTCACTAAATGTTGGCATTGGGTCTAAGCCCAGCACTAAGTACGACAAGGAATGAGTTTATTGTCATATAAAATTTACAGAGCACGCTGAAGCTGTATTTCAATTTATTACTGTGAGGAAAAGTGTAAAGTAAACACTCTGACAGGCTTCTTCTTTTGAATTTAAATCTCATATTGTTCCTTTGTTTAAACTTCCTACCACCAAATACTAGTTTTTATGTCATATCATGGACTTACTTCCACTTTCCTGAAATAACACTGTGGCTTTCAATCTGCAAACGTACAAAAACAACATCAATTCAAACCTCCTCATTCAAGAGCGAGAAGATTGAACATGAAAACATACATCAGCTCACGAATGCCTGTTCTATCTCAAGACTCGTTGCTGGTGTGTGCAATCATGCTTTCGGTACGTGTGTGTGTGTGTGTGTGTGTGGGAGAGCTGGTGGATTTTTGTTTACTTTAGAGGAAAGTGAAATGCCAGGGTCGCCTATATTAAAACTGACAGGCCCATTTGGAAGCAATCATCAAACGTGTCATGGAAAAAACGCTACGTCATGGTGCAAGGGACGTCAAGTGATGCCAGCATCAATATTTTCCTTCAAAGCTGGCAATGGACATAATTTTGACTGAGCTTATGTACATGTTCTAGTTCCTCTCAACAAGTCTACAGGTCATTTATCTGAGAGTTTGGAATAGGAAGAATAATCATCTCTCTTTCTTCCCTCTGACACACGCCAGCATGATCCAAAGTGTAACGTCATCGACAAACAGGGACAAAAGAGAGGAAGAGTTTTATCAGTGTCACCTCCTCCAGATAGGAAGTTCAGGTAATTAGCCACACTCACCTCGAGCGAGGCTCAATATCCTGTTTGAAGAGAGCACTGTTCTAACTCAGTGATCCTGAGGGCAGCACACACAGGCCCTCCTAACTCTGGGAGGCCACCTCGGGTGGCATGATGGACACAGGATCTAATCTTCCTGCCTGAATAGTTTGCGTCCTCCCACCTGAGACATTGTGTCATTGATCAGTGATTTAAGCTGTAAACATTCCTCAGCATTACAGCTTATTCTCAGCCTGCCTTTTCCACTGCGGGGACAAATCTAATCAAACACAGATTTGACTCTCCACAGCGAAGCAACTGTGCTATGACATTTTACACACTCACACACAAATCACTGAATCACATGATCACAAGGGTCAGCTCAGCAGTATGAGACCTGGTATTCTTAGCCAGGTGGAAATGCTACGCTGGTGAGTAGTAGGCTACTAGCCTAAGCAGGGATAATCTGATTTGTTTCACTGACTACAGCTGGCCTCCCCTCCCCTGAGAGGATCAAACACCTCCCTGGCCATTAAGGATGTGCAAGGACACACACAGACTGATGATCCATTCACAGCTTCTTAACCTGACACATATGCGCTCATCCAGAGTGCTGATCCAGTCGTTTCATATGATGCTGTTGACATGAAAAGTAACCGTCTAAATCCCCGCAGTTCCTCAGTGTCACAGGCAAACACAGCGCAAGCTGGGAAGAGAAAAAAATGAAAGCAAGACAACCAGAATAAACATGACATAAATGACTCACCCACAGCATCACCACAGCAATTAAGCACAGTTTGAACCAATGAAAATCAAAACCCATGCTCTCAACCTAACCCTCTATAATCCAATTTTTACTTAACCTCCACATAGCAGCTGGACTCCCTGCACACTAACCGCACTGAGGTACTTACCCACATACACTCAAACATCAAAATACCATCACCTCGCAGAGCAGGCTTTCGAATAAATGTTGAAAATAACAAAGCGGCCACCTTTAACAGTGGAAAATAATATTTATCTGAGTGACGATTGCTGATACCATCTGTAACACGTTGTGTAAAAGCAGCTTCCATAAACACACCATGTAAACACTGTGATACTTTTAAAAGGGCCAAACGCTGGACTACACAGAGATCCTCCCTTTTTTGCTCTGCAGTGACCTTAACACTCAGCTCCTCCTCACATGTAAATTCATTAACTCACTATATGTCTTTATGCTTACACATCTCTGGCTTTCTGACTGATCCAGCACCACCACAGAACCAGAGCTGAACGTTATGAGGCCTAAGCATTCACTGTGAACCTGAACTGATCGTGTTCATGTTCTTTGATTCGCTTTGTGACAGTGGAGTTTTTTACTGGAAATGGTTTTATCGGATTAAAAAATATACCGTAGGCTATATCTGCTCAGTCAGTGGTGGAGGAGGCGCTGCTGTATTTGCTTGAGGTGGTACAGTTTTAACTGTAGGGGATAGGTCCCCCTGAAGGCAAATCTCAGGGGTCATGAGATGATTAATGGGAGATGGAAGAGGAAAACACAAAGTTCTGCATTACTGCAACACTTTAACACTTTGTTTTTATTTTTATTTTTTTACTTTTTTCTATCCTTAGATTTTTTTAATGAAACAATGGGGAGTTTTACCTTTTTGGCCTCAAATCTATTTATTTAAATAAACAACTCAGACGTCTATGACCAGAGCCCTAACTAGTGACTGAAGCCAAAAAACTTGAGAACTACTGGTTTAATTTTTAACAACACATTGTATTTATAGAAGTTTGTCATGTAGAATTTAAATTTTAATCTAACCAGTAACTGGTATAACTATTTCCATCTGGAATGTGGCATATTAGAATTGTAAAGTAGAATACAACTGAAATACTCAAGTAAAGTCCATCAAACCTGTAATGAAGTAGTGATATAATATAATATAAAGTAAATATATGTAGTTATCTTCCACCACTGCATTACTACAAACAGATCAGACAATAGATCAACATGCTCTGCTTTGAATAATAATTTGTGCCTCATCTGGTTTTTTCATCCTTCTCCCACATTGAAAAATGTAGACTCTATGAATATCCAAATATTTTTCACTTGAAAAGCCTCAGTGTTGGCAGTGTCAACTAACTGACAGTGTCGCAAATTCATCTAATTTGTCATGTGTGTTAGAGAGAGATTTCTTCTGCAGATGAATGTGAAAACACTGCTCACACACATCATTCTGCACAGTGAAGGTCAAACATGCAGATGAAGCAACAATAAACAAACCACATTTCTAAGTGGAGGCAGACTTTAAACTTGCTCCACACAAGTCGTCAGTATCAACAATCTCTACCAGAAGCAGAAACAAGCGGGAGAATACTCGTGTAGCCCCAGATGACCCATCACAGCTCAGGTCTCCCCCATAGCCCTGATGTGTGGGTGCATTTCTGAAGCAGCTGATGTACACTTCACTTCCACCACAGAAGTCCTTGTTGAAGCCAGAGAGCCACATCACTTATTATTCTGTTCTCTGTCTTTGGGAACCAGGCGGTAATGACATTAAAACAAATGGGATAAAAATTTAAATAGATGGCTGGTAGTTTTAAATCTTTTTAGGAGAGAGTGCAACACAGATTTCAGTAAAGGTGGGGGAAGGGAATGCTCACTAAGCACCTAATCCACCTCATTCTTGTTAGGGGTCCGAGTCTGAATTCAGGCAGGCTTCAATGCCATGCACTGCGATAGCAGGGGTTGCAAAAGGCTGAGGTAATTGGATTGGAATACAGCACTGGGTATCAGACAACAAAAGATATCCATCTCTCTCATGGCCGTTCAGCTCTTTTGTTGGCGGCTGGAATTTATTTGGTCATTCACTCCACTCTTCCAAGCCCGGCGAGGACAGAAGAACAGGAGCAGGCCACCAGGACTGGCTCAGTCTGGTGGTCTCGCATGCGGGCCAGTGGAGTCACAGCGCCTGTGCAGCCTGTGTGTGAGAATGTGTGAACCACGGATCCCCCAAAGCCCAGGGGTCATTTGTGTGATCATTACCATAATCACATTAAGGCTGCAGGAGATTAGCACCATGGCCTCAGAGGAGAAACCCTGTCTGTGCTCCATGACGACTATAGACTATGCTTATAGGGAACAGTGAACACGCTGCTTAGATACCCATTAGTTGTGTGATAGATGGGTGAGATGGCAGTCAAGTGGAAGAGCTGCATAAACCAAAGGGTCATCCCTCCTTAGCTTATCCTGGAGAACATGTTACTGGCAAATGCAAAATATTTTTTACCAAAGATATAGACATAAGACCAAATATTTTTTAATGTGTATACACATTTTGGACTTCATGTGTTTGGACAAGATGATGTCTAAATGATTTGTTCTCTCAATTAGAATAAACCAATTGGATCATATGTCTCATAGTTTCTTTTTTAATGCACTGTGACTGCTCTCCCACCCTCCTTATCCCAACACAAGCATCACCTCTGGGCAGGTCACAGGGGCACAGCAGATGGGAATCTGCCCCCCCCCCCCAAAAAAACTTCTACAATCTCTAGACTCAATTTGGTCTTTGCCGTCAAAGCAAAAAAAAAAAAAAAAAAATGCTCCCTAGGGTTAAAAACTTCTTCAATTAACCCTAATTACCCAGAGAGAGCATTTCAGTGAGGCCTGTAACCTGAGATGTCTATCAGTGCAGCGACTGAGGCAGGGCGCGGGGAGGAAGCCGTACCTTTCATCTTGAAGTTCAACCACAGGAAACGTGACGTCTGAGTATTGACAGCAGTGATTTAAGATGGTGGAAACAACACTCAGAAACTTCCCTCTTTGAATATGAATCCAGTTCACTCCACTGCTACTACTACAGCAACTTCTAAACAAGCTCTTTGAGGCTCTCCCTGCAGAAGCTACTGTCCACATCTTTGTGTCACTGAGGCATCTAAAGATAAGATAAGCTTTGCTGCTCCAGTGAAAAAAATGAACAAGACCTTAGTTACCTGTACGCCATCAAACAAAAATAGTAAGAAAATGCCAGACCTTACTGCTTATCAGGTACAAACTCATACAGGTGAGACGTGTGAAACCCTCATAAACGGCTGTAAAGCATGATGGTGAAACATTATGTAGTTACTGATTGATAAACACCTCTTTCTGCAGTGCCGCAGTTCCCGACTGTGTTTCCTTGATTGTGACCCATTGAATGACCTGTGTAATTGGTCCGCACAAATCACTAACCACAGAGGAGGAGGGGGTTCTCATCTTCTCATATGTGTGTGTGTGCAGCCACTGATCCACTCCACAGATTACCTTCTTGCAGAGATACACCTGGTCGCAATTGCCCTTCGACACCATAAGGATACTGGAGGGAAATAATATCTTTCAGCAGTGTGTCTGTGTGTTTCTGTGGCCACAACAGTGTGTTAATGTGGTCTGCAAGGGTTTCACCACACTCATATCCATCCTGGTATTATGTTTTACAATAAACTAGAGGCTGATTGTTGGGAACAATTCCTCAAGCAGGCATAAAACCTGCAGGTCTGCCACTCTGGGGCACTGTTGTGTGCACTCCTGATGCCATCATGCTGTTCACAGTTAACAGTTTATTTTTAGTCTTTTCAATCAGGAAAAATATGCTGGATATTGGATATTTTGGAGTGGAATTTAATGCTTTTTCTCCAAGGCTTGCATTACACGAGGGAAGATGTCTAACATACCGTGCATTTAACAAAATGCCCTTGACTCAGCTATTGGCCTTGGTGCGAGCTCATTTTATAATCCAGATGATTTAGTGCGTTAGTCAATGGCACAAATGTAGAGAGTAAAAACCAGCTAAAGTCGGTCTACCCACCTTTTAAGCTGACATAAATCTTTATGAGGTAAAATAATAGTAGAAATTGTGGTGAGTATAGAATGCAACTAATGCAGGATGCAGGAAGATAAGGTCTCTGAAAGGAGGGCAGAGGTATAAATTGATGCTTGTCTGAAAATATAACTCATTTATGTTTAGGTTTGCGGTTGTGATGACTTATGATTATCAATATGACTGCGGGCCATAGTTTATTTCCACTTTTATTTTCCAACTCATCACTGCCAAAGAGTCCTTAGCAGCAATCTAGAGTGTATGATTATCCTCATACTGTGAGAGGGGCGGGCTCAGCGCGCTCTGCTCATGAATATGGAGGCGCAGGGGTCCGCAGACACTCCCCTCCCTGTTGAACTTGTGTAGCCAGCTCCAGCTCGGACCAGCAGTCAGTCAGTCACTCAGTCAGTCAGCAAGCAGTGGGCTCGGCTGCCGCATGGCTACTGTGTAAACTTTCTTCAACAACAAGTGGAAACTGTCGGATAAGGAAGAAGCGCAGACGCTCGGAGAGGTTGAGGGACATACTAAGAAGAGGTCTTCTATGAATCGGGAACCTGTGCTCCGCTGATCAAAGTGTTGTTCCCCACTCGTGCATGTTTAAACCAGAGGAGAGCTCTGGTGCCGTGTGTCGGCCAGACGACTAGTACAAACGAGTGGCAACAGCAGTCCGGAGGCATGATTTTGAGACGGGGCTCAGTCGTTGCTGCCTTTTTGCTCTGCCTTCTCGTGAAGGTACGTGGATTACTTCAGCGGGAAGGGTCGCTCACTTCAGCTGTGTGGATGTACTTTGATTACATGTGTGTGGCGTTTTACGCGCACGGCTATGCTAACATTACTTGTACCCATGCCTCATGCAAAACTGTGTCTAGTTAGCCTGCTGCAAGTGCAACAATCATGTAGAGTAACCAACAGAAAAACTGCCTGTTTAGTTGTAAAAACTTTTCTTGTAATGAGGTTAAAGTTTTCCATTGCATTCACTGTTCTGTCTCCAACAGGTGTCAGAGGGATCTGGACAATTCGAGTTGCAAATCTTATCGATGCACAATGTGAACGGAGAGCTGCTGAACGGCATGTGTTGCGACGGCACACGGAACACGGCGGATAGAAAATGCACACGGGACGAGTGCGATACGTTTTTTAAAGTTTGCCTGAAGGAATACCAGTCGAGAGTTTCTGTTGCGGGGCCCTGCAGCTTCGGAATGGGAACTACGCCTGTCCTCGGAGGGAATACCTTTTCTTTCAAGAGCTCTGTCAGGAATGACAAATCCAGGATAGTTTTGCCCTTCAACTTTGCCTGGCCGGTGAGTTGGAGAGTTAAAAAAAAAAACTTTATGTGCTTCCCGACGCGCTTCTTCAAACGGAAAAAAAGAGAAAAGAAAATGTGTGTTTTCAGGGCAATTCTGTGCAATTACTGTCCATCAGTCATTCCCACCCCCCAAAAAGCGGACAGAAAGCACAACAAGCAAAGAATGAAATCTCTTTTTGGCTGTTAGCGCTCTGTGAATTATCCTTTTGAGGAAGGACCCCCTGGTCTCCTCATTATCTGCGCCTATTAACCAGCTGCAGGTATTTTTCTCCATCAGGCCTAGACCTGTCTGTGTTATCTAAATAATGGTAGTGTTAAAACTACTTTGTATCATACAACCTCAGGTTTTAGAAATAGGCTTATGGGTACAACCATGCAGTGAGAAATAAAAAAGTGTTCGAGTTAATTCAAACCAGAAATTCAAAAGGAAGAAGAGAAATATGAATTTTTAGTTTATGACTCTCTAAACTGGTTGGATAGTACTTTACACACTGCAGTCTGGAAATGTTCCTCACAAATATTTTCCCATTGTCTGGCATGATTCAACAGATAAAAAAGTTGGATGAGCTTCACTCTCACAGATTTCCTCCTCCTCTGCCTCCCTGGCAGCTGCTCATGTTGCACAGTACAGTAACTCCAGAGTGAAAACCCACTTTCTGGTTTCCTCAAGTGTCAGCTCTTCTTCATAGAGTAAATAAATGGGCCTGACAGGACTGTGGGAGTGTTGTAGCTCAGCGAGAGATATGATTTGTCATGCTGGAGCGCATTTCGATGTAGTGAAAAAAAAGTGGGACTGTGCACAGACTGACTGGCCCCACAGCTTGGCCCGCAAACTCCTCCACTGTGCCTGATGGGTGAAAGGCACAGTCCGCTGGTATGTGTGTGTCCAATTACATCAAGGCTATTTTTACCTCAATCTTGATGGAAGTTCTTGTGCAGAGGTGGCCTCAAACAGCCAGAATAAGTGAAAAGAGCTGGAAGATCAGGAGCGATTTCCTTTCATGTCATACAGTTTTATGTGTGTTACCTGAGGGGCAGAGCAGATAATTTGTATTTGTGTTTTCCCTATGATCTGATAGCCAGTAAAACAATGTTCTCAGCAGGGTAGCATGCAATTTGATATGGTCTGTATTTTTTATTTGCTCTCCACTTAGACGCTGGCGCCTCACACCTTTTTAAAAGACAAAGGTTTCTGTTTATGTTCAAACTATGGCAACACTAAGCTGGCATGAACGCTGAGAGTCAGATTAGTTTCATCTTACTGGTTGAAAATCATTCCTACTTGAAAACAGCACTTGTTGACATTGAAATGAAAACTGGTGCCATTTCAAGTTTGAGGACTGTTCTGGCTTTACTCATGTTTCTTTTCTTCCACACTGATATGAATACTTCTCTCCAAAAAACAGCCCTGAACCAGTGAAGAATAAGAAAAAAGTGCAGATACAAAGAAATACTAGAACTACTGAGTGAAACTTGTAGAAAATTGTGTAAAGATTTTACAGTGTTACCTTTTTTTCTGTTAAAGTTCTGTACAGTCACTGGGTCAGCTAACATATCTCAGGTTTAGTAACTCATTTTAATACAAGTGTAGGAGCTGCTCGTTAAACTCTCTCGTCCTTCACTTGAAGTGCTTTACTTCAGTGCACATTAACAATCGTCAGGTTAGGTATGATATCACTCTTTGTCCTTTTCATAAGTTGATTGGCTGTTGTGGACAGATGGCAGTGTGGTGCCACTGGGTTGTTGGGTACTCTGAGTTCATGAAGCCCCCGACCGCCCCCCCGCCCTCCCTCCCCTTCATCCTCTCTTGTGAGCTGCATGAAGTTGGCCTCTTGTCCAGGCCAAGGGCTTTGTTTAAGTCACGCTCGGTTGGACCCCAGGCATTTCATCGCTTTAACCTTGCCACCCACAGTAACTGCTGCACTTAATGAGGCTACACACATGTGCTTAGATCAGGTAGGGCGAGAGCCGGGCGTCCAGCTGAATGCCGTCGGCTGGACATCTTTAACATGAGCACATCTGTGTTTTAGAGGCCTGCACGGATTCAACCGGTGTCTGCCTCATGCTTTTTATTCCACAGAGGAGTGAGGGCCCAGCTACCCGGGTCCTCACAGTGTATCAAGCAGGGACAATAGTGTGCCCTCAGTGACTACAGTGAGGATTACAGAGCATAATAGAGACAGTGCAGCTGTAATGCCAGTGCAGGGCAAGCAACAGGAAGCAGTTGTAGTAGACTCAGCAGTGATGAAGTTGGCTCTCGGGTGAACAGTGACCTTGCCTATGTAGCCACCTCAGCATATTTCACTCATGTTACACCTACACAAGAAAAGACAAGACCTTTTTTTTTTTTTTTTTAATTAGACTGGGTCATTCCTTTAGGGGTGAGATTGAACTTTTATTGGCACCTCTCTGCTCAACTGCCAACAAGCTTCTTTCTTGATTAACTCCTCCTCCTTTCATCTCAGGCCTGAGTTGATCTGGCACCTTGTTATTCTCACTTCTGATTTAATTATGCCTAAATATTTTATAGCATAATTTTCCTCCATCTTTCATTTAGCACAAAGGTGGCGTGTCGTTTATGACCTGGGATGCGTTGGCATGATTGATTTGTTGTCAAGTCAGAGCAGTCTGAGAACTGGGTCCAGGTGATTTGCAGAACAATAGTCAGCTCAGCCTTGATGTTAAGTGCTGCTGGCAGCTGCAGAAGTAATGACATGTTTGTTTTATATAGTGTGCTCTGATGTGGCAGTTAAGTGCAAATTACTCAAGTGAAAGAGGAAAAAGAAATGAATTCTCTTTTTTTTTCTCTCTGCACTTCACCCAGTCCTCTGCTTTAACAAGGGCTTTGTCAGTGCTGTGTCAGTGTGACGTTACATAATGGCTTCTGATGCTTTGCACCTTATCAGAGTTGTTTCAAGCTGTAAGGAAACGTGACATGCATTGAAAATACATTTAATTGGGATCACCTGTGCCTTATTTGTGTTTCCCTCAATGGTTGGTGACCCTTGCAAAACACAGATGAGTGGCTGCTTGTTTAGTTAAATGCTTGGTATGACTTTCAATCCTGGTCCCGGGTTCATGTTTTGATCTTGTTTGCCTTGCGAGAGATCCAAAATCTGTTTGCCGTGTCGTTTGTTTTAGTTGGCAAAAGGTGAAATTCTTTCTTCGGGGTGAGGTATCGCGGACTGATGAACCTTCGCAGGATATTTAATAAGCTGTTGATTGTACAACAGTCTTTCTCCAGCTCTTGTTGTGATGAAAATCTCCTGGCAAACATTGCGTTCCTTCCTTCCAGTCCATCAGTGCACTCAGTGGCTTTGAAGGTGATTATGTGGGTCGTCCTTTCATGACTTTAGCCTTGGTTGTATGGCTAACAGGGTGTGTTGCTAAGCCGTCCCAATCATTGGATAGATCTCAGTTTGATACTATTGAAGTGATTGACTCAGGAAAACTGATACAGAAGGTCAACATCCCTTTGACTAGACTGTTTACATTGCCTCTGTGCAGAGTGGAGGCCTAGACCAGTCTAATCTGTTGTGCCTTGCCTTTATTTAGACCTTTGGCTTTTGCCTGTAATGGCCTTTGCCTGTCCGTGAGACTTACCTCTCTTTTTTTTTTGTTAGATTTCCTTGTAATGATACATCAGATGGCTCCATTTTCAGTCGAGGGCAGGGTGAAAGGCCTGAGTGAGTGTGTATTGGGAAAATTCCCCTACTGAGAGGATTCAGTAGTGTTCTTTGGCAAGTCATTGTGATCCGAACTGGAATGATCTTTATCGCTTATGTTGCTTGTCTGTTGGACAGTGTCTGCTTGGCCAGGAAAGATAAGAAGACATATGGCCACACTTATTGCACTTGGACGTGAGTGTGTGTGTGTGTGTGTGTGAGACGGAGAGAGAGGGAGGGAGAGAGAGAGAGTGTGTGCTCTGTAGTTCAAAGAGAAGTTGTGAGTCAGCTGGGAGCCTGGGAAAAGTGAACCTGGCAGTGGCAGACGGTTCCAAGCTGATAACCGCTGAGGAGTTATGGAGTGTTAGTGAATGAGGAGTCAGGCAGTATCTCACTTTTCTGGGAGCAGTTATTTGGTCTGGAACTAAATATCCCAGTAATGGTGAGGCTTCTTGTTAGATCAAACCATTATGACATTTTACTCCATATGCTGTTAGTGATACAGCAACATTATGAGAGCAGCAAAACTTTGAACCTTTTTTCATTATTGTTTTATGGTATTGGCCTCAATGTTAATAGAGGACAAATACATGATTCGTCTGTGGTGATGATGATCACAAAGCTGCAATAGCTTCCATGTTGAGGCAAGTCTGAATCGTGCAAAATGTGGGTGTGTTGTAGATCTGCTTCTTTTAAAGGAATCAGCCATTAACCCTTTCAACCTTACGCCTCCTGACAACCGTGACACAAAGTGATTTAATCATTGTTTTTTTTCCCACTAGTCCTGGACACACTGAAGTTGTGTTGTGTAGCAGGTGAATGAGGCTTGTTGATGTTTTCAGTTGGCAAGGATCCATTGTTTCTCCCTGTGTAACTGAAGTGTGCCGTTCAAAAATGTTCAGATCATTCAAGACAAGAGGTCAATGAAGGGTACAAATTCTGCTTTTTTTTTTTTTTTTTTTACTACATATAGTTTCTCTTATTAGTCACAACCACGCCAATTAAATGTTGCAATCATGACTAATTTTAAAACCTAAAAGAGACAGATAATAGACTCATGAGTTCATGAGTAGGATGACAGTAATGTTGCATTTGAGTTCCTGTTTTTAGGATGAGCTCAGCACTGGTATCGCTGTGTGTCATAAATGTATGGATCAGAGGTGGGTGGCCTTCTCAAACAGGCTTGAGAAGGCAGACTTTTGAAACAAAAATGTTTCAAAAGTCTTCGTGGACATGCAGTTGGAAGTGCAGATACTGGAATGATGCATTCAAGTGCTGTTGTGCAGAGGCTGGAGAAATACCAAAGCAGTAACATGATACAGCTTAATGCTTGAAGAGAAGCCAGAGGACTCTTGTTCTTAGTGTTAACATAACTAGCTGTACATTGGGTTGTAGTAATAGATGATTAGGTATCACATTACCACTGACTCACTCACTGGAACTCTGCGTCAAGTGATTGCAGCCAGTTGTGAGTCAGGATATACTGTGCAGCCTGTGTTGCTGATGAGCACTGCCTTTTAAATAATAGCTGCCCTGATTGCAGTGAAACACTGGCACAGGATGAGACAAATAGCTCCAGGAAAGATGGAAAGTTGAATGGCTGACAAAACAAGGTAAAGCCATAAAAAAAACTTCAGGAGTGAGTCATACCCTTTTCTTTCTTTCTGTGGGAAGTGAACGGGGGTTTTCCTTTGAGCAGGTTTGTTTACCATGAAGTCATCACAGCGAACAGGGACATCGCGGCAACACAGAATTTCTGAAATGCCTCCAAGCAAGGCTGCTAGGAGCGAGCATGTGTGTGAATTTAAACAAGTAGGTGTTTCTAGTGGATGCTCGAACACTGTGAGTGGATTACATTCCCTCACAATCGCATACTTTCTCTCCGAGTGTGTGGTTCGTGCTCGCAGACACATTGTTCACTCCCTCATGACTGTGGCACAGGGCACTGTGAATGTGTAAGCTGATATTGGTGTGAGCGCTACCGACCCTGAATCAGACAAAGCGTTTTTGGGAGTGCTGAAATCAAGACAGGCCCTCCAGAGTGTAGCACTTATTCAGTCTCTCTCTGTCTCTCCTTTCCTGCAAATTTTTTTTACTGCCTCACCATCCGCCACATACACTTCTTCTTTTTTGTGCTGTCCTGAAGCATTTGCAGTCTGGATTGTTCACAGCATTCATAGCACTCTGGCATAGGTTCATAAATTAGCATGAAATTGAAAATCCCATATACATTGCAAAACAAAAACCAACTATGTGCTTTCTCAGAACGCTGGAAATCATCCACTGACTTCACTCGCCACATTTTCTAAACATGTGGAAAAACTGTGTTTGGGAAAAGCTGTTTCTAAAGAGCGCAAGGTTACCGTGGCTGAGATGAAGACATATTTTTGGCACTGCAGGGTGAGGTATCCTATTCTATGTGCTATCCTTTATTTTGACTTATTCTAGTCATTACTGGAGAGTCTATCCTCTGCGGGCCAGCTCTGTTGGGCTCGTTTATTCGTGCATCAGACGCCCTCCTGCTGGGTGGGTGTCCACTGCCCATGTGTCTGTCATCCTAATCGCTGCGATCCGGAGACCTCTGCCCCACCGCAAGCTTATCCTCTCTTAATCAGATCAACGGGACCATTATTATAAGTTAACAGTTAGCAGCTCCTGTACTAGGCCTCATTGTAAGCTACCTCAGTGAGAGGGAGATGAAACCTCATTGGCAAGGCTGTTGAGGTCACAGGGAAGTCTTGAATTTGGATTTTTTATTTTTTTTTGTAAGTATTGAAAACAAGGACAACTTGTCCTGCCTTTGTTTATTTAACATCAAACCTGACCGTTGATAAGGTTGGTAAGGTGATTTATGTTTATGTGATATTTTTCAAAGTGGAAACATGTGCGGGAACCCCCTGCAAGTTAGTTTGCATGGTTGCTAACAAACAAAGGGATGTCAGCTGATCTGCGGTTTTCTACACAGTCAGAACTTTTTACAAAATACTTATCACTTAATCACTGAATGGTAATGTTTATAGATTTGTTTTATGACACAGTGATTGCTTGATGATTTGGCTCTTGGCTAACACTTCTTATGTCTTTGTCTTGTCTTCTGCAGAGGTCCTACACTTTGATAGTGGAAGCCTTAGACTCCATCAATGAAACCACCGGTGAGTATGGCGTCTCCATCTTGCTTTTCTCCACTCTTTTCTGTCCCCCCCCACCCCCCTCCCTCAAGGCAACGCCTGGGAGGAGTTGTGTCGAGGGTCAGAAAAGGAAGTTTATTCCTCCTGAACCCCCTGCCCTCTTCCACATGGTCCACTGGGGGGGTGTGTGTCTGTGTTAAGAAAGTGTGTTGACAGGTGCCTGTGAGGTGGGAGAGCAGGAGAGGGAAGCGAAGGGGAGGAAGAAGAAGCAGAAGTGGGGACAGGGCAGACAGGAGTGGGGGAGGTGTGTGTGTGTGTGTGTGGTGTGTGTGTGTGTGGAAGTGTGGGGAGGTAGACGACTATGAAAATGTTTTCATTCAACCGATGACTGATGGCAGGTGCTGCCAGCCAGGGTCGGGGTCACACTGTCTCACTGTCACTGAGGCGTGAAACAGAGAGTTCATCCGGCCGCGCATCTCGCCGCTACAACCAGGTGGGGGGGCGAGGCCTCTGAGCTTACGCTGTCCCACAGGTTAAAGTTACCTCTGGCTGCCGTCTGAGCTCAGAAGAAGAAGAGGGCTCTTCTTAGCCTACTGCTTGAGGAGTGTGGCTCCCATCAATGTGGGAAGAATGCAGTGGTAACACGCTGCATCTAAATTCTGGTTGCCAGGTTTGGTTTCTGTCGTTAACTATGCCGGGGGTTTCTGCTGGTTGGCGCTCTGATTGGCCACAGCGTGATAATTCCAGCGGAGGGAGGGTCTTATCCCATGCTTGTTTATGCAGGTCTGTTCGAGGTCAGCAAGGTTTCGGCCTTTTCTGCTGTATTTGCCGCTCCCCAGAGAGCTATTAGGGCATTGGTGTGAAAAGCCCCCTGAATGTACACAGTCAATGCTGGTTAAGCCCCTCTGAGCTCCACCAGGCTAGCTCACAGCTCTGTTAGCTTCATATGCCGTGACTATCACAAGGGATATTTGACTTACTTTGATTCCTTATCAAAGTAAAAAGCTTGGTGTTAGTTTTACACACATGTAAATTTGCAAACACTAATATTTTCTAAGTTAAGCTTCAGATCACTTTTTTATCGGTGTTTGTCCAGTGTTTGAGAAAAGTAGTTCCTTCTTTACAGCTTAAAAGTTTGGATTTTCTCTGTATAAAATTAATCTGGTGCTCAGGCATGACCTTTCTGAGCTTTATAAAGCTTGTCTGATTTATGCTTATCTCTGAGCCCAGCATCAGGTAGTGAGGATGTGCTACTCCTGACACTGCAGGCCAGCAGTCGGTAGAGAAATGCCACACAGCAAAGCTCTGGATTCCAGACCACTGCGAAATGTTACCAGGCACTGTGACTTCAGTACACCCCCCCTGGTCCCCCCTATACACACCACAGCACAGTAAATAAATGACAGCAGGCCATCCCCCACTGCATCGCATTGCATCATACTACACAGAGGAGCGATTCACCCCGCGGTCAGCCACCTCTGCTCGTGTGAGCGCAGTAAATAACATCTGTGACACATTTTTCATTCTCTCCCAGGTGGAAGATTTAGATATCAAGTAGCGAGTGCTACATGTGCGAGTGAGTGAGTGGTGTTAATGCGCAGGGCTTGTATGTATGTGTACAGTGTGGTGTCTGGAGATTGGGCCGAGCATGTTTGCTCAGTTTGACTGTGTTTGCCCTGTGTGTGAAGCTCATTACAGTCCTTGGCTCCCAGGTCAGTCCTTGCCCATTTCACAGAGCCGTGACCTCTTCTTGTTTGACATGAAAATAGGTCGGTTTCTGGGTCTAAGTCTGTGTGTTTGTAAGTCTCCCTAAGTATTGCACAACCACAAGTGTAGATATACTTGTAAGTGTGTGGAAAAGATCTGACTCGAGATCGTTTTGACTGCTGTTAGTACAAGAATGTATGTGAGAAAAGCAGCCTGGGTAAAAAAGTGCTGATGGCACACTGGCAGGCTTCCCAGCAGTGACTGTGGCATCGGTGTCCTCACACTGTAATTTATGGTGGCTGCGGTTCTGTCCTCGCCTGAGCAGATGCAAAAGGCAGCATGTGAGACCAGTAATATCCTCAAGCTGTAAACCTGAGAATCAGAAACCATCCAGGGAGAGCTGGAGAGAGAGCGTGAGAAAAAAAGCCGTTAAGAGTGCTCATTACAGGCAGTCCTTTCCTTTTTTCTTCATTTCCTCCTTGTACTTTTCTTCCTTTCCAGCACACATAGTTGATTTAATTATATATAATGTTCTATCTCAGAGATCTTCTGCAATTTGTGTCAGAATTTTTGGGGCATTTTTGGGTTCCCACTGTGTGATCAGGGCGAACATTGCAACTCCCAAATGCGCAATGTAGGATGCTGCATTCCACACACTCCCTGACCCAAACATTTGAATCAGACAAACTTAGCTGAGGGAAAATAAATTAATAAATAACAACAGTTTTGCAGTGAAGGCTGACAGTGTCACAACTGATGTTTTAGGTGCGGATGGGAAGTTGATAGAGAAAGCCTCTCATTCTGGCATGATCAACCCCAGCCCACACTGGCAGAAGCTGACTCACAACGGCCCCGTGGCCCAGTTCGAGTACCAGATCCGCGTCAGCTGTGATGAGCACTACTACGGCTTCGGCTGCAACAAGTTTTGCCGACCCAGGGACGAGTTCTTCGGGCATTACACATGCGACTACAATGGAAACAAGACCTGTCTGGAAGGCTGGTCCGGACCTGACTGCAACACAGGTAAGCCCTGCTGAGGTCATACATCAGCTTAAGACAGTCTGAGTGGTATTTATGAGTGTGAGTGAGTCTTCTAAAACTATCAGCCAGACTGTAATCAGTGATTCACACTGATACACTGTCTGCTGTGTGGTTTACATTGAATGGAAGACTTTGTTTCCGAGCTCCTAACTGCATTTTCCTCTCTCCTTTTCCACTCACATAAAGCTATTCATTGACCAGGAAGAGACTCTTATCCACAGGCACTCAGGGGCAATTTCTCATTAAATATTTTACTGTGTTAAATGGCAGAGCCAGCTTTTTTGTTTATCCACACCCGTGTTTACTCTCATAGGATATCATAGAGGGTAGTAATTATATCATTTACTGCTCTAATTAAAATGTGCTAAAAATTGAGCTGAATCAAGTTGCCAGGCAGTAAAATTCCTCTTCTTCCTCCTTTAGCTATATGTCGACAAGGCTGCAGCACTGAACATGGATCATGTAAGGAGCCAGGTGGATGCAAGTAAGTGACTGAGCCTGCTCTGTATGATTTATTAGTCTCTTATCAGTGATTTTACTGTATTTTTATTGTGTGTAATGTCAAACATGGTTTGTTCAAGTGCCTTTACTCACTATGGAGGCTGGTGCCAGAGGCCTGTGGTGTGGATCATTCAGATATGTAGGGATTGTGTCCAAGCACCGGTTCTGTCATGGCATGGATCTTTCCCTGTACGTGCTTGGTTTTGTGGCCAGGAGACTATCAGTACCCAGGCTTTAGCAGAGATGCAGCCTGAGCTGCTTGTAAATCTCTCGTGGAGCTTTTGACCGGAGCTGCCAGTCTGGAGAAAGGAGAGGCCCAGAAGTGCCAAGGCTCCATGTTGGAAATGTGTTTCTCTCTAATGAGGCCGGCGTTATCAGTCAAATCGCGTGTAACATTCGGATGAGCCTTAAAGTGTATTGTTTGTGTAGTTAATGGCTTCCTAATGCTGTTTATGCACACAGCCAGAGGAAAAGCCAGGCGCAGATGGATATCATAGCTGGGGCATTGTGTGCAGTCACTGTTGTATCTCATCCTCATCCTGGAGGAGGCCCTGCACTGCCCGACTCTTCCCACAGCTCAGGCATTGGTTGCTTTCTTAGTTGTCTGATTTGGCCGTGAATCAAGCACAGGGACGATCAGGTTTGTTCGTTTTGTGCGCCAGCTTTGTTGTTTTTCCCAAGCTTTTGACATCATCAGGTTTCTTGTAAGTGCTTGTGTGGCCACTGGCAGAACAAGAGGTTGAATTGCTTTGGTTTCTGCACAGGTGTGGTTATATTTAAAGCTCTGGGTTTAACTCTGTTTATATGCAGTCTGCCAACAAACTCTCCAAGCAAGCTCTACTACTGTGGTAGTCAGTGAGTAGTTTCCCATCGTTGGGCCACTGTTGTAGAGTGTTAAACAACAGCAGTACATAGCAACATTGGCTGGAGGCTAGGGCAGCCGCCTTGTCACTGACTTTATGTCAGCAGAACCACAGCTAATGACGCGCCGTGGGATTTCCTTCCAGCCAAAGTTTTTAATGACACCGGCAGCTTTCATTGTTACTAATGGAGTAATAACAGTGCACCTGTGGACCACGATTGCCACGGTAGAAAACTGGTTTGAAAAGCATTAACTGCACAGCCACAACACACAGATTCTGAAAAGAGGTCTGTTTTCATGTTGAGGGTTAAAATCTTTATGTGCATCAGCAGTGCGGCACAATGTAATGTCACATTCCCCAGTAATTTGGCTGTGTAATAACTCTAAATGATTTGGGATCCTGCTGAGGAATCCTGCTCCGCTTCTCATGGAGAGGATTAGCACACTTTTAAGAATAGCCTCTTTAATCACAGACTGAGGTTTACTTAACCACCGCGTTTATTTTTACAGTCCATCCGTTTCTGGGGGCTAATCAGTGCGCTGCTCCCCCAGAGGGACACTTTGTTTCCTGTCGCTAGGCTCCACAGCAGCAACTGTATCACCACTTCACCACCTTTAAAGAGCAGACTTATCAGTCAGGCTGGATTGCCGTCTTAATTATGGAGCCCAGGAAGAAAAGGGCAGCATTATCAGTGTAATTATGGACCTGGACATTTCAGTGGTCAGCAGCCTGTGTTCCCCTCCTTGGCCTTGGGGCTCTTGACTCATGGGAACCAGGATGAGCAGCAGTGTAACAGCCGAGAGGAGGGCTGAACACTCCTCTCTGCAAGGATGTCACTGCTGCCAAGCCACAGGCAGAGTGTTGTTAAAGGGAGCGTCTGGCCGCATGCTAATGTTAGCCGTGCTAAAAGTCCCATTGGAACTGTAATTTAGTGTTTTGTTTTTTTTCTGTTTGGTAAAATGCTAAATACTCCTCTGTTTCCCTGTCCCCAAGTATTGTTTAAAAGCTGTTGCATAAACACCCTACTACTTAAGATTCATTTGTGGTCTTTTAAGACGCAGCCCAGTTGTGAGAACAAGAATACTGCCTCTTTGTTTGTTTCATTCGTGCAGCACCATGCTATATACACTGATGTGTACTTCATTAAGCTCCAATAATCACAGTACTGCTCATGAAGGATTTTGGAATAAACAGAAGATTTAAGATATTAACATATTCAGATAACACAGGGATTATTTGATCTTGTTGTTGAGAACTGGCCTCAATATTCTGCATGAGTCATTGTGGTGTGTGTGCATGTGTTTGGGCTGATTTTGATTGATGACCCACTTCTCAGGCTGATGGCATGGTCCTCTGTGTGTCTTGCAGGTGTCTGTATGGCTGGCAGGGCCAGTACTGCGATAAGTGCATCCCCCATCCAGGCTGTGTGCATGGCACCTGTGTGGAGCCGTGGCAGTGCCTCTGCGACACCAACTGGGGCGGCCACCTTTGCGATAAAGGTTAATTGCTCTCTCTTATTTCAGTTGCTGTCGCTGTAGGAGTGGTACGTGTTGTGTCAAAACAAACTAAAGCTGTGTGAAACTCTCCTTTCCCAGATCTGAACTACTGTGGCACTCACCAGCCCTGCCTGAATGGAGGGACATGTATCAACACAGGACCTGACAAGTACCAGTGTACCTGCGCTGAGGGTTACTCTGGTGCAAACTGTGAGAGAGGTGAGTGTGAGTGAGCTGTAAAGGGCGTTCAGTTTTACATGCTCATCCTTTGAAAACTGGTGTTTAATGTCTTCTGTAGTTCTGTTATCTCAGATTGAACTTAAACCTTTAAAGCTTTACCAGTTTATGTTATGAATTGCAGTTGGTAGTATGAATCACACTGACATTAAACAGGTGTGGAGGGTCCAGTGCAAGATGCTCTCAGGTTGTATTATTAGAAATGTAAGATCCACTGAGGCCTCTGCTGCTTCAGTCTTGACCACTCTGTTTGACTTTGGGATCAGAGAGTGAAGGAATTCGCTTCATGTGGCTCTGGCTCAATCTTATTTTTAAGAGTTATTGTCAGACAAAATGCAGCAAACAGCCAAGATTCCCCCCAACTTCTTTTTTTATTTTAAGACTATCTGTGTTATGGATAAGGGCATATAAACTCATGCTCGCAGTAATAGTAAGAGGGAAGGTTGTTGGCTCGCTGAGCCCTCAGACAAAAGGTCAGAGGTGCCTTCAGTTTGTAATCAGAGGAGGTGGTAACTTGGCAATAATCGGTTTCCACTTCAGCATGAGTGGCCCCCAAGTCAGGTAATCCACCAGTTTGATCTTCAGGGGCCGTTCATCCCTCTGCTCCTCGGGCACTCCAGACATATGGGTGTGGTGCTAAGGTTCAGCTGCTGTGAACACTTACCATGGAGATGATGGTTTTTTCCTCATTAAATCTGAGCCTCGCGGGGTGCTGACAGCTTAACTGCAGAGATGTCAGGAAACCGTGGCCTTCGTAACAGGAGGTCCGCAGACCAGGGGAAACGTCAGGCTATTGTAACACAGAGGCCCCAGGGTACAACGCTGCATCCTCTCCCCTCCTCCCTCCTCCCCATGGCATACCAAGAGCCATCCGCAGATCACCTCCAACCGCCTGCTTATTCCCAGAGTCAATCATTCATTTTTGATTCATTTGGGACCCACTCATCCTTAACTCGTCCATAAAGGGGAAAGTCCAGGGCTGAGCTACCCCCACTGTCCTCCCCCACTCCACCCCCCACCCCTCCCCCCACTCTCCCTCCCGCCACTCTCTCATCTTGAGCCGCCTCTCAGAAGAAGAATGGCGGGGAGTCGGAGGGAAGTCACGGTGCGTTGGTCAGGTCAACTTAGCATGAAAGATGATTTCCTGGTGGTGTGGTCTGCCAGGCGGGTAATGCGAGTGAGATGGGGGGAATTTGGGCGGGCTTTTGGGGGGGGGGGGTACGGGATGGGTGAAGGAGTGAGTTGACCCCTGGGTGTGTTCTGCTGACAGAGTGGCAGAGGAGTGAGAGGTTTTCCAGGGAAATGCATTTTTAAAACTGATTTGTTTGTTGTTTTTTGTGAAGAATATGGCTAATGTTGAATCACATGATGTCACAATGAAATACTCTCAGGGCAGCTACACAAGCAGAAGTACACCAACCTAAATATTAAGTTACCTACCAAAAAGTCCATGCAACACAAGATAGATTTTGTGATTAAGTCACAAAATAAGTGCCATGAACTGACAAAAGTAATCTGGGGGTGGATATTTCCCTCGTAAAATGACTCATGAGGGTGTGTGTGAGACCTGTTTGCAAAACGCTCTCTCTCTTTCTAGCGGAACATGCCTGTTTGTCCAACCCATGCTCTAATGGAGGGAGCTGCTCCGAAACCAGTCAGGGCTACGAATGTCAGTGCGCACTCGGCTGGAGCGGCCCCTCCTGCACTATCAGTAAGATTGCACTCAACCAGCACCCATTAAATGTCAGCGCTCTCATCGAAAATGTCACGTCGAATAACAAGAATTGACTTCTCTCGCACAGATGTTGACGACTGCTCTCCAAACCCTTGTAATCACGGAGGTACCTGCCAGGATATGGTCAACGGTTACAAGTGTCACTGTCCCTCGCAGTGGACAGGGAAGACGTGTTTGATAGGTGAGCCACTCGGCCTCTTTCCACCACTTCATGCCTGTCAACTGCACATGCAAATGCCACTAACCCCCTCTCTCCCCTCTAGATGCCAACGAATGCGACAGCAAGCCCTGTGTCAATTCCAACTCGTGCCGCAACCTGATTGGTGGATACTTCTGCGAGTGCATCTCTGGTTGGGAGGGGCTGAACTGCGACGTCGGTGAGTTGAAGGCTGTCAGGAGCAGCTGTGGAACGGGACACCTGTCCAGCTCCTGCCTCCTATTATCTATTCCTCTCTGTCCTTTCAGTGCAGCCTGAATTAAAGCTGTAACATGAAGGCGTGAAGCAGTTGAATGAGCACAGCCTTTTCCTGCAGTGTAAATGAATCTGCTGTATCATTATTAGCCCTGTGTGTGGCCAAGGCTGTGGTGATTAGAGGTGGCTCAAAACAATCCCAGCACTGGTTTCACTTGGCAGCAGACAGGATTGCTCAATACTCTGTGTTGCACTGATTCTGCAGCCACATTATCCAACTCTTACAGAGCACTCTCTCTGCTCTGACTATGTTTTTAAAGGCCCCTAGCATGGGAAACATAAAGCACAGACTTGTTTTCAAAGACAGACTGTTTAGTCAAGCTGTTCAGAATTAATCCTCAGATTTGTTTTCCCGTGCAGATACAAACGACTGCAGGGACCAGTGCCAGAATGGGGGAACTTGCAAGGTACGTGTTGGGTCAAAAACCGACCAGCTTTATCTGGTATCACTGTTTTGTTTGCCAGCTTGCTTGTTTGTTTGTTTTTATTGTTTTTTTTTTTTGCCAAAGTCTGAGATATTTACAGTGGTTATATAAATAGCTGCAGTAAGCTGTTCTCTCCAAACTGACAGGGAATTGTTGTGGAATTCCTCTCTGAAATCAAATCTGAGGGGAGTGGGTTCAGAGGGGTTTCTAAGGGAGGGACACACAAGTTCCTTCACCACACTAGATTGAATTACCATAAACATTATTGTGTTGAACCCGTGCCAGGAAAATGTGTTGAAATAAATGCAGAGCTGTGATAATGTTCCTCTAAACTTGTCGCGAGTTTCCCCACCCCGCCACCCTTACCCTCAGCCTCGCTCTTCATTCTTTTCCCTGGTTTGACAGTTATTGTTTGGACCCCACCCTGTTGAAAACATTGATCAAATTTGTGGCTGCGTGAGGTTAACCCTGCTTTCTCCCTCTCAGGACTTGGTAAACGGCTATCGTTGCATGTGCTCCCCTGGCTTCACCGGCGAGCACTGTGAGAGAGACATTGATGAGTGTGCGAGCTCCCCCTGTCTGAACGGCGGCCGCTGTCAGGACGAAGTGAACGGCTTCCAGTGCCTGTGTCTGGCTGGCTTCTCAGGAAATCTCTGCCAGGTGAGACATGACTCCCACCACCATCCCACACACAATTAAGCACACATGTATGCATCCTCCCTGTTATCATTCAGCATCTTAAGCCCTTGCTGCCCCCCCCAACCCCTTTTCAACCAGCATTGCTGTATCTTTGGGTTCGTTGTAAAGTTTTCCTGCCCCACCCTCTTAAATGGCTGTTGTTCCACAGTCCTCCTTCTTAAAAGGGAGTGCTTTGTTGAAGCTGCTCCTGGCTACAGCGGGATACATTCCTCAGCGCTGAAGCCCAGACTCAGAGGACGGCTCCTATGTCTCTGCCTTGTTTTTCCCCTTCCTCCAAGCACTGTGCGTGTGTTATTTCCTGGCACAGCCTATAGGGAGGATGCTGTGGGTTTTGCTCTGTTTAGTGTAGCAGAAACTATGTCAGCTATCAGGTTCACCACTCTCTATTCAATACCTTTCTGCCCTAGCTGGATATCGATTACTGCTCACCCAACCCATGTCAGAATGGAGCGCCCTGCTTCAACCGGGCCACCGACTACTACTGCGCTTGCCCAGAGGACTATGAGGGCAAAAACTGCTCTCACCTCAAAGACCACTGTCGCACCACCACGTGTAAAGGTACGTCTCCTGCAGGCAATAACCACAAGCCTTTCGCTTTTTTGTCTTTTTCCAGAACGTTTCTGAAAGGTGATCTGCATAGCGTGCTGTAGTAAAATGCTGAATAAGGCCAGGTCTTCACCATTTGCCTGAGCACTTTGCCCACTTTTTTCCCATGAGGGCAATACCTATATTTTAGTTTCGTGCGCTGAAGTTTCTTGGCCAAGGTGAGCAGTTTTTTTTTTGAGTGTAGCTCCCTTGATGAATGCCCCCCTCCATCTCCTCAGCAAAGCTTTTCCAATGATTCTCCCCTCCTCTGAGTTCACTGAAAATCTGGCAAAAGGCTGATAGCACTGTGTGTGTTCTTGGTAATGACTTGGTGGGCTACCTCTTCTTTTTCCCCCTCAGTAAATGTGCACATTTTTCTGTGTGTGTGTGTGTGTGTGTGTGCAAGTGTGTGTATGTAATTGAGTGAGTGGACCAACCACGGAGTCAGATACCAGACGTTGAGATTCTCTCTGCTCTTGGCAAGAATTAAGTGATTACAGGGGAGCAAATTCACCCCGCGCTCCTAACCTGATCAGACAGGGGGAAAGGAAGGGATTTCAGTGCAGAGTGAAAAAGATCACTCTGAATTGCTTATGAAAGCATAACAGCTTATCGCTGTTTCTGTTATCATTCAGTGTTTTTTTTCACATTCTAACACTGACACTGTTTCACAGGATGGGAAATTGTCACCCACTTGTTGCCATTATTATGTGTAAAGGCCTGTTACCTTATAGATTTTCCTTTTAGATCTCATCCTCTCTCTTTCTCTCTGTTTCTCTTTCCTTCAGCTGTCTCTTTCCCCTTTTAGTATAGACAAGTAGATGTTTCCATAATTGTCATCTGTTTACCAGCAATCACCTAAATCCCCATTCTTCCTTATCACTTGGAACACAAACCACATATTATGATTTGGAACAAGGATTTGTTTAAACAGGCTTCGCCCGTTGTTTTACTGTCTAACCGCCTCTCTGTCTGCAGTGATTGACAGCTGCACAGTCGCTGTGGCGTCCAACAGCACACCGGGAGGAGAACGCTACATTTCGTCAAATGTGTGTGGACCTCACGGCCGCTGCCGGAGCCAGGCCGGAGGCCAATTCAGCTGCGAATGCCAGGAGGGCTTCAGGGGCACCTACTGTCACGAGAGTAAGATTTCACACACAATATGGAGCACAAAGCACAACTGATCATGACGTATCAAAAAACATTCTCGTTTCCCATTTTTCTTGACCTTTCCCCTTTTCTTAAATTTCAGACATCAATGATTGTGAGAGTAACCCGTGCCGCAACGGAGGCACCTGCATTGACAAAGTCAGCGTGTACCAGTGCATCTGCGGCGACGGCTGGGAGGGCGACCACTGCGAAATCAGTGAGTAGGACTGTTTGTCCTGTGATGTCAAAACAAACCCACAGCAACTCCTCATGTTACTGTTCTAACATAAAAGTCTGTTTGATGTGTTCATGCACATAAATCACTCTCCTCGCTAATGTCTCCACCAGACATCGATGACTGCAGCACCAACCCCTGTCATAATGGAGGGACATGTCGAGACCTGGTGACTGATTTCTTCTGTGAATGCAAGAATGGCTGGAAGGGAAAGACGTGCCACTCCCGTAAGAGCCCTTTTTTTCTCCACACCCATTTAGTCTGTGTGTGTAGGCTGATGGTATGTGCTTATAGATATATATAATTACCCAAGCTTCTGTACAGTGTGTGCTTATTGAGACTCATGTAAGTACGCATCTTAAGCAACCCTAAGATTTGAAATGCTCCCACCAGGCGAAAGTCAGTGTGACGAAGCCACATGCAACAATGGAGGCACCTGCCACGACGAGGGCGACACGTTCCAGTGCAAGTGTTCGCCAGGGTGGGAGGGTACGACGTGCAACATAGGTGAGTCACACAGTCACTGCGGTTTGGTTTAATGTTTCTTATTAACACACACAAGCAGAAGATGATTGCTCTGTGGGAGAGCTCCGTCTCGTCTCAGATATTAATCAGATCTGTCAGGTCTGCAAGGTTGGCAAACAGTTTTTATCCCTTCACTCTGTCAGCACTCTCCCTCTCTTCCCATCTCGCCCCTCGCCCATTTCTCCCTCTCCTGTGAGTGCTGACAGATATCCGCTTAAAACCCCTGATTGCACTGACAATACACTTCAAAGTTGTGGAATGTAGATTCCCTCAGAGAAAACGGAAACCTGACCGAAAAAGGCCAAACCAACAGCAGTCTCCTGTGACTGTTTAAGGTTTATGATTGCACTGATAATCCTCTGTAATGTTGGGTAAAACTGACAAAAACTAAACTTTTTTCTCTCTCTCTGTCTTTCTGTCTATCAGCCAAAAACTCAAGTTGTCTTCCAAACCCGTGTGAGAATGGAGGTACCTGTGTGGTGGCCGGGGAGTCGTTCACCTGTGTCTGCAAGGAAGGCTGGGAGGGTCCCACGTGCACCCAGAGTAAGTGCTCTTTAATGGGGATCGGTGGAAGGGATAAAAGTGGACAGTTACTTGCTATTAAATGATGATAAACCTCTTGCTGCGCAGTGCAGAGGTGAAGTCCTGCATCTGATTAAATCTGGCTCTCTCATCCTCTCTTGATCTATACCTTTCTATTTATTTTTTTATCTCCTTCCTCTCTCCCTGGCTGCTGCCGGCCATGAGAGGAGAAAGAGAAGGAGGAGGGAGAAAGGGGCTAAGGAAAGTGGAGACAGATGTTTCTCCCCCCCCACACTCCTCCTCCTCCTCCAACACACACCCCACTCTCCCCTCTCGTCGTTGCATTCCTGTCCAAACAGTGTCATGTCTGCTTGTTCTACAGCCCTCCTCCATTTCCCTGACTTCCCTGGGATCCCTGCCCTGTATGCATGTACTCCAAAACATAAATTCCCCAACTTTTGCAAGGGGAGAAACAGCTGAGGTGGGGATCTGGGTGTGGAGGTGTTGTAGGTGGCGGCAGCAGGGGCGGTGTTGGTGGTGGGGAAGTCTTTTTTTTTTTTTTCTCAGAGTGAGAGTCGACTTGGTTTTTTGCTCTGTGTTGTTAATAAGGCAGCGTAATCAGTCCAGGCCCAACCAGCCCAACATGCCTCTGCACACGCAAGCTCAGACGTGCTCTTCGCTGTCATGTGCACTAAACACAACATGAGAGAAAGAGGAAAAGAAAACAACACACTCACTACTTTCTGTCTCTCCCTCCCTTTCTCTATTTTTTTCTCTTTCAGATACCAACGACTGCAGTCCCCACCCATGGTAAGTAGAAGCCAAAACATTTCCTGTAGATTTAGACAGATGTAAACAGGCCTCTCCCCCCTGTGTCGTAGTTTCTCACCTGCAGGCTTTCTTTCTCACCGTGTCTCTGTTGAGAACCAGGCATACACCCTTCCCTGTCATTCCTGGGGTGCAATCAGCTAACCTTCTTTTGTGAACTCCCAGGCGCGACTCTTATTTAACCACACACCACTGGAGCTCACTCCCAAACCCATGCACACTTGTCCAATAAAAAGAACAAGTCTGATTGCCTTAATTGCCTTTGAGAATAGTTATTATATGTTGACTGGTGAGAAAATTCCAGCCTGAAATGGTTCGATATAAAAGAAGTGTGGATAGACATCAGTCTCTAAGCCTGGGGGTAGGGGTGTCCTGAGATACAAACTGAAGTCTCACTCCCCCTGTTTTTTTTGTTCTGCAGCTACAACAGCGGAACCTGCGTCGACGGGGATAACTGGTACCGCTGCGAGTGCGCCCCAGGATTTGCGGGTCCAGACTGTCGGATCAGTGAGTATTAACCCTGCCTCCCGCTCCTCCCTGATCCCTGTTTGAGCCGTCAGCTAGAGCAGGCCCAGGCCGCGGGGACCGTCCCAGTCGCTCCAAATGGAAGGTCTAGCCGGCCAATTATCTGTGTATTGGGCTGCAGGCCAGGCCGAACCATTTTGGTGTCACCTCAGCAGGCCTTGCTGCTGTCCCCGGGGGAAACCGGCTTAGCAGGCCAACAGCTAATCAGCCATGATCTCTGACACTGATTACACAGATTGTTTTCCCTCTTAAAGGCTTTCAGATGGCCACATTCTTTCCCATTGCAAACCCTTTGTTCTGCTAAGTCCAGCCTTTAGCTCCTGCATACCTGCTAATGATGCTGCTTTTAATAAAGCTGCATGGGGCAAAAACGACCAGGGCTGATTTAAAGCATGTTTGCTTGTTTTTTACCAACTGGTGTGTATGTGTATGTACTGTTCAAATGACACATGACCTCAGTGAATTTAGCCTAGGAATTAGATTTGTGTGCTGACTGCTTAACCCAATATTTGTGTGCTGTCTGGCTGTGCTCTTTATTTCATAAAGAAGCCATTTCTTACCTCTCGCTCTCCCCCTGACAGATATTAATGAGTGCCAGTCCTCTCCGTGTGCCTTTGGCTCAACTTGTGTGGATGAGATCAATGGATATCGCTGCTTGTGTCCACCAGACAGGACCGGGCCCCACTGTCAAGAAGGTACAAATCCTCACGTGACGATAAAGATCCACATCACAAACACACAATTTCTTGTGTATTTCTAACGATATGGTTGTATTTAATACAGTGACAAGAAAACCCTGCTCTGTTAACGGACACATCACCGCTGATGGAGTCAAATGGGACGAAGATTGCAACACCTGCCACTGTTCCAATGGGAAAGTTGTGTGCACAAAGGTATGTCTTAAACAAACTGAATGTAGAAGTGCTGAAAAATGAAGTATTTATGATGGCTCAAGTACATGATGTCAGTGTTTACTAATGGGAGAGTGGTTGTGGTGAATAACTGTAATAAAGAGCGATAGACTCAAAGGGTGTGTAGGTGGTTGTGTCTCAGACTGCACTGCATTCAGAGATCTCAGGTAGAGCCATGTTGGGCCACAGTAACACTCTGGCAATGGGTGGAGCTGGTTCGGGAGTGTTGAATTCTATACAGAGATGATGCCATTTGTTTTGAGTAGAAACACAATGGCACTGTTTAGAAATAGGTGTCAGATGTTAGTTCAGAATCTCCCAAAGTCACACTGTGCAGAAGATTGGGTGATTTACAGCAGGGGCCTGAAGTACTGCTATCATTATCATGCTTGTTTAACCCACCAAATGAACAATACACCTCACTGATACAGCTCCCCCTCAAGGAAGAGAATGCTTCATGGGGTGAAAATGATCTAAGTCTATAAGGCACAGTATAGGCTACCATGTTTAACATACTCCGATATGGGAACACACGTGTTGGTTTTAGTGTGCTGTTTCTAACAGTGTCTCATGTGTTTCATGCAGATTATAGAAGCATATCCCTTGACGTGAAATTGAGAAAAATGAATCTTTACAAAATTGCTAATATCCCTGACTGGGAAAAACCAGTGTCACTGATTCCAATCCAGTTTACAGTCCTGCTCAGGGCTGGGTATTCAGTCCCTAACAGACACATTTCAGTTGGTACCATAGAGGTATAAACTTTCAAAATCTGGCTTCAAATGAGTGTTGAAGATTTTAATGGGTCAGGCTGTAGATCTAGGGTTTTGACATTTATATTAATCAATCAAGACACAACAGCTATTAAATGAATATTTTGACAAGATTATTTTTCTGTTTTTGGGGTGGGGGTTAGACTCTTGTGTGGCTGTTTGTGTTTAGAAAATCTGAAACATTTGAGAACTTTGGCTTCTTCTGTTTATTAAAAGAGGATTTTACAGAAAGAAATCTGTTTATACTTGTCAAAACAAGACAACAAGAGTCCACAGCCATGCCTGCAGGGCAGTGAGAATGGAATGAGGCACAGAGGTCCTTTGAGCTAAATGTTCAGCAGGTTTGTTTATCATGTTTATCATTAGGTAAGTGAGGAGGGAAAAGTGAGGAGATCACTAAACTCTGTGTGAATTATCCTCTGAGGACCAGGAATGTAGATACAGAATGCCATTCTGTAGCTGTTGAGACATTTTAGTCTGGACTAAAGTGGGGGGAAGACTCATCGTTGACTCTGGAGCCCACACTAGTCCTAGTCCTGTCTGCTTCATTTAAAGAAAAGTGTGTGTGTTTACCTGGCCATGTTTTTCTCTCCAGATGTGGTGTGGCCCAGCATCTTGCAGACTGGGCGCCAAAGGTCGAGGTGGCTGTCCTTCAGGACAGAGCTGCATC
This sequence comes from Lates calcarifer, assembly GCF_001640805.2. Taxonomy (NCBI): domain Eukaryota; kingdom Metazoa; phylum Chordata; class Actinopteri; family Centropomidae; genus Lates; species Lates calcarifer. The sequence continues at coordinate 3,858,086 of NC_066848.1, read as the reverse complement.
CCCATCAGGGAGGGCCACTGCTTTGTGAAGCCCTGCACTGACTTTGGAGAGTGCTGGCCCTCCAACCCTCCCCCACCTCCCACCAAATGCCACCCCAGCTCCAGTTACCAAGACAACAGCTGCGCCAACATCACCTTCACCTTCAACAAGGAGATCATGCCTCGAGTGAGTTACCTAGGCACCAGGGAGGGAGAGATTGAATTAAAGGCTTCTGGGGTCATTTTTCATGCCTCTCCTCCACCACTGCTCTTAAATGAATGGGAGCAGCAAACTGTGAAAGATCAGGTTTTCAGAAGTGCTCAACCATCCCTCCTGGGCAAAAAGATTTCTTGTCCAAGACTTATAAACAATTCAGTCATGTATTTGAATGTGCTCCAAGAAGAAAAAAATCTTGGATATTTCACTTCTCTCTCAAGTTCCTCCTTAAAATCAGGCATTCATGACTTTGCAGCTTATGCCAACCCCCTCTTAACCCCACCGCACTGAGAGATTAATTTCAGGATCATATGGATTTGAGCTAAACAGGACCACTGGCGACTCTGTCACCACACAAGATTATCACTCGCCAGTGGCCTAACAAGCATGACAGCAGATAGTGACAGGCATATGAGCCTGTGGTTTTTAATCTAAATGAGGTGGATCCCAACCAGATAGCATGTTGAGCCTACTGCCAAACTGCAGGCCTAGCTCTTCCTTTTTCCTCCTAATTACCCTCTATTTTTCCATGTGCGCTAACATTTGCTTCATTCCTTCTTCCTGTCCAGGGTTTGACTGTGGAGGAAGTGTGTAAGCAGCTGAGGCACTTGTACGAAGTAAAGAATTTCTCCTTGGAGCATTCTGTGTCCATAACCTGTGACCCCTCATACTCAGCCAGCAACGAGATCCACGTCTGCATCGTAAGTACCTTCTCCTACTCCAAGTCTGCCATATGTTTGTCTGCCTCTATTAATGCACAGTCAAAAAAAATCCTTGTTGACTGATAGCCTGCAGCGTGCATTCTTAGCAGCACCAAGACATGCTCTAATGTGGTGGATTTAGGTTTGGTTGTTTTGTGTCATCAGTTTGACAGCAAGTAAACACAATCAATGGCAGACGACAAGACAAAACATAGACCTAAGCCAAAAGATTTCAAACCTCACTTTCTTTCTGGCACTCCTAGTCTACTGAGGACCATTGCTTGGATCGGAGCCCCATTAAAGATATCACAGAGAGGATAATCGACCTGGTTAGCAAACACAACGGGAACAACACCATCATCTCTGCCATCGCAGAAGTGCGCGTGCCAAGCCCCAGCAAAACTGGTATGAACCGCCTCCAAACTCTGAAGTTGCCTCTGAAGTTTTCCAGACTTGCACACACTTGCATGTGTAGAAGTGGGTGGGAGGATTTTTTTGTCTTTTTTTTTTTTTTTAAAGATCAGATGAGATAGAGCCAAGCCCTGAATATGGCAGCACTGAAGAAAGAAAAATGTGCATGTATGAAAAATAATTCCTGGCCCTCCCACACAACTCGAGCCGCCCAGGTCTGCCATCTCATGGCAGTTGTAATGGAGCTTAAAAAGAACCTAGCCAGCATTTCGATGGAAAGAGCAGAGCTGCTTGGCTATGCGGCCTCAGATTGGCTCATACTGTGACTGGCTGGACTCGTAGTAAGACTCCCGCATGTGTCCACCATTCATCAACACGGTGACAGCAGACTGCCGCCACGGCCAAATAGAAGCAGCCCCCTCCCCTGTTCAGGGCTCAGAGGTCAGGTTGCACTGGCCAAAGCATGCTAATGATTTAGCAAGCTTGACGTAGTCCTATAATAAACCTATTGTGTATTGTTTAACAGGAGCTTAATTCTTTTCCATTCACGGCATCTCTTTGACCTGTGGTTGTCGTGTTTTCTTCCATCAGATTACCTTGTGCCCCTCCTCAGCTCCATCTTTATTGTAATCTGGGTCCTCGTGCTGGTCTCCATTTTGTTGTGGTGCATGCGCCGCCGGCGGAAACAGAGCAACCACAACGGGACGTCGGCCGCCGGCTCCGAGGACAACACGACCAACAATGTGCGGGAGCAACTTAACCAGATCAAGAACCCTATAGAGAAGCACGTGGGCCTCACGGTGGCCATCAAAGACTATGAAAACAAGAACTCCATCATTGCCAAAATAAGGACAAATCATCCCGAGGGGGATGAGGACGACAAGGAGAGGCACTTGCAGAAGGGCCGCTTTGCCAAACAGCCAGCATACACACTGGTGGAGAGGGACGAGAAGACGCCCATCTCCAATCCCAACTCCACATCCAAACACCCTAATTGGACTAATAAACAGGACAACAGAGACTTGGAGACGGCAAACAGCATAAACAGGATGGACTACATTGTATAGCAGACAGCTGTGTTGCTGTGCAACCAAGCCTTATGCCTTCACACCCCGGTGGTGGGTGAAACGGGGGAGCTTTGGCATGTGTAGTTAGTAAACTGTCGTGTCAGTCGTGACCCCACAGTATTTTCAGATATTCCCCGTGTTAATTTAAGTTTTGACAAGCTGGCTTACACTGGCAGTGACAGTTGCTTTGGTTGGCTGGAAACACAAGGCACTGGTATACATTTCACTGTAGAACTAGGTGCAAAAGTGTCTGCCTATGCATTTCATTTCCCTTTTTTTTTTTTTTTTTTTTAATTTAGTGGACACATGGAAGGGGCTCCTGGTGTAATTGTTGTTCAATGACTAAAACTACCCGACGTGTTCAACACTAGAGCTAATTATTTTTAGTATGTGTTTGAATTCTTTCTAGTTCCATTTGGAGAAAGTGCCTTTTCAGCTTTAGACTTCAGCAACTGTCAAATGAGAAAAAAGATCAACTTTATTATTTATTTTTATTTTTTGGGTGGGGAGGGGAGGGGGAGGGACGGGTTCAATGTCAGCAGTTGCTGCCAATATGAAGAATTTATGTGTCGATTTAGAACATGTAGATATGTACATTTTTTTTATTAATCATTGTGTATATTTGATTTATTAACTTAATAATCAAGAGCCTTAAGATATCATTCCTTTTTATTTATGTTCTGTCTAGTTTGAAGGTTTTGATAGCTGTGGAAGCCTACCATTTCTTTCAGTGACTTAATTTTTTTTTAACGCATTATATAAAAGCCAAATTTCAAAGAACTTCAAAGAACACAAAAGATAGGCACTTCGGGCCTGAAAGAAATAATTTTTTGTTTGTTTTTCCATGCATTTGACATTTCATTATTTGTTGCCAGGACCTTGATTGAAGGCAAGTGAGGTTAGGACAACAAAAGATCATGACTGCTGCGAGGGATGGACATGGTGGCAGACATATTGCTTGCCACTAATGGATAAATACTTAAGGGAACAAAAATCCTTCAGCAGCTTCAGTTTAGCCCATTGACATATTTCAAAGGCTGTCAAAATCCACCAACTTGCAACGCAAGTCACATCAACAGAGACACGCCAGAATTCCCATCTGCTTTAGTCAGCGTAATATCATAAGCTAGACCATGAGTACTTGAACAGTAGGGGGGCAATGGGAACACTGTAGAATCCGATAAAATACACTGCCTTGCTCTGCAAGAGTCTGCTTTGTTTCTGTGCACATTTGTTTCTTTTTAAAAATGAGGCTCTTAAAGACAAACATGTTTTATCTCATTTGTTAACTCTTTGAGATCATGGCAACATTTTGTCCTATTTTTGACTTTGTGTTATGAACTTGAGAATTATGTGTTGATCTGGCAATATATTTTTGAAAGTCATATTTATTAAATATTTTGTATGAAAAGAGAATTAAAGTTGTCTTTGTTCTGGAGAGCGAGTGAAGACTCTGTCTGTGACGCATCGAGTATCAAACATGTGTGAGCACATGAAAGGTTTCTCATGCAGCTACCGTGGGAGCTGCAGCTGGAGAGCCATCATAGGCTTGAGCAAGGTCTCTGTCCAAATGTGTTTACAGCTAATTGCATTGTAGCAAGCCCTCTTCATATTAAGTCAATCCTGGGGACAAAAATATTCTTGCACCTCATGATCCCTAGACAATGTTGCCATTGTTGGTCCAGTTTAGGTAACAGGTTTGACTAAAACCTTTCAAGCTAAAAGGCCTGAGACACCTACGTTAGAGATGAGCTGATTTTAAGACCGTTAAAGCCAAGGCAGGCGATTATCAACACCTCTTGAGAACAGGGTTGGTTCTTGGCAGGTATATATGAGGGGGCAGTCAGAAATGTGAAGGGAGCATCATGGGTGCATATCAATCTACAGCAGCAATTTTCTGGGGGAGTATTTTACACACATGACAGTGTTTTCTCCATGGAACTGGGTTATTAGCTATGAATCCAACGCCCAACTTGGAGAATTGGATTACATTTTGTCAGGCCTCGACCCTATGACCTGTCCAGCTTGGGTGGCCCACGTGAAGACTAACTTCTGCTGGAATAACTCCCAGGGTCATCTAGATTTTAACAATTAACACCATAACACACAGTTTCTCAATTGGATGAGCCTAATTCTCCAAATTTGAACTTAACAATAAGACCACAGTGATGTGATGTGTAAAATTAAAGGTCAAACTGAATAAATGACTCAAAGCAAAGGCTTTATTTTCATACAGTATTATATTTTGATTTTGTGGTTTAGCGTTGCATTTATCAGTCACTTGTCGCCTCATAAGGATTCACTGATATGACACTGTAGGGGATTTTTCATAACTTCCACCAGTTTTCTTCAGGGTAAGCCATTTTCCTTATATGTGATATATGTCAGTGTGCAGTAGCTTATTTAAGTTCATTAAACCTAAATTCTTGTTTATTTATTTATAACTGTCTCAGTGTGGTAAATCCTCATCATGTAGAAGATCACGGATGGAGCTGGTCACAGTGATAAAGCAGGACCTGCAGTACCTCCACCTGAAGTTCCCACCCAATCAGCGTTTTTCTTCCGTAACTCGTCATCGGTGGCAATGTGTCTTTTTATTGGCCACGATCTTCAGGGAGGAGCCCAGAGAGGCGGAGAAACGAAGTCGGAAAACAGATTTAAACCAAGTCTAAATCACTGCCTCTGTTTGCCAGTAGTGTGAGAGAACGTCGTTGCCGAAGAGGTCTGGGTCAAATAAACTCTGGAACTGCTTGCTTGTCGAATACGAGTGAGACTGGATGCTGGACACTGAACACGCCTGCGACGCGAAGGTAAGGCAAACAGTTAGCGGCTAGCGTTGGCATTAGCGTTAGCAGAGAGCGTAGCAGCTAGCGTTGGCGTTAGCGTTAGCAGAGAGCGTTAGCGGCTAGCGTTGGCATTAGCGTTAGCGTTACCATTACCTTGTAAAGGATATGGTTTAACTCCATTTTCAGTCGTTTACATCGCGTTGGTAAGAGTGTGTTTGTGTTTCTGTGACTGATGCGTCCCTGATATTAGTTGCGGACCCCTAACGCGTACACATGCTAACCCAACGGGCTTTTGGCGATCTGAGTGAATCCCTGTTAGTATTTGTTTTCAATCTACCAACATTTTGCGTCTCTGTCATTTTCTGTTCCATCCTGGCCATTTTAACTCAGTTTATGGTGGTTTATCATGTCGTTGGTACCCAATTGTGGTCAGTTTATATCATTATGCGTCTTTACGTGGCTGTTTTACACCTGAGTGTTAGCATTAGCCTTAGTGGCGAGCAATTAACATTAGAGTCGGGCGTTAGCATTAGCCATATCTTTTAATAGTGTTTTTGAGGCTTTTCCCTTCTTGGCCTCGTTTTATTTGCGTAGGTTTAAGTGTGGAGGGTGGTATCTGTGTAGTAGTCAATTTGTCTGTTTACGACTCCGTCTGCAGACTTACTCTGCAAACATTTGACTGCTTTTTTGTAATTTTGTGCGACATCTTAGTCATTTTACGTTAGTTTTCGTCGGATTATCATGTTGATATGATCATTTTGTGACTATTGGTAATGGTATTGCATCGTTTTGCGTATCTAGCCTCCTGTACTACTTTTACTTATGGTCAGCTTCTTTGTGGTTGTTTGGCATCGTATTTTATGTATGGAGATTTGTGTCTATTCCAGGTAATTTAACGTGTCTTTGTGATCATTTTGTGCTTCAGTGTGGCAGTTAAGCATCTCATTGTGATCATTTTGCGACTCTGTTTCTTTTGCCTCTTTGTCATCCATTGATTCCCTGCTGTGTATATTATTGATTAGAAATTTGTTTGTGGTGATTTGAGAATTTATTGAGCTCAGTTTTGTGCTACATACAAGCTTGAAAACAAACTAGATTTTAACTCTGTGCTACTCCAAAAGTATTCACGGTCAACAACGCATGACTGGCTTATGTTTTGCTAGCGAGGTGTCACAACAAAATGCTCACACAGGGTTGGAATGGCATGTTTTCTGATGTGTACATCAATCAGGAGATCTGCTGTTGTAGCTATGGTAGCACAATCACAATGCTGGGCTGGCTAAACATACTGTCTGCTGACAATGGTAGTAAGCAACGAAAATGCGTAATAATTATTCTCATAAGCATTTGTTTATTGTTGGGATTCTGCACTCTTCAAGGGTCAGATAGCAGAGTGTTGCACAGGCTTTGACCTTCATGAGAACAGTACCTCACACAAGTTGTGTGTGGAGAGGCAGAGAGCAGCAAAAAAACATTTTCTTCATTAAGAGTGTAATTTTTTTTACTGTTATCTGCCAAATTAAAAGTAATGTTCCCAGGCCAGTTGTTACAATGGTGGGGCCAGTGATCTTGAAAGGATATAATTAAGTCCTCCCCTGTAATGCATTAAATTTTTTCAGTGTTAGTAAAGCCTGCTCACTGTTCAATTCAATTCAAAGCAGACAGACGTTAGCACTGTATACTGAATATTTGTTAATTTATCACAAGTCATATTGTTACCGCAGTATTCAACAGTGATATCACATATTGTATGTTTTCCTAATATCTTGCAGCCCTGGAATGAAGTATAATTAAAAATAATAATATAGCAATGTAAGATTTAAGATAATCATTTTGGTTCATTTTTCCTGAGAATTTATTATTATTGATTCTCAAAGGTGCAATGTCATATGTGACAGTAAACACCCCTCTAACGTTTAGAAAATGTTCTGGTTCAGCTGTAATATTGAATATTTATCTGTATTTTCATAATTAAAATGTTAGGTCATAGTGTATTGATCATTTTCCTTTATATATTTCTCTTTTTATATTCTACAGGTGTCACTACTTTGGCCACAATCAATGAAGAAGTTCTTTGAAACCAGGACTGAGGCCTCCAGGTAATTAATCATCAACTGTCCAACACAGAGCACTGACATTAAATTATATATCTTCAGTAACTGATCTGAAATCTGAATAGTTTTTGTCACAGAAACACATAACTCATTATTAAAATGTATTTACATAGTTCATGAATGTACAGTTCAAAGAAAATGAAGAATTTAAACATCAGCTCGCTCTCTCTCCGTCGCTCTGGCACACACTAAATGATTTTTTAAATCTTACGTGATGTAGAAGATGTGAGAGATCACATACATGACAACAAATAATGTCAGATTTCACCGTTTTGTTCTTATAGTGTGTGATGTGCAATGAGAAGACCAACACAGCCACACCACACACTAACAGATTCACCAACAAGAACCAGAGTCTGGACTCTCACAACTCCAAATCTCACAACTTTAGAGTTAACAAACATGGTGAACAACGATGTCTCGTTTGTTGTGCTTCCATCTTCAGTCAGCTTGCTTCCTGATTGGTCAGGATAATCGGCTCAATTACCTTTTGGTGTGAAACCCACTTTACTCTCTCTCTCTAATTCTCTCTGCCTCCTACTCACTCTCTTTTTCTCTTCCTTGCTCTCTCACTCACTCACTCACGCTTTCTCTCTATCTTTGCCCCCCTCCACACACACACACACACACACACTTTCTCTCTCTTTGCCAGTGTCTCATTCTCTCTTTCTCTGTCTCTCCCTCTGTCTTTCTCATTAACTCAAAAAAATGTTTTAAAAAAACTATTCAGTTCAGTGTCACATTGGAAACAGTCATTTATTTAGTTCACATTGTAACAGACTTTGGAGAAACAAACATTTCCATCCACTGCTGTTGTGTGAATATCAGGAGCTGGTGGAGTCAGTTCTTCAGTCAGAGCAGCTTCTTCTGTTGTTTTGTATAAAGCAAATTTAACTCTTGAATTAGTTCTGAATTAGTCCAGAACCAGTTAGTCCACACGCTGGTTTCTTTGTAGAGTTAGTGTCGTCTCTATCTTTTGACAGTTTGAAATTCAATACCCAGAAGTTTTCTGAGGTTTTCTTTTGATGTGTTAAAAGTCACATCTTTATATTAATGTTTGTTGTGTTTTTCTCCACAGGATTCAAGCATCAACCATTATATCACAGAAAGAAGAGACAGATGTGAAGACATTTCCAGAAGGTCAGTGTTAGTCTCTTCTTTTCAGTCTGACTCTGTCATTATCTCAGCTGCAGTTTGACATTTTAAAACCTTGTCTGGAACAAATGGCAACAAATAAATGCTGCTGTAACTTATCAGTTTTAGTTAGTATTAATTAGTATTTTTCAATAATGTAGTTGCAAGAAATAAGTCTAAAAACATATGTATAACAATATATAAATAATGCAGAAATTCTAAAAGCTTAGTTTAGAATGGAATAGAATAGAAATCATTAAAAAAAAACTGAAATTGAAAACCTCTAAATATTAAGTATAAATCTTCAAAAAATATGTCTAACGTAAGTATAAGACCTATAAAAATTAAATGTAAAACCTTAAAGGCTAATAGGTCTAAAAAAAATTGGATAAAACATTTAAAAAACCTTATTAAACAGGTTTGATAAATAAGGTCAAAACCTTTAAATACTCAACCTTTAAAAAATGTATATATTTAAAACTGTAGCTTAAATAGAATTAAGCATGAAACCTATAAATTTAGAACCTTAAAAATGTCTAAACAATAAGTATCAAGCCCATAAAAAGTACAAAAGAAGTCTAAAAAACAGGTATAAAGCCTTTAAAAAAAATCTGAAACCTTTAAAAATATATTTGAAAGGTACATATGACACTAAAATTAATTAAACTCCCTTTAAAAATATTTCTTAACGATGAGTGTAAAACCTTCTAAAAGTTAAGTATAAACCATAAAAAATACATATAACAGAAGCTATTTTTTAAATGTTTAAAATTAGGTCTAAAAAATTAAAACATTAGAATTATGACATTTTTCTTAAAATGCAGTAAAATTATTTGTTATAATATCATTTCAAAATGTGAGAAATGCAACTCAAAAGTTTAGAAAGAACCTTTTAATGATTTTATTCCAGACAACATTTAACAAGTCGCAGCAAAGATAATGACAGACATTTGACCACAAGGAAACATTTGTTAGAGCTGGTTAGAGCCACCTTCTATGGAAAGGGAATATTTGTAGCCAGCGGATAGAACTTAATTTTTCGAAAATACAGAATCTCAACTCAAGTTTCACTACAGAACTTTATTGATTCTGTTCAAGACAAGAGTTGACAAAACACAGCGAATGACAGGTGTTTGACCACTTGGAGGCACTTTTTTTAGTCTTGTCACACATTGAATGATGAGCACACTTCAGGGTAAACTTGTTAAAGACTTATACAGCTCTAAACATCTAACTACTTTTGTTATCCTCTTCAGGTGATGCAGTCCTCTCCTCCTGCAGAGACAGAATAGGTTAATCACAGAAACTGTCCAAAGATTTAAATCAGTCTTTCTAAATCATTTTTGACATCATACTATACTACAATATTTTTGGCGCCTCAGTACACTGTTTCTTTGACGATTTTTTGACCATTTTTGACATCTTACTATACTTTATGACATTTTTTGACCATTTTTGACATCTTACTATACTATGACATTTTTTGACCATTTTTGACGATCTTACTATACTATGACATTTTTTGAGCGTTTTTCATGCCTTACTATACTATGACATTTTTTGAGCATTTTTCATGCCTTACTATACTATGACATTTTTGACCATTTTTGACATCTTACTATACTATGACATTTTTGAGCGTTTTTCAGGCCTTACTATACTATGACATTTTTTGACCATTTTTGACATCTTACTATACTATGACATTTTTTGAGCGTTTTTCATGCCTTACTATACTATGACATTTTTTGAGCATTTTTCATGCCTTACTATACTATGACATTTTTTGAGCGTTTTTCATGCCTTACTATACTATGACATTTTTGGACCGTTTTTGACGCCATATTGTACTATGACATTTTTTGACAGTTTTTGACATCTTACTAGATGTAAAGCTGTTTGTGACTTACCTGGAGGTCTCTGTCCTGGTCTCAAAGAACTTCAGTGTCTCCCTCATCCTTAACAATGTCTCTCTGATCATGGACCATGTCTTTGCGATTGTGGACGATGTCGTGGACGAAGTGGTGACACCTGGAGGAGATCAAATAGAAACATATGAAGGAAAATGATCGATACACTACTACCTACTCCTCATCAACAGTTTAACCATGAAAACACAGATAAATATTCAACAGCTTTCCAAACATTAGAGGGCTGTTTCAGAAAATGAACCATTGGCTATCATCACCTCCTGAAGTAACTAAGAACAACAATTACTTGGGAAAAAGTAAAATGATTATTAATTGTGTCTATCAACTAATCACTGAAGCAATGATGTTTGTTACTGTGAACTGCACAACAATAATAAACACTGTCAATTAAGTAAATCTTTGAATGCCAGATTTTAACTTGTGTTCTTTATTATACTTCAGTAAAGTCTGATTATTTCTTCCATCACAGACGGTCACATACAGAATTATTATTTCACAATTCAACCTTTGACAGTTTACTATGACATTTTTTCACGCCTTACTATATTATGACATTTTTTGACTGTTTTTGATGCCTTACTATACTAGGATATTTTTTTGACCATTTCTGACCCCTTACTATACTATGACATTTTTTCACGCCTCACTATATAATGACATTTTTTGATCATTTCTGACACCTTACTATACTATGACATTTTTGGACCGTTTTGACGTCATACTATACTGTGACATTTTCTGACCGTTTTTGACCATTTTTAATGCCATACTATTCTATGATATTTTTGGACTGTTTTTGATCCCTTACTATACTATGACATTTTTGGACCGTTTTGACGGCATATTATACTATGACATTTTCTGACACCTTACTATGATATTTTTGGACTGTTTTTGACCATTTTTAATGCCATACTATACTATGACATTTTTGACATTTTTTCACGCCTTACTATACAATGACATTTTTGGACCATTTTGATGGCATACTATACATTTTTGACATCTTACTATACTATGACATTTTTTCATGCCTTACTAGACTATGACATGTTTTGATAATTTCTGACACCTTACTATACTAAGACATTTTTTTAACAGTTTTTGTGGTGTTACTAGATATAAAGCTGTTTGTGACTTACCTGGAGGCCTCTGTCCTGGTCTGAAAGAACTTCTTCATTGTACGAAGACTCTCTGTGATCTTGGACTACATCTCTGTGATCGCGGACAATGTCTCTGAGATTATGGACAATGTCTCTGCGATCATAGACTATGTCTTTGTGATCGTGGACGATGTCTCTGAGATCATAGACGGTGTCTCTGTGGTCATCGACAATGTCCCTGATCGCGGGCAATGCCGTCAAATCGGTGACCCCCGTCTCCGCCGATTCTATCGCAAGGTCTCTACGAAGCATGGACAATGTCTCTGATCACGGACAACGTCTCTCTCATCTTTGACAAGGTCTCTGCGATCATAGACAATGTCTCTGATCGTGGACAATGTCTCCCTCATCCTCAACAATGTCTCTCCGATCATGGACCATGTCTCTGCCGTCGTGGACAAAGTGGTGACACCTGGAGGAGATCAAATAGAAACATATGAAGGAAAATGATCAATACACTACTACCTACTCCTCATCAACAGTTTAACCATGAAAACACAGATAAATATTCAACAGCTTTCCAAACATTAGAGGGCTGTTTCAGAAAATGAACCATTGGCTATCATCACCTCCTGAAGTAACTAAGAACAACAATTACTTGGGAAAAAGTAAAATGATTATTAATTGTGTCTATCAACTAATCACTGAAGCAATGATGTTTGTTACTGTGAACTGCACAACAATAATAAACACTGTCAATTAAGTAAATATTTGAATGCCAGATTTTAACTTGTGTTTTTTATTATACTTCAGTAAAGTCTGATTATTTCTTCCAGCACAGACACATACAGAATTATTATTTCACAATTCAACCTTTCACAGTTTACTATACTATGACATTTTCTGACCATTTTTCGATGCCTTACTAGACTATATTTTTTGACCATTTCTGACCCCTTACTATACTATGACATTTTTTTGAACATTTTTCATGCCTTACTATACTATGATATTTTTGACCATTTTTGACACCTTACTATACTATGACATTTTTTCTAACAGTTTTTGAGGTTTTACTAGATGTAAAGCTGTTTGTGACTTACCTGGAGGCCTCTGTCCTGGTCTGAAAGAACTTCTTCATTGTACGAAGACTCTCTGTGATCTTGAACTACATCTCTGTGATCGTGGACTACGTCTCTGTGATCGCGGACAATGTCTCTGAGATTATGGACAATGTCTCTGCGATCATGGACTATGTCTTTGTGATCGTGGACGATGTCTCTGAGATCATAGACGGTGTCTCTGTGGTCATCGACAATGTCCCTGATCGCGGGCAATGCCGTCAAATCGGTGACCCCCGTCTCCGCCGATTCTATCGCAAGGTCTCTACGAAGCATGGACAATGTCTCTGATCACGGACAACGTCTCTCTCATCTTTGACAAGGTCTCTGCGATCATAGACAATGTCTCTGATTGTGGACGATGTCTCCCTCATCCTCAACAATGTCTCTCCGATCATGGACCATGTCTCTGCCGTCGTGGACAAAGTGGTGACACCTGGAGGAGATCAAATAGAAACATATGAAGGAAAATGATCAATACACTACTACCTACTCCTCATCAACAGTTTAACCATGAAAACACAGATAAATATTCAACAGCTTTCCAAACATTAGAGGGCTGTTTCAGAAAATGAACCATTGGCTATCATCACCTCCTGAAGTAACTAAGAACAACAATTACTTGGGAAAAAGTAAAATGATTATTAATTGTGTGTCTATCAACTAATCACTGAAGCAATGATGTATGTTACTGTGAACTGCACAACAATAATAAACACTGTCAATTAAATAAATCTTTGAATGCCAGATTTTAACTTGTGTTCTTTATTATACTTCAGTAAAGTCTGATTATTTCTTCCAGCACAGACACATACAGAATTATTATTTCACAATTCGACCTTTGACAGTTTACTATACTATGACATTTTTTCACACCTTACTATATTATTAAATTTTCTGACGCCTTACTATATTATGACATTTTTTGGACTGATTTTGATGACTTACTATGCTATGGCATTTTTTGACGCCTTACTATGAGAGTTTTTGAGGCCTTACTTGATGTATTGTGGACTACGTTACGAAGCCATTTGGACTTTAATACACATTTTTCGCCATTTCGGGACATTGTATTGGAACGAACCCCTAGAGATTTAATCATATCGACTTCAAACTCTGTCAGTACACTGTTAAGGCCTTTATGATTAAAAGTTATCACAAGCTTGCGTTTTCGTCAAAGCGCGTGACCGTGTGCACCTCAAATGTACTGTTGCTAATGCAGACATACAGGTGTAAAGCAGCCAGATAGACGGAGTTAAAATGACCAAGATGGAACTCAACATTGCGAATAGATGCAGCATATCGGTAAAATTACTGTAAACAATTACAAAAGGGATTTAAACTATAACTATGACACGCTCATTGTGGTTTCATCCGTCCTCTTTAGGGGTCTACAACTCATATCAGGGACGCCTCAGTCACGGAAACACAAACACACTCTTACCCAAGCGATAAAAACGACTGAAGATGGAAATATGGTGAAAAGGGTAGTGCTAACGCTAGCCGCTAGCTAGTTCGCTCCTTAGCCTTACCTTCGCGCCGCAGGTGTGTTCAGCGTCCAGCCTCAGTCGTATTCGACAAATAAGCAGCTCCAAAGCTTGTTTTAGCATCCAATCTTCTTCGGTCATTAAGTTTTCTCACAGTACTGGCAAACCGAGGCAGCAGTTCAAATGTTGATTTAAATTTGTTTCCCGATTTCGTTTCTCCGCCTCTCTGCGTCTGCGCATGGCCGATGACGACAAACGACGCGGCCAATGAGAACGCACGCAAGCCAACGACGAAAGAAAAACCGCCAATTGGCCAGCTGACTCTGTTCCGCCTAGCAACCGCCCCTGATTGGAGGGATAGAGAGATTCGGTGTAAAACTGGTATCTCCTTTGTCGGACTTTTGAACTACTGCGATTAATTGCCTTAACTTTTAGCGCATTTAATTTGTGGGTAATCTATTAAAATTCTGATGTGAGGGGGGAAGACATTTGTTTGCCCCTGCATAGAGAATAACTTTAGACATATTAGGACTTAGGAAAACATGGGGCCAGTTTCACTAGTCCACCACATTGTCTCTGTCTTGAATAGAACTGGCTTCTGCTATCGACTTGTCTCAGGTTACACTCACTAATACTGACAGAGGGTGGGAACAGAGAAGCACTGGTTTATTACTAACATCTCTCTTGTTGGACAGACTCACTGTCAAAATGCCACAACCATCAGCCAGTCTGGATGGTGTGTGAGCAAAACAAAGCTCAGAGATCTAGATGTTATTTAATGCTTGCTGTTTCCAGAACATTCAAAATTCAGTTTGCATATTTCCACAAATATTCAGAGAGGTTTTTTTCCCCAAGGAAAACACATTTATTTATATGATAAAACATCTTCTCAGTAAAATAAAAATAAAACTGTAATGTATTCATGCAACATTATGTCATCAGATGGAACATCTCAGGCTTTACAGGGTATGAGTGACTGTTGGCCCCTAGTTGCCCCATGCTCTCAGGCCGGGGCCAATTGAGTGACATGAACAGCCCCATCAAGTGTTGGGGCGACGACAGCAGCTACATTTTAACCTGTGATACTGTAGACGTCCAAAATAAAACCACTAATACTTCACTACTGCTCATATACCCACACATATTTGGGTTGAGTTCAACATAAAAGCTGCATAATACCCTCAAATTTAAAGATACATTTCAGGTGCTTAGCAACTAAGCACTAGGCAAATTGTATATGAATGAAATCTAACTACAAAAAGACATTTTTGAGAACGGAGTGATGAAATAAATCTGGAAACAGCAATCAATCACACCAGAGTTTCAGCGGGGGAAACTGGACACTTTTCAGACACATAGGAGCCAGTATTTCAGACTGAAAGCCATGACGTACTGCATGGCTCCTGCCTGTCTGAAATCCCCAATCTTTAACACAAAACCAAATCTAAACTCCAATTAAAGGTTTTTGACTTTCATTTGCGAGCCTCTCTTGACCACCACTACTTATGGGTGGAGGCAAAGTCTGTTTCAAGTATTTGACAAAGCGTAACTCAAATGCTCGTGTATCAATTGCCATAATGTGTTCAGCATTTGATCTGTGTGTGTGTGTATGTGTATGTGTCTGTACAGCACATGTGAACCAAACTGATATTATAGTAAAATGTGACACGTGTACAAATGCAAGTCAACAGAGGAGACTGCATGGGGTAAACATGTAGCCTGACACAATATCATCTCTATCTCTGTGGCGTCAGGCATCTTTACTGTAGCTTGTCTCTCCCCCTCAGGACCTCTTCAGTCGTCGTAATCTAGAGGTTCTGGGCACACTTTCACTCCCCTCCTCTCCTAGTGTGGATCTGGAACTAATAGAGGAGCCTGAGGATGCAGGCTTGACAGATAGGCCCCTCAGACTTGCGGCCAGCCTGTTTTGGTTTGTCTGTGCCGTGTTATTGCTTGTGAGGGGGAGCCTCTGGGCCCGTTTCCCTGGAGTAAGCAGCTCTACTTCCAGTGTGGTTTTCTTGCACTTGGAGACTGGGAAAGCCTTGGACTCTGCCTTGGCTTCAACTGGAGGAAGGGGCGGCAGAGGAAGAAGGTCATGCTTGGATGTTTGTGTGGAGCACTCGGTGGAGAGAGTTTGCATTGCGGCTGGAGGACTTCCAAGGCACGTCCTCTTGGCCCTCTGTGGGTGAGGGTCTTCCCCTGCATCGCTGAGCTTGCACCTCTTGCTCTTGCTGGTCTCCTGACTGATTTCTTGTTGTTGGCAGAAAACTACTGAGGCCCCAGTTGGGTTGATGCTGTCTGGACAACTATTCTCAGTTTGCTGCTCCTGGGTCAGGCCCTGCTTTCTAGTAGTCCCAATCTGAGCCATGGCTTCAGTTAAGGCGTTTGGACAAGGCACCTTGTGGTCTGCCTCCGGGGGGACCTTCAGTCCAGAGCTGGACACAGTTTCTTTTGGGCTTGATTCTGACTCTCCAGCTCTTTGGTCTTTTGGACAGGCTCTCTGGTCAATTTGCTGCTCCCCCATACTGGAACCACAGAGCTCTTGCTGGACACTGGCTTGTTTGGCTCTGAAAAAGTTGAAAGGATAAGAGGATATGAACAGATACTTGAGTGTCCTCTCTGACTGGTGGGGTTGGAAAGTTCTGCATTAGATCATACTTACATCTTTTGAAGCACAGTCTTCTTTGTTTTTGTGGGGCTGTTTAAAGGCTCTTGGGTTTCTCCCACTCTGGAAAAATATTCTGATCTGCTTTGTTCGCTCAGCTCAGTCTAGAGAGGACAAACAGAATCGGTGTAAACAAAAAATATTATTCCTGGCATCCCCTGGAAAAGTTGGGATCCACAGCAGACTGTTGTCATCATCTGGAATTGTAGGACATTAAAAACAATCACTAGACTGCTGTAAAAATCATAATATAAAGAATACAATTATAAGTGAAAATAATTAAATATGATCAACAGATAAAGTTTATAAAAATCTATCCTCTTCTGACCCGAATTCCAAATTATGCTCTCACCTTACTATTTGAACTATGATATCATACAAGAGGAATGTTTTCTATAATACTTCAGAGACACTTCAGAGACACCCCAGCTGGCACAAAGAATTAGTCCCCCACTTACTACTGTCCAAAACAACCACCTCAAAGGCTTCAGAAAATAATCACTGACGTGTCATAGTGTGACATGTGTTTCATAGTCTCCTCTGTCTGAGGCTTGGAGTGATCGCTGCAGCCTGAGGCAGAATTACTAAATGGTCAAACCATGTTGACAAGTTAAAACAGTGATTAAAGGATGCTTGTTAATAAGACGATGGAGCAAAGCAGAGGAAAAAATGTAGTTTAGGCATGGGAATGGAAAAATGCAAAAATAGAGTAAAAACATCTCAGAGGACCAGGGGTAAGATATAAACAAGTTAGTGAAAGCAGCCTCATGGTAGACTGCAGCAGCTGTTTGAGTTTTAGGTTCACTAGTTTCAACACAAACCGTAGAATAACCTGGACAGACAGAAGCCTCCGCTTCACTCTTCACAATCACCATTTTGACATTGTTATTGAGCAAGGCAGTATGACTGTGGAGGGCTTCATGTCTGAATACCTCTTGGTATAAAACCTTTACTTCATATGCCACTATACACCTGAGCCTCCGTAAAAAGCAAATTGGCTAAAATGGTTAACTCTGGGTTGAAATTTCAACATACCCCCATATTAAAAGGACCCTATGAAGCGGAACAAGGAACAGGCCAAAGATTGGATCTCACCAACATGTGCCCTCAACAGGCCACTAATGAAGGTTAATCACAGGTCTTTTCCTTGGCTGACCTAGAACAGACTCTGGGTTTATGAGAGAACGAGACGCTGGTGGTAAATTGAGCAGAACCTAAGGGTTGAAAGCCTGTCAATTTATCATAAATTAATTGCATCAAAAAAGTTGGTGGGGGACTTTCAAAGTAGCTCTGGTTCAGAGATGAAGCACACTTATTTAAACGGAATAAGCAGCACACAGGTGAAGTGTTTCATGATTTGAGTGACACTGAAACTAATAAACCTAAACTTAGGAACAGTGGTGCATTCAGCTAATGTCAGCATGCTAACATGGAAATGTTTAGCAAGCATTGTTACTATCATTAGGATGTTAGCATGCTAACAATTATTATTCTAAACACACAGTACAGCTGATGCTAATGCAAATGTCATTAGTTTTGCAGGTATTGGGTCAGAAACCAGTGTATTGGTTGACAAACTGGAATTTTGACCTGATGATGGCATTAGGTAAAAAGTTAATGGATCACCAAAGTTATTATAGTTTATCTTCAGGTGCATATGAATGTGTGTACCAAGTTTCATAGCAATTCATCTCATAGTTGTTGAGATATTTCACTCAAAAACACAATTCAGATCAAACCTCACTAGGGAGCTGGAGGAAAAGTGAGGGATCTCCAAAGTTTATCTGAGTGTCTGTACAAAAGTTTGTGCCGATCCTCATTGTAGATGTTGAGATAGTTCACTGAGAAATGAAAAGTTTCACCAGCTGGTGGTGTCTGATAAAAAGTCAGGGGTTCACCAGAGTCATTAGGATTCATCCTCTGGCCACCGTGTGTGTGCCACATCATGGGGTAATCTGTCCAATAGTTGTTTAGATGTTTCAGTCTGAATCAAAGTGAACTGAATGACATTGCCATCCACAGAGCCAGGCTGCTAGCATGGCTAAAAACTCTATAGACTATTTCAGTGGGAAAAAACAACCAGACAGAAGTTAAATCTTGGAAAATTCGAGGTTGTGGCCACTATGTTTATTTAATATCAGCCATTTTTCAGATCATTACTATTCCATAAACTGGTTGGTAAAATGATCAATGTGCACTCTAAGATGGGGAAAGCCAATGTGGTAAGCTCTGGCATGCACCAGTTGCTGTGAACACAGAGAAAAAAAAAATCATTAATGTCCTCTCCCACTTGTCATGATACCAGTGACAACGTATGACCCGACACACGGGGGGGAGGGAGGAGTAATTGTCCCAAGCTGCAAGGGCAAGCTGGGGCATTGTGGCTTTGCACTGGGTGTTGAGACCTAGCAACTGCAATCTGGTCTGTGGTGTGGTGGACGGAATAAAGAGGCCAGACTAAGAGAGGGGAGTGAATAGGGAGGCTGGGCAGCAGGGAAGGAGGCGGAGACGACAAGAAACAAGGGACAAGATACTACAGAATGAATACGAGAAAGCATTAAGAGGAGAGCACAACAAAGGAGAAGGTACCCCCCAGAGTCATATTGCCTGACCTCAACAGTCTCTCCAGCATGCCCACAAACACAAGAATCCTCACACAGGAAGTTCTCCACAGGCTGCCCTTTGTATAGAGATGGAGTCATGCTAGAGTGTGGGCAGAGGTTCAGTCTTTACGCTCTGTTATACCCAGAACTACAGCTAGCCTTGGAATTGGGACAGTGACACACATACAAACTTGCATTTTCCTACGCACTCACACACCCACCCCAACAACAACAATTCTGTGAAAGATGTGGGTGCCATCATTTGCATTGTAATGCCTTGATATGTATTCTCATCTGTTTAATATGAATAAATGCTGTTTGAAAATGAACTTGAAAGAAAAATCAACAAGAAGCCAATGGGAGGTTCTCTGGGAAAGTTTGGTTCCTTTCTGTTCCTGTCGGCATGACTTCAAAAGATTTAAAAAGAGAGAGTGAAAGAACAGAGGGATAGAAAGTTATGCATGAGGAGAGGAAGAGGCTGGATATGCATAGCTATTAGAAGAAAGATAGATAGAAAGTCAGGCAGAGAGATATGGTGCATGAATTATTATCACCAGGGGTCCAGGGGTCAGACATTCTGTATATAGCGACTAGAGAAGAGAGAAAAGGGATTAAAGATAAAGAGGGAAAGAAAGAGAGAGATGGTGCATGAACTACATAAAAATTACCACAAGCTATGTGGATAAAGCAGTAAGTATTGTGTGGGAACCGATGTGGCCTAATCTTGTACGGAATGATGCAAACTCTTAGAAGCTGGACAAAGTCCCATGAAAAAGGAGGGAGGGATGGTCGTAAATAAGAACGTCTACCAGCCACCGCTACCACCTCTCCCTCGGTAACAAGGATTTAACCCCCCCACCGCCAGCCAGTCTGCTCGCCCCCACACAAAGCTGAAAAACACTTCTCATGATGCAACACATAGAGTAGACTAACAGTGCCCTCCCAGGCTCCAGAGCCTCCAAAACAACATGGCTCCACCACAGGAGCTGCAACAAGACAGTACATCTGGATGTCAGATTATAGAGATAAGCCTGGCAAAGGGCAAAGAGAGCAGAAAAATGAATCATTTGGTTTAAAAGGATACCAGTACCGAATCTCATAGCTTGCCCCTACTTTGAATGACTCCTGGAAACAACTTCAAAAAGATAACCAAATACAGGCTCCATAAAGTACAGGGAATGAACAGTTTCTCCTCTGCCATCGAAGATAAGGTAGGAACACAGATAGGAAGATTATGCTGGTTATCTTTTAATGCAGCTGCACTTGAAAGTAATGTACTGATATGACCAAACAGTCTCTGAATGGTCTAAAATATTCCACTGCTGCAAAGGATGACAAAGACTCTCTTGGTATTTGAAAACTTCACTTACTGTATTTAGTATCCCAAGCTATATTGGCATATAGTGGGGTTTTGCACTATATAAGCTTCATAAATGCCAATGGTCATTCATCTGCAGAAAACAATAACAATGCTTTATGAAGCAAGAAAAAAACTTCTTTGCAGTTTGATGACTTGCGTTTTTCAGTTTATCCATTGGGTTTTGCATGGGGACTCAGCAACACAGAGGTAAAGTTATACAAAATTATACAAAATTGCCAGAAAGAAAATAAGATGACAAGTCAACATTGAGCGCTCTAGTCAACTATCACTCACACAGTTTGTTTGACTTTGTATCTCACCTAACACACACAAAAAGAGACTCAAAGACTCTAAGTGTCTTTGGTCAAATAACTTAGGCTGCTAATAACTTGCTTGAGAGTTCTGAGGTTGAGGGTTCGATTCTTATGAGCCTTGGCAGTCCGACTCTAAGTGTCTCTGGTCAAATAGCTCAGGAGGTTAAAAGCCTGCTTGGGCTCTGGGGTGGAGGGTTTGAATCTTAGTCCAACATCTAAAGTGAAAGTCTTAAGGGCTCTGAGGAAAAGACTCTAAGTGTCTCTGGCCAAGTAGCTCAGGCTCTTAAAAGCCTGCTTGAGAACTGTGAGGTTGAGGGTACGAATCTTACAAGGCTCAGTAGAGCAATCAAACCCTTACGCAGTCACACAACTGAATCTTAACACTGTAACACAGCTTACTGAACAATGACATTTAAAACTTAAGCAATCATGTCTGGCTTAAACCCACAACCTCAAACTTTGCTTGCCCTGGTCTAAACAGCAATGTTGTATGGTGCAGCAACACCAACCAAAACCAGATGGGTGTCTCGGGGAGGAGAGAGAACTAAAACTGAGGGTTTTTAAGGATCACTGACACACAGGGCCCAGGTGTGCCAGGGTCACTAATGAGCCCAGATTCCCCTACTGTCATGCCTCTCTCAGTACCTGCAAAGAAAGCAACCACACTCCAAGTAACAGGCACAAAGGGCAGAGAGGGTCTTCACGATATACATTCACGATATACGATATGCATTTATGACTACATTTAAATCTAAATTCATGGTCAATTATTCTAATTAATGATAACCCAAATGTGTCTTTGCTACCACCACATAAAAGGACAGACTGTCACACAGGAAGTGGGAGAATTCCATTTGATTTTCAGTAGTAGGCAGTACCCAACCTGTACAGCATAAAAAGCAGTTAATAGTTACAACATTAATACTACTTACACACAGATGAAACAGTCTCAATAATCCAAAGATTCAATCTATACGATACTAGAATTACTCTCATGGTTGTATGCCAACCAGTCCAGCTGCAGTTAATAAGCATGTGAATTCTTGAATTATGGCCAACAACATGTTTTGTGTGGTAACAGTGACGTTGACCTTTAACTACAAAAATCAAATCAGCTCTTAGTCCAAGTGGATGTTAACACCAAATTTGAAGAAATTCCCTGTGTTACGGAAATATCACGTTCACAAAGCCAAAAACATATTTTGTGATGTCAGAGTGAACTTAACCTTTAAACTTTGACCACCAAATACTACCAAGTTCATCCTTGAGTCCAAGTGAACTTTTTTCCCCAAATTTCAAGAAATTCCCTCAAGACATTAGTGAGAATGGGATGTACAGACAGACGGACGGATAACCCAAAAACATAATGCCTCGGGCCATGACTGTTGCCAGTGCCAAGGCATAAAAATTCAACTATTATTTTCACTGAAAAGCTTTTGAACAGCTTTGTGATGGCAAAACTGAGTATACAAACCCTCTAACATGAACCAAGAAATAACAACACTATTCAACTGTCAGGGCAGAAATACCTCCTGCAGAGATGTTCGTGAAACAAGTCCACAAATTCCACCCCTCACCCTCCACCCACCCTACTCCCACAGAGGAAACATGCCCTGTTTGTCTAAGCTCACCACATCTTCCCTGCAACAAAGTCAACAAACATGCATGGGCACATACTTGTCTAAAATAGAGGTCAGTTTTTATCCCTGAACAATGACAAAAGTTTTTTGGATCCACCCATGTGTAAGGATTAAGACAAGCTCTTAGCTGTTTTGACTCAATTCGTGCAAATGAGTGAAAGCAGTTTAAGACAGGTTAGAATGAAGGGACATGGTATGTGAGATTGTGGCAATGTATTTGGCCAAGGTGGAGAGGAGATCAGCAGACACTGGACGCTTGGGAAAGTGCTGCTGCTAGCTGTTGCGATCTGTGAAGAACAGAGGCGTGCTGAGGTCATGAGTAAACACACAGGCTTGTCCAGAGCTCAGAAGAGGGGGGGGGACTGGAAACACATCTGCTCTGCCTTTGATCCAAACTTCTGCAGCCCAGCACGCCACTCACCTCAGCTGCCCACTCTGTGCCTGACTAGAAAACAACGGCCGCAATCCTAAACACTAGCTCTTCCTTCCCATGCTGCCCTCCGCACTGTTGGTGCTGACTCACAATAGGAGCAGCTTTTTATGAAGGACATCAATCTTCAAATGTCAAGAAGAAAATAACATTGCTTAAGAGATGCCTTTTGTTTGCTTCCTGCTGTCTCATGCAAACATAGTAATTGAAACAGCCCTACCCCAACAGTCAGTTCTAGATTTCTGGGTCGTAAGACAGACAGAGTACATGAGGCTGATATTCATCTTTCAATAGATCAAATCAAACAGTTAATGTCGCCCCCACAGATCTGGTGGATGTCAGGATTAATTTCACTCCTTTGAGCATCAGTATGATCAAACCAAAGCATTTGAACAGCACATGAAACCCTCTCCGCCTGTTGGTTCCCAACACTGGAATTCAGGGAGCCATGTCCAACAACATTTGCAACTTTGTGAAACTGACAATTTGGCAATCATGTCCACTTCATACAGTGATTAGCCAGGTGTGCAAAGGTGAGAAAGTAAACAAGGTTTGACCTTTTCTTAAAGCTTTTTGTCATAAATTTGACTATTAGCATTAAGAGTTCTATTCTCCTGCCAAAACAAAACAAAAAACATCTACTGTACAAACTGTAGTCTCGACACAAACATGTAAGTATGGCTCCCCACGAAAGTTGATGAACCAATGCATCCATTGAGAAGACCCAGAGCTGACTCACAAAATGTGAGGTGTTATGTTGAGTTCTGCATGTCCAGGGGAATGCGTACTGCTTAAGAAGAAACTACTGGTGTTATGCTGAGCTAACACCAGCTGACAATGCTGTCAGCAACCCGGCAGGAGAGACACTCCGTGGTGTGGTAGGATTTCATAACTGAGCTGTGGCATATGCCAATTTTAAGACTAAAAAAAAAGAAAAAAATTATTGAACAACCAAATCTGATTAGACTGATAAAATTCCAAGTCGGGTATAGCTTTGTACATAGGTTTAGGTATTAAGTACTGAAAATAACTAATGAACGTCATCCTAGTTCATTCTACACTACTGGAAATGACTAAATCTCACCATCTCCTATAATAACTGAACCACAGCTGAAAATATGACTAATAAGAGCACACAGTATACAAGACACACACAGCATGTTCAAGTGTGGGAAAGAGACATTGGCTTTCACAGGACAAAAGGCCAACCATGATGTCACCTTTGTTCCCTCACAACATGACCCCTTGACCTTATGAGAAGTGCTAATTTGATGAGTCTACATTTCCACTGCGGTTAAGGATTTTTGTTCAACAAGTCACACAAACTGATTCCTAACAACAAAAACCGAAACCTCCCTAAATACAGGGAAACGTGGCATTTTTTTTGGGACTAGTAGGCTTGTGCTGTCAAGAGTTGTGGGATAAAAGACCCCTTCTTTAACATATTACCAGCTTTGACAAAAAAGTCCAAAAACCCCATTATTTTTAGACAGCAACATTATTATGCCTTACATCAGCTGTGACTCACTGCTTAAACTTTTTTCATTTAGATTTTTGACTTTCTTGGCAACATTAAAATGGCAAAAACCCCCCTATCTGACAAATTACAACAGAGCAGGAGATGTAAACAAATAATTGTTTTTGTCATGTGAAAAACTTCAGCCTTGCTGTCTGGTATCTTTCCCTTACAAACCACGCTCGAGGCTGGGCTAGTGAGAGCTCCACCACAAGACTCCCACCCTCCAATTCCCAGAGCTTGTAGTGTATGAGCCCAAAGAACCACATCCTGAGGAGAGGAACGCAATCGACAGCAATGCCTCCTTGAACTGGAAAATTGGTTACACAATCTGAACTTTTCACTGACGACTGTATTGCTCCACTAAAAATATTACAATCGCTGCTTTCATTGGAAGCCAAACTGTGGAGAGTGCAGAGACATTTCAAAGGGAAACAATAGCAAAAACCCCATAGAAAAGCAGCGGGTCACTGATCATGGGATGTGATGTGAGAGATGTCTGTCCTTGATGTGAGTGCCAAGGTGAGAGGCTCCACCACTATTTCCCAGAATGCTCTGGGGAGTTTGGGATCAAGTGAGCACTGGCCGAAGGGCAGTTGTCTGCAATGTGAATAGACAGAAAAGAACTATAGTAGTAGGTCTTATGACATGGGCAAGAGTACGACATGATATACACAGCATGGACTCTTACAGGGAAATACCCACTGACCCCAACTTTATCTGAGTCCAATAAATCAAGGCACATGACATCGAGCTGCAGACAATTACATTACAAACCTAAACAATGTACAGTATGTCTGGCAGAATGATGAAGAGTGTTGTTTTCTTGAACCATGAATGCTGTGTAATGGAAAATATGATATATTAATGAGTATATATTAAGTATTTACACTTAAAGTGAGGTGGTTAAAGGGTAAGGAAAACTATGATTTTTCTATAAGATAAATTTTAGGTTCTGACGATGTCCACATTAACTGCAGTCCCACAGTGAGCTTGGATGAAAGTAGGAGCATTTTGCTGTTCCCTGCCACATTTTTCCAAAACAAATCTTGAGTGCATGAAACTTCTACAAGTATTTATACTCTCTAAAGAGCTAAAGTGTACAAAATTACTTTTGGCTATAATTTCTGTCTACCCAATAACATTGAGGTTTACAACAATTCCATGTTTGAGTTTGACAAACTAAAACTGTACAACTGAGGTGAACTGGCAGAACCTGGGAGCAGACGGTGCAGCATCGGACCCCACCTCACTCCACCCGACCTCCTGTCATCCTCTCTTTCCTTCTCACTAGCCCCCCCCAGCTCACATAAAGAAGATCAGCATATATACAGTGAGAGCACAATTTGGCAACACATCCCTATAATAACACACAGACCCATGCAGGACTTTTTGCCAGGCGACTGGAAGAGGAAATAGAGGAGTATAAACAGCACTCACCGCGGCCAGGCTCGGGTTTCCATGGTGTGCTGAGGCATCCTCTGGACAGCTCACACACACAACATATCGTTCAGGAAACACACGCAAATCTGAAGGCAGGCAAAGAAACAGCACAGACTAGTTAATAACGTGGGCTCACCTCTAATTATGAATCACAGTCAGACAGAGGGAATTGTGGTGGGGGTTTGAATTTACATCTACAAACACCAAGTATTTACTATCCCTCAGACCAGGAATGAAAATGTCAGTTTACAGATAACTGCTAACCTTTATGAGCCGTGTAAACAGCATGAAATATTAGAACATTTTATGTTAATGGTGGCTCCTGGGTTTACTGACTGTTTCTTCTGGTTCAAAGGCAAAGACCATTTACAACAATAAAACTATTAGATTACTCTAATAAATCTAATTGTCCGTAAGCTCCCCAGATGAACTGAGCTCGACATATCACCTCAACTGGACAGCCAAGCCGGCCAATATCTGATCTACGACCTGTCACGTAGCCCTCCGTGTGTAAGAAAAAATAACACAAAAATCAAATCCAAAATTTCTAATTTCTAATCGAGCGTTTGATGAAAAAAATACTGATTCAGAAGTAAAGTGAGAAGAAGAAACTACTGATGACGTAGGAACTTCCTGCATGAACAAATTAACAGCAGCAAAATCCAAGAATATTCTTCATCTTGCATTCTTAAACTACGTAACCTTCAAAGGTTTTGCCGCAGTGGTGACTTTAGTCTGTTAAATCTGGTATTCTCCCTCAGTGGCCACTTTTAAATACACAGGTTTTGGTTCAGTTGTGTGGATTAGTGGTTCGTAAACACAGCCAATGCATGCACATTTGTTAAGCAGGCACAGTTTGCATTAGTGTATGCATACTTTGTGTGGAGTATGTGGCTATGGTGACTAAGGATGACTGTGTAAATGGGAGGGTTTGGACGTTGACTGATGTTCATTAACTACTTGACAGATTCCCATGAAATTTGCCGTGGGAATTCTTGGCATTTGAAGCCAGAATATCGAGCCAGAATTTTCACTCTTACACATTTCAAAAATCTAACAGAAAAACCACATGAAATTCACTAAGAAAATTCATGCTTTCCAGAAGACGAAACCTTTTTATTTTGGATATTCCACATGCCACCCACCCATGTCAACATTTAAAGTTCACAAGAATTAGATTTAGATAGTTATTAGATAATATAAAGGGGAAATTTATCCACCAAATTGACCCTTTGTATTTTAAGAAAATTCTGCCCCACTGGTAGTGGCTTGAGACCATAAAAAGTGGCAGCATTACTGTTCATTTCTTTCAGTAGTTTTGTGTCTTGCAGTGAGATGACAATAAGCAGCATCAGAAAATAAGCCTGTATTCTGATTAAAGTAAAAAAAAGTTTTAGCCCTGTGGTCTTAAAACATTTGGCATATATAACCAGCCAGTTAGAAGAGAGATCTTATTATTATTAAAATTTTGACATGACCTGACCACTATGTACAGCTTACTCAGTGGACCAAATTACACAACCTTTGACCCCAGAAGACTGGATCTAATTTGATGTGTAACGGACCTGCTGAGAGAAGCAGTCATCTCTGTCTGCAGCAGGTCAGCAGTGCTTTAACATCCAGGCCCCTCGGGAGCAGATATTAACTTTACTGACAGGAAGAGAGCCATGTTGGTCCCATGAAAAGGTGGCCAAGGGTCACAGGCGCTAGATGGGCCATGGAGATAGATTCTCACTGCCCTCCATAGACAGCCCTCCAGTCTTTCTCTCTCCCACTCTCAGTAGCCGCTCAAGGGAACCACTTAATGACTGCCTGTTCTCAACAACACCCCGAGCAGGTAGGGACAGGACATAAAAACAAGTGAGGGGGAGAAAAATCAACATGCAAACCACAGATGACTTGCTCTTTCTGTGGGAAATTTGCCCGTGTATGAGTCATTGAGATGCCTATTTCTGATTAATTTAGCTGGAAATTGATTCATTTAAAACAACGTATGTTACATACCCCCATAGAGCTGTTTGGAAAGACATCTGAGGTTGAAGTGCCGCTTCAAAAAATTGGCAACCAGGTTGAAATTTTTCCCTATAAAGAAACAAAACAGAAATTCAGCCAACAGTAAAAAAAAAAAGAGAAGGACACATAAGCAAAATTGCTGTACATGTTACAGCTTTCCAAGGGTAGAAAAGCACCACAACAGACACCAGTGGTTTAGTTGTGGATGGTGCATGCTGAAATGTTGGCATCCCCTGATACACTGATAACAATTTATTCAATTTACTATCATGGCACAAAAAGGTCGCTGTTGGCAGTCAAATCATTTTTTGGTCGTGCAAATGTGATTCAGACAGTGAGATAAAGTGGTTAAACACAGGACACACTATACAAATATTTTTGATCCAATATAAAGCCCTTCATATGAGTTCCACTAGTGGCACTCCACCACATAATGTACTGCAGAAGCACAATAGACATACTGACTGCAGAATATTCGGTCAAAGGCCCAGCATACTACAAAACCAGCTAAGTGATTTATAGAGTGAGAAACTGTTCGTTCTGTTTTGATTTTACTGACCTCCCAGTTTGGCACAAGCAAGAAACCATGTCCCGAGCCTCTGCTCTGTTTGTCATGGAATGTTTGTCACGGTATGTTAAGATGTGCTGGGCAGAAAAAGTGGCCTGTTGCCTAATCTTGTAGGAATTTGTTGACTAAAAGCAAGGGTCTGGCTAACACGCTATCCAGTTGTTCTTTGTAAACAAGACAACAGTGCTAGGAAGCTGACAGAGCCCGCTCACCCTCTGGTACCTTGTTGGTGCCCTTTTCTTTCTCTCGATTCAGTGACTGTAAAGACCTTTTTGACTTTAACGCAACCTCTGTATTACTTCTTATTCTTAGTTGGCATTCTCATATTGCTGTTGCCGTGTGAAAAACTCATTAACTGCTAACTACAGGGATTTTAGTATTTTAACTTCAATTAAAGGATTACAGGTCCTCCACAGTTTGAGGACATCCTGATCTCTTGCACTCAAGGCTCTTTCGAAACTCCCTGGATAATGTCAGATACACAGAAATGAGGCTGTCTTGGTCTCTGTAAAGCTGACATTTTGGAAGAGGGGGGAGGTTTTCACCCATCGGTAACAACACTGACAGTCACTCTGCAATAAAACTTAGAAAAACTTGCACTAGTCTCCTCCAAAGGTTAATTTACAGCTAGTACAAATATGCAGCGTGTTAGCATGAACATTCAACACACAGAGCAGGCAGCGTATTAACAGCACAGGCACACACACACGTGTGAAGGAGCCTGTATGAACATTTCCCCTTTCTCTGATAGCTGATGTCATCTCAGCACCAACTCCAAGCAT
Source organism: Lates calcarifer (assembly GCF_001640805.2). Taxonomy (NCBI): domain Eukaryota; kingdom Metazoa; phylum Chordata; class Actinopteri; family Centropomidae; genus Lates; species Lates calcarifer. The sequence goes on along the minus strand of NC_066848.1, from coordinate 3,828,702 downwards.
CTAATTATTGCCCTGAAAAAAGGAGCCGCCTTGTGATTCTCGGGATAATGACATGCAATTACAGAGACAGTTTGTCACAAAACTGTCACAGGTATACAGTTAAGCCCACTGGTCAGTGATTAATGGCATTAATGGCTTTCTTTTTCTCTGTGTGGCTGAATTTGCTACCAGGGTCACTACTTCAGTGAAGAATGTAGCAAAACAGTGCAAACTTAGATGAATAAGGAAAGAAATGAATTAATGAAACAGTCAGTCAAATCAGTCTGTCAACTAAAGATACGTCCCAAACTCCATTAAAATGAAGCTAAAGGGAAAAATCAAGTCAAAGGGCTGTTAAGGTTTCTGAAATAAAGATACCAGTTTGTTACTATGATACTAAGCAATTACAATCAATATTTTTGTGAATAGGGTAAAAAGGTTAGCCAGGTGACAGGCTCTAAGACTTGTCAGTTTAGCACCGATGGGAATGCATCTGATCCTCAAAAGCTATTAAGTCGAAATTTGGCCTGCAGCAAAATTCACATAGACAGCTTAGTCAGTATTTGTCAACATACATCAAGATCTCTCAGAGACAGAACAAAAACAGCCTCACCAATCCGAACAATTAAAAGTAGGCTCCTCGCCCACACGTGAGGATGAGTAACATATCAGGAATAAACTTTGATGAGACTTGGCAACAGTTCAAAACAGTGCTTGTTTGTTAACTTGCTGCACATCTGTTTCATAACATGTCAGGTCAGCAACTGTTAGTCTTCTTCCTCAGGCTCCATTATTTTTCATTCTAGCAGCTAATTACAATACCTGAGATAACAACTCAAAGCATTTAACTAGTCGTGAGCGCAGAGAATCAGTCTGGCTCCAGGATCTGCAGCCTGGGATTAAGGTCACCTGCCTCGCAACAAGAGGACCTTGCTACACACTACACCCTTTATCATTGGTGGATGATAAATAGGAATATAGGAATCATTTTACTCACTGTTTTGTCAAACAAGGCCCCAGGTAACTCTGTATGTCGGTAAATACAGCACCTTTTATAGCAAATCCTTTGCAGCCAGTGTCACCTGAAGGGAATTAGCTATTGACCTCAGCGTGATAACTTCTCTAGTGGTGCTCTTTCAGGCCTCTAAAGCACTCGTCTTCAGTTTTTAGTTGTTTGGTGGGCTTTGGGGGCTTAAGTCTGATCTTCAACAAGTAAGACACATGGTGGAATGAGGTCAGGTGATTGACATGGCCTTGCAAAAACATTCCACTGTTGAGCTCTAAAAGCTCCATGGTTGTTTGGCTGTAAGTTTAAGATCAATGTCCAGTGGTAGAACAAAAAACAAACAAACGACAACACAAAAAAAAACCCCACGCTTTTGTGTGTGTGCAAGAATTAACAATGAAATGAGACACAATCTCTAAAGAAACATGCAAGCAGCAAATTACAAAAGTAGTTTGGCATAGCATAAAACTGGGACACTGTGTAAAGCAGCTAAAATTACTACACACTTTATCTAAGGTGGATGTAAACACCTTAAATGTAAAGTTGCATGTTGGTACTTTAACTTATGATCATTGAAAATCCAATTTGCTGGAGCCAAAACAACAAAAATGTGTCAGTGGATATGGACTGTGCGGGTGGATATGGTGTTGAACCATATGAGTACATATGCTACTGGAGTACCTCCCTCACTGAACTGTCTTTAGAGTTGGTGTCTTTGGAAGTCTGTCCCTTTAATACTTGGTTTGCATGAAGTATGTAATAATACTTGATAAGCCGACAATCTTTAAATAGAACATTTCATTAATCCCAAAGGGAAATTGAATAAACACACTCTATGGGTACGAAGAACATGGTTGTAGTTAACAATATCAGCATTCCTTTATTGGGAAAAAAAATTCTGATATTCTGCCATTCTTTAAATAGCAAAGTAGTGGTCATCTATCGTCCATTCTGGATGTCTACCCAGAGAGGAATGCAGATCTGTATCTCTGTTTTGTTTTCTCTGCCCATTCTGGGTCCAAGAATCAGGCATCTTTCATTGCACACTCATGGCTTTCTATGTTTTTAGAAGCTTTGATTTAGTCCGTTGGACTCTTTAGCCTCATGTCTAGCTCTACAACTATTCTCATTGCTTTCCCTGGTGGGTTGAGCTTGCCAATTCCCAGGACAACTTTGACAGGGATGTCTGGACACAGAGTTGGGAACCAGTGCAACATCATGGCCCGAGACATCAGCTGTTGCTCCAACTTTATAACGTCCTGCGTGGCGCAGAGTTGCTCTTGGCCCTCTGCCCGGGTTCTCTCGTGCTAAGCTTACATTCATGTTTCTCTCTAACAAACAGTTTGCTGGTGCCTCCTCTGGGAATGAGCGGCCCCTTTCTGTGGCAACTGTGGCCCACAGTGGTGCAATACCCAAATGTGCAGCGTAGAGACTTTAAAGGGTTTCATTTGTACTTCCTTCAGGAGAAGATAGTCTTGCTTAATTGTTTTGAAACCCAATGCACAACAATATTATGACAGGTCAAATCAAACCGTAAACAAGCTAGCACGCCATGTTTTCAGAAATGTGGTAGATAATATTGTAACCATTTGTATGCAGAGACTTCTACCATCTTGTAACATACCGCAGGACAACTGCAGAAAAAAGACACAGACTCCACAGGGCTGGTGCCAAGGCTAGAATACTGTACTTCTAAGACATAGACACAAGCACACACACACACACATCACAGCTTTCACCACTTCCTGGGAAAACAATGAGAGGAAAGAAAAGACAACAAACCAAAAGGCATCCAGAGTGACTGGGACTGTAAACTTGAACAGACAGGGGTGAGAAACATTCAGACCAGGGTCAAAGGTAAGTCCCCATGGAAAAGACTTCATTAACTTCAGTCATATCCTGAGGAGATCATTAAAAAAGCTATAGAAAACATGGCCCCTTTCTTCTCACAATCTGCATTCCTGACAACACATGCTGTTGTGACTCATTCAAGAATCCATAAGAATTTCTGCTCTGATATATGGAGGATTTTCCAGTGTTCCTAGCAGGTCCTTGCCATGCTGGCAAAGGGAGGAATAACCTCTTGTGCATTTATATGCTCATAATTTACCTGTTTACCCTAATTTTTCTTTGGTCACCTGACTTCATTGAAGTCAAGTAGAAGAGAAATTTGATTTCTATAATAGGGGTAAGACATTAAATAAAAACCTATTTAACACAGCACAAGATTTCTGCTGGAGGAATCCAATTTCCTGGAAGTGTACATGCTTAACAGAGTTTCTAACAGAATTTTTTACAAAAGCAGATGTGCATGATGATACTCCAGACACATGAGGAAAGTATCATGGTGGCAACAGTGCCAACGGGTCAAGGGAAAAATGATCATTTGCAGTGATGCATCCTTCTATGCAAAATTCTTAAATCCAAAGCCTTAAAATCAAAACTGAAGTAAATAAGTCTAAATTAGACAGTTTCCACAGATGAACAGAAGATTATTTTTAAAATTCAGGCTTGTGCACAATAAGGAAAAAATGAGTGGCTTTTCAGTCAGTTAGTCCAAATGTTTCCACCAAAAACAACTCTTCAGGCCGAAGTATTATATATCATTACTACACTTAAATTATGCCAGCGCTGGTTCAAAAACATGGCGAGAAAGCGAGGAGAGAAATCTGACTACCCACCAGCTGCATGTAAATGCAGACTTTACAGTAACCCGGTTATTGCAGTGCATGTAAAGCCATTCTCCAATTTCCTGCAGTAACCTGATTTGTCTCATTAACTGTGTTTCTAGTGTGCATGTAAATGTAGTGACTGTGTGTCAGGAGAACTGCAATTCCCACGCAAACCCCTTTATGAACAGGAGTTGAATCAGCAGGACAGTCAGACATCAGTGCCTGAGAATCCTGCTCTTTTGACATCTCTGCTTTGATGTGGACCCCCTCCCTCTGTCCTCAAGTGTGGGTGGAGAGTTGGGGCTTAGAGCGAGAGAGAGGGGTGGAGTGGTGAAGGATGAGAGAGCATGAGGAAGTTACCCATATGTAAGTGGGGGCTTTCCTGGAAGGACATCACTCTGTGTGTAACTGTAACTACGGCCGTAGCGGAGCACTGTGCCTTATCATCCTGCACAACGTCCACCTGAAACAATATTTGCACATGAGTGTTCAATTTAACATTTGGGTGACCCCTTCATCGCAGTTACAAAATACGCCGCAGCATGGTAGCTCAGGCCAACCCATAATGCAGCATGTGACTAAAGTGGTGGGGAGCATTTTGGAGCACAGAACAATTATCAAGGGAAAAAAATCTATTTCTCAGAAACATAATCTGATGAGAGAAATGCAGTCACAATACAAAATGTCACATTCAATCATCATTATATCTTAATTAGCCCAAGAGGCCACAAATCTCTCAAAGTGCTGCCTCTGTTTATATTAAAGAGCATTCAGAATGAAGAGGATGCAAACTGCTTATATTGCATTAAGCTCCTTTGGATTAATGTTGTGCAGAGCAGTTTGTGGACTTGAGTTATGCACTGTTCTGGCCCTTTAAAACTCAGATCAAGGTCTCAATGGAAGCAGGCTGTCTCTGCTAGCTGGGCCCTCTGTAAATCTGCTCGCCTGTGAATATAAATCCAAATAGATGAACCATGGCACACATGGTGATTCTATCTAGGTTTTGCTACCAGTATTTAATGATAAAAGGCGGGCAAGACAATGAGAAGAAGAACTGAACTGCTGAACTGACTAAAGATCTGAATTTTATTGTTATTTTTAAAAGATGTTAAAATGATATAACGCACTGGCCTTTTGCAAACAAAAGGCCTGGAAAGCATTAATGTCTACAATTAAAGTGTGCTTCTTTTCTTAAGGCCATCCGAGGCAGGCCTTTCTTGACAACACAAGACAAATTTGCCAGTCTGCACTACAACGACACCTGCCCACAGGAAAAACCACACCGCTCACAAGAGCATGTGACAAAAGGCCCTCTTCTTTTGAAGTGAAGGAAAGGGCAGAGAAAAACATGGACATCCTCTGAAAAGTTTCAGTAATTCCTGAAACAAGGCATTCTGGTCAGGCTGAACACTTAGCATGAGTTCAAGACAGTGTGTGCCGTCTCCCAGACCAGATTGTGGTAAAGGGGAACAGTCACATGAATGTGATCCGTGCTCAGGCTCAGGCTCAGGCCCTAATTATATGGGAACAGAGTGTGGTGTGACAGCTATGGCGGGGATTGCGGTTGTGTCCTAAGAGACTGCAGCTGACCCTGCGGAGACGGAGAAGGAAAAGGAGAGAAAGTGAGAAAACATCAAGAGTCGACATGAGGACAGCGGAGAAGAGCAGACATGGAGGGCACACGAGAGGAGACGAGAGGCGAGGGTGCATGAGTGCATGAAATGTAATTGACAAAAAAAGAGACAAAAGTGTATGTACGTGTACAATAATAGGGACGGGGGTTAACAGTGGAGTCAGACTGTCCTATGTGTCGCTGCTGAGTAAGGCCAGGGGCTTATAGGAAGGATTTAAAGAGCCACAGCAACACCACAATGCACCAGGGGGAAGGGGGTTGCCCAGCAGGGGCTAGAGGAGGGAGGGCGAGCAGGGAGAGGGGCAGGCTGGCTGGAGCGGCTACTCTGATCAGGATCCATTTCCAGCCTGGGCCTTGGAATTCCTTTGTTCCTGTCACAGGTCTCCATTTCCCCCTCGCCTTAATCCCAGCCTGCCTCACGCCCAGTAACACAGAGCAGGGCAGGTAACTCTGCCACAGGCATGCCTCTCTATTTACAGACCAGTCCCCACATAACAGCCACTCACATAAATAGTAATAGTTGTGGTAGCACTGAGAAGAAACAAGGAGGGTTAATGCAGGTTGTCTCCACAAAATTACTTCTGTGTTGTCAGAAAAGCACAGTGAATTGTCACAGCAGGAGGCTGAGAAGATGGCGGGTATCGATTCTCCCAAAAAGTGGACATCAAATGCACTTTGTACACAGAAAGCCTCATTCACATTTTTACTGAACAGTTTTTCCAAGTTTGATAAACAGTTTTAGCCTGGGGCTGCAGACCTTCAAAGAGCCAGAGAAGATAAACAAAGCTGAATCTACGACAGGGCAGAGCAAAAAATGAACCATCTCCCTTTTAGTCTATACACATCCTCCGCATTCTTCATAGCGAGGGAGATGGTCATCCGTAAACACATTCTCCAACAGTAAAGCTATCCAGCAACACTTGTGCTTTTCCTGCAATGGCCGTGGCCAGGCTGCCTTAAGCCCCCTTCATGGGGCTGCCAAGAGGAGTCAGTGGTACACTGTGCAGCACTCGCAAAGCCCTCTCCCACGGCTATTAGTGACCATTCATCTGGGGAGCCTGGGAAAATGCCTCTCCAGCCTGCCGTGGCCATGGGGAAACAGGCTGGCAGGTGTTCCCTCCCTCTAAGCCCTGGCACCTGTGCAGGGAGAGGAAGAAGGAACCAGCTCTGCCATGGGCTAAAACGAACTCTAGGTACCACTTTGCCAGGGCTCCTCTAACTCCTCTGACTGGCAGGAAGACTCTGAAACACCAGGCTAAACCATACCCGAGCTCTGCCTCACAAACAGAGATCAATGTGGCTGTATCAATACTAAAAGTAGACGTAAGACATCTGGTAATGTGCTTTGGCAGTTTGAAATGGCATGCTAACTAAATCCGTGTAAAATGGGCCTTCTCAGTTTACACTCTACACATATGCACAAATATATGCCCCATTATAAACTACAAAATTAATATCCCCTTGAGTTAAAACAATACCAGAGCGAATGAAAATCAAGATAGTGCACAATCTGCACTGGAAGTACATGACATCTAATCTAACAGTTCAGGAAGACCATGTCTGACATGAACAGGTTTTCTGCAGAACAGTGGCATCTCCATAAAGATAACTGTGACGCTCTTTTTGTTGTAGAGCACAACCACCAACCTCTTTACTCGAATAACATATCGAATGACAAAAATGTATTTTTCAAAGCACAGAGAACCCATTATCCACTCATTTTCAATCTGTAATTACTCTGAGAAATGTGGGTGTGTTCAACACGGTCTACCAGGGAGAATGCAAAAAGGCCTCTCCCAAGCTCCCCTTCCCTGGGCTTCTAAGGTCTAACAAGTCCATTCTGCTTGTCCGGAGCCAAAATGTTTGGTGGGAAAAGTTCCCTCTGTTCATCTCTCTAAAAACATAAATAAATCACATCACTATGAGCTAATCATGAAGTCTCAAGTAGCCTGGGTAAAAAAAAAAAAGGGGGGGGGGGTTGGGGACTGACAGTTGGAAATTGGCCTCTGCAGCTGAGATTTGAAAAAATGGCTTGGATTTATGTTGGCAGAAGACATGGGATAAACCCCTCTCTGACATGTTCACTGGGTGCTATACACACACACATATGCACCCAACATAGCATAAGCACATAAATACAATAACCCATAGAGATAACTCCGATACAAACACTTGCACTAAAGGGCCTTGGAATGTTAAAAGCTGTTGATGGCTCATTTGAAGTGCCAACAGCTGAGGCTGTTACGCTGTTCTTACTGCTGTCTGTTGGCGGAAGCCCCTGTGATTTCACACTGGCACCAGCTCAAACACCGCCTCATACAAGACCCGCAGGCCCCCCTCCCATACCGTCCCACACATAGCACCACACTCCATCCGCCTATTCTTGGCCCAGACACCAGCACTACCCCGACACCTTTCTCTCTATATGCAACAACATGCATGTGCACGTGTTTCCAGCACATACACGTCTCACTTCGGGACATCCAGCTTTAATTCTGCTCTCAAATAACATAATGCTGCACACAGACACACACGGATGCAAATAGGTCTTCTGCTGAAACAGATACATGAAAAAAAAAAAAAAAAAAAAAACGAAAACAGCTTCCACTCCCTGCTATGGACAGTCTCAAAGTCCTGTGAGGATTAGCAGGTTAGCGTTTGACCTGCTTCCAGAACAGGCGACCCCAATACTTAATACCCACCCTGAGGTTTGCTGGGCTTCCCTCCCTAAGCCTATAGTCTGTCCTCCCCTTTTTATGGCTCCTGCCTGCCTGCTCACTTCTCACAGTCACAGTCTCCACCTTTACTGCTCTGCCGCCTTCCTCACATGGGACAATGAAAAGACCAAGAATGTCATTACACTCACTTAAGACCTTTAATAGGACTATAGCACGTGAACTGTGCAGGCCTGTTTCAGGCGCTATACCTTTTCATGTTCTGAGAAGGGGAAATTCTCAGATATGGTATGGAGTCATGTTCCACTGGTTACATTCTTCTTGGCAGAGTTGCAAGGAGCTTAATCATTTTTACATGCATATTTCACTGCTGAAATACTGATAGTCCCCCTTGTTCGTACAGTGGAGTGAATGTGTGCACGTAAATGTGTGTGTGTGTGTTTGTGTGGAGCCTCAGTCTGTGATCTCCATCATTAGACATGTCTGTCTCTCCTCAGTCTGTCATGGGGAATATGAGTCAGGCTTTTCAGTAACCTTACACTGTCAGCCTGTTCGCACCTTGCCCAAGGGGAGGATATATCTCTCCAACACACTATCGCTCCTTCTGATTCTCACTGCGTCTGATGTGTACGAGCGCCTAGTTGCATGCGTGTGAACCTGCTTACATTGACTCTATGTTTATCAAGACAATGACAAAAGTTGCACACGCATGTGTGTATAAAAACAAACGCACACACCGTGAATACACCGTTTAAGTGGAGGGGAGTAGCGTGAGAGGCAGAGCTGCAGCCACAGGAGAAACTTTATGGAGCTGACTGCCCTCTAATCCCACTCTCACAGTCAGGCCTGCCCTGCTGAGTGAGCCCAGTTTAACTGCCCTTAACTGCTACCTGTGACAAACCTTTCTGCCTTACAACACGCAGCTGGGGGTTCCTCTGAAGCTAGGCTTACAGTGCTTCAAAGGCATGTGTGTGGGTGGCTGGGGGAATGTACTCTCATTGGATGAATGTGGATGAACTGAATTGGCTTATTCACAGTGCAGCATAATTTATTGATATTTCTCTCTGTGTGTATGGTTGTATGTGTCAGGGCAACTGTTTTTAGTGTCATCCAGTTAGGTACAAGTACAGATAAACACAGGTGTGTCAACGTCACATTACCGAGGAGGGTAACAAAGATTAGCCATTTTAATGGACTAAACATCTTGCATGTACAAAAGCATCTGAGACGTGCCAAGTTAAACAGTGTAACACAATATAAAAACTTCTATCAGCTCTTGCCTCCGCTGGTTACACCCTGGGCGTAGATAGCCACCATGTCCCAACTAGTTCTGTTGTCTCTCCACCCACACTCTCCTCAAAAAGGTATCCTTGACATATTTTTTCAGTTTTGTAACTTCATTCCCATCCTGCTCACAGAGCTCAATGGCCCACTTCCATGCAAAGTCATATCTCCACACCGACGTCCAAGTGAATAAATAATGGTTTTGAGTTCATATCCAAAATAAACCATTTCACTCAAGAGTTAATGACAGACACACCTAAGACAAGGAAAGGGAAGACAAAGATGACTGCATTCCAGAGGAATGAGCAACAGTGAATTCAGAACAGAGTAAATATAATGTGTGTGGATTATCAAACAACAATGTAATTGTATTGATTAATATTCCAAGTAAACAGATGAAAAAGCCAATGACAATAATGGATTGTAAAGAACGAATTATACTATGACAGCTACCCATAATATTGAGCCGTGGTGCAGCGTAATGAGAGTCACATGATGGTGAGTTACCTTTCGCAACAAAGGCCGGAGCAGGTGGCAGCTCCCTCTTCTGTTTGAGCCGTCTTCTATTGTGGAGGGACTCTGTGTACTGCTTAACCCTCTGGTCCACAGCATCTTTAACCAGGGCTGTAACCTCCTACAAACAGTGTGGAGATATTTTTGTGCATCAAGATGCTGAGAGAATGAAAGTTTTGATTTGGCAGTACCACGTGAAAGGCCTGTAAGGCAACAGACTCCACAGGTGGCAAGGTGGAGAGACGGGAACAGTTTTGCAACAATGAAAAACCCAAAGAAGAAAAGACAGAGAGCTCAAAGTCATTTTAGATTCCACGCTGCTGCTGTCTTTTGAAAAGGCCCCCAGGCGAACAGAAGCCATATATTCACTCACACACTTATTCACACACACGCCCTTCTCCCTGCGTCTGTACCTCGATGTGGTCCGTAGTAAACCAGCTGGCGTCCTCTTGGCCGCCCAGGGGCAGTACGTGGAGATCCACCAGCACGGCAAAGTTCCCACACTGTAACACAAAGAGGAAGGACAGCCACAGGTTGCTGAGGGGCATTGAGCTCACAGACAACAAAGGAAATCAGAGTGTGGGTGATTGACAGCGAGACAAACCACAACGGCCCCCTATGTCCTCAAACATCACCCCAGGCCTCTCACAGTAAGTGCCCTCCCTCCTGCTTCTCTGTCTAGCCATCTCGCTACCAATCTCTTAAAAAAAAACAAAAAAATAGTATAGCCCTGTCTCCTCATGTTTCCCTCTCTCTCAGCGTAAAAAGTATTATCCTGTTCTATAGGCTGTCACTGCCTCAGGTCACAACAGGCTGCACAGAATAGTCTAAAGATGTACCACATAAATGAGGATTATCCTATTTTGTACAAGAGTGGTAATAAAACTTAGATCTACCCTAAAGCACTCCATGTTTCTGCACTTCTGCACTACCACTTCTGAGTGGTGTAGAAAGCTGAGTGGCTGCAGAGTGGATTCCTGAAGCACTACGTCATTGTGTCAACGACAATAAGCTACAAGGGACAGGGAGGCCAGAAATGCCGCGGCTGGTTAAGTTGCTGTTACATCTTTCTCAGGCTAGCCTGATTATGGTTTACACATGAGTGCAAAAGCTGCCCGCTGCACAGAGCAAATGGATGTGGGTCTCGTGTGAACTTCGCCTCTCCCTGGACAAGGAAGTAATGGATGGACTGAGACCACCCACAACATGACACAGAGGAGCAACAAGTACTGCCCTAAAACCCAGTGTGATAATGAAGCAAAAAAAAGCATTGAACTGAATGGGGTAGCAAAAATACACAGTCATATAAAGACAAAACCAGACACTGATTTCAAGCCCACAGTGTAGAACTGAAAAAGAGTCTGGACAAACAGAAGAGGTTATTCATTTAGTAATAGGGAATACTTATGCACACTAAAAGCTTTGTTTTGAGCCAGGCTCGTCCCCTGGGCTGAAGTATCGCAGACAGAATGACTAAATTCTACAACCCAGACTTGAGGGATGTTCCTACAGCCTCGCTCTCAGGATGACGGGAGAGAATGAATGAACAGGGTGTGTTTGGAAAGGCCCCTGCTACTTATGTCCTAATTCTGGACACAAGTCTACATTTCCCAGCTCCAAACTCTGTCCAGTTGTCTCCTCCTCTTCTTTGGAATGAGTTGGGTTAGCTCCTTTCTTAAAGGAGGAGATTAATAGGCATTAAAAGTCTACATAATGGCTCAGAGCAAATCTGTCTAATATTTTGAATTTTTTTCCCATAACAGCATTTTCCTCTCTCATTGTCTTACTGAAAATCATAATTGTATTGAAGCTGCTTCTCTTACTTCTTCTTGCAGGTCAAATAGAGGATAGGGCGCCACCATATGACTGATCAGTGAATGTTTCAGTCTGTTTCAGTAAAAGCTTTTTCTGTTCCTCTGCAAAATATGTCAAGTCCTAATCCCCTAATGTGTGCCAACTTGTAGTAAAGTATGTCTCAGCATCAGTGTCACCAAGATGAATGGGAAATTAATGTTGTTATAGTCTCTTATAAAGACAGTGCATTAATCTGTGATGCTCTGACTCATCCCTCCATGTCTTGAAATGAGTCAGAGCATGATGGACTACAAAAGTCCAAACATCAAGAGCCACAAAAATAGAAAATTGATAAGCAGTAAATATTCTCTGCACAAAACACAATAATAACCAGCTGTCACTTTCACAAAGGCAAAAACACCACAGACCAGAACAGAACAGAGCCCCCTCCCCTTTATGTGCCAGCTTCTTGTGTATAAAATATGTGCATGTTGCCTGTCAGCATCAGCTCGTCCCTATAGATCAGTATTCTCTCCATCCTCTGCCCTTTGTCTCACATCGGTCCACGGATGACTGGTGGCCTCAGCTGACTGCCCCCAACAATTACCAGTGTGTGGGAGAGCCTAGCAACAGAGGGTCAAGACCTTGTCAATCGAAATGGGGACCCACTAGTGGACCACAGTGGTTTCTTGGGGTTGGACATGCTGGATGTGTTTGAGTTTGTAGATGTGTTTTTGACCGTGTTTAGACCTAAGAATTACTTTAGAAATGTATATAGGAACTCTGCCACTCTCTGCATGAGTTACCAGTTTACCTGGTTTAATAGCCCTGCGGTGTTTCTAATATTCTGCTCCCTACATGTGTGTGAAGCCTCACAGGGAGCACATTAAATCTTTCAGGACTGTATATGGCTCAAAATTATACAAACTCTAAAGAGTGACACAAGGTTAATTAGATCAATATCTTGGAACGAAGGGAGCAGTACAGGGTTTGGAGCGCAGCCCTTATTGAGAAGCACACCAGGGAGAATCCCCTAAAGTGGTTTCTGAACTTCTGATTGTGTTTTGGGCTGAACGCCAGACATCTAGCAAGCCTTAGACTAACCTCCTTTTATCACATTAGAGCAGCAGACAGGACTCGACTGGGAACTGGACATTAATGATAAACATTGGTCTGCCCCTTACACAAAAACAGCATGTGATTCCCTGAGCCTCTCAGGAATGGGGGGGATTTTGTCAGGAATGCAAACTAATGCAATCACACTAATGAGAAAACAATTAATTTGTCCAGCAAATCTGGCGGTCGGCTGGAGGTGCAAATTTACCTCTAAAGTGTCAATCTTTGAGTCCAGACTGAGCTGTTTAGGTGCAGCTATCGGTGCTTTTACAAAGGACATTTGTGTTGAGTGTGGCAGATAAGACAAAAAAGCAGCAGAATCTAATTTTACACAAAGGCTCTGACTACAATCACATCATGTGGTCTAAATTTGTCAACTCCCAGCACAAAGACTGACCAGTGGATCTCTAAGCTGAACTCTGCCATGAACTATGACCTCCGTGTACCCCCCCTCCCCCCCAAAGCCCAGCTATGGTCCCTCTTTAGCGAGAGCTCAGCAAGCAGCCTAATACTTTGTAGATGTGGTAATACAGACCACAAGAACCCTATCTTCCTTGAGCAAAGTAATCTGAAAGTACCTAAAAAACCCAGTATGCTCACTGAAGCTATCCTGTTTTGCGTATTTTGCTTTGACACATTTAAGACGATACTCTGAGCAACTGTCGCTGTTGTTGGAAAGAAAGGTTTGATAAAGGGCCAAGTTCTGGAGGAAGTTACTCTTTTCATACACACTAAAGTGGGCCAGCACTGCTTTGTCCTCAGTCTTGCACAGGCTTTTTAGAGTTATGAACAGAGGCTGAAGGCTGAATGAGAGGCAGCAAGGAGCGCTACTTAATACCAAATCCTTTATTGTGCCATCTTTTGTGTGCCGTCACACACTGAATGAATAGCACTGAGTCTTCCTGCAGGCGAAGCTCAACTTCTCTATCCTAATTCTCTCCACTGCCAATCTGATAACTATGACCTGCAGGAAAAAAAGACCTAACAAAGACAAAAAAATTTGAAACATTTGAGACAAAAGTTTCCCGTAGCACAACATCAGTAACATCCTCTATATATACTTTATATTTCGTGTCTGTAAATAAACAACTCCTGACTCAGACTCACTGATGTCTCCTTTCCCTTTTCTGGTCTTCAGAGCTCTGGTCTATATCACTCTCAGTTCCCAAAACACTCTCTACCTTCCCTTATCTCTCTCCCAGACCCGGCTCTCCATCCTCCCGCCTGTGCTGCTCCAAGTTGGGCACGGGGCCCAAACTCTATGAGCAGCTTCACCCGCCTCCCCACCTTGCTGCCCTTTGCCATTGCTATCGCGCCGTATAAGAACCAGACCTTCTCGGACTGCACTTAGCTCAGAGGCTAACACTAACCAGCCACAGATGTTTACATTGGGAGAGAAGGGGCAGCAGATGCGGTCTCACTCAATAAAACTTGCATCTCTCCCCCTCTCCCTTTGTCTCTCTCTTTTTCTGACTTTCTCTCTCTTTCCTGCAAGTCTGCAAAGAACCCAGGGGAGCTCTTTAGATCTGTGGGTGTGACAACCTTGCTCTCAGGCTTTATTTGCCTCATTCCCAGCTCTCTCTGTGCTGTGAGTCACCTGGGTTTCCCCTTTAAAAAAAAGACATTTCTCTTTTCCAATTTTTCAAACTGCCAGATACTGAGCAGTGAAGCTAGAGACTTGATTATTACTGAGGCAAATGTTATTTACAGATAGAGTGCAGAACTGTTTTGCATGCAAAGCTCCCTTCATTCAGGTGAATGTTAGCACACCTGAGTCCTCTTTATTTGATGATAAAAAGAGACACAACCCAGGAGTGGAATTCCAGCAGCAAGAACAGACAGGAATATCTCCAGGTAACACACGGCAAACGAAACTCAGGCAGTTACATCCTTGAGAAACTGGTAGATAGACAGAAACAGCAGGCAGAGAAGTGTTTGGCCTCATTAGGAAATGTGAATTCTATGAGGCAATGTAGTGCAGTGCTGAGATGAAAGGGGGCTTTTCTTTTCTTCTTCTTCTTCTTCTTTTTTTGTTACTTCTGTCACCTTCTCTTGTTAAAGATTCCCCAAGCTGGAAAGTGTCAAAATGTTTCTAATCAGACTGCAATGATTTTGTACAGAAGCATGATGTGTGGTCCGATATGAGCTCATCTACAGAGTGACAACAACACTAAACAGCACATAAACCTCTGACATTAAACTGCTCTGTGATACCTCAAACATTTTATTCTTAAAAAACACTTTGGTCTCCGTCTCAACCTACTACATTAGACGGTTAGAAAGTCAGCAGTGCATGTTGCTAATAGAAGGCAGATTGCAGGGTTCTGCAGTGGTAATGTCCTGGCAGAGAGCAAGCGCTTCAGTGGATCAGCGTTTTAGCCCGCAGGCCCTTTTCGGGAGGTCTGAGAAGTGGCAGGTCACTATATAGTCTAAGCCTATTTAAGAAGGAGCATACCAGCACCTCCTGCAGTTCCACAGGCCAGGGAGGGAGCTGCTTTGAAAACATTTTAGGAGAAAGGATCATAAAACACACCGCTGAACAGCCTACAAAACATGGCATGGGGAATCCAAGAACATAACTCCTAACTGCCTCAATAATCCTCGCTCTCTGTGCAAGCCGGCAAATAGAGTTTGCAACATGCCTTTGAGACAACATTCTCTCTGTGCAGATATCTGTTCTTAAATACTCTGAGAAGTTAATTCATTCATTAAAAAACATGGGGGATAGTGGTGTTTGTTTTGCAAAAGAGGAGCCCAGGGTAGCGCCTTAAATGCTATTGTTTGGACTGATCCCTTCTAACATACTTGTTTGTGGTTAGTTGGTTAAGCATGGTAGAGGCTGTGTGCATTTTCTCAGGCAGTGTAACACAACAGTATCATTATGTGCCCAGTGGGAAGGAACCTTCCGTGAACCTCCAGGGTTTTACTCTCCCACAACCAACTGACGGGGGGTGTCAGGGCAGCCTGTATGCAGGCATGCATATGAAACAAATAAAGAGGAGTGAATGCAATATCTGGTCAACTAGGCACACATGGCATTATGGAGGATGTGAGAGATCAGCGCAAATGTCTGCAGCCCTCGTCCGAAACTCTCAATAAATGAAACATCAACAAAGGAGAGACCAGTGGCTTTCCCTGCACTTAACAAAAACATCTGATGTGCATTATATCTGACAGAGCATCAGACTCAGGATGAACAGCTCGGCTTTTTAAAGGAATGAGTTTCCTCTGCTCTGTGTCGGCGTCCATTGACAAAAGGCTCACAGGGAGGCAGTCAGTTGAGATTTACAAAAGGTGACCAGAAACTCTGAATAACATCTTCTTAGGGGTGAATAACAACATCAGAATGTGGAGATAAGACAGTTCACACATGTATCTGTACCTCCCCCTAGTGGCCAAATAATTTGCTTCTGAGGAGGAGAATACAACAAATACTGGCAAAACACAAATTGAAAAGGAATATTAATACTGTAAATGTTAGAGAAGCAAGCATTTATTGCTGTGTTGCACATTTTCCCTAACTTCACAACAGCTTTTCAGTGGTTTAACATAGACCATAATAACTTAAACCACTTGCTGGAAGTAGTGTGTGAAGCAGTTCTACTGTTTGGCAGTAGCACAAACACAGTTGTTTATCATGAATGCTGGCAATAGAAGCTGAAAACCCTTAATCAAATGCAGATTCATCTTATTCTTTATTCTTTAGCATCTTGTGTGCATTCTATGTGGGAAAACATTTTGTTTAAAGTAATTATGAGGTTTTGTGGTCAGTGAAAGCCGCACAAAATCTCCTTTGACCAGGAGCACAATATTTTCTAACATATGACATGTTCACAAGATACTAAAAAATATGATTAACACATGTTTAGATGATAACCTTTTACTTATATTTAAAAGTTTTCATGCCAAACTGGACACTGGGTTTTATGAGGTATCAAGGGCTATCTAAGTTTGTTTTTCTGGGATGCATTTTGAGTTTTTGAATGCAGTTTCCTCTAGGTATGTTCATTGAAATAACACCAGAGTGTACAGTATATTTATTTAATGCAGCGTCGCACTATAAGGGTCTGTATACTATATATTTCGTTTTCACTCACCTTGATGACAAATTTGAGAGGAGCCATTGCAGTAAACACAGCAATCAGTTTCACCTGAAACAAGTATATAATCATGGATTAGCCTAAAAACAACTCTCCAATGATTATACATTGTTGAGAACATACAGTAAAAAAAAAAAAGCTTAGTTTACCACCCTCCTAGGAAAATAACCCCTAGCTGATCATTGCTACTTGAAATTACTGTGGAGTACCACAGACCTGGTTTATAGCGACCATACCCATATATTCCTGCTACATTCATCTGTTGCAGTGCGACACATTATTCAGTTTCTTACAGATATTTATTAGGCTTCTTGTAAACGCATGTTTTGACCTGGTTGTGCAGTTCAACCTACACTACATTGCGTGGCTCCTGCAAGTACAGTTAGATTAAAACTTAAGCATTTTAGCCGCACAATAATAGACTTTATCTGGTTGTTGCAACGACAGGGTTTAATAGTATCGAGTGGTTTATAGGTTCAACTCATTACCGCTTTGAAACACCAGGATGGCTCTGATGTTAAGACATACTTAGCAAAGCGACACCCTAACTACACGACAAAAGCGTAATGAACAAATATTGGTATAATGTTGTGTAAGTGCGTTAAACAGTAACAAAAGATTTCATACCGCCAACGGATTTGAAAGTTTGTCAAGCGAGACGGGGCGGCAGGAAATGACGCCACATCCCGTTTGTAGTCCTATAACGGCAAAGCCATTCTGACTCGGCTGCTTCGGCGGCTTTCTGACGACAAAAAATACATCAGAAACACTGAATGAAGAAGCTAAACGGCCACCCTCCTCTGTTACAAAGCGGAGAACTGGAGTTAAGAATGTTTTAGACGATTTTCTGTCTTGACAGCAACAATTTCTAACGATCAGAGATATGATGCGACTGTTATTCGAGTAGGACCCAACGCTCTGACCGCTACCATGGAAACGAGTTGCGTACTGAAAAACCCTTTTTTTAAAACGCCGGCGTATACATTGTCAAATAGTGTATAAATATTAATTTGACAAAATGTAGCCAATATTATATAAAATAAGCGTAATTTTGTTTGATTTAGTGCGCTAAATAGCGGTTATATGCAAAACATTTGCGTTATTTTGGTCAGGCAATGCTGTAGGTCTCCCTATCCGAGTCTTCGCAAGCAAAGGCGCATAACATGGAAGCATATGTAGTAATAACGCTATAACTTGTCTTGACTTAACTTGGTGTTAAACGATATGACAAGCGACAAGGTGAACTTGCTTTACAAGTGTTTCGAAAAATTTAGCAGCGTAAATGATGTCTCGACTCGTCAAGAAATCTCCATCTGTATGTACTGATCTGCCACTGGACGACACTGATATTTGTAGTAAGTTTAGATTGCTGAGGCAGCTTCTGTCATCTTGTTTTGGTCCTACAGGTAGACTGAAACAAGTTCATAACAACATCGGAGGGCACGTTGTTACCACTTCGACCTCCTCGGTTCTCCTTCCAGCCATTTCGTCCTCACAGCCTCTTGTCAATCTGATCAAAACCTCGATTCTCAACCACGTTTCTCGTTTCAGTGACTGTGGTTTGTTTGCTGCCATTCTTTGTTTGGATCTTATTGAGCAAGCAAAGCAATCTGGCCTCGGAGGAAATGTGTCTATCAGACTGAATAAGCACTTGCTGAGTCTGTGCACCAGTTACCTCCAACGGGAGGACTGTGGTTGCAAAGTGAAACTGGACTTTTGCAGCAGCCAGAACCTGGTCACATTAGCTCGCAGTATTATCTCCAGCAAACCAGCGTGTGTGCTAACAGAGCAAGAGACACTTCACATCAGCAAGTTGGCTGTGCAAGCCTTTTTGCTGACTGTTCCTTGTGACAACCCAGGTACAGTCACACTGGGCAGAACAGTGACTGTCCCTGTTGAGGGCCAGTCTGTGCTAAACTCTGCAGTGTTTCCAGGTTTACTGTTGGACATTACTGATGCTTTTTGCCTCAACAAGCCAGAGAACCAGAATCCAAATCCACTGCGCGTGGTGTTGTTCAGTGCATCCCTCGCTGGAGACCTTTCTGAACTAGGAGATGGGATAATTGAGGTGCACCCAGGTGTAGACACAGACTCACAGATCCTGGATCAGCTCCTGGAGCTCGGCAAGCAGGCAGTTAAAGATGAGGTGCAGCTCTTTGCATGCCAGAAGGTCATCCACCCAGTCCTGCAACAGTACCTGAGGAGTCAAGGCATTATTGTGATAGAGAGACTGGGAATCACTCTCATGGAGCCACTTATTCAGCTGACAGGTAGGCATGGAAACTTTATTTTTAATGCTGGTAAAGATCATCACATTGCATGTATAGTGATATTGTTAAAGTAATGTAACAGATGTAATATTACAGAACTAAAGATATGTCTCTCAGCGTATATATGTAGCCTTAAGGAAGCACTGGAATAAGCACATGTGTGTTACATAAACATAGTCTCCCGTCCAGGCAGTATATACCTGTATATCTGTGTGAGAGATCCTGTTTCACATCTGGCTATTTTAACAAATAGGTGCTCAACCTGTGGCCACGTTACATACAACACTCCCAGTCAAAGCCTATGGGAGGGTGAGGGACATCAGTGTAAGGCAGTTTGGATCCAAGACAATGCTGCATTTACACCCTGCTGGGGAGTCAGCAGTCTGCACAATGGTCCTCTGCCACAGGAACGAGACAATGCTATGTGAGCTGAAGGTAAGACGAAGCGAGGAGTGTTCAGTTTATAACACCGGATGGATCTCTCTCCCACTAAGTGTTGTACTAACGCAAGCAAGGTGGAGAGATTCAGTTCTCTGATGAAACCATCCTCTACCTGCCATCAGATATTTAAAGGTTATTTTGAGACACCTAAAAAATGATTTTACACACAAACATTAGCTGAACTGATGTGTTAGTGTCTGTCTGTTAAAGGTGGTGTGCCAGAAAGCAGAAAATGTGTTGAGGCTCAGCCTAAAGGAACCATCTGCCTTACTCGGAGGTGGGTGTACTGAGACCCACTTAGCTGCTTACATCAGACACAAGGTGAGATCCAATACTTACTATTTAAACCAATCTGTATTTATTGATTTCACATCTTTTCACTTCACTCTCTTTAAAACCTTTCTTGTTATATTTTCGTCTTAGAGCCTGCATGAAGTAACAGAGTCTGCGTTAGGGTGCTCACAGACTGAGTACCGTCTTGGTGTGGAGAGATTCTGCCACTCTCTGGAGTCTGTGGCCACAGCGCTGGAGCACAATGGTGGGAACTCCTTAATCGATCTGACTCATGCTCACCACTGGACCCTCCCTGCAGATGTCACAAGAGGACATATGGAGGATAGTTTGGGCTTTTGTGGCTGTGGACTGGTGGGAAGTAGCCCAAGTAATAAGTGGACTTATCTCAACACTAAATACACAGAGTTCTCGCCTGCAACTCTGTCTAGAGACACTACTGTGCAGCCACGCGTGCTGGACTCCTTCACTGCTAAACTCAATGCATTACATGTGGCTGTAGAAACTGCTAATCTTGCACTAGATGTGAGATATATAATTCAAGATGTGAACTAGTAGAAAAGTTTTTTTTGTCTAGCGTTGGATTCTAGTTTGTTATGGTCAAAGTGAGGAAAGAAAGCTGTTTTCACTTTTCAGAGGCACAGTTCAGGTACCTTTATCCTATTGCTGTAGTCTTATGCTTAACCTCTATGTTAAGTAATTGACTAATTTGTCAGTAATATTACTAAAAAAATACAGATTACTATTAATAATCTGTCACCTTTTTGTTAATTTCATCTGTACAGGCTATCCAAAAAACGTTTCTAATTCAATTCATTCAATTTAAAAGGACTTTTTAATGATATCTGAGAGAGTATACAAGTTTGATTTACAAAAATGAAGCTTCTATGGAGCAATTTATCAAACCATCACAATATCCTGTTTGTGCTGCAGCTGCCTTTGGTCAGCACAAGGAGGTGCTGCAACAGATGCAGCCACACTGTATTTTTTTGCCAACATAGACTATAAATATCTGAAGTTACAATCAGAGTAATGAGATATGCTGTTATATACATTAGTTTTGCATATTGTGGATAAAAATAAACCGTTATTTCTTGTCACAAATCTCTTCCTATGTGCACCAAGTTATTCTGTCAGTGTCTGTTTGCAGGTTTCTAATGGTGTTGTATAATACTATGTAGTAATAGCTATGTTTGACTGCAAGCAAAACACATTCTTCCAGTAAAATGACTGTAATTTTCTGCTTAAAAATACACCAACAGGAGAACAGATTTCTTTGCTTATCTTCTGCTGTCAGTTCAACTACTGCCTGTCCTGACAAGATGTCCACCGGGTGCTTTTTCTCTCAGAAGATGAATGGAATTAAAGCCTTTCGTAACTTGGGATAGTCTTTGAATTTCTCTTGGTAAAACCTGTAACAGAGAGAGGGGGAGATAACCATCACTTTGAAATGGCATGTGATAATAGTGGTAGTTTGACAGGCAAGCGTGTTGTGTCAGGATTGCTCAGCTTTGTGGGAACATCTTAGTCACCTGTGATGGTAATAGGCTCTTGGTCCGATGAAACTCAGGCTAAACAAGGCAAACGACAGGGCCGGAAGGGACCAGGTGGCCACGGCAAAACCAAACCACTCCACGATCTCTCCTAAGTAGTTGGCACCAGACACATATTCAAACAGACCTCCTGCAGGAGATTAAGAAAACCACAGGTCACCACGGGCACAGAATTGAGGTAAATTTTGTAACCTCTGTTTCTTACCTGTAGGAATCTTGTAAATGACTTCTCCTGGTTTCCTCAGTTTACGTAGAATATGGTCACTGTGTATATTGATGGCCATTCCCACGTAAAACAGTACTAAACCTGGAAGAAATACTGACTTAAAAACTATTACATTTCATGATTATATATATGTATTTTATGTTCTAAAAATTACTTCAAATGAGCAAAGAAAAAACAGTGCTCCTACCAGTTTTATAGCGATAGTCAGCTGACCATTCATCATCAAACTGAGCACAGTGCAGCAGGTAGTGTCCCTGCAGGAAACCATTCAGGGAGCAGAAGAAACCTGCTGCCACCATCACACCCAGTGGGAAAGGCTTTCCTCTGGTCAGCAGGGAGTAGACAAACGTCCTGTGATTGACGAGCAGATAGAAGATACAGTAGGTGGAAAAAGAAGAGGGTAATACTTCTCTTTACCCAAGCTGGTACAGCAGAGAATATGTTTTACAACAAAGAGGAGGGATTTTTCGTAGGCATTTCATAGGCCCTGATGCATTCCTCACAGTGTTTTTGCCTTCAGATTATAACAGCAGGAGATCTCATTTTCAAAGCTCCTTTTTCCACTGTCTCCATCTGCAAAAATGTTTGTAATTTTGTTCCTGCACTGACTTACAAAGTAGCTGAATACAAACTGTTCGTTCAAGTAGCTGCAGGTATGCTGGCAAAATAATGAGAACAGATGATAGTGATAGATGATGATGATAACTTGTTTTTTGTCAAGAAACACAAAATGATGGGCTGCAATCATTATTAACCATGCATTAAGAACAGGAGTTTAAACTTTAAAAACATTCAGTCTGTTTCCTGTTTCACTGATTGATCTTGTTATGAATGCTAGATCCATGATGATCCATACGATTAAAAACAATGAACCTCATCAAACCAGTGTGACAAGTAACAGATATTTTGAATGAACAGCGGTGTACACACACCATCCCAGGCTCGCGTCGCTGTTTTTACCTTAGAAAGTAGTGCGTGCAAAAGGTCCCAAGCAGCAGGTACTTCCCCACACTGGAGGGTTTGTGCGGGGTAAGTGTTAAAAGTAAGGGGATGAGGAGAGCTGGCATCTCCTGGAGGAACCAGGCTAGTCTGGCTGGGACTGTCCTGGCCGGAGGAGAGACCACCATGTGGCGCCCGTAGGAGGTTTGCGTCTTCCTGTGATGGACAAAGTGCCAGAGTCCTATCAGGATGATCCCACAGCTGAGACAGTTGACCAAGTCCCCATGGCAGCGCATCTTGCAGGTCTGCACCTCAGAGTCAGTGAGCGCTGTAGTAATCTTTCTTGCTTATACTTATGCTATCTTATGCTTCTGGATGAAGTTGAATGGATCATAAAAGCCTCTCTGACTCCTCCCAAAGCAAAGAGAGAGGTGTGTCAGCCTACAGTAACATGAGAGTGCTCCCTATTTCACAGCCTGGGTACAAACATCACTAGAGGTGAGGTTATGTTTACCCTTTCCACCTAGGAATGCAAGTGCTCATGTTAAGTTGTTGAATTTCCCAAAGGTCCAATAGGGGCAAACAGAATTTAATGGAATATTGTAGTAAGAATAACATCAGATGCTAGAAATCTGCCTGGGTCTGCAGTTCCCCGCTGCATACCTGCTCTGCCTGTCCATCTTGTTCACACAGCAGAGCATTTGCAGTGATCTCAACCATACTCTTTATGAAAGAGTAGGTGGAGAGCACTTGAGCAGGGGGACTGACTAAATTCACCATAACTTCACAGTGAAGTCCAGATGCAGAGTTTGCTAACTGGGTGTGCACATACTACATAATCAGTAGGTGAATGATAAAAAGATTCCCTGATATACAACTGTTCCTCTAATAATCAGGGGGATTCTGTATTTTGTGAGCTGTGATTATACATTATATGAAAACTGAACCAGTGCTGTGTTTGACATTCACTTATCCAACATAATCCATCAACTAGGATATTTCTTATCAACTACAGCGTGTACTATACAACCTCCTGCCTCCAACTGATGCTAGTCTGGAGTCACTTTAAAGGCAGCTGCAGCATTTGGGTGGCCTTATTGCTGCAAAACCTCATGCATGTTGTCCCAGCAACTATATTCAATAATTAAGTGTCAGCTGCAGGACACATATTTTCATAATACACTCAATTATGCTGTTAGTGATTTGACGTCAGTGGGCAGAATTTAAAAAAAAAAAGCAATTAACTGTTAGAAAATCTGGAAATAAAGTAAGCAAAGTGTTTCCAGAGGTGTTGATTCAACTTTGTTTCTGATATGTAGCCTTCCCTCACTGATAGAAGAGGACGCAAACTCCAGCACAACAGCACTGAACAATATAATCTCCATAAGAAGAGGATTTTGTTTCAGACTGCATTAATTTGAGCTAGGTGTACCTAATAAACTGCCAACTATAAATACAGTCTCTGGACAGTTTTTAGTTCCTGAAATGAAGGAACTGTGTGTTAATTTCACAATATTCCTCCAACCACCCAGCACCATCTGCTGGTGACATTTCTCAATATCTCCACTGTAAATGGACACTGGATAAACACAGTAGACATGTATTCTAACTAGGATACTAGTGAGTAATGTAGACATTAGTAGTATACAGTATGCAGCACTGCACTGCAGTTCTGCCTCACACTTTGTATGCTGGGTGGAAAAGTGCACAGTTTACATCTGTTGCAGTGCTTAAATTAGAGGTGGTTATTAATCTTTTGCAACTCTGGAGGAGTAAACAACATGTTCATTTAAGCCAGTGATTAAAAATAAAATGTATAAACCAGGCCAACATTCTGTGTGATTGTAAATACTTGAAGAACAAGACACCAGAGCAGACATGCTTTTCAGTACATTTTACTTGTTTTGTAACATGAATCCTCGGCCTCATCTGAAGAGCCTTGTGGGATGCTTTGTCAGTGGAACCTGAGATCAAAACAACTCCATTGATGGAGTAGTTAAGTAGTATATTTTAGGTTTGTGACGTGTAAGTTCCCATTCTCTAAGCAAGAAAAAAAATCATAATAATACAAAAAACCATTTCTAAAAGACAAACAAAGATCCATAAACAAAAAACAGTGTTGAGGTTCAGCCTTTGTCTCTCTCTACAGGAATGAGGTGAGGTGGAGAAAACAGAACACCACTCCCTGCTGGAGAAAGGAGATAACAGTTGGTGCCATTTTAGACCAACAGATGAGAGGGACAGGTCAAACACTCCCGGAGTGCTGGGTGAGCTGGAGACAATTGTCGGGCACTGGGCAAAAAAGGGGGGTGGGGAGTAAGGGGGGGTACATGTGGAAAAACAAAAACTGAAAATACACATTCTAAAATAAGACTAAAAGTGAGAATACGCTTTATATGTATATGTGCAACAGTGATAAAAGGCACAATAGCACAGTGTGTCATGCTTAACTAGTTTCCCTTAAACGTCAGAGGTCAAGTGAGTCTGGGGATTCATCTTTCAGTCTGTGCTCACTTGGTTCAGCCAGATATCGTAGCTTAATGCTTATGGTGCCAAGAGAGGGGGACCAATGTTAGAGGACTGCATCATTTCAATGGGAATACTTGACTTCAGCAGCAAAAGTCAGTCAGTGATGAGTGATGTGACTGTCATGTACTGTCACTGAAAGCCTGTACTGCCACTATGAATCACCAGGTTTTGTGTGCAGTTTGTTAACCTATGAAAATATTACAGGCAGCTGGACTACACAGCTAGCTACTAACTGTGAAAAAGATTCGTTTCATTTTCATTTCTTTTCTTAATGACTGTGACCATTTTGCTTGACTTTTCATAAATTCATGTTGTTGTTTTTTACAGGTTCACATCCAATAAATCCAAAATAGAGCAGGGAGCAACAGCTGTCACTTTCCTGGACAGATTTTTAAACCTAAATGATTATGACTGTGCCCTGATCTTAAAACTTACTTCCTCAAGAGTGAGGTGAATTCTCATTGACTGAGAGGTAACAAAACTGGGAAATAAGGATGAAGACTTTAAATCTTCCCAATAACATTTGGCATTCTTAAATCAAAACATATTAACAAAAAGACATGTTAATTATTAACTAGTAAACAGATTTAGTAACACTTCCTACAATTTAAGCAGACCGTCTATGCCTTTATGACCTTGCTACTTTGTTCAGGCCAAAACAAAAACTCTGCTGAATAAGTAACAAAAGACATTTTCTACAAGACTAGCAAAAAAAAAAAAAGGAAATCTTTGCTCAAGTCTCCTATACGGACAATTCAATAACTACAGAGATTCAAGGTGGCAGTGTAAACAAAGACTAGAGGTGTCAAGTGTTGGAGTCATTTACACAATATCCAGCTTTGATTACATTTTGGTGGCACCCACAGCTGCAGTCTGGCCCTAGTAGAACATATCTATAATGCTACAAGCGTATAATTGGAATCTGGGAGCAGTGTTGCACGCACTAATTTAACGGGTAAACCATGTTGTTGGCTTTAGAGCTAAATGGACAGCACTGCTTTTCATCAAGTCTACACACTACTTGAGTAAATACTCACATCTAGTAAAACTACTAAAAAAGGGAGAAATAAAAGGAATATAATATGAGTAAACGATAATATTTAATAAACTAATATGAGAGTAATAATGTTTTTGGTTTTGTACAGTAGGGGGTTAGTGAACTTTGTTGCAGCCCTTTGTTAGCAACTACAATATGTTATGAGACAGTAGTAATTACCTATGACACTTTTCAAAATTTAAGTTGCATGTAGCTTAAAGCAGTCAGTCAAAAGACTCGTTTCATTTTCATCTGGCAACATTTCAGTATTCTCCATTAAGATCTGCAGTTTTATTTTCATTCCTTTTCTGAGGCAAATTACATGAGCACAGATTGCCAAGAGTCCAAATGTAAAGATTTCATTACAACTCATCATCTTTTGTCAGGAAAAGAAAAAGGGACTAAGACAGAGGTGTCAAACTCAAGGCCTGCCACTTCATTTTATGTGACCCAAAGACTATGATCATTATAAAATACAAGTTGAAGTTGGTGGGGCTTATTATCGATGGCGTGCCTGCCATGTGTAGTAAATAACTGGCTTGGTTGGACTGGTGAAAGTGAAGTTATTATTAAAACTAATAATAATTGATTGCAGAGGAAATTATGTGGTATGAGAGAGTAGATACATTTAATATAGTCTTATAGTTAGAACTGGCCCTTTGAAGTCAACCACAATGGTGACGTGGCCCCGAGATGAAATTGAGTTTGACACCCCTGGACTAAGAGGACAACTACAGTCCTTGCAAAAACCCAAATAAGATTTCCCCCTCCCCAACGCTTACTCGGAGCCAAATCAATATGTACTCCTCACATTTCCTCAAACCATTTGCTCCAACATAATCTCAAAACTGCACTTCAAGCAAAATGTATCAACCAAAAGCTCTGAGACACACTTCAAACTGAGAGAAAGGTGGAGGAGAGCCGAGGGAGAGACAGAGAAAGAAGACTGTATTGGCTTTCGAGTGTGTAGGTCCTTCCTGCAAATAGTGGGCATAACTGGGGAGGTGGGGCGGGGTGAGAGGGAGGGTGTCAGGGTCAGGTTATGGCGATAGATAGTAAGGACAGGACGGCGCTGCAGTGGCCCCTGCGAAAGTCGACCTCAATGAACGATGAGCGCCCCAGCAGCGTAACTCACGGAGCTGTCCTGCCAGTTCCTGCACTCACTTGACTGGGCGTAGTTCAGGAAAGTGAAGTTCATTTCTAAACCAGACTTCCTCAGCTCAGCCACAGCCTGCAAAACAGAAACATCCATTTGGTCACGGATTCACACCATGTGGCATGCCAAGTGTGTTTACACACACACACACACACACACACACAGGAAACAAGGACAGAATGTCTCACTCTCATTACAGGAGATACATTTCTCAACTTGCTGTTCTTCACTGTTAATTGACTGTGAAACCCCCAAACGATGATTTGCCAATCACAGCTTAGCAACAGTCCTGAATGTAGCAGACCTGCAGTATAAGCAGCATTACATATATACAATTCAGGCTGTTAGCCTCAGTATTTGAGCACAATATACTGTATGAAAAAAAGAATTTGGTCACAGTGGTCTGTTGTCTGTGGACAGGAGGTAAACGTGCCACCGTTATCATGACAAACTCTATATGGACTGTGTGAGTCTCTTCTTCTGTGGTACTTACATTTAGCAGCACTCCAATCGGGTGACGCCCACAGATGGTGTTGCGGTACTTCTTCAAGTAGTTGGTGAAAGACATGGGATCCAGCTGCTCTATAATGCCCATCCCCTTCACAAGCAGAGAAAAAGTGGAACAAAAGTTATAAAACGTTGACATGCCAATATGTTTTAACATTTTTTTAAAACTATTACTTTTCATGTTTCAAACTGTTCTGTTGTTATGTCACATTTCTCAACGTAATTATGTTTACATTACTTTTTAATGGTCTTATAACAGCAGTGCTTCCTGTGGGCTATGTCCAAGAAAACAAGCTGGCCAGAGGAAAGCAAGAAAAAAATCTTCTCTGTGCCCGTCTGTTTTTTAAACTTCCTGAAACATGAATTATAGCAGGTATACTGAACACACAGTCACATTAGAATGCCAATGCCATCTTTCATATAAGACATATGGGTGTCAATGTAGCATTAATGTCTCATTTATAGGTATTTCATTACCAGAACAGCTGTACATGTGGCTGATGATAGTGAAAATGTTTTTCTTACAAATTTTGTTCCACAAGTGATCTCACATTTGAACAAAATATATCTCAGTGGTTACCATTTTATCAAGATGCTCGATAGACCTGTAGATCTCCCCTTGAGATTCATCATAGTATGTGTAACGGAACCGCTGACCTTCAGAGAAGAAAGGGACATCAGTGCAAAGCTGGACACAGACAAACTATACTTCTATCGACAGGATAATATATCACAGAAGGAGTGTTAATTTAATTAGCCTTTATTTGTCAGTACCTACCCCAGTGGCAGAAGTCAGATGAGATGATGAAAAGGTTGGAGGGGTCTGCCAGATACTTGCTGAGCAGCTTCCCATATTCCTGCTCCTTAGATTCACTCAGGGCTCCCACAAGCACAGGGACGATGCTAAACTCGTCTTTGTGGCTGCAACATCAGAAATGAGTTGAATTAACAACCTGAACCTCGCAGTCTAAACTGTCTCAAGTGGGCATGGGTGGAAATAAAAATCTGCATTAATACAGTTGGATAGTGGGTTGCGCCTTCATATAGCCATACACCTACATTATGACTGTTTCTCCACAGGTTTTAGTTAAACTTGAATGGACAGTATGTGTTGAGAAAAGGCACTCGGTTCACTTCATACTACCTGATCCCTGCTTTTCTGAACCAAGAAAATGCCTTTAACTCCTGCCAGCCGAACAGAAGGCTGTATCAATTATGCATCATGCTTTCTATGTGTTCCTGCACCAGTGTGACTCTGGTTCACAGTATGTATAGAAAGACAATAAAAAGAAAGAGCAGAGCTAAAAGAGCTTTTACTGTGTTCTTGTCTGGTCAATACTAGTTGAGAAAAAGCTTCATTCTGTGAGACTGTTCCCTGTGAATGTGTGCAGTATCAATTCTTTGGTTCAGTGAGTGCCACTCCCATGTACATTACCTCTCCATGGCTTTAGCAGTGTAAGGCAAGTGCATTTCAATACTGTGCTCATCTTCATCTGTCTGCAGACTCATCCGCTCAAACAACCCAGTTTTCCAGAGGTCAGCATAAACTGTAAAACAGAGGTGAGTTTCACTTTAATTTGTGCATGTTATTATGGCCATGTCTACTGATTAAGTTGTTTTTGGAGCTCATTTAAATTGGGAATCCTGACAAGTGCCTAGCTGAGCAAAGCATGTATCCTAAGAGTCAGGGAACTGTCTGGTCCCTGGAGGATGATTAAAAGCGTATCATCTCCCAAGACTGCTTGAGGTCTGCATGTCAGAGCTCTATTCAGGCTAGACTAGAACAGTTAAGATAAAGAGAAGGTCAAACATAGCTCTACAGTTGTATTTTTCACCTTTTTTTTAAGTGCAATGTTCCAAAATGACTGATAAATACTGCAAACTACAAACCAAACTGTGGTTATATTACTCCCTCACATCAGCCTTGAATCACCTAAATAACTGACAAGTAAAAATGTTTTGTCACGTGAGACTGAGCAACAAACACACACAAAAAAAGGAATCACAATGCAATGAAAACAGTAAATACCCTTCTGGTCGATTCTCAGGTCATAGAGAGGTGTTCTATAGATGTCTGCAGGTGACAGGGCACAGCGGGAGAGGGGCACATGGTGTGAAGGTCCCAGGATGAACACCCTACGACTGAAGGGCAACAGGACTTTATCTAAGGCACTTTCTTTAAGGCACACCACCGGAACTATATTCTACTATCTAACCTAACATCTGTTCATTCTGTGGGGGAGGTAATGCAAGATAAGAAATGGTCATACAAAGCATTTTCTCAAATAAGGACAAGAGATAGAAAACTGAATGACTTACGTAATAGAGGGATCAACCTGCTTGTAGGCATGTGCTGCGCAAGCACCACAGTAGGTATACCCTGCATGCCTGCAAAGAAAAACATGTCAAATCGGGATGAGATGGCATCACAGATACCATCTGACCTGCTCAGATTATAGATTTTTTTTCCAACTGTCAACATGTGCTTACGGCGCTATGATGGCTCTAGCAGGTCTGATCGTGGACTGTGCTTGGGACAGCCAGCCCTCTAGTTGTGCATTCAGCTGGGATCCTGAATAGGTAGAATTAAAAAAAAAGCTAATTTTTAAAATGCAATTCATTTCACATCAGTGGATTATTAAAGAGGAGCAACCGACTCGTACTGCTCTCCCTACTCCTCCCTACAGCACAAACAAATAACACCAAAAACAGATTTGTCTGATCAGTGCAAATAGGATTTGATAAGACACAGGAAAGCCACAAACACAGATCATTAAGATCAAGGTTATTTTCGGTATCAGTATGTCACTGTAATAATTCCCCACAGAGTGCTTACTGTTTTTGTACATGAAGACAGAGCACAGTTTTACTGCACAAACTACCAGTGCTACTCTTTACCTGTGTCCATAGCTGATAACGTTATGTCAACATAAATCAAATGTAGCTCGATGATTTATATAACTAAATCTGCAGAAAAAACAAACACCCGATATAATTAGTTTCGTAAAAAAAACAAAAAAACAACAAGGACATCGGGATCAGGAGAGATTAACGTTAGCTCAGCCTTGAGATGAGCATATGGACATGCTATTGTTTATGTAAACATTTCTGTAGTGTTTCACCACTGTATATGTTCTGTCGAAAACGGTTATTACTAACAATGCAGTAAGATACGTTTTAAAGGGATAAAAAGGCAGGCTTGTGGGGTTTAACAGAAAAAACTAGCGGCTAGCTAGTAAAATGGGGGAAGGGGTGCAACATGAACCTTCAATTTTCTGCCCTGCCCTACGCAGTCCTTTGTTCCATGGCAGGGAGTATTTCTACAAATAACTTGGGGTCAAACACCAACAAGACCACGGCAACACCAGCAGCTTCAGTTAAAACAGTTGTAGGCAGGCTGTGTCGAGAAATATCTAGCCAGACAGCAGGTAGGCCAGGAAGTTCTGCAATATTAGCCAAGTTAGCTGTTGTTGAGTTGACAGGTTTCACTACTTGTCAAAAAATGCTGAGCAGCAAATGTTCCGTTTGTTTAGAAACATTTCAATCGACCACCCGAGGAGGAAATGCTGAATAAGCTCAAACCAACCATGCATCAAATGGGATAACAAGAGATGAGGCAGTCAATACAAGCTAAATGTTAGCTAGCCGACTTTTCATCAGATGGATTAGCGTTACAGCTCTAACGTTAGCTATCACCGTCTGTTGTGGCAAGACACGGATTCGACAGTTTTTCATTTAGAGATAATGATGGTTATACAAAACGAAAAAACAACAAAATCAATTCAACACACAGCCATGAGAAAAAACAACAACAGCCAGCTAGCATACAGTTTGCTAACGCGAACGGTGCTCTGTTGACAGTTACCCGAAGCAGAGTACCAGCTCCCGGCGTGACTTGCTTCTCTGCACACCACTCGGTTCGACATCTTGGTTCCCAAGCCGCCTATCTTGGTTTGCTTAACTCTTGTCAGGCGAAAAATAAAATTGCAAAAGCCGGTGTTAGCTGACCCAGAGAAGAAACAACGCCTGCTAGCTCACTTGCTTGTAAAGACAAAGGGCAGTCCGACTGGAAAGACAGCTGGGCTAGTAGGCTAACAGCTCAGTGCTCCGTCAGCTGGCCGTTGTGTTGTTTACCGGTTAATAAGTTAGCCGGAAAGAGCTGCTAACAGTCAATTGGTGTAACGCCTGGCGAAATTATCGTGCAAATCTGGAAAGGCACAAACTACAAAATGCTTGTATTGTGCTAATACTGAACAGCCGGAGGAGCAAAACCAAGCGCAGAAGCTGTCACACTCAGGATCTGAGGATTACTGGTTTGTCTGTCGAGCCAGGTGAGGGGCGTCTCTGACACGGAAATCACAGTGACGTCAGGGCATTCTGATTGGTTGCTAGGTTGACAAACGCAAGGTGATTTGTGGAAAAAATCCAGGAGGCGCGTCTGTTACTAAGATGATGGTTTGGTTATGAAGTTGCTCTGCCCGTCAGGTGAGCGGGTACAGTGTGGTGACACAAACAAGACCGTCAGCAGGAAGTCAACCAGAAGTCATCGCTGTGCTCCCCTCAGAAATAAAGTGGTGGTCGGTGGCATTGCGCAAGAATAATAAGAAAAAATGATTTAGCCTAAATTGTGTATTCACAGATTTAAATAAAATAACACCAAACCCTTGTTTTCTGTATTAAAAAAAGATCACATGGACAATCATCTCAGTGCTTTAAGACAACTGAAAAGGAAAAATCTGTTTTATCTATGAGCACATTTAGTGTTTATAAATGTGTTTGTAAACTGATCTTTTTGCAATACAAGAAAGTTTAGCAACTTGGATGGGAAAGTGCTTTTATTCTGAAAATCGAACCGGAAGGTGTCCTCTTTATGTGTGTTCGCAGAAGGGGAGGCCGGGGACTGTTATCAAGCGTACACACGGGAAAGCGGAAGCCAGCTGTGGAGATGTTTGTGTAGTGCTGTGGAATAAATACTACTGTTATATATGTGACTAAAAGACTGTTTTACAAACCACAAACTGCGGATAGAGACGTTTATAAATGCGATTTAAAAGGTAAACTCGACCGTTTCCTCTTTTATAAGTGGCTAACTCTGAGAACCAGTTACGAAGACAGTAACGCGAGAGTAATGTCGGCCAAAACAATCGCGAGTAAAGGCAAAGACAGCGGTGAAGTTATTAAAAACTACCACAAGCAGGCGTTTGAGTATATATCGAAGGCCCTGAGGATCGACGAAGATGATTCAGGTTTGTTTGTTTGAGTTTATGAGTCGTTAGCTGGTGTGTTGTGGTGTGTGACAGCTTGTAATGGACACCTCCTCTCTGTGATGACAGGTGAGAAGGAGGAGGCTGTGCAGTGGTACAAGAAAGGTATTGCTGAGCTTGAGAGGGGTATTGCCGTGGAGATAACGGGACAAGGTAACATGCAAACAAACATCCAGATGTATATGGTGTGCAGTGTTGACATGCATTAGCCTAACACTCCGTGTTTTGTTAGCGGGAGAGCAGTATGACCGAGCAAAGAGACTTCAAGATAAAATGGTCAACAACCTCACCATGGCAAAAGACAGGCTTGCCCTTTTAGGTAAGAGGCATCTTGGTTGCTCTGACATCCTGAAGTCCAGACTCTGTTCACAAGCTGAAGAGGGCTGCACAAGATCAATACTGTTCTTGTTTCACAGAGGCAACGCTGGCGTCTAAAAGGAGGAGTGATCCTAAGAAGACCTTAAACCATGTCCCCCCACAACCAAAGCCTGTACCTAAAAGCCAGCCTGCGGCGTCCACTAACACCAGACCCTCCAGTGCTGTCAGACCCTCGGCCAGATTCACTGAACCAAAGGTTTAGTTTCTTTTTATTTAGTTGTTCAGTCATTTGTTATTTCAAGATGTCTGCTCCTGATGAAGTGTGTAATTCTGTCGGGATGTTTTTGTTTCTGCTAAAGGTGACGCCACGGCCGGGAAGAGCTCAGAATGGGAAACCTGCAGCGACGAGGCCGCCGCCGCCGAAGAGGGATATGAAGAACTTCAAGAATGTGGATAGCAAATTGGCAAATTTGATTCTGAATGAAATTGTTGACAGGTATCAAAAAACCCAACGCTGTGCAGCTCTCATTAATCTTTCTGTTACTGAAACTCACTGCAGTTAAAATAGTTTGCTCTGTTCATTGCAGTGGAGCGTCTATACGCTTTGAAGACATTGCTGGACAGAATCTGGCCAAGCAAGCACTCCAAGAGATTGTCATCCTCCCTGCGTTAAGACCGGAGGTAATCACTGATAAACATCTTGTTCTTGCATGTTTATGCTTTTTCACATTTTCATAATACCTTCTCACATTTTGCCATTTAGCTCTTTACTGGCCTGAGAGCTCCAGCACGTGGTTTGCTTTTATTTGGCCCACCTGGAAATGGAAAAACCATGCTGGTAAGTTACAACAAACTGTTTCATCCAGACCAGACTTTGCTTTATCATTTGCATATAGCTGCTGATAGTCGTGCTGTGTTGATATTAATTAAATCACGGCCTGCACTTCCTCTTACAAGGCCAAAGCAGTCGCAGCTGAGTCCGATGCCAAATTCTTCAACATCAGCGCTGCCAGTTTGACCTCTAAATATGTAAGAAAACATTCACAGTGCTCTTTTTTCCTAGAGTAGCTCTGTGTGTTTTTTAACCTTTCCTGTCACCTCCATCACAGGTGGGAGAAGGTGAGAAGCTTGTACGAGCACTTTTTGCGGTTGCCAGAGAATTACAGCCCTCTGTCATCTTTATCGGTTTGTATTACTCTTGTACTTGTATTACTGTTTATAGAGTAGATGTGCCCCAAATAGCAATTTGTATCATCCAGATTTCAGCTCATAAATAAACCTCTGGTTGTTTTTATTTGACACTCAGATGAAGTGGATAGCTTGCTTTGTGAAAGGAGGGAGGGGGAACACGAAGCCTCTCGTCGATTAAAAACCGAGTTCCTCATCGAGTTTGATGGGGTAAGAGCAGCCTCTGAAATTTGATCATGAACTATCCTCTAAGCATGCAAGTCATTGTTGTCTCAAAGAGCACTGGTATTATTTTCATAGCAGTACCTCTTGGTTTTAGGTGCAGTCAGGAGGGGATGATAGGGTGCTTGTAATGGGAGCAACAAATAGGCCTCAGGAGCTTGATGAAGCAGTATTAAGGTAGATTATGTAATCCTGCATCCACAGTAAAATAATACATTCTTTACTGGGGTGTTTATTTGGACAAGGTCACCACTAGTTTTCTCTTGTGTTTATCTACAGGCGCTTTGCTAAGAGGGTTTATGTGGCACTGCCAGATGAGCAGGTATTTACTGTGGAAAATTCACCTCAGTTCACACACTGACTCTCTTTTGTTAGGTTTCAAATGTGAGCTTTTCACTTTTTTCAGTTCATTAAGTTATATTGTGTTACTGTCGCTCCTCCAGACAAGAGTCACGCTGCTGAAAAATCTTTTGGGAAAGCACGGGAATCCACTGAGCAAAAATGAGCTGTCCACTCTTGCGAAGTGAGTTTGATATTTACACAACAAAATGTTAACAAAGTCATTTCTTGTTGTTACTCTGCACTAAATTCTGGATGTATAACTTAACAGAAAGACTGCGGGATATTCAGGAAGCGATCTGACATCATTAGCCAAAGATGCTGCACTTGGGCCGATTAGAGGTATGTCACATTACTGTATTGATCACATACTCATACTTCAGCAGATCCAGCCTCCATGACAGGCTGGATGCTTTATTTTAATGGGAAATCTCTCTTACACAGAGTTGGGACCAGAGCAAGTCCGCTGTATGGCTGCTAATGAGGTACTTCAAATATCACATTTATACACATTTACTGTTACGTAATCATATTTATCTGTAGAGTAACGCTCTTGTGTGCATTCACAGATGCGTAACATCAAGATGAAAGACTTTGAGGATTCCCTGAAGCGCATCAAGCCCAGTGTTAGCCCAGCCACTCTCGATATGTATACCAAATGGAACAAAGATTTTGGTGACACAACAGCTTTTTGAATTTGATAATTCATTCTCACACAACAAAAAAGCTACTGACAATAAAATAGCAGTTGATTCTCCTGTTACTCTACAAATACAAAATGTCATTACTATTAATGAACTGTAAAACCTGCAACAAACCTCTTGGGTTTGGTAAAGCCTTACGGGTATAATGTATAAATATTATGACATTTGGAAGCATTATGGGTAAATTTCCTGTTTTATGGAAAGGCTTTGCCATTAAGATCCTCATGAATTTCTTTACTGTATCATTATACTCCTAAAACACTCGCTACTTGAAATTGTGCTATTTATTCTCAAGAATGTCGTGCAAATTTCTAAACGATCTTTCTCTTGCTTCACGAGGGCAGCAAGTTTCTACAAATCCTGACTTAACCTCACTGAATTAGATCATTTTACGCCTCCATTAGTTTCCTGATGTAATGACATGTTGATGGTATTGATCACCAAGTGCTCTCTGTACTTGTACATGTGCAAGAGTGATAATAATTGGGAGAAGATTCACCGTATGGTGCTTTTGTATTATAAGAACGTTTGTCCATTTGCACTTACTGTTTGTAGATACAAATACTTCACTTGTATTTGACAGTAGGATTTTTTTTTCATAGTGTCTTATGATGTTTAGTTGAAAAGTATTTGATTGAGCAGAAGTGTAATGACCTCCCACTTTCCTCATGCATCAATAAATACATTTATTAAAGTGACTGCAGCTTCATTTTTTCCTTGATAACAGAGGCCTTTTCTTTAAAATACTATACTAACTGCAGAATCATCAGAGTAGTGCTTTTACACAGATAAGAGCTTATCTCTTTTTTTGTATGGAATATATATATTCTATATGTACAGTGCCTCGAGATAACTTCTGTTGTGAATTGGCGCTATAGAAATAAAATCTGACTTGACTTGGAAGACACACAGAAAAGAAAAAGGAAAGAAAATTCAGAGTTAATTCATGTGCAAATCAGAATACCAACTTAAACTACCCTGATAAAGTGCAGGGATCTCTCTCTCTCCAACATCTTTATGGCTACCTTTATCACTAAACCCATACACGAAAATGATCTTTTTACAAATTTAAAAACACATCCACAAACATAAGACTCCTAATTTACACGTGGGACAGACCTTGAAATACCTCAGGCTCCTGAAGCTTCTCTAAATGCTTCACTCTCATAGGTAGATGGTGCTACAGTTCAGTTTTTGCATTCCTTGAGTCCTCTCTGTGACTTCAAGTTGAAAGACATTTTGCCTGCAACTACAGATGTGTGGAATGCAGTAAATTGCCATTAATGAAAATAAAGGCCATGTTCTGCTGTGTTGCCTGTCAGCTTGAATGATAGATTGGAATAAGTTTGCAGTTCTGGGTATGCAGCAATAACTACGCTTGTAAGAGCCTTGGCGCGCTCGTGTACACACATGCAGGGGCAGCAGAGAAAAGGTGGCGATCAGTGAAGTTGCCGCATTGCGGTCAAGATCCCATCGCATAAGGCTGGAGACTCAGGGGTCACCAGCTGTCAGGGACGTGGTTGACTCAAGCTTGGTGAATGCTTGTGGTCAGTCATAGATCTTTATTTTAAATCCCACCTCTCTCCCAAAGGCCCTTCCTATGGTCAGCTGGTGGTGCTGCCTGTGGTTTATGTGGCCCAGCAGCTGCATCATCTGTTCCTGCAGATGTTTGCAGACCCTGCAGATGCAAACATTTTCCGCAGTTAAAGTTTGTCGAGCTTGTCCTCTACTTGAGGTTATCATGAGAAGAAATAATAATAATGTTTTTTTTTTTAAAGTCTCATGCAAGGCACTCTCTCCCTGAGCTGCAACCACACCTAGGACTACTCTCTTCCCCCCAGGGGAGAAATGTTGGCTGGAGTGTGTGTTTTTTAACTTGTCATGACTGAAGAGCTTCTTTCCCGATGCCAGACAGGAATGGAGAGTGTTAGGGGTTAGGGTTTAGTCATCACCTTTTTTTCTGTTTACTCTTCACTGAGAGCATCCTGCACAGTAAACAAATGGTCTTTATGATGGGCTAGCTGGAGGACCATTTAGTCATGTTATTTCCCACCTTTCAACTTTCATGTCTGAGTGTAAAAGATGTGCCTGCAGGGGGTATAACGAGCTAATCACCTCACATTAGCATTCTTGTGGGTAATTTCTTTTAATATAACCTGTAATTACACCAGAAACTGATTACCATATGGATATGATGTGCTTTAAATTTTGTAGCTGACAGAGGACAGAGTATTATTGAGGTGGTTTAAACTTTGTAGATGATTGACAGCTTCCCTTTTTGGTTGCGTGTCAGAGTCCTGCACTTCCACAGTGGCTCATTGATGCTTTGACCACGACATCTACTCAAGGGAAAACAGAATAGGTGATCATTTGATACCTCCAGTGAAACAGCCCACCCTGTAGAGAGTAAAATAATAGTCAACACAGTGAAGACCTCTCACTGACTGAGCAAACAGTCTTTGAGTGTTTCTTCAAGTGGTCCATTATGAAAACAGTATGCGGATGGGAGGGTTTTGTTATACTGGGAGCACGTGTCTCACTTAAAGGCTGCTAGAAGGGATTATCCTTTGAGTTTGTGGAGGTCTTAATTATAAATTGGGCATAATTTGTCAGTTGTTCTGCCCTACAGTAGTACATTAGAGGCTGAAAGACCAACAGACAGTGCACTGGCTGTGTGCAGCACCATGTTGGAGAGTGGCTCTGAGATTTTATAAGAAAAGCCTGATTGTAAATTGTTGAGCTGGTGGAAAGGGATTTCCTTCAAAATTTGGGATTTGGCCCTTTTATCACCCTCGGTTTAAAGATGTGATTCAGGGCTTACACAGTGGAACGCCTTCAGGGCTGAGTCGTGTTCACCTTTCCAGCACTGGCTGCTACTGTTCCACTGGTCTGCACACCCAATACATAAGTTCATTTACCATGGGAGTGTTATCTTTCTCTCTCATGGGAGGCAAGAAGCCAAGTCTAATCTTGTATCCAATGGCAACATCTGGCTTTTATGAGCAAATTTATTTTTCTTGCTCACTGTTTATTTATGGAGTGTGTATCGTTGGGTGTGTGAGGGAGGGAAAAAAATGGGGTGTTGGTATTTAGATTTGTTCATATATACGTATGCGAACATGGGCTTATTTATGTTAGGTTAGCCTTAGCTTTGAGCAATAAGGAAAGCCTGACTAGATCATGTGAAGTTTAGTGTTTTAAAAAGCAAATCTTTAGGAAAATTGTTTTAATGCCAAGAGTTTGACGATTAAGATCAATACTGCTCTCATGTCTGTACAGTGACTACAGTTAGCTTAGCTTAGCATAAAGCCTGTAAACAGAGGGAAACAGCTAGCATGGCTCTGTCCAAAAGTAATAAAGCGGCCTACAAGCGCTTCTAAAGATCACTAATTAACTATTAAATATTATTTGTTTAATCTATACAAAAAACAAAGTGTAAACATGACACCTTGTGGTCTTATGAGGATTGGCAGGCAACTTTTTGGTCGCAACCAGTTGTAAAATAGCAACGTGTTGTTTTTACACTTCAAGTCTTTATGCTAAGCTAAACTAACAGGCTAACCATGCACACAGGAGAGTGCTATCAATCCTCTCATTTAACTCTGTTTCCCCAAATATAACCGTTCCTTTAACTGTTTCCTTTAGCTGTCTTCTAAAATCATAAACATCATCGTCTTTCTGCAGAATGTCTTTACTTTTAAAGATTGTAGCCCTTCAAATACTGACTGTCACTGACTGTCACTCAGCTAAAACTACATAATTAGAAATCTAAATCATGGTCAGCTATGATGTGTAAGCAGTGGGAATTGTTGAAAACAGTAACAAAAATAACATGTCTGAAAGTCTGCCATCCACTCTCAGTTCAAGATGCCATGTCGTAAAGCTAAAATGAGAGTAGTGTATATGGTTTTGGCTCATTAGGAGCCCCAAGGAGATGTTTGTTTTTGCTGCCCATTTGTATTCATGGAAAGAGTTTACAGTAAACGCCTGACTGTGTGTTAAATTTTCACTCTAGCAGGGAGATAAGTCTGTGTTAAGGTCGGTAATAGCTGGTCTTACAGCCTTGCTATCTAATTTGGAGGCCAGCATGTTTGTTTTATCACAAGGTGCAGAGAGGAAACAGTTTGTGGAAAAGCAACATTTTTTAAAACGTTGTAGCATGTGTGCAGATGATTAATCAACAGAGGGAGAGGACTGTTTGAGCCCATGGGTGGGTTTTTTTCTATCTTATGTCAGCATGCCTTGAAGTGAACTAAGTTAAGCTCATGTATTTTCTCTCCCACTGCACCCTGCAGCCACAAAGCTGTAAAAGACAGAGGTGGACAGAGGGGAGCAAACTCTGTCATGCCCGCACATGACCTGCAAAGCCATTAATCTCCATAACCTCTGTGAGGTGATCAGGAGCCAAACCCCTTGTCTTTGACTTCATAGGAGCTGTGCAGATGTATTAGACTTGACATTAGCCGATGCAGCTTGTCAACACATCTCTAAAAAGGTCTGTTTTCAGTCTCACGTCCGGAGGCCCTCTAGACAAAACATCAGATAGGGTTTGTGTAAAAGCTAAGTAAGGCAACAGGCATCTATTTAATGAAAAAGAACAATGATTTCCTTCCTTTGAGAGGGAAGATATCCTCCCCAGATGATGCTCAGGATGCATATTGATTTTGGACTAAGGTGGACATGTCGGGACGTGGGTTTGACACAGGGAGGGGTGGGGATACGATGCTGAGGGGAACGGTGTGCTGTCAGGATGAGCTGCAGGCTGCCCCACGGTGCATTCCTTCAACTCGTGTGCAGCCAAAACACTTGATGAAAAGTGAAAGTGCAGTGAGGACTGAGCATTTTCACAAGAATAATGCTCTGTCTGTCTGTCATGCTGCTTTCCCACTCCCCTTGTCCTCCCCTTTTTATCCCTTTGTTGCCCTTCCCTCGGGTCATTCATGTGAGGACAGGAGCGGTTGTTCAGCTCCACCTCTGACCCCGGTCAGGTTCACTGTTCAGACAACCAGCCGGTTACCATTTCACACCACATGGTTAATATGAACCCTGAACCCAGGATTAAATCTAATACTTCAAAAGGAGAACAAATGATGATCATTATATATATTATATATAGATTATAGGAGATGGTAGTCATATGTCAGTCACTGGGCAAATGTCTTCAACTGACAGTGATGATGACCTTCAGTTGCACTTTTGGTGAACTCACACAGGACAAAGAGTCCTAAACTGTCACCTCTCTTTATAGCTACGTCCACATAAAGCGCTAAAAGGAGAGACCAGGTGACTAGTCAGTCATAAACTAGGATTAAACAAGAGTCTACGGCAGTGCTAGCAGCTCTGTCAGGCTGTACTTTGACAAAGTACTTTTATGCTAATTAAGTAAAGCTGAGGCTTTACAGAAATGTTGCTATTACAGGCATTTGTTCATGAATCAAAATACAGGACAAATTAATTTTGACCTGTCAAAGTCAGAGGATCACCAACATCGTTAGAACTCATCCTGTAGGAGCCTTGAATGTCTCTACAAAATAGATATTTCACTGAAAACTAAACATCAGGGCATCACTAAAGTCAGCAGGATTCATCCTCTGGGGATCATGAATGCCTGTATGAAATGTCATATCAATCAATAGTCTGGACCACAGCAGTGGACCAACCAATAGTTGGTTAAGGAATGGCTAAAAATTGAATCTAATCAAAGCAAATTGATTGATCTGACACAGAGGAGGGCCATCAATCGGCAAATCAATTATTCTTCTCACTTAAATAATATCTTAAGCGTCTTACTAATGGCTTTCTAACTCTATAAAATCAAGATCGCAAAACACACACAGCTGTTCTTATCCAAACACTCAACACATGTACAAAGATGAAAGCAATTAAATGTAGGCCCCGTGAATATGATTTGCTTTGGCAGGTATTGAGGGAGTTAAGCACACAGTTAAAAACACACATTCCTGCCCTGGTATTAGCAATAGACCTGAAAGGACCGAAGCAGTTTGCAGACTCACAGGTTTGCAAATCTGAACATGTTGGCACACAATCTGTAAACCTCACCGACCGAATAAAACATACTGTACTCAGGGAACTTATTTATAGACGTGAACTGTAATACGGCTTCAACAAGACCTTTTAACATTGTGCATTCCTTCTGGGCGACTGCTAGATGTCATGTGTCCCTGTTTATCTTGTTCTCAGGCATTTGATCACATATTCGAGTCCATTTTTGTAGGACATAAAGATCTATCAAAGACGTCCTGGCGAAATGGGCCTATGGAGAAGTTTAGTTTCATCAGCTTGTTTCAAAGCAGACTGTCCTGGCCACATGCCCGGGAACAGGCCTGCAGCTCTTTCATCTCTCTGTGTCCTACAGCATCTCACAGGGTCTCACAACATAATACACACATCACACACACACACAATTTGTGGTATTTTGTAGATCTTTACTTCGTGGTACTCCGTTTCACTCTAAGAACATTCCTTTAGGGTCAAAATCCATGACTTCTATAAACATATTTACAACTCTGCTAGCACTGGTTTGACGAACTTGTATTACCAGGAGTGGCTGCCATGATAGAGAATCTATTACCGCTGGATCAGATTGTGATGAAGCCTAAGCCTTGAAACTGTACTTGTTGCCTCATTTGAGGAGCAGACCTTGACCTCTGTTACATGACCTGTAAAACAGAGGTCTCCTTATCCACTGCAAAGGACCACAAAGTGTCTGCTGGGTGGGGGTGGGAAGGGGAAAGGGGGTCACTTGGAGGGATAGTGTTTTGGAAATCTATCACATCAACTTACACAGTGATTTTCTGAGGAACCTGAACTTGAGATGAAATGTCACTGAGGAGAGATGTACGAGGGGCTGAGTCACAGGAAAAGCTGCGTCTGGAAATTACATTTAAAGTGTTGCCATCTGAGAAACTACCTCATCAGGAACAGGAAGAAAACCTGAGCTAGTAAATGACTGCAGTGATTATTAGATGTTTGAGATGGTGATTTTGAGATATCACAGGGTAGCACAGAACCAAGGGTTATAAAGTTTAATGTGCACCATTGCAGCATCCTGTGTAAATCACTATATAATTAGAGTAGTGTGAATTAACCTCTGCAATGTGCCCAGTGGTGCTACTGATAACTGGAGTCATGTCGCATAGCCATCCAAGCTTAGACGCCACAGAGCTTGCTAAGCTCATACTGTATGTGGCTATTTTCTGAAAACAATATGTATCACTTACAGTGATGAAGATTACAGAGAATTACCACCTGAATCTGCAACATCTCTCTTTGCCCCCATAGCGTCATTTTTGGCCACAGCAGGCAGTAAAAAGCTCAGAAACCTGCTCTATGCTTCCTGCTCAGCACAAAAACAGCAGCATAGAGTATTTAATGTTTAGCAAAGAGTCATATATTTCCCTCAGGAGTGGGTAGAGACCAAAAAAGGAGTGAAAAGAAAGTAAATATTCATCAGGTGCTCAGAAACACAACTCAAACCAGATAATGTGGTCAAATTTCAGACATTGTGGATCAAAGAAGCTACTGTTTGTACTCAAGCTGTTCAAGCTCTTTCACCTGTGCAATACTGAGAGAAAGGAAGAGCTTAACTTACTGTGATTAGATTAATAAATGGAGTGATGTAATATCAGGAGGCATTATTTATGGGACACATGCCACTGGGATCCTCAAAGGATCAGTAAATTTATTGTATCCGTCCTCACTCCCCTTTCATTGAACAGATTTACGACAGCTCTGATTTCTACGTGGTGTTATTTTCCTGATTAATGTGACAGGTAAATTTTAACTACACTTCTGAAACAGACTGTAATGAGAAATGGTTAGACAGATTTTAATTGAGATAGGGAAGATCAGGACAGTGTCTGTTTGATCTATTGGCTCAGCTGTTATATCAAGAACACACACACTGTTAACATATAATACCATGTGGCTGGTATTTTAAGTGGAAGTCCAGATCTTGCCAGGTGTTCTCCAGCTGGGCGTTGAATGCTTAAGTGAGTCACTATAAGGACTGTCTGGTATGTTGCCCAGGTGGTCAGGGAAGCGCTTCCTTTTAAGTGAGACCAGGCCTCAGAAGGTTTAACCTTCACATATGGAAACAAGTTGGAGATAGTAGTAGCTGAAAATACTTTTTAAGAACTTGTTTCCTTAAATTCACCATGAACTCTGGGCATCTATCCATCTCTATACATCATGTGCATTTATTACCTGTCTTTATGCACATGATCTGTGCATATTTCTGGACATGCGGAGAAAGTACATTCTCTAGTTAAGAATGAAAAACAATACAATAACATCAAGATAGTTTACAAAGAGTGTCTGCGTGTTTAAACACATTTTTCATGTCTAATGATGTATGAGTACCATTACAATGTGAGCAGCTCGTGCTGGAGACTTGAATCCACTTGTTCTGCACTTGTCCGTATTCCCCTAGTATTTATCTCTGTCACTGCAGTGACCTATTTACTCCTCAGGGATCAATAAACAGAAGGCAAACTGTATTGGCTTTTCCGTGATGGCCTCATGATTTGCACGTCCTGATTTACATTTGCTACTAGCCTGATATTTTGGGAGCTGGCTTAGTTTAGCATAAAGACTGGAAACAGGGGGAAACAGCTACCAGTTCACAAATTCAGACATTAAATGATATTTATTTAATTTGTACAGTTTACAAAGTTTAAAAACAATGACATGTGGTTTAATGAATGGTT
Organism: Lates calcarifer; assembly: GCF_001640805.2. Taxonomy (NCBI): domain Eukaryota; kingdom Metazoa; phylum Chordata; class Actinopteri; family Centropomidae; genus Lates; species Lates calcarifer. Next base: position 3,784,218 of record NC_066848.1, on the reverse strand, counting down.
TTGTGCTGAACTATTTCTTGGCTGGGAGCAGAAACTTTCTAGAAACTGTTTATCTAATGACAGAGCGAAGACCACAGAGTGTGGTGATTCAATTGGTCTAGTCCAGTCACATTTCTATCATGTTCTTCATCCTCTAAACATGTTGAGCTTCATCTGAAATTTAGTAATTTACAAACTGAGGTTTTAACGGGGCCTTGAAGGGGCCACATTCACCCAGTGGGCAGCAGGTCAGTTTGAAAGTTGTCTTCTTCCTTCTTAATTAGGCCCAAACAGGCCTGTGTCATGGGTCATCAGGTGTAGCGAGAGGGTCATCTTTAAGGATAACAAGTTTTTGCTGAGGGAGAGGATAATGGCGCAGCCCATTAACCCCCTGTCACACACGGGTCACCTCACCGACCCTGATCAGGCATCTGGTAACACGGTCACACGTTTTTAAGGAGATTTGAAATGCTCGTTTGATGTGACTTTGATCCTGACTGACAGTTTCAAGCATGTTTACTCCTTTCCACCATCGACAGAAACGCCCGTGTGTTGCAACACATCAGGTTGGGGGACAGGTGGACTTCCCTCGAGATGTCCGAAGAGATCTGCAGTGTGATATGTTGTCAGTTTGTCAGCCTCCTGCAGCTGTAGCTCCTCAGAGGAGCAAGGTCACTAATCTCCTCAATCCCCAGAAGGCCCGAGGAGAGTATCCAGGGTCCAGTGTCAGAGCACAAACCTTTCACTCAGACCAAGGAGGCTGGAGCAAAAAGCAATCTGTGCTCTCTCCACTGTGCCAAACAGTGCTTCAAGGCTGCCAGCTACTGCAGGTAAACTTCAGACTGTCAGACATCAAACATCTGGACCAGGCAGAAAGGGTGTCAATTCAAAGATCCTTGGTAATCTCTGAGGGCATGAGTGTGTGCTTCAGTTTACCTTTGGAAAAGATCCACGTCCTCTGCATCCAATTGTGTCCGTATCCCAACAGGATGTGGAGTTTTATTTGCGGATTTTACATTTCCGCATCCATATTTTGGCAAAATATCTCCTCGTGTCAAGACTGATGTGCAGACTCCTTCGGGAAAGGCGTGTGTTCAGCCCTAAATGAGACCTACTTACATAAGTTACCTGCTTAAACAAACAGACGCTGGAGGAGAAATTGCAAACCGGACCCAGTGCCCAAATAAATGTTTGCATGTGGTTCAGAGCCAAAGATCTTGAGCCACAAAACCAATCCACATCGCTCGACACAGAGCCTGTGTTCACTTGCTTTTAAATACATACTGAACCATTCATCTTCTTTTCCTATGGGTGTTTGTTATAAGGTATTATCCAAAAAGTATTTCAAACAACATTGCGGCCTCTTTCTCCTGAGTATAATAGTTGCAGATAAGACCAGTAACAAAGTGCTCTTTTCCTGTGAGATATTTCATAAAACCCAGAAAGAAAGACAGAAAAAACTAAAGCTCTGAAACATTATGCACTTGACTTAAAAATTATATTTTAAGCAACAATCTCTGCGGCTGCAGGCTTTCCTTGGTGAGGCATGGAACTGTTTTGGTGCAAGAGGGAAGAGGAAAAACAGTCCAGTCTTTGTACCTGTGGTAAAGTCACTGCATGAACTGTGAGCTTCACTGAGGGATTTCAGAAACCTTCACCTTATGAGGAGCACCTCACAAATCTCAGAGCTGCACCGCGAGTCTGTGGAGTGAAGTTATCACATTGTCCAGGTCTTATTGGACACGTCATGTTTAATATCCATCTCACATCTCATCCAAATTATCAACTGACCCATCAGGTCACAGGAATGTAGACTTTAAACCCTTTGAAAAAGAGGTGTGAACATGTTGTAGGTGGTTAATAGGGTTTAGTTACTGGACCTATGCCATGTTCACCTGCAGGCCAGATGGATGTTCCTTCAAATTAGCTGCCCTGTTTCTGAAAATGAGCAAAAAGTTGATGGGCATATTGTTAAAGTCCAACAGCCACTTTTGGAGACAAAATATAAAAGGCCAGATTCTGACAAACCTCTCTGTCCAGAGGCTCACGTCAAGATATGTTACACTGGGTTAGCCAAGATTTAGTGTCTTCAAATAGCTGTGAACCAACAAGGAAGTATAGAAAAATGTATTCCTGTGAAAAGACGTACTAATCATGCACAGATTGACCCAAAAAATGACAGACAAGCCATTTACCTCCACACTCTGTGGAGCCTTCATACAAGCGGTCCCTGTGCCTCTCGTTCAGTGACAGGGAGAGAGAGTGTGTATTGGGCTCTTGACCTGGTGTATGTCCTCTGTGAAGAGAGGCTTTGTTGCCCTCAGACAGCTCGTAGCCTTTAACACACACCTCCATAATAGTATCTGTGTCTGTGATTTTCCATTTGGAAAATTGTGAGCTTTTAACCTCACATCCCAGGCTTCACTCGACACAGAGAGAGGGAGAAGGAGTAGGAGAGAGAGTAATCATCATAAGCCTAATGATACAGTGGCCTACTGTGGCTGCAGCGTGATCGCCAAGCTTCACACACACACACACACACACGTGCCAAAGCATACAGGCGAGATTTAAGCTAATCTTAATGTCTTCCTGTAACGTGCTGACACCTGAGCATTGTGCGGTGTGCAGCGCATGTCACCGCTTTGTGCTTAGTTTAGCAAATCTCATCATAAATGTCTGGACTATTAGAGACTGGTTGCAAGATCCTGCCTTCACACACTTGTCTCATGTCTGCTGTTGATAGTCACAGCTCCTTTTTGTTGCCTTTAGCACCTGCTGAATGCACGTTCCTCCTTAGCTGCAGTGTAATCTCAGTAGCAGCTGTCCTCGACACTGACGGCACGAGAAGCGCTGCCAGTCACTCTAATCTCTTAACTTTCACTTTGAGAGGATTGCATGCCAAACTACTGAAGGTGTGAAGACCATTCATGAAAATTACATTAACAATAATGCCATGACTTACGCTCCACCATCTGGCGCTATCCGCTATGAGTGGCTACGTTTTACGGTGAGGTTTCTGAATGATGCCTCCCACAGCCATTATCACATTATCCACTTTAACCAGAGGACTCGCACCACAGAGGCATCAGAAAATCTGTGTCACTGTGGGCTGCACACACAGGGCCCACTGCAGAGCTGAGGCTGTGTTGTGTGGCGTCTCTGGGTGAAGGTGGGGGTGTGCGATGACTGGGTTCAGTGTTTGCTGCTGGACGGGTGACAGTTGAGGTCAGGGGTTCACTTTTCCCTCAGCTTCGTCTCCCTCCCTCCGGCTTTCAGAGGCTGAAAGAAAAGGTTTGATGAGGAGGACTCGGAAGCACCGAGGCATCTGGCAGCAGGAGCAACCCTTTCCCTCCACATCCTGAGAGCCGGCAGAGCTGCTCCGTGGCGGCCAGAGGAGAGAAACAAGGTGCACACTGTGATCTAAACACAGACCGAGGGGGGCGGTTCAGGTTACCCCTTCGGTAGGTGTGCTGCCACAGAGAGCCTCACTGTGAGGACGAGGAGGGTGGAGGAGGGGAGATGTTGTGCAATTGTAAACTGACATAAAACAAAAGAATTTTAATCAACAAAATTACACCAATATGTGTTCCCATAACTCCCACAACCCTCCTATGGCTTCATTTGCCTTCTTTGTTTCTGAGTATTCTACTGTAAATCATATGGGACACTCTACAAACTCCAGATGCTCTCACACTGACATCAGAGCACCGTGAATTTGTCAGCACACACATTAGCTCACACTAACTTAATTATACTTCATATGATACTTCTGGCCTCGGTGTACATTCAGATGAATGAGCTCTACATTTTAGCAAAGTGCAGTCACGCTGGCAGGACTAGAGTCATGACCCGCACCACCTTTTCTAAATGGAAATGATTAGTGAAAACTAGAACATGTCTCTGGAGAGGAGGAGCCGGTTCATAGTCATTTGTGCAGGAGTTACGTTAAAGTACAAAGGGATTTTTTTATTTTTTTTGAATGGCTAGGATGATGTAAATTGTTGCCAGACCATTTATGGTGCAGCTTGTTGTAACACACCATAACCAGGTAATATAAAGTGACAAGATGTTTCCCTATGTTGGTCTGTAAGGTCTGTCAGCATTGGTGAAGTCTTCAATAGACATTTTCTTGCAGAGAGAACAAATCCAGCTTTCCAGTTCAATAATTAACAGGTCACATTTATCTTTTTATGCCGTTTTATGAGGAGTTATGTGCCAGACTATTTCTTGACCGAGTAAAGTAACTTTATGGACTCTCAAATTGCAAATAACAAATGAAAAGACTATATAAAATCAATGTTTTCAATCCTTACGATGTGCTGACGTCTGAGTGGAAAAGTTCAACATCCCACTTCCTAGTTGGCTGGATTACATTCACACAAAATGTTGTTGGAAAACCGCAGCAGGGAAATAAATGATTAGCAAATAACAGCAACTGCAGGAGAGGCAGGTTGTAATTTGATAAATTTGTGCAGCATTAGCGTAGTTTTGGGTTCTGCTGAGGGCCTGAAGGCGTTTTAATGCGAGAGGAGTTTAATCAATTTAAACTAAAGGAAACCCCTCCATTAATTGACTAGACATTTCCCTGTTGGCTGGGATTTCCACCCAAAATCTCTCTCTGCTTAGTAGCTAAGAAATAGATAGGATTACAGCTGCAATCATTTGGACAGTGAGTGGTGAGGTATTAGTGACTGTGTCTAAGCTGGATTTAAAATGAGCTGACCGGTCATCCCTACTGGTGTAACACAACAGTGTCTACTGAGAGCAGAGGAGAGCAGAGCTGCTGTAGAGGACAGCAAGGATTCATGCCTTGGCGGCGAAACTCAGGCCATGGAAATAACGTTGAAGGGTTTTCCTCTGAAGGTGGTGAATATTCCATGGAGGAATAATAACCTCAGTACTCTGCATACAGACCCTCCTCTGTCCGAACAGGGAGAGACCATCATTGGAGTCTATCTGTTAGTGTTGGGTAAGTCAACCATCATCGACTGGGATATGATAAAACTATATGATAAAACTACTCATTTTGTGTATCCTTTGCAGTAGAAATACTGTAGTACAGCCTGGGAATTTGGCTGAAATACTTTCTGACTTCCATAACTGGACAAAAAAAATAAACGCCCTCATAAAGTGCATGGAAAATGAAAAGTGTCAGCAACAAAAACAACTGTTGTTCGTCCTGTTTCCAAAGGCCAGACCGCCCCTCACACAGACAGCTCGGTTTGTGTTGGTGGCACTGTTTGTTTCTCTGTTGCTCCACGTCAACTTATGCAGTCAAGAGAATTTGTGTAACACAGAGACTGAGCTCTAAAAGGTCAAAGGATTCTCTTGGCTTTTTGCCACAATTATCTAACTGTAGAGAAAACTCTGAACTTCCTTAATTCTGTCCACTGTTCTAGTCCCTGTTCTATTATTATCAACTTTTTCCCATTAGCTAAGCAGCTCACACCATAATAGAGGTCAGGAATCAGGAACCACACAACCTGTTAACACTCTACTCTACTCTACTGTACTCTACTACAGCATAATATGTTGTAGTGTATTCTACTACACTCCACTCTGGAGGCTTTGCTTTACTGTCCACTGTACTCTATATACACTATACTCTACTTTGTAACACTGTACTATACTATACTAAACTGCACCACACTATAATACACTTCACTATACTATGCTATGCTAGGACATGACATACTATACTATACTATGCTATGCTATACTATACTATGGTAGGCTAGGCTATACTATACTATGCTATGCTATGCTACGCTAGGATATACTATACTATACTATATTATACTGCACCATACTATAATACACTTCACTATACTATGCTATGCTATGCTATGCTATACTTTACTATACTATACTGCACCACACTATAATTCACTTCACTATACTATTCTATAATATAATATGCTATGCTATAGTATTCTATACTGCACTACACTATAGTATGGTCTACCAGAGGAAATGTCATTGTATAATAAACTTACTTATTAAGTATTATTACTTATTAATTAACTATCTTATTACTCATCAACACTAAACTTTAAAATGATGACACTCTACTGCAGTATTCTCTACTGTACTGCACTATACTATACCATGCTATGCTATAAATCGTATGCCATGTTATACTATACTACACTGCTACACTGTACAATTCTATAACAATACACAACTCTATTACTACATAAAAATATGTAGTTCAGTAAATAAGACACTGATTATACTGTATGTTTGTCTCTCCGTAGGATGGCTGTCCTGGTTTGGAAACAGTTTAGTGATGTTTGTCCTCTACAGACAGCGGGCCTCACTTCAACCAACAGATTTCCTCACTTTAAATCTCGCCATCTCCGATGCCAGTATCTCAGTGTTCGGCTACTCCAGAGGGATCCTAGAAATATTCAATATCTTCAAGGATGATGGATATTTGATCACCTGGATCTGGACCTGCCAGGTAAAAGCCACACCAAGACAGTACTTCATTTAAAAGAATTACTTTTAAAGGAGTATTTTGTCTGCTTTTTAGTAATACTCCATATATCCAATCAAATCTTATGTTGTGCTGCATTAATAATTAGTCAGATCCCTATAAGGCTGGTTTGAAATGGCTTGAAGTGATGACTGTGCTGAGCTGCAAAGTCACATGTGTGGATGCTTCTGCTCACTTTGGCCAATCCCAATTACTGAAGTACATTAAAAGAATCTGTGGAAGTCCTACAGTAAAGTAAGTGTGTGTGTGTGTGTGTATATGTGTGGGATTATATGCTGCTAGCCATGTGGGCTGGAGGTTAAATCTGTAATAAGATTACCACTGTGGAGGCCTTTAAATGGGAGAAACTAGCAGCATGGCACCTGTCAACAACCAAACAGGAACAAATAAGAGCTGCAAGGTGGATATTTGTTGCGTAATTTAATCACATGATCTTATGTTGCTGAATTACGACAAGTAATTAGAATTAAATCAAAATATGAGCCTGTAGTGTGTAATTTCTAAGATATACTGTTCATTTCTATGTTTTCCTCCTCCCACAGCCTCAGCTTGAAATGAAATACTTGTCATACTTTAGCTTGGAATTCATCCAGGGTATTTTTCTTGCTCAAGGCTAGCTGTGGTGGAAACCGTGATATCCGTGCTGCAGCGAGTGAACTCTCTGTGGAATCGTACGAAAACAAGCTGCTGTAACTAAAAACACGTTCAGCCTCAGAAGCGTAAACCCCAAAATCTGAGCGGTGGAGATATTGAAAATGGAGGTTCTGCTGCTCTGAGATGATCTCATCTCTCAGACATCTCCAATCTCCAAACCTTTCAGGTGAGGGAGAAAATATTGGGATAGGGCGTACATCCTTCTCATTTCACCTTCGGCTGAGAGAGGTGGGCTGAGAGAGGGAGCGTCACAGGGCAAAGGGAGAAGTGACAGGAATAGAGGAGGTAAGGAACAGGACGGTGAAGGAGGCAGGCATGTGAGAAGCATTAGCAGATTACTGCATGGAGCATGATGGGACATGAACAGTTGCAGGCTGGGCCAGATCCCGGTGTTTTGCACCCTATGGGACAGGATATTATTGAATATGATAGAGCCTTATGGGACTCTTTGATGGTGGAATGCAGAGAAAGAACTATCAAACTAGTGTATAAAAACACTCTGATTTGCAGCCACAACTTTTCTAATATTTGTTCTGTGATCTGTCATCTTTTCTTGTGAGCCAAGCCAGAGGCAGAGATGAAACATTATTCTGCAAGACGAGCTAATCACAGAATTTCAAGCAGAAGACAGAAAATGTACAGTAGAGCAGCGCTGAATGAAAATCATACTGGTCTAGACGTTGGCAGCCCAGTAATCTGCCAAATGTGAGGGTGAAAAAAACGTGATGACCAACAGTAATAGGATTAGAACTAAGGAAGATCAGGAAAGTAATCAGTGAGAGACCTTAACTGATCCATGTCACCTGGAAACGGCACAGCAGGGAGCTGAGAGTCGCACAGTTGGAGCCAGACTGAAACACAGAAGCATAATTCCCTTTAACAAGAGCTGTGATTAAAAGATTTTCTTCCAAAACAATGGAGTCAGTGCTGAAAAGCATCGGGCACTCATTCAACTTTTTCTCCCTGAAGATTTTTTATGGAAATCACAGTAAAAATCTATTAACTGCTTTAGTGAAAGTTTTCATTTCAATTTCCCAATGTTGATCCTGCGAGTTTAAAAGCCTGCAGCACACATCAAAAAAGGAAATGCTCTGGGTCTGGAGCACATTGGCCAAAAGGCAGGAAGAGCTCTCGAGCAGTAGTGTCTCTATCTGATAAAGTCCAAGGAAAAACAAAGTCAACAGACAAAGGAACAATTAGCCAGGCAATCAACACAAACCCTGAGGCATCAATGACAGCTCAAAGACATTTTCAGGATGTCGTGTCATGATTTACCAACCCCTCTCTCTCTCTGTCTGCTTCCAGGTAGACGGCTTCTTCACGTTGCTCTTCGGCCTCGCAAGCATCAACACCTTAACCGTCATCAGTGTCACCAGATACATAAAGGGATGCCACCCAAGCAAAGGTCAGATCTAACCTCCAGAAATTGAAGTGAAAGAAAATGAAGAAAGCTTCAGACCAGTGTTTCAGCCTCCCTCACATTCCAGCAGTTCTTATCTGACAGAAAAGTGTGTTTTTCAGTGCTAATGAAACCTTATTACTGACTCCAGCTGTGGAAACAACAACCACTTGTCTCCAGCAATTTCATTTACATTTCCCTAACATGTCATTAAGTTAAACTGAGGTGACATTTTCTATTTTTGGGTGCAACTGAAGCTGAAGAATGTCTTAATTATATGGAAATTAGGTTCAGAAACTGCTTCTCTCGTCGTGTGGGATAAGAGTTTTTGCCGTGTTTGTGGTTTTTCATAAAACAGCAGCTACATAAACTGTGTATGTGGTTTTTGTTTTTTTTGTTTTGTTTTTTACATTGGTGGTTAAACTATGAACACTGGTATTACAACTGTATTATGCTCCAGAACACTGCTGCAATGACTGCAAGTGGCAACAGATATTAATACAAAAATTTAAAAAATGCAGTGTTTTTAGTGGTTTTAGGTCCAAATGAAATGCATATAGACCAGAAATACCTGCAGGTAAACCTGTGCAGGTAAGCAGCAATGTAAAGCTGTGTGACCCATTGCAACAAAGGTATTGTACTGCACTTACTGTATGGTTTATTGACATAAGATATGCGAGCGCTGCTTGGAAATAGAGCAGACTGAATACAAAGCTATGTGTACTTTGTCAATAGAGGTTCTTTTCAGTCACAGATGTTTGCAAAGGCTGTCAATATAAGAAAAGACCTCATTGTTCAATAAATGTCACAGTCCTGACATTCATAACAAGTCAAGAATGCTGGATCTTTAAGTGCCTCTCACTTTTTCTGTCCCGTGTTTGGAAAAGTCACAACACTTAACATTTTAAACGAGCACACAATCGAGCAACTGTTTCATGATTATGGGAAAATTATATTGAATTCGTGTTACTTCTGTGTGTTTTTACAGCTTACTGTATCAGCACCAACACCATCGCTGTATCACTCATCTGCATCTGGACTGGAGCAATTTTTTGGTCTGTTGCTCCAGTTCTGGGCTGGGGCAGCTACACAGGTCTGTTCACACGCACCAACCTTATAAAAGATTTGATTTTTCAAATCTCTGATCTGACCTCTGTGCCTCTGTTCCTCAGATCGAGGTTACGGCACCTGTGAGGTGGACTGGTCCAAAGCTAATTACTCCACCATCTACAAGTCCTACATCATCTCCATCCTCATATTCTGCTTCTTCATCCCCGTGATGATCATGCTCTTCTCCTACGTCTCCATTATCAACACAGTGAAAAGCACTAACGCCATGTCTGCAGATGGTTTCCTCACTGCCCGCCAACGGAAGGTGGAGAGAGATGTCACAAGGGTAAGCGACTGGGAGAAAAAAGTTCATGCCTGAGGGTTTTTTTTATTGGAAGGACTTGATTGGAAAAGTAAAATAAGACTTTTTAAAGCTCTACATAAAAGTGCCCTGTCTGTAAAAAAAAAAAAAAAAAAACTCTTCTCACGTAATGCCACTCCTGACAATTGTTCCCTCATGTTCCTCTCTAGATTTCCATTGTGATCTGCACTGCTTTCATCATGGCCTGGTCACCATATGCAGTGGTGTCTATGTGGTCGGCCTGGGGCTTCCATGTGCCAAGCACGACCAGCATCATCACCCGTCTCTTTGCCAAGTCTGCCAGCTTCTACAACCCGCTCATCTACTTCGGCATGAGCTCCAAATTCCGCAAGGACGTCTCAGTGCTGCTGCCGTGTGCACGAGAGCGCAGGGAGGTGGTGCGACTGCAGCACTTTCAGAACATCAAACCTAAGGCTGAGGCCCCGCCACCGCCGCCGCCGCCTGCGTCACTTCCCGTCCACAAGCCGGAGGGGAAATACGCAGCGGGGGAGCTGAACCAGTCCAATCCTGACAGCGACTCAGGGGTCAACAGCCCTCCTCAGACGCCTCCATCTGACACACAGGAGGTCTATCACACTGATGTGCCCTCACACATCGAAACATCAGAGTACTGGTGTGACAGGCTCTGAAGACTGTTCCCATTCAACTTCAACCAATACTTGAATTACGAGGGGAGATTTTTGGTCTTTCCCATGTTAATGAACTGTACGTGCAACCTGTGTTAATAAATGATTTTCTGTTTCACACCTGTTTAAAAGAGTTTTCATTTCTGCAACGCCTCAATCCTGAGTCAAAACGCATCCAGCTGAGTCAGTTTTCAGTAACGTAGCGAGACAAGAGATGCACGATAACATCTGGAAACACTGAAAGGTCTTCAGCTCAGCTGAGGCATGTGATGGCACAGTATTTCCCCGGCCTCCCCTGAGGGCACTCATGCCATCAAATCACCCATCTCTCCCCCACAATGCCAGACTACACACTCTCAAGCCAGTGTCATTTTACATCTCCATCTACTGCAAGCGTCGTCATGTCAGTCAGCTGAAAACAGGCTGGAGCAAAGGTTTTCAACAACGGATGCACGGTGGCTCTATTTTTACTCAAAGCTGTGAAAACTCCTCCATCAGTCCGTGGGTGTAGTAAATTGGGACTACTATTCTGTTGACATGCTTTCAGGCTAATGGCACTGTTGAAAGAAAAATGAGCGACCCTGAAATAACACCTCATCTTTTTTTTTCAAGCAACATCAATAGGCATTTATCTACTTGAGCCATGAAGGTTTAATCTTTTAAAAAAAGGTGTCTCTTTTTTTCTGTAAATACCATAATCACACACACAATGAGCTCTTTTACAACAGCCCTTAAGACCTTTAAATCAACATGGCAGGCAGCTTCAGCATAACCATCTGTATACTGGATAATAGCTGCAGCTTGGGTGCCAATCTGCATAAACTAACAGGCTCCCCCTGTTAGAGCAGTGGAGGTTGACATAGGTCTGTGAGTGTGTGAGTGTGTGTGTGTGTGTGTGTGTGTGTGTGTGTGTTGGGAGGGGCTGTGGGGGTGCACGTGTACTGTAAACCACAGCAGCAGACAAAAAGCCACAAACCCCCAAAGTGACAGTGGATGGGACTTGCAGTGTCTGTTTCCCCAAAACAGGTGTTGATTGGTTTGTTTGGTGGAGGAGGAGTGATTGCTGTGGTGAGAGTTGACACACTCACTCTTGGTCGTTTTATGTCCTGGTGCAGAGGGTGAGCTGCAGAGCAGATAAACAGAATCAAAGCTCGGTTTTCCTCCCTCACATGAGGAAAAAGACGCAGCTAAAAGCGCCAGTGTGGAGTAGACTCTTCCTCTGGGACATGCTCAAACCTTCAAAATATGTGTTTGTGTTTTCTGTTCTAAAAACAAACGCTGTCAAAGACACAAAAAGATGCTTGCTCTGCCGCGCTGCAGGCTGCCAGCTCCTTGCATCCTCTCCTGATGGCCCCGGGGTTCACTGATCCTCTTCTGCCTGGGTGAAGCGCTGAGAGCCTGAAGTGGGACGGGCAAAGAGGGGGAACTCTGGCCCCGTCCCGTTCTCCACTTTTAATGAGCGCTGCGATCATGCAGGAGTAAAAGTCCAGGTGGAACAGTTCAGCGCTTGCACACACGCCCGCTGCTCCGTGCTGGCTTTCAATGAAAGAGTAAAGAATCGGGTGGAAAAAACCTCGCAGGGAATTATTTTTTTAAACGCCTGGAGGATTATTTTACCTTCTCAGGTAAGTTCACCTTCACTGCCTTCAGGAGATGATGGTTTTGAGATGAGAACAAACAAGCGGCTCCACATGAGATTTTGCGCTTGCTGCTGCTGCTGCTGCGTGGCGTCAATGAATTATTCACATTTTAAAATGATGCGTAATTGATGTTCACTGTATACAAGCGTATTTTAGCTTTAACAGCCGGTCTGTTGGGAATTTTAATTAACTCTGTAGGAGGTTTTTGATTTCAACTTTTTTTTTTCCTTTGAAATTCATGGATCTGGTTCATTTCAGCGGAGCTCGTGAGGTTTGACAGGCTGCCTACATAAACGCACTGCTGCTTTAATTCAGTGTTTGTTTAACTTTCTGTTTATTTTCCCTTTTTTTCTGGTAAACACCCCCTTCCTCTCTCCTTAAGTGAGGTTTTGAGCTAAATGAATTCGGCTGTGTCATAATCATTCAGACTGTAGGCTACTTTTCATGGCTGATTTTAAAAAACAATCATGTGGAAAATGATCCATCAAGTTGCCCGAGCTTTTATTTTGAAATGACTCATTTATCCAGTGTAATAAGAAGCAAGCCCTAGAGCTGAATTCCTCCAGTTGTGTTTTAATTTCTTGCACGTTATGTTTGACATTTCTCTGTGTATTCTCTCTGACATTTCTCTATGGTTTGAAAGAGCCTGATTAAGCACAGGTGGTCTCTATACAATATGTCCAGCAGCACACTACAGGCTCTGGCTTGCACTGAAGCCGGTGCCAAGAATTAAAGTAATTCAGCCTGTTCTGTGCTCGATAAACAAATAGTGTCCCAGCAGCAGCAGCCCAAAAGGCTACAGCAATGACCTTGTAGAGACATGTTGGCTTTCCTGCGTCTGATCTCTCCAGTGGTTCTTCAGTTGGCTTGTTACAACACTTGGCACATCTAACATGCTTACAGTACAATTCTGACACCTGTGAATGCTGGGATTTAACACTCCCTGGCACCAGGGTGTGTGTAGACACGGGCTCACTTCAGGCATGCCATCGCTGAAACAGACTCCTCACCTGGTTAGGATCCTCAAATAAGCCTCAGTTCCACTTTAGTGCTCTGCCTCATTGCTTTTATCCCGGCCACCTCAGACAAGGAATGCGGGTGCTGCTCAGATGGAGAAAGCTTGAAATCAAGTCTCTTGTGTTTTTTCATGAAGCTGCACGCCTCACCACATGTGATGGAAGCAGAACATTTGAGGGGTAAATAGGTGAAATAATGAGTGTTTAATCAGTGATTATGCACACCCCCCCCATGACTGTGGTGCACCAGTCACAGGTGTGTGGTCTGCCCATGCCTTGAGAACCCACTGTGCGCTGGCCTTTGAAATAGGCAGAGACAGCCACTGTACATCCTGTTTGCAATTATAGCCATTGTATACCTGTGGCACTCCTGCCAGGTGTGATTTTTCATCCTGCATTATCAGATTTCTGGTGCTTAAAAAAATCACCGGAAATTTGCCCACAGGGGCTGAAAATGTTCATTTCCCTGCAGCAGCAGAGCAGTGGGCTCTCAGCTTGGCCTTGTGTAATCTTAGCTAAGGCTGTTCTGTGCATGTAATCCACATTGTAGTAAGAATGTTACCTCGAATTAAGTTGCGTTTTAATTCCTAAAACTATGTGACCTGTCTGAGCTGCTGGGTTCTCTACACAGTGACTGAGCCCCCTGCTCAGAACCTTTCACCTTTTGCAGCGACTGTGGAATCACTTTGCTTATTTTTTTTTGTAGTTTCTCATGGTTAGCTGTCAGCGTGCTGACCGTTTGTTTCATTTGTGTCCCCACCCTGCTGAAATTAGATGTTTGGGATGTTCAGTATGGTGAAAAATGAAGCTGATATCACAGTGGAGGAGAGCTGAAGCTGTGCTGTAGGTACAGTCCACGCCTTCTCTTAAGATTAGCACAGGTGTGTGTAAAAATATACATACAACACCTCCACAGCAGGAAACCCACCCTGACTGATTTATGGTGACAGTAAGAGGTGAGTCTGAAAGCCCCTCACATACCGAGGCATTCTCCAAAACTATCTGAGCATGAGATAAGTTATCGCAGATCTCTGTTTATTTTTGGTTCCTTTAGTTAGAGATGTGTGTGTGTGAGAGAGAGAGTGTGTGTGTGTCTCTGCAAGTCGCCTCAGGATCTATTATCTACTGTGCAGGAAACTCCCCACAGTGTTTGTCGAAGGATATCATTTACCCTGTGTTTCATTTCTTGGAGGAGGCATTTAGAGGCTCACACTGAGGGCACAAATTAAGGCGTCTAAAATTATTGTTGTTGTTTTTTGCACATTTCAATTTTTCCTACAATGATGTTCCCATGTTTCTCTTAAGGGACACTTCAGAGGAACTATAAACAAAGACTTCTTGTGGAGAAAGTAGCTGAGATTAGCTCTACACAGTTTAGTTTTCCTCACAGGTGACTGACAGATCAGTTTTGTCGGTTGCTTTATTCCGTGAAGTGCGCTGACTCACCTCTCCTACGCTGCTGCAGCTCTGTCCTGTACTGTAGATGTACATATCTGTCTCGGCTTGTTCCCAACCTCAGCTTTCTTCCCCCAGCGAGGACAAATTGTAGTCCTGACTGTGCAGCAGTGATCTACCTGCCTGTCATAGCACAACACAGTGGAAAAATCATGTCAGTGCTCATGAATGTCAGATAAAAATGTAGAGCTGCATCAGGGAAAGTCCTCTCACTGTCAACTGCAGATATATTTACATGATATGGAAAGTTATGTTTGTGGTTTGTGTTCATAAAGTTACCATAATTACATGAGAAATCATTCACTCTAGGACACAATAAGCACCTCATGCACAATAGAGGACTGTGTATGGAAGTGGATGATAGAGGTAACACCCAAAACTATTGTCAAGTTACATCTTTACACTGATGCTAACCGGCCTGGCAGAACTGTGGTGCAAAGATGCAGCACAGGATGCTATGGTTTAGGAGACCCCCGCCCCCCTCCAAAGACTCCCTACAAAACAAGTCCAACATCACAAAGAGTCAAGCAGTTGCAGCGAGGACATTTGTTACCAAACCAAAGGAAAAATAACTCCATCACCAGGGAGCGAACAACAAAAGGCTGCTGGGCCAAAATTAACAAAAAGAACCCACAAACAAAGGGTTGTAGTGTCTGATGTCTTCTCTGTAAACTAAACCAACATCAAAACAACCTAACAGATATAAAGCAGCAGAACTAGGACACAAACACAAGCTGCTGCTGCAGAGGCCGGCAGGTGGAAGAGAGAGAGGCAGAGTCTTTATAGAGTCCTCCTTAACCGGACCAGAGTTGGTGAGCAGGTTTTGTCACCTTTGGACAAACCCAGGCTAGTTGTTTAGCTAAGCTAAGGTAAGTGGCTGCTGGCTGTAGCTTCATTTAATATACAGACACGAGAGAGGTATCTAGATCTTATCTAACTTTTAGTAAGACAGTGAATAAATGTCAGCTTTTTTCCTTTAATGATTCAGTTTCTGTGGTCATGCAAGTGACACAAGAATTTAACTTTGAGACACTGTGAAATGTTTACAGTAGGGAAAGTGAAGGAGGGTTTTTCTCCACCCAGATTTTCACCCGGAGGATGCAACAAATCCACCACTCTGATAAGACAGGTGTATATTTACAGTGTTTTAAATAGTGCTACCTCATATTACTCATATGCTGTAAATGTCAGAGCTGCATCACGTCTGACCCTGCGTCAGAGGTCGCGGTGTTCCTACATGATCAGACTGAACCTGCCGGTGTGTGGCGGCAGCGACAGACACGACGCCACCCTCGTGGGAGGTACAGCATTCCTCTGTTAACAGGGAGGCGTCAGTCATCACCTCCCCAAGTCAGGAGCCCCATCCCACCACGCTGGCACACAGCAGGGACTCGGGTGGCTCTCACGAGTCCAGCCGGAGACTGTGCCATGCTAGTTATCACCAACGCTATCATTACTGCAGCAGACCTGCAGCGTCTGGAATGACGTCTCAGTGACCCACTTGGGTTCTTGTTAGCACAAGCTCAGACTTTGATTTATGTGCTTTACATGGGTAAAACTCCTGCATCTGAATGACAGGCACAGAAAGACATTTTCTGTGTATACTGCAAACAGACTGTATTTCAAACGGGTTGATGTGGTTGTTGGTGTCAAACAAAGAAGCCATCTGACACAGTTCCCCATTCCTTACACATTAAATTATGTCTGTGTGTTCCCTTTAATCGAGTCTGACTCCACAGATATTAGTGGGAGGACTCTGACATACAGTTCTGTCTCAGAGCCCAGATGTTTGCTGTTGAGCTTCTGATTGTCAAATACTTTTAGCCTTTTGTAACCCAAGTGGAAGAAGAAACCCAAACTTAAATACAATCCTCATTTGATCTGACTGATCTTAGAAGTAGATGCAACAACATGACTTACAATAAATGTTTTCAAAAGATTCAATTTGCCACATTCACTACATGAGTCATTCAGCTCTTTGTGGAGTTTCCCGTTCATAGCCTGCCTCCTGTTTATCCAAAAAAATCTCTGGAAAGTGTTTCCCAGTGGCACAAGTTTACTCTGTCTCGTTTCCAGCTGACTCCTCAACACTTGTCTCACTCAGAAATGTTGACTAAAATGTCCAACCTGACTTTCAGTAAGCAAGCAGGAAGCAGGAAATGGGCTTCAGGGGATGACAATGAAATTCTGCTGCTTCTCTCTCTCTCTAAGGTTGGGAGAGTACATCTGGCTGACCTGCTGAACTACCCATCATGCTCAGAGCATCACTCACTGCCGTCTGCCTCGGTGAGCAACCCATCCATCTCTCTGCAGGAGTATGCTGCTCTTAGATATATCACCCTTGACTACCATGCATCCTATTTCCAAAACATTATTGTTATCGCCTTCAGAACCACTTTTCTGTCCATTCACACCATCAAAACAGCAGCATCCTCCGCCACAGAGATCTTGTGTGTACAGTAAACACACTGATGATTATGTTGTACTTTGTATGCTATTATGTGAAACTCCCTCTGCCTCACCCGCAGCGCTCCTCCTGTCCTGTGCTTGCTGGGCCAAGCCTAACGGATCAAAGAACAAGAAACCAAAGCAAGGTAGACATCATCAACAAGCAAGCCTGTAATCTCCGTCAGTCCCAGTATTATTGTCTCCACTGGTTCCCAAAAAAAAAAGAAAAATCACTTCATAATGCAAAAGCTCACAATATCTATTTATGGACTGAAGACAAAAATAATCTTATTATATAAAATTATGTTTTATGACTTAGCGCTTTTGCAGGCCAAAAGGTTAAAACTAAAAGGCTGAAGTTGGTTGGAAAGAGCAAGTTTTTTTTACTCGCAACTATTTCAAGAGCATTTCACTGATTCTGTTTTAACAGAGATCATAACTTTGTTCATCATCTGGATCTTGAATATAAAGTCTGAACTGTCTCGCTCTACTTCCTCTTCCCTCCACAGCTGTTCCAGACATAGAGTGCGATGTCAGGGCGGGAAAGGTCAACCTCCCAGAGTTCATAGCCAAATGTCCCGCAAACTGTAAAGAGACAAAGCAGCAAGTGTACGGCACAGGAGTGTTCGCCTCCATCTCCAGCATCTGCAACGCAGCCATCCACAGGTAAACAGCGCAGCGATGAGTGTGATGTAAAGCCTGTGTGATAACTGTCTTTTTACATCTTTTAAAAATGTTTGCGTCGTCGTCGCAGTGGCGTCATCACCAACGCGGGAGGAAAGGTGATCGTGAGGAAGCTGGCCGGGCAGAACGTCTACAAAGGAAGCAACTCCAACGGGGTGCGATCTCTGTCTCTACCGAAGTGGAGGGAGTCGTTTGTTGTCTCAGGTATTAACGATGAACACATTCAGTTCAATTTTATTCACGCAACAGAAGTTATCTCTATATTTCACATAGAGCAGGTCTAGGAGTAAAGAATAGGGACAGGAGAACATAGCATAACTAAGCACTAATAATTTCTGGTGGTGTTGAGCAGGGTTGTAGGAGCAGCAGGACGCTCGTCATCACAGATCAGACTTTACAGGTACGTAGAAACAGCTCCCCCCTCAAACCAAGAGATGGCTCTGTTGTGTTTCAGTGGGGAAGCCCAAGAAAGGAGTCATCTACCCATCTACCCTGGACTACGTCCCTTCAAGACCGACCTACGTGAAGCCAAGTAAGAGGATTATTTTTACACTCTAAATTTCGGTGAGTGGGTTTGATATTCCTATCAATGTTTCACAGTGATAGGACCGTCTGATCAGGACCCAGTAAGTACGGATTTGGTGATTTGCAGGACAAAAGACTGCGTAAAATCGGAATTTCGACAGCGTATTTGTTTCACACTGGAATAGTCAGTGAAACGTGACCCTAACATATCCAGACGTCACCAGATCAGAGCTTTCAGATGGACGTCCCTGCGCTTGACTTTGCTCAGGTTGAATGAGGAGTCGAAGCGCCACAGTCTGGTCAAGAATGTCAAGAATGCATTACAACACCTTCTTCCTCCTCCTCCCCGTCCATCCATCCTGTTGCACGACCGCCTTCATCTGTCGTCTCCTTACAGGTCAAAAGGATGTCAAACCCCCTGTGGTCACCACGGCGCTGCCTACGACAACCACACCTGAACCCACCACGACTACGACACCTGAACCCACCACCACCACCACTACACCGGCTCCCACCACCACTACCACAACCACTACACCTCCGCCGCCACCACCCACCACCGCCAAAGCTCGAGCTGCTGTCCACAAAGTCAGGGATGCAGGTGATTTAAACAAACACACATAAATCATCCAGCTTTTTTTTTCTTGCATACATACATGTACAAACAGCTAACTCTTCCTTCTAAATCAATGGATCCATGTATGTTACGTGGAGGATTGTGTATTTACTTGGATGCAGGATGCTGTTAATGATCCAGTAAAACCAATCCACACAGGAGATCCACCGCAGCCACAGTGTGCCGCCTAGCTGACGTCGAACTAACAACATTAGCAGCTTGTAACTAGAATCAGCTCCTTTTGCCAGAACAAGCGTTCATTTGTGTGAAAATGAGTGATGAAGACGAATGATTGTGGCTGGTAATTACAAGTCACAGCTGCAATTAAAACAAATTACCGCAGGTCTGTGATGAAGTTAGTGCGTCGCTGTTCGGTGGCTTGACTGACTGACTTAACTGTACACGCTTGATCACCAGACCTTTCATCAGTCTTATTAAATGAAGACATTATCCGACGGTAATCGCTGTGAGTCATCTGCACTCCTTTTTTTTTGGATAGAAATGCAGCTACAGAGTAGACAATGCTGCAATATCTTAAGGTATGTGTGTAAATGAGATGGGCTGTGTGCCAGACAACCTCCCAACCATTTCTGGTCCCCTTCATTTTCTGTAACATTATCTCTCTCCTCTCCATATCGGCACCCCACACTTGTCTTTCTTCTATCTAGGCAGCAGTCACCCGTACCTTGCCTCTGTGGCAGCCGCAAGTTCAAGTAAGTGAAGTAAAGCAAACAGGGGTGGACAGGGGTGTTTTTTTTGGGGGGGTGGCATGAAGGGGGTGCTGTGGTGTTGCTTAACACTGGGGTGTGCAGGTGTTTACATCAAGCACTGGGTGTTTGCTTCACATCAGAGCTTTGGGAATGGTGTGCATCAGGAATCAGAATGTAGTCTGTATTAAAAGGTATCATCAGTCCAAGCAAGTTTGTCACAACTTGTAAATGAGTTCAGTTCACCTGTTTTAAGCTAAAAACTTAAAACAGTAAGGCCATGACCTGGGCTGCTGGTTTATGCTAAAACCAAAACTATGTTGAATTTGCTATAATTTGTAGATGATTCACATGTAAACAAAGATTTTTTTTGGTCTAAATTTGCCCACATTGTGTTATTGGTATAGGACAGTCACAAAATGGTCAAGGAAAGAGTCCCAGCCAAGGTATGTCAATACTCTCACTGATTCTGCAGCTCTTGGAAAGTCTTTACACACAATACAACAATTCCAGTTGAACTAAACCATGGCATTTCTTCAAAGTATTCAGAGGAAGTGCCTATCCGAATAGATTCCCACAGCGTGCCAGTGCAGGTAAACCAAGCTTTCATCTTGACGTGTCTTTCGACAGCTTGAAATTGTCTTCACATCTGCTCCATCTCCCTTTTATTTCTTTTGTCTTTTCTTTTCTTCTGTACTGATACACATGAACTCTGCATGGCATCTCTGTTCTGTATGTGCACAGCTGCTTTAAACAACTCTGCAAACAAAAGGGCCGGACCAGATTGTTCTGGAGAAGCCCGACTTCTCCGACAAAAAACAGCACTGAAATACATGACTCAGCCACATTCACCTTGTATTAGCTCGCATTTATTACCTGTTGAGTCAGGCTGGACCAAAGGGGTGGACTAGCACTGCTAACACAGACAATAAATAAAATATTTTCTTACCTGTGTGGTCACCAGACTGTCTCTATCTTAATGCCATCACTGATCTGATTCATGTTTATGTCTGCCATTACAAAGAGAACACACTATCACAGTGAAACCTCAGATTTCAGATCATCTTACAGTAGATAATATGTTAGATAATATGTTAGTTTTTCATCTGCTGGTGAAGATAAACTGATGAATGTTTATTTCCTGTCGGCTCACGATTTCATTGTTTCCCAAATCTTGGTCCCAGGTCTGCGCAGACCAGAGACAGGGTCGACTATCAGGAGACAGCCGTCCTCTCCAGTCGGCCCAGGTCAGCCTCATCATCAACACACACACACACACACACACACACACATCCATGTACATCCACACAGAATAACAGGCAGATGAGGTGGGACTGACAGGGAATAAAGGTCAAGGGCAGAAGGGAGGGAGGGGGGACAGATGTCTTTGTTGGAACAAGACTCCAAGAGACGCAGACTGCTTTTAGTCTGACCCCTGTGTCTACACCCATAAGCCCCTGCGATCTCCACCCCACCCCACCCCCCCGGGGGGTCACCACTAATCTGCTCCATCAAGCATCTCAGCTAACATTCCTTTCCACGATGGCCGCTGCTCTCTGTCATCAGGCACATCCTCTCACTCGTGTTTTCATTTTCAGAGATGAAAAGAGGCAAATGAAGCCGAGTTAAGGCCTGTAAATACGCCCAGCATATATCCCTTTGTTTTTGATATCATGCTGCGGAGAAAATGCCTTCAGCTTCGCTCAAAGCAAAACAGCTGGGCTGCATTTGTGGATGGAACCCCAGACCTGAAGCTCTGCCTCTCTTCTCCCTCCTTTTCCTCTCTATTCCTATCTGCCTGTTTCTCATTGCTACAAACAGCTTTTAACAGGGTTCAGCCGGCCCCACCCGAGCGGACGCCAACCATGAGCCAGTCCAACCCCAGTAAGTATCTCCAGATCCTGAGCGGGAGTCCTTAAACTGCAGACACACTCGCTCGTCACTGACGTAGAGAAGTAGACAGGTCTGATCAAACAGGGGAATAACTGGGGTAATAAAACCCGGGTTGAAATGTTTTATAAAGCTGCACTAATCTTTACCTTCTGTTGGATGCTATGGTTCAATGCATAGCCAGTCCGCTATAAACGACGGAAATAGAAGCAGATACTCCACTTTCACTGTACACAACATGAAAAAATGAGCGGTGAGTATGTCCATGTGGCTCAAAGATGAGGGATGATGTGATACTGTTGTCCTGAATTCATCTTGTGCCATATCTGCACTATGTCTGAGACAGCAAAGAACTCTCAACTCTGTCTTTTAGATAAGACCACGATGAGAAACGCGCTCTGTCAGTACTGTAATAACATCTTATGACAGATCCCATCTGGTCTGGCCTCTTCCCCTCCCCTGTAAATGCTTGCAGAGAAGGGAGAATGAGATGAAAGCAGCAGCACCCAGAGACACGGATGACCCAATCCGCAGCGCTGCAGGATCTGGGTCTGCTCTCTGGCCCGTCAAGAATAGAAAGCTCTCGCCATTCAAACCAGGCGAGGTTTGGCTCAGGGAGGAATGCGCTTCTGTTTTTGCTTCTGTGGAATGCAAAACCATGAATCCCTAAAATAAGACAGAACTATATCCATTTAAATGATGGTTGATCGTATGATATAATTTCTAAAATGCAGTGTGAGCTGTTTCAAGCCAGTGAATCATTTGTCTAACGAACCTGTTTCTGTAGAGACGTGTGTCATAGAAATGTCTGATGTGTTCAGGGAGCAGCTTCTCAGATCTGCAGCCTGTGGATAATAACGTGATACTTTATTGATCCCCTTAGGGAAATTCTTTATCCTTGGGAGGTCAGAGGTCAGAGGTCAGGCTCAGCTACAGCGCAGCGCCTCTGGAGCCGGCAGCGATTCAGTGTCTTTCTCAAGGACGCTCCAGCAGGGTGGATGTTTGCAGACGTTAGGAGTTCTGAACTGTGATTTATGAGTTGAAGGGTTTTTTTCCCCAGTCTCTCTGCCACCCAGCTCTGCCCCAAACAGATGTTCAGAGTTACTGCTCAGCTCTCTGGAAATGTTACGATCCAGTTTAGCCTCGCGTTCATTCTGAGATACGCCAACTTGGCAACCACAAAGATTCATGACGAGCCTGTGTAAAAGGTGAATTCGGTTTATATAACGTGCACATTACCAACGATCCTTGCATCCTGAGCTACAACCTAAGGTGAGGATCAGTGTCCCCGATCCCGGTTTGACCTTCTGGCCGCAGTGACCACTGAAGTGGCTATGATCGGGAGAGTTAAACTCAATCCTTTTAAAGCACCTGTTTCATCAGAAAAAACAACACTGCTGTCTGCTCTATAGCTCTGGGCCTTTGACCAGCAGCAGATTAGACTAATCTCTGCGTCCTACTATCTACACTGTCCCTGGTTTGACACCAACTTTACAATAATACTCCCACGCTTCACTGGGCGGCAGGCTGGGCTCTCCCAGCCAGTCGCCGTCAACAAAGGCCCTGCTCGCTAGATGCCACTCGATGGGAACCTCAGAGCCCAGGCTGTGTGTTTGTGTAAGCTGCCCGTCCACCGCAGGGAGGGGTTAACTGAAGTGTGTTGTCGTGGGTCAGTCAGTTTAGACAGATGCGACGAACTGTTACGGTTTTGCTCAGCTGTTTGGGCTTCTACGGTTTAATCATGTTTCAATTAACAATGAGAGAGAGCGGTCCATTAAACTGGCTGATGTTTTCGCCAAGTTATAAGCTGAAGCTTTGAGTGTGTGCGGACATGTTGTGATGGCCGCAGCAGCAGACAGATAACAGAAGAATGACAAACACATTTACATTTTCCTCTGTCGCTCTACCTCGCAGGTAGAAAGATTCACTAAAATAACCTCTAGCCGCTCAGTCACTGTCTGTCTGAGTGACAGACTGTACTGTGTGTTTAGTGTCTGACTCAAGGCTGAACATCTTGTGCATACCCCACTGATAACGTGGCAGGTTTAGTGGAGGTCACAAGTATGATTCTCCTTGATGCTTCGTCCTGAACGCAGCTTTCTAATCTTTCCCTGCACAGCTTTTCCCAGAAGGGATTGGGCGCCCCCCTCCTACCCTCGTCCTGATTGGTTCCCTGGAGCTCGACGACCAGCAGGTATTACAGAACTGCTTCATTATTCTTTAGTAAATCACAGGTAAGGTAAAACTGATATTGGCTCTGTGTTTTGTACAATTCTTAAAAATAAAAATATTTTGCCTACAACGATCAATAAATGTGAACTGGAGAAGTTCACGTTCAAAGTTTATAATGAAGCATTTCAACACCCTAAATGTTCCCCTTGTGGTTGCTGATGCCTCCACCTTCTCTGCTGTACATTCAGATATTGGTTATGCAGGTCCAGACTCAGGATACACGTGGAGCGAGACGGACACACCTGAGGTTACAGGTAAGTCAACCTCCCCTCCGGGACAGCTCATGACAGTTTGGTGTGCACTGCCCCCCGTTCACTGCAGAGGGTTACTACACCTCGTATCCAGTCACAGCTGCATGTGCATGTTCGTGTGAGCGGTACAGTTTGGTGTTTGCCGACCATGTACTGTTCTGTGTTGAATTGGCTCCATGTGTAAGTACATGCAGTGCCTCTCAGGACGTCGTGTTTACATGCCATCTGCCCGCCACATGAGAAACGCCTGTGAAGCGTGGAAGAAAGAGAGCGTAATGTCGAGTGAGAGAGACTCTGTGAGGTGATAATTCTGCACAAAGCCGGTGTTTTCACTGGTGTGAGATTGGTTTGGGGGGGAACAGGCAACCAATCACAACCATGGAAATGTGTGCTTTTTTTTCTCTCTGTGAAGTTCATTGTGGGAATACTAACAGGTTTCAAAACATCCTCCTCTAGCTCGGGATCACAGGCCTGATATCTCAGAGTATGAGCGCTGGTATTATAACTTTGGACCGTACCGTAAGTGTTTTTCTACTCTCTTTATCGGGAACTAACGAATCCTGGGGTTCAGGCTTTATATTGTCACATGTATAGATTGTGTTTAGATCTAAAACCTGTTTTATTTTTCAGTGATGCAACACAAACACACTTATTTTCTTACACATTTGATTTGATATATCCCCCAGTGTTTCTTTATCTAACCTGCATCCAAGCTAGAACTGGGCCCTGACACTTAAAGGAATAGTTTGACAGTGTGTGGTAAATATGCTTGTAAGATTTCTTACCATGACTTAAATGAGAAGCCTGATACCGCTCTCATATATGTCTGTTAAATATGAGCGAGCAGCCAGTTAGCTTAGCTTAGCATAAAGACTGGAAACAGGGGGAAACAGAGTTTTTCCTATGTTCCCAGGGTCCGATCTTCCCCAGGTCTACACAGCACATAACAGGAACCTGAACAAGATGTTCCCCAGCTCTGTATTCACTTAATATGATATGAATTATTGTGGGAACTATTGTGGGTTTTCTGTTCCCCAGCACTGACCTATGGCTCTCAATGAACTTAAGGGAACTCATCAAGAAGTAGGGATATTTTAACTTGAAACATATCAACTGGGGACCATGGGAACGTGGATTTGCTCCCCCTGGTAAAACAATCTGCCCACATCTTGCTTTTACACTTTGTTTTTTTTTTTGTTTTTACAAATTCAACAAAAGAGATAGAACAAGATACACAATGTCTACATAAACTTTAGCTTGTTCCTCCATTTGTGTCAATAAAGAATGCATCCAGGCTTTTTTGGCACGCCGATACTCAATCACTGTAATTAAGGATGTAAAATGGTTGAAGCGTAAAAATGTGTTTGGGCTACATGCATAAAACCCAACTATGTAGGCAGCTGTTTTGATTAAAATAGATGTGTTTTGGTAAGAAAGGCGTGCGAGGAATGACTGAATAACACGGCCCCCTGCGTAGACAAGTCTTTGGAGCTGCAGGAGTGTGGAGTTTGTGACCTCGCTCTGCAGCTCGTTCCCCCTGCTTTGCGTCTTTATGCTAAGCTAGGCTAATTACCTCCTGGTTCCAGACATGAGAGTCATATTAATCTCCTCATTTAAGCAATCCAGGCAAGAAAACAAACAAGTGTATTTCACAAAGCTATTCGTCTAAGTGCTTTGAAAGGAAAACACATTTGATTTGTTTTTAGTCACAGCCTTCACACTGCAAATACAAACCACTACAATATGGTCCACTGACAAGACACAAAAGGGCATGCAAAAAGCACTTACAGATTACAGGCCATGGTGCCATGTGTCTGATGACCCAGCTGAGCCTCCAAATCTAAGTACAAGTTGGTTTGGAAAACCGAGTGGCTGAGACATTTCCAGCATGCAACCACAGAAATACCACCTCACGTCCAACCAAATGAAACTCAGGAGTCAATGGGAGCGGGCTGTGACATTTGTTTCATGTGTCTGTCATCGCTGATAGTGTCTTTACTTATAGCGCCCCGATCCAGTGACTCAGATGTCCGTAAGATGCCATTGGATACAACCCATACCAGAGGTGAGCAGTGGTTACCATGGCTGCAAACATCTGTTTGCTTCCAGGCATTTTCCTAACAGCCGCTGCCTTAGCTTTCTAATTATGAGCAGAGCTGACAAAAAGGTGTAATATATTCAATGTATGGCAGAGAAATCAACCTTTTTGTGTAGCTACCATGGTGAGTGTTTTTAGTAACCTGCTGCTTTGTGTAGAGATGTGCTAACGCTGAGCTTATATGATATTATCTGTGCAGTGGAGCCAGTGGACGCCTGGAAGCCAGAGGCAAACCTTTATGAATCGGGTAAGATAGCTTGTGCTGCAACACGCTCCTCTTTCCTGTCCCCCCCAAAGATTCGCTTTACCAGTAACTCCTCATTTCTGACAGTAAGTAGAAACCAAACCCGAAGCTATCCAAGGAAAAGCATCTGGGTTTCTGCTCAGTCTGTAATTGAAGGGATTTGGGGTCAAAGTCAAATGGCATGGTTGCTTGAGGATAAAATCAGTTCCTGTTTGGTGTAATTTTTGCCACAACAAATACTGGCTAACGTCTGTGATCCTTGGACAGCTGCAAATGCACTGCGCTCCATGGAAATTTTACCAGACAAACTTTCAGGTTGTTTGTTTGTGCCACAGTCAATGTTTTCTCCTGAGACAGCAGAACATTTAGGAGGTTGTTTCCATGACAACACATAACTAAACTGCCTTAGATGGTGAAAACGTAATGACTGTCAACTGAATTCTCTTTCCACCCTCCCACATAAAAGCTGTTGTTGAGTTTTCTATAATCATAAGTTTCTGTCAATGATTATTAAAGGACACAAAAAGTCCAGTGAAAGTTATAAAAAGTTGTTTTTTTTTGGTCCATTTTAGCTGAATTTTGCTTTAAAGATTTCTGTGTTTGTTAATTTTCAGGCTTCAGCGTGAGGGAGCAGGAACCTGTACCAAGAGCACCTGAGCCTGTGACACAGGGAGACCCGAGTATGTCTGACAATCCTGGTGAAAGTTTGAGTCTTAATTTCAGAAAGACAAAGACATTTTGATGGATGCCATCGGCAGAAATGTGTAACAAAATGCGAGCTCTAAACTGCTACCAGCTGCCAAAAACTCCATTAACATCTGCTGCTAGCACGGCTAAACACATTGATCAAACTGCTGTGACCTTGCAGACTGTAAGGTGGACCTGGCCTTCCTGATAGACGGGAGCTGGAGCATCGGGAAGCGGCGTTTTAAGATCCAGAAGGACTTCCTGGTTGAGGTGGCTCAGACCATCAACGTGGGTGTGGCCGGACCCATGATGGGCATCATCCAATACGGGTAACCTCACTTTTCTTGTTATTGTGTCCCATTTTTAAGACAGAAAAACATAACGTGATCTGCCTTTTCTCTTTTATTTGTCTGGAAGGGATGACCCTGTGACCGAGATCAGCCTGAAGACTCACTCCAACTCCAGAGAGCTGAAGTCAGCCGTAGATAAGATTGTGCAGAAGGGAGGCCTCTCAAATGTGGGTGAGTGACCCGTTGTTAGCTCGCTGCCAGCTACAGTAAATGCCTACAAACACAAGTGTGAAAGTGAAAGGGGTGCAATTATCGCATGGTTTACTATGCAGGCACATTTTCACATGCAAGGATAGCATTAAATCTAAATTTGCCACAAGACACTGCTAGCTAAATTACAGTCCTGAATCTGTAAGCCGTGTTTTTCCTCTGCTCCGACCAAAAAGCTTTTGGTTTTACCAGCCCATGGGGGTCAGCTCTCAGTGGGTGAGTGCTTGTTTTTCTGCATTGGTTAGTGCGTCAGCATGAACCCGCTGCCGCATGTGTCTTTATGACTTGCTAAATTTTGCATGCTGATACAAATATGTGTTATTTGTGTTTGCCCAGAGGAGCTCTCTAATCAGACAACACTGTGAGTGGCTGTAAAAGCCTCCTGTTCTGCTATTGTTTCGACCGCCAACAAGAATATGACGGGCAAAATGATGGGATATCACTACTTCTGTGATGGTGTATAAATAGTTTTTATATGGCAAGGATGCTTCTGCACATATAGCTCCCAAAAATGTACATAATAAGCACTTTTAAAAGTATATGTGTCTTATTGTTTCATTTGATATTCTGCAGCCCTCAACTTGTCTTTTGCATCTGAGCCACTGACCTGTTGATGCAGTTTAACCGTCTCTCTGCTGCCCTCTGGTGTCCCAACAGGAAAGGCCCTCTCCTACATCAACAAGCAGTACTTCAGCGATGCCAATGGAAACCGTGGAGGAGCCCCCAACGTGGCCGTGGTCCTGGTGGACGGCTGGCCCACGGACAAGGTGGAGGAGGCGTCTCGGCTCGCCCGGGAGTCTGGCATCAACATATTCTTTGTCACCATCGAGGGCCCTGATGACAACGAGAAGCAAAACCTGGTTGAGGCCAACTTTGTTGACAAGGTGGGGTGTTGTCACAGAGGAGTGTCAGTGGTTCGTTACAGCGCACCTGTTTGAAACCCAGTGTGTCCGTCTTGCAGGCTGTGTGCCGGACGAACGGCTTCTTCTCCCTGCCTGTGGCCAGCTGGTTCGCCCTGAGGAAGACCGTGCAGCCGCTGGTGAAGCGGGTGTGCGACACGGACCGGCTGGTGTGCAGCAAGACCTGCCTCAACGCCAACGACATCGCCTTCGTCATCGACGGCTCCAGCAGCGTGGGCACCGGCAACTTCCGCACGGTGCTCCAGTTCGTGGCCAACGTCACGCGGGAGTTCGAGATCTCTGACACGGACACGCGGGTCGGAGCCGTGCAGTACACCTACGAGCAGAGGCTAGAGTTCGCCTTCGGCCAGTATAACCACAAGGCCGAGCTGCTGAACGCCATCAAGCGCATCAACTACTGGAGCGGCGGGACCAGCACCGGCGCGGCCATCACCTACGCCGCCGAGCAGCTCTTCAGCAAGTCTAAACCCAACAAACGCAAGATCATGATCGTCATCACGGATGGACGCTCCTACGATGACGTCAGGGAACCTGCGCTGGCTGTGCATGGCCAAGGTGAGAGGTCAACGCCAAAAGAGTCTGAGAGACAAGGTGGTTTTTGTCAGATATGGTCAAGTCAGGCAGGGACTGTGTCCTCGTATCTTCAAACCTAAATGAAAAAACTAGAACTACCCACGAATCAGCAATGCAAGGTGTGTTTGATGTGACAACCACAGGTGAGGCCTTGTTTGACCTGTTGTCCCTCTCTGTGACCCAGGTGTGATCGCCTACTCCATCGGCATCGCCTGGGCCGCCCAGGACGAGCTGGAGTACATCGCCACGGACCCGGACAAGGAGCACTCCTTCTTCGTGGACGAGTTTGACAACCTCTACAAATTTGTCCCCAAGATCATCCACAACATCTGCCAGGAGTTCAACTCCCAGCCCAGAAACTGAGGACGGACATGGGGGAGGGTTGGCGGGGAAGGAAAGGTGTTGAAAGATTGTGGGGTGTCCCAACAGAACGCTGATTGTAAATCTACTCACTCTGTTGCCCAGAAGGTGGAGCTGGATTGGCTGCAGCTCCACCAATTTGAACAGTCAGGGGGTGGGAGGTTTGATTTAAGGCGAGGATTGTGTTACAGTGAATCAGCATTCGGTCCTAAATGATACAAACAGTGCTACTAGGAAAGGGTTTGCACAAACAGTGAACAAACTGACATCTCATGTGGTGCCAGTCGTTCTCTGTCGGTGCCATAAAGAGAACAGAGTTTCCCCAATCATGTAAAACGATGGTACCACTTTCTAATAAGTCACAACTTTACCAGCTGTAAATAAGAGTTTTTCTTTTTTCGAGATTTCAGTAAATAATTCGCTGATGCTTGGTTGCCAGGCTGTGAACTAGATGGCGTTTATCCCCCTTTAGCATGAACCTTTTGGACCTTTGGGGAAAGTGCTGCAGAACTGGACTAACATTAATCTATAAACAACTTGTCAGTGTTTACAAACTGCAGTTTTTATTGATTGAATTTGTAAGTTGAAGCTGGTAAAAAAAAAGTAAGCAACATGCTCACAACTTGGCGAGTAAATTATATTTAAAAAACACTTATGTGCAGCTTCTTAAACGTTGCCTTACTAGGAAGTGGTACCAGCCTGATTAACAAACATAAAGCTGCCTTACTGGGATATGGTGCTTGCAGAGAAATGTAGATTTAAAGCATGCCTAGCACTTCCTCTTTTGGCTTAACATACTTCATAAACGTAATAATACGGTGCTTTTTTTATACAATTCTCTGTGAAGAGGATATACTTTCTTAGAAACGGTGCATTTTGATCTTCCTAATAGGAGAGATTTGTTAGTAGGGACATTGTTTAAGTTCCTCTCTATGACAGTGGTGCTGATATTTGCCGGCATGTTAAGCAGTGGGTGAAAACGAGGCTGTGAGTCGACAACACGGAACAAGGAAGTGGACTGAGAAGTGAGGAAAGAGGAGCTTGTATATCTTTGTACAGAGTGATGTCAGATGTTAAATTTGCTTCTCAGGAATGAAAGCAATCCATCTCATCACTCCTGTTTTCTAATAGTGTGGTTGCTTCTAACATTGCAGGCATTTCTGTTTTGTTTAAAGAGTATTTATGATTTTCTCTGTTATGTCCTGTTTGTACATATGCATATTAAAAGCCTTTCGCTGATAATGTTCAGATAATGATAAATATTTTTTTTTTTTTTTTTTTTTTGCAATTTTTAATAAAATAAACGAAAATGAAGAGAACTTAAAGTGGCTGTTTTCTCTTTGATCTTTTGTTTTTGCGGATTTGTGTCAAAATCTCACTATTACTGGGATTCATAACTGAGCACACAGACATGATACACATATTTTTAGATTCAGTGTAAGTTATACTTTTTGAGGATACATTATAGTATGCCCTTCATGAATAATCATCCAGAAATCTGCTTGGAAGTCATACAGAAAAACAGCGCATCTTAATGCTCCAGAACTTGCTTGACAATCAACACATTTTTAGCTTATCTTCAGTCTCAGAGCAATGTGGTAATAGTTGTCAGTATATCTTTGGGTACGCTGCACACAGCAACTGCTATTTGCTAATTCGGTATACATTAACTACCAATTAAATGTCTACATAGGTTAAACAAACTCAAAGCTCAAGTCATAGCCCACAGTCTAACTCACGACTGTCACATGACATCACAACATCAGAGCCCAGGTAACATTTTACAGCAGGTTTTATTTTGAACATACTTTCATATACAAACCAGTGACTGAGAAAATGGCTCATTTGAAGCTGTACTCTACATGTACAACAACAATCTTGTTTGATTTTTTTTTTTTTTTTTTTTTTTTTTTGTCTTTTTACCCAGGATCGATTCTTCCTCACACAGTTTACAATAAACTGGAATTTGCAGGACATTCCTCTTCCCTCAGTGTTGGATGGTTAACTCATTATTTCAAATGGTCCTACAGTACTGCACTAATTTCCTGCTAAACACTGGACTACTGTAAATATCTGGACATGATACATCACACTGTAGTCAAGCATGTCCACACAAATGGGGAAAACTACATACAGTACAAGCCATTCAATTCAAACAAGAGCAAACTGGCCAAAATCAATTAGTTATTCCTAAAATGGACATCTAGAACCAAGTCTGAATTGCAATTATATAACCAAGATGGTTTACTTTGGACACATATGTTTGTAATCTTACTTCTCAAGTGTACAGTTACTTGAATCTAACAAACAGGCATTATATTTAATGGTCTTTAACTACCAGCTTTGCCTTGAAATGCACAAAATTGATTCCCCAACCACACTTATCAAAAAGGAGCACTCAAACTCACGCTGCACAGTAAATTTTAAGACTGAATATATATTTTGTTTATTATAAGCATTTGTAATTTTACATCCAATGTTAAAATCGACAACATTGTGTGACAACCAGCTCCGTTTCTCTGCCGTCCCCTCCCTCCCTCCCTCCCGCCAACCCCAAAACAAGCTTGTTAAAATAACAATTTCAAGACCTTTTTAAAGCAAAGGCACATTTGTCAATACGTGTTTTAAAAAGGAGAAAAAAATAATAATAAAGGCAGGCCAGCAAGCAGAGTCAGTCTGGGAAGCAAGAGAAGAAGAAGCGAGAGGCTTCCACGGCAGCTCCAGGAAGCCTTCGGTACCCCACGTTTCTGGAACAACATCCACACAACACAAAACCTGACTTGGAGTAAAGGACCCGGACCTTGGTTTGTCTGAGAGGGAAGATCGAGGGCCTGAGGGATTTAGGGCGAGCGTGAAGTCACGGGGGCAGAAGACCGGCTTGAAACCTCATTTCTCCACTCCACACTCTTTAACACTTGTCCTGAGCCTCCTAGCTACGGAGGGTAAGTTTTAGTCTGTCTGTCTGCGGTGGGGGCGCTGTAGCCGGTCACACCCAGGCCTGCCTGGATGGTAGATGGGGGACTAGAGAGCAGTTCTCCTCCTGACTGGCCTCCCTGCCGACCCTTTCTACGGAGAGTCATGGCCTGTTTGAGGCTAGCGGCTACATAGTCTGCCAGTCCGACAGGAAACCAGTGGGCTGTGTGAGGTGGGACTGGACCCATGCCTGAAGGTCCTTCCCCTGCTGTGTCTCTATTGGTCCCTGATCACGGGAGGCTGAGTCAGAGAGCGGTGCTGCAGGGTGAGACGCAGCTCCGCGTCATACAAACACCTTTGCAAGAGCGTCTGCGCCGGCGCTGGCGATGTAGCACTTAGACGGATGAAACGCCACATCGTGGATCGACTCCTCAAACTTCTTTCTGTGAGCCGTGAACTCCTGGATGCAGGTTTTACTCTCCAGGTTCCACAGACGGATTGAGCAGTCATGACCTGCGGAGGAGAGGAGTCACGAGTGGGAGTTATGTAGCAGTTATGTTGGAAACAGCACAAGGAGCCACTTGTTAAGAGGTACTTACTGCCTGACATGAGATAAAGACCGTTAGGATCTACAGCTAAGCTGGTGACAGCATCCAGGTGAGCCACCATGGAGTGAATCAGCTTCCCGCTGTTGTTGTCAAAGAACTTGATGTGTCTGTCCTCCTGTGCTGTGATGGTGATGGGGAGAGTCGGGTGGCTGAGGACCTTATTGATCTGACAGGGAGTGCCTGGTTAGAAACAGACAAGCACATTAGACTTCACACAGCAGGAGGGTGGATGTGCTGCACCAACAGTCAGCTGAGCTTTTGGGAGTAAATAAGATTGATAGGAACAAAAAACTTTGCAAGCAGTGCAGTATCGAGCAAGAGTGGTGCACCAGGCCACCACCGAACAGCTGCTGCAATGTGAACAAACAGTCTCAAAATATGCCTGCGAAAAGTGTTCTTTGCCACTGATAGGTTCAGTATGTTACTATAAGTGTCTAACAGCATTATAAGTAGGAGATAGATGTTTTTATTAAAGCGTAACATCCATTTGATTAACCAGAAACAGCCATTTTATCGGTCTATTCAAAGCCACCAGACTACATTGACAAAAACAGTAATTTTACCCAGCAGAAAACAGACGTTGCTAATGTGCTGCTGCTCGATCAGTTAGTTTGTGTTCTTCTAGTTAAGGAAAGGATCTGAATACTTCTTCCACTGCTGAAAGTCACAATATAACACAAACTAACTAACTGACTAATATTCCAGCAGCTCCTGTGTTCTGCAAGGTAAAACTGCTGTTTTTGTCAATGGAGTCTGGTAGTGATATATATAGAGGTGCTTCTGGTTAAACAAAAAGGATCTTACTCTTTAATAATAAGGTCCATCTCTGTAGGATTCCTGTCCATTATGTTTTTTACTGGTCAGAGGTCTAAATGTTGCCTTTAACTGTTTTTCAGTTCAGCTGGCTGGTAAACATTCTCTCTAGACCTACCTGGCTCCACGTTGGACTCCAGACTGAGAACCAGCTGGCGGGTCTCCATGTTGAAGAGGCCGATCTGTCCGTTTGTGAAGGATGTGACCAGGTGGGCTGGTTCACTGCACACCAGGTCTACAGAAGACGGAACTCCCATTTCTAACACAGAGAAAACCAGAGGCATTTCAGTTCCACTACTCATCAAAACCAACATTTAGAAAAATGAAAAATCGCGACACACGACCCAAGTCAGTACTTTTGTTTTCGTTGAATACTGCCAGGGCGGGGGAGGTGGTGTTGGCGTCCCACAGTCTCACAGTCCCGTCTGCAGAGCAGGAGAGGAGGCGCTGGTGTGCGCTGCTGTACACTAAACCCCAGACCGAGTCGGTGTGTCCACTCAACGCTCCACGCAGGACCGACGGGTCTGTCACAGACAACACCAGATAACCACAGTCAGTCAGCGTGGTCTATCTATCTATCTAAAACTATCTCATCTGGATAAAACCTATGATTAAACCTATTAAATTGTTACCGTAGGAGTCGTAGGGGTCGATGTTGGGACTGGGGGTGTTCCAGCACTGGATGGTTCCATCAACCCCTCCGCTGAAACACTGCTCCCCCGTGCTGCTCATCACCACGCTCAGCACAGCCCCCCTGTGTTTTAAATAATGACGAATTATCAAAACTTTTAAATTCCTGTTAAAAAAAAAAAAACGTTTGTGCTCATGTGCAGTGTTTTTACCTGTGGGCTCTGAACGTGTAGATCGGTTCCACATCTAAAGATGTACTCCTGTGGGCAAAGAGCATGTTCATTAATCGAACACACAAAACCAAAACGCTGTTCTTAATGCTTGTGTGTCAAAGATAAAATCTGAGATAACAGGTATTAAACAGAAACATTAGCTGCTGTTTTATTGTTACACTCTAAGTACCCTTGACTTTAAAATGACTCCAGCCTCTAAAAATAAACCCATCACTACGGACTGTGTGTGGGCTGCAGAGTTGTGACGTGACATAATGAGTCTCGTGGAGCAGACTGTTGTCAGTTCTTTGTCACATGGGGCTGGATTGTGTGACAGTGCAGGAACAGACTGAGCTGGATTACTTATGGGACTGTGATCCAACAACAGAGCTTTTCTTTCTGCTTCAGGTACGAGGAGACTGCTACGCTACAAACGCTACACTGCTGTCTGAGCATCAGCGTCTCTAAGAGAGAAGAAGAGAGAGCACTGGACAGCTAATCGATACAATAGTAAATCTAAAATGAAACAGAGCAGAAATCCATAAGAAATCAGCCTGTGTTTTACTGGGTTAGTGTCTTTTAGTGTTCATTGTCTTACTTTTTGGCGGGAGCGGTCTTCTGCAGGTTCCACATCTTGAGCGTGTGGTCCTCCGAGGCGGTGACCAGGACGGGCTCCACGGGGTGGAAGACCAGAGCACGGATCCCATCGAAATGGCTCCGCAGAGTGAATTTGGGGTTCCACGTTTTCCTCATGGCGTCCTTATTGTTGCCAATCTGGAGAAAAGGGCATCTCATTAGCATTTAACAGCTTTGTTACATGTAGTCAGGAGTCCTGAACTGAAATACAGCTGAAGCTGCTTTGCAGAATTATCAGTTAAATTCTGATTCATATAGCAGGTTGTTTTCACAAGTAACAGAACAGTAAAACATACATTTACGGACAGAAATGTTGTGAAAAGTCATTCTGAAATTGTGGGATGCAATCAGCAACATTTATTGTGATTAAAAAGAATGATTATTTGATGAGTTTTATTTATTTAGTCATGCTAATTCTGTTTGTTTTGATCCTTTAACTACTTTTTTGTGAAAATCTGCCATCTCACTAAAATAAGCCCAGTTTAAAAAAGCATGCTACAACCTACTCAGGTGTATTTTTATAGCCGTATGACTTTGACATTACTGTTGTTAATATGATGTCAAAAAATAACAGCAGTTTCAAAGCAGCTTCCTGAGACACCGTCTATAAAAATAACTGTTTGAGACACAAATGGCTCGTTTTCAGCGTTCGATGCGACTGTGGTTTATTTGTTTGCGGATTAGAGGAGGAAGGTGGGATGGTTGTTTCTCATGAAGCTCCAATGAGAAGAAATGGTGCCACGGCTTTCAAAATCCATTCTGCCTTTTCCCACTCACATCGTATGCCAGACTGTCGGCCTCGTTGGCCACAGTGAGTCCAGCCAGCTCCCCCAGGCCCAGCTCGCTCTCCATGGCCTCGTCTGTGCCCATTATGAACGACTTCCCTGAGGTGGGCGGGAAAGTCAGCGCCTCAACTGAGGAATAAATAAGCAAATAAATAAATACACAGTTAACGAGAGGTGAAGAGTTAACATGTGATTGCTGTGATCTGCTGGGGTTTTTTTTTTTTTTTTTTTTTGCTTGAGCACCTTCATCCGTTCGGTTCCCGTCATGCTCGGCGCGGACCACATTGGGCCGGGACTGCGGGGTGGATGGAGGCTGCATGTGGGACAAGTCCTCTGCATCTCTCAGGTTAGCCAGCATGTCCTGCAGCTTGGACCGGTTTGGCCCTATTTAACAAGTCAGGTCAACAGTGTTACCAAACAGACGTACAGTGATGGAGAGTGGAGGGAGAAAACAAAGCAGCATGAAAATATTTTGTTAAAAAACTGTGAGTACAAGCTGAAAAAGAAAAAGAGAACATATAATAAAAATGGAAGGAAAGCAGCACTGAAAGGGAAGAAAGTAAATTAATGAATTATAGGATGTAAAAGAAGAGAAAGTGAAGGGAAGTCAGCAGCAGAGTCCTTGTTAGACGCGTTGAAGAGGTAGAAAAGGTGTAGAGGCACATTTATCTCTTCGTGTAGGCTGTGTGGAGAGAGTAATTTAAAATCTGGAGAATCGTTTACACCACCAATTGTGGATGTTTATTATTATTGTAACACGTGGGCCCTTAGACTAAAACCTTAACCCTGATATACAGCACACGAAAGGCACAAAAAACCCTGAAAATATCTCCTGATGATCTCCTCCACACACCCACAAAAGTGATAAAGCACTGATCCAGCGTGAAGAACAGAAATAGATAAAACCAGAGGAGGAAGAGAGGTGTAAAAAGAAGAAAGTGAGATGAACTGAGGTGTTGAAATCATGACACAATCGCAGTAAAAAAATAAATAAAAAAAACAGAAGAAAAAAAAACAGCAGTAATGCAGCTTGGGCTTCATAAATGTAAAATCTAAGAGCTCTCAGCCTCTGAATGAGTCTGAAGTGGGCTGTTATTCTGAGAGCAGTAGTATTCAGCTGAGTCACTTCACTGAGTCACTGAAAAAGCTTTTAATTGCTACCAATTTACAAGTGCAGCAAAAATACTTATTACTGTAGCATCAACATGGCTGACAGATGAGCACGAAGATGGTGATAATTATGTCATTGTGACTGGAGAAGATACCGATA
The DNA here is from genome assembly GCF_001640805.2 of Lates calcarifer. Classification (NCBI taxonomy): domain Eukaryota; kingdom Metazoa; phylum Chordata; class Actinopteri; family Centropomidae; genus Lates; species Lates calcarifer. The sequence goes on along the minus strand of NC_066848.1, from coordinate 3,746,856 downwards.
TAGGAAAACAGATGACTGAGGAGGCTAGTGCTAGTCCAGACGGGACACAGATGGACGGAGTGGACACGACTAACTTTCACATTAATCTTCTGATATATGACAGTGTGGACAAGATGGAATGAATATAAATGAAAACGTTTAAACGGGACAGAAAAACGTGCATCAAGCATTACAGTTTGTTCCAGGCAGGACAGTAATGGTGACAGATTTTGTCCGTGCAGGAGAAAACAGGAAACACCGAGTATGAAATGACAGACAGGAGGACAGAGGCATAATAAGGAGCAGCTAGAGAGGGAGATGGGGAAAAACAGAGAGGATGTTTTGTTTTTGATTCGAGGCCTTTTGGCTGAAAGTCAGGCTCTACAGAGAGAGAAGGAGGAGGAGGAGGAGGGAGGGAGGGAGGCAGCAGCGCCTGACAGGACTTACTCTTCACCCCCTTTTTCCCCTTGCGCTCCTTTCTGTACTGCTCCTTGAGTTTGGTTATCAGGCCCGGGTCCACGTCCCAGGCCTCAGAAATGGGACCTGGCTCGTCCTTCTCTACACAGGGGAGGGGGGAACAAAACCAGAGGCTGTTGAGGAGCTGCTCTGGGTCGAGGCCAGAGTGGCCTGGCGGCCAGGGTGGAGGATCTCTCTCAGACTCTCCTGGAGGTTTCTCAAGCCTCCAGGAGAGTTGTGGGCTTTAAGGCCTTGAGATGAGCTGCTTCTCTTTAAGCGAACATTATCACCACTGGATATTAGACTCATTATAATTCAGAGCAGCACTCACAGCCATCTTGTTTAATCTTTGTAGGATTTTTTTTCTATCTGAAGAGGTGAGAGCAGTGGGAGGGAAGTTAATACCATGTGGGGGAATTCTTTCATTTGAACATTTGGATTCTGAGTCATGAAAATTTAATCAGAAAATCCTCACCGTGAAATCTGTTTGATCATCAAATTGTTCAAATTGTATACACTCAAACTCATGTTCAAATACAAAGACACACCTCAGCATGACATTAAAGCCCTTATTTTCTTTTCTGGCTTTAGTCTAAAGGGGAGTCAGGTTGACTTGACGACACACAGGAGTGGAAGAGACATTGTGGTCACAGGCTGGCTATGGGAACACACAGCGGAAGAGATCACAAACTATGGGTTAAACAGAGAAAACTCCAAACATCATGATTCATGACCACAGCGTGATATATGAATGACGAGTACTCCGTGAAACAGTCACCACACTGTGAGATGACAAATTTAGAGAAACAGGAAAAATATAGGATTACAGCATAAAATAATTAGCAATCTTTACAGTGCCTCTAAAACTATTTGTAGATTAAAAAACAAGATCATTATTGTGCATTAGAAAATAAACATTTCAAACTCCGTTCTGAGACTCACCCCAGTCCGTGCCGTCTCCAGTGCCTCTGGACTCTGGCGAGGTGTCCATCTCATCAGGGCTGGACAGGAAGTCGAAGCCTTTCAGTGCCTCCTCCGTGTCAGGGTCCTCGGTGGTGTCCATACTGGCTGGCGACGTTGTCGACGGCGGCTTCTTTCTCAAGATCTGAAAACATCAGGGGGCGGTTATTAACAGCACTGGGACAAACTTCTAATTAGTGTGCAGATGGTGAAGGCAGACTGTTGTTTTCTTACTGTCCTGGATTCCACGTGAGTCCTGTCCTTCCCCTCGCTGTCGTCCTCCTCGTCTTCATCACTGAACTCAGCAGCTGCATTCTCAATGAACTTGAAGGCCTCCAGTACGGCGCTCGTGTCAGAGAGCTCAGCTTTCCTGTTGAGGAACAATTAAAAAAAACAAAAGCATACCATTTAAAACTGCAACTCAAGTGTGACGAATCAGAACATTACACCTTACATCACAGACATTTACCCTTAGAAGAACGTACTCACCCTCTGGTGCCCATGCCCTTTGTGTCTGTCCCATTGACCAAAGGCTCAGTACTGGTCCGTTCACCCGTCCTCCCACCTCCGTCCCCGGCTAGTCCTAGCAGCGCTCGGACCCGCTGGGACTTCACATCTAAGATGGTGTCTGTGTAACCGACTTCCTGCAGGTACCTGGAACAAGGTAAATACACTAAAACCTGGTTCTATTTGGTTTAATCCAAAGTCTGAAGTGTAGGGACTTTGCCCAGGAGTTTATTAATAATTACTGCACTACATTTATTGTCAAGACTCCAATAGAATCAAAGACGAGGAAGAGTCAATTACTTGTTTCTGTGAATGGTGTCATGTCCTCTGGCAGTGGTCTAGTTAACAGTATCAGCTCCGCTGAGGCAAGATGAGCTACTCATCAAATATTACACCTACCCTGTAGGGACGCAGAAGAAGCTCTAGCAATTTGAGCAGGCGACTGACTGAGAGGGAGGGGTGTCTTAGCACATTATTGATCTGTCCCTTGACACAGAGTCAAGAATAAATTGGCTGCCTCATCAGCCGGCATGTTGGGGCAGATGATGTGTGACGCTGCCTGATGGCGTCTGGGATAGAGGCTGGAGCTCGGTTTATTTACACAGACTGACTGGAGACTAGGATGATATGATTACCACACCTCCCTGAGCCCACTGGGTATACAGGAGGAAAAAAAATACAAAAAACAGACACACAGAGAAGGTAATGACTGCCACTGCCCATGAGAGGGAGCCCTTTCCCACAGTTTTTTAGGCCATGGCACTGCTGACACACTTCACAAAAACTGTTCGTCTGACTCAAGTGACCAAGCTGCTGCAGAGAAACATAACTGGGGGCCTGTCAACATCCTGGTATGTCAGTACAGTTCTTTGTAGTGCAGTGGTTTAGTTTTCTGGGTTGAAGCCTGTCACAGAGGGACAGAAAAACCATGTGCACTTACTGTCTGAGGAGCTGACGGCCTTGTTTCCAGGACAGCTGATTGTTGAGCGACCCAGAAGTCTCATTCTCATTGGCTTCATCTGGAGGAGAAGGACACAAATCAGGGCTCCACAAACAGCACTGGCTCTCTGACATTATTTCCACTCTGTAAACACGGACCAGAACATTCCTGCATCGCAGCATCCTGGCAACTACACACATCCAGCGCTCGGTCGCTATCAGTAAGTCAACAGTGGATTAGAGTTAAATAGACGAGGATACTGCTTCTCTTTAAATTGTGCCACTGAAACGAACATGTTTGTAACAGCTGTGCCCACGAGCACTGTCACCTTTCACTGCAGTTCATGGTTGGATCTGGAGCTTATGTGCACCTCAATCCAAATATTTACATCCCAACAAACCCTAATAAATCTGTGTACAGAGACAGAGATTTGAAACTCATTAGCACTGGCTCGTTCTTGATGCTGAAGCAAGACTTTTGATGTTTCTAATAATTCATTACGACACCTTCCTCAAAATGGCTGGTTTCTGCTCCAACCGTGTCCCATGACATACTAGAAAGAGCAGCGACGTGTGTCTGTGCCTGCAGCATCCAGAACAACACACACTCTTTTTTTATGACTGTCTACAGCTCTGACAAAACAAACAATGATGGGATTCAAAGCGCACTTTGATATCCAACAACGTCAGCACCCCCACTCGCAAGTCAGCTGGGAGTTTTGCATGGGGCAGAGAGACGTGTTAATAAGATTTGGATGGGGGGTGAAAGTGTGGGTGTGTGGGGTTAATGTGGCGGGGGGGGGGGCAGACAGACGAGGGTGCCTGAAAAAGTGGGTCATGCCTAATTCAGAGGGGTGAGGAGCGGGCAGGTGCGCCACCATATGAGCAACACCTCCCACTCCTCGTCCTCCCCTCTCCGCCGCTCCATCTTCCTCCACCTAACACCTCTCCCTCCTCACCTCCCCTCATTCATCAACACTTCAAGGGCTTGGGTGCTTTGAACAGCCCTCATGAATAGAGATGAGGAGAGAGGAGAGGAAATATCACAATCTGACTTAATGATGGCGGTGGACTTGAACATGAGAGGCCAATTAAACTACAATAATATAACACGTAGAGAAACATGCAGCGCACTGATACAGGAGTGATACCAGGGTAAAACAAGGACCTGAAAACTGAAAGGTGAGAGCGACAGTTCAAATCTTCAAGATTTAATTAGATTAGGTAGATAAAGCTTCATTTACACAGGCTTTGATTAAGTCCAGGAGGTTTTCAATCACATCACATGATCCTTATCAGGTAGAGTTGTCGATGAAATGCAGATGTTCAATTTTCCATATTTTTAAGCTCTCTTTTCTAAGCACTCTTGTCCATATTGACTTTGAGAGAGTGATTCTGATTTGTAGAGCTCACAGCATTAAAACTACAAACCCAATTAACTGTCAGGTCTTTAATTGTTCAGAAAACTTTGAAGTGATGTCCATAAAGTGGCAAAAACCCACCACAAACAAAAAAGAAAAGCAGCAAATTCTCACAACCGAGAGGGTGGAACTAAGTAGGATTTGGCTTTTTTGCTTTTAAGAGTAGCGAATTAATTTACTTTTTGTTGTTCCAAAAACTAATTACATTTTTAAAAATTAATTATAGGTTTTTCCAGAAACTCTGGATCACCAGCTTTCTTTGGAACTACTTTGTACAAAAGAAATAGTTCCTTTATGGACTGTTGACATGTGGATCTTTCTGGAAGTAGTTCTGTCGGATTTTCTTAAATTCAGCTCATTTCCATTGTATTTGTGTGGAGACAGAAATATCCAAGGCAAATATACCAAAATAAAACCACAAAAATCTGCATGGCTCCATTTTGTAATTTGGGTGAACCAAGCCTTTACTGTTGGTGTCTTCATCAGAAATCAAAGAGAAGGTATAACTGTGCCGTGCTTTTCTTTTCTTTCTACACAAATTGTCACAATTATTTTAAAGCAATTTGATCACATTTTTGTACACTGACTGTTCACATAGTTCAGTATTCGTACAGTAACATCAGTAACAATAATCATACTCTTTCAGGATTTAGGAAAGGCACACTATGAGGAAATTTATCGAAGCAAACAAGATTGAACATGAATGCAGGTTTCACACGCGTAATGGTCTTGTCACTTGAGGTATGCAGACTCAACAATCACAGTGATTTAGTATGAAGAGGTGGAGTTGCGCCATTTGAGGTTCCATTGACTTACCAGAGTCGTAGCTCGGGGGCTTCATGTCACCCTGATTTAACTCTGTCCCATATTTTAACTTGTGGTACTTTGCTCTGGAAGGAAAGGAAAGAAAAAAAAACATATAAGCAAACAGGGCTGATCGAAAAGATCCAAGAAGAAGCTATTTAAAAGACTAATTATCTGCAGCATCTGCATGAGCTTTGAAAGTCATCCCAGCTGCAACTTTTACTTCAAACACATGAGCTTGTCAGACAGATTCACTTGTAATATCACAACATTAAAAGGAGTATCATTATATAGAAAACAGTGCTGCAACTAAGAGTTTCATAATGTATTACTCATTCTGATCCCAAGTTGATATATTCAAGTTGCTTGTCTGATATTCAGATAAGATATTAAATTTACTATCAAAGAAGACTGGCAAATATTCACATTTGAGCTACTGGAAGTGGTGAATTTTTGTTTTTTTTTGCACCAAAAATCACTTAAAATGAATGATTTTCTGTTAATTAAGTGACTAATCATTGTATCTGAAGCAGGAAAGGTATGTAAAAATTACATATAAGATCATCAAACTGATGTTCATGCAATAAACATTTATCATCAGACTCCTCACACATGTAAAACAGAACTTTAATTCTGTTTTTATTCTGTTTCTATCTATAAAACTGATGGCACACAACACACAGAAAACAGTAATGTGTGGCTTCCGGCCTTGCTGTTCCTTCCAGTGGCTGCACACAGATCCATATCAGTGATAAAGAGTCGATACAGCACGAGGAGAGGAGCTCTCACACCTTTCAGTTCACACACCGCCACGCGATACCCCCACCCCCTCACTGCCCAGTGATCCAGAGGAAGCAACCCCCATCAAAATCAAATTCATTTTAAATTGGGTACATCCTACGTACAGAAAGCCATTTCTGATATTGCTTTCAGATACCCTCGGAGACATGACCTGTTGCTTAGCAACCAGGAAAAGTGGTAGTAATTCTGGGTTAAGTGTTGCTCCTGAGGCAGAGTCTCGTGGCGATCTCAGCAGAGAAAAGTAGATAAATACATACTACAAACATCCAGAGGATGGTTCCATACTTAACTAACCCAAAGATGACATTCCTCACAGAGAACAGGTAGGGTAAAATTTCACTGACCTCTGAGGAGGAGGAACGCTAACCTGTTTTGACACCTGTCTAACTCACTTGTGTTCAGGCTCTCATTAGCCTCCCAGCTCCCAGCTCAAATTGAGATACCTGCAGCCAGCCATTTCCATTTCTTGCTCATTCCAGTTTTCATTTTGCTATTCTTAACCTTTACTTATCCTGGGAGGATTTTGCTGATTGCCTGCGCTAATTTCAGCGATGCTCTGCTTTGCATTCATAGAATTCCTCTCATTCCCAGCTCACAGACGTCTAATACAAGCCAGAGTCTTCGCCTGTCAGGTCACAGAGCAGCTGAGTACATCGTCTGTGGTTGTGACTGGGGGAGGAGACAGTGACTGGATTTCCTGGCTAGACAGAGACAGCATTAACATCACACCTGCATGGGAGAGGTCAAAATGTGAGATGCATCTGATAATTTGACTAATATTAGGAGGATAATTCTGGTTTATTACAACCTGACTCTGGCTAGGCAAGAAACACAAGCTGCCAGATGATCAGACAGGTTGTAAACATGCAAACTGACAGGGAACGCATCTGAAATGTGGGTAATAATCCCTCATTACACAGGAAAAACGTAGCTCCCATAACCCGGAATTACTCTTTAATAATTAATCCTGAGCTGAGCTGATAGAAATACCTGTCATAAATACTTCACTTGTATCTAAAATTAATGAGGATTATTTGTTCAGTTTTGCAGAGGGCTACTGTGCCAGAATAAATGATACGCTTGACGGCTTGTCATATTAGCAGAGATGTGTTGAAATCACCAGTATATCTCTGTTCTAGGCAGCAGCCATGCGTCAAGGAGGAAGAGAAATGCAAAGCGAATCACCACCTCCACCACAGGGACCCTTTGTGTCACGGCGATGGGCCGGTGAACACGAGGACGAGAACAATACGATTCTTCTGGTTTGCTGGAGAAAGCGAGCTGCGACGGTGACCTCGTCTCGAGCGTTAAGAGAGGATCCCTCTCTACTCGTTCCTTTTCCCGTCCCGTCCTCCTTCAAGCGAGGACGCTGCAGAGTCATAAGCATCCGACAGCAAACAAAAGCCTTCCTGCCAACACATGCTCTCGTCCAGAGACATCACACCAGCTGGGCTCGGGGGAATCTCTCTGGCACTCTTACTCCATTACTGCCTGTGCTGACACCAGCTGAGACACCAGACTGGTACGCATAGAATATGAAGGAGAGGATGCTTGCAATCCTTTTACATGTTATCAAAAAAACCTTGTAGTAAAGATGTGGAGAGTGTGCTAGCTCTGTGCAGGTGCAGCAGATGTTGATTTGTTGACCAGTCAGAACCTCACACTGCAACATTCTCCTTTTCTGTATTTCTCAGAGGCAGGAATTTATTTTTGGGTGCATGCAAAACATTGGAAACACGGAAATTGTCGCCGACTAGCCAGGGTATTTATGTGTGTCGTGGGTGGGCGGTAAAGACACTCACCTCTCTTGCTTCAGCGCGTACTCCAGCATTTTGATCCTCCTCACAAGGTCTTTCTTCAAGTTCTCCTGACCTTTCCTCTCCCCCTGCAGGAAGGCGATTTGGGCCTGAAAACAAAAAAAATAGGATTGTCAGGTCACATTTTTAAAGTAGTACGAGATTTACAGCAGTTGCTGTTATAAATAGAGTCAATGTTTCCGGTGTTTTGGCATCTTAGATTTGAGCTAACCAGCAACAAAGACTTGACTTAAAAGACAACCTCCAAGGCAACATCTGAGAACAACTACTTCTGTTGAGACTGAAATAGGACGATGTCAAATCAATATGCGTGGCATGATGGGAAATAAAAGGCCAATCTGTACTATTCTATTTTAATCTAACCTACTCACTCGCCCACACATCAACAACCCCCCTCCCACCTCTAAAATCCCTTCCCTCTGCACACCACTGTCTCTCTTCAGTAACAGGCAGCAGCTGTTGACGCACTCAGTCTGAGTCAGCATTACATTACATTACACTGCTGAGTACCACATACACACAGTGTATGTGCGTGTGCACACACTTGTAATGAGAGTGGTATAGGATAGCTCACAGTGTAGTAAAGAGTACAGAGATGAAAAACGGCATCATGTATCAAAAGTATTCTGCCTTACAAAAGAAATTCACTTCATCTGGTTTCACTGTTTTCTCCATTATGAGTAGATGTAGTTACTGTGGTAAAACAACCTTAATTAGCAAGATGCTGGAGCATCAAAATTGATTTTCTAGTTAGAAGAAACAGATAGGAAAAAGTCTGTAAATTAGCTTTCGGTAAGGCTAGCAACAACCACACTCAAGCTAGCATTAGCCTTGAGTGCAGTTACTGTGACATGACTGTCACCTCCGTCTGATTGGTTTATACTTCTGTGTGGGATCAACTCACAGCCTACGCCATCATGTGCATTTACACCTGTGTGTTGGTGTGTCTGTGTCGCCCTGCAATTACATCAGCCAAACACTGGCTGGCTGGCAACACTGGCAACAGATACTTTTACTGAAATTACTGTGACGCAGAAAAGAGAGGGCCGAGCGGACCAATCAGAGTTGTTGCTGTCTGCGCTGCTGCAATGTGCAATTACAATTCTAGGAAGGTGCACATCAGACTACATCATAGTCTACAGAGCAGTATCTACAGCGTTGGTTCAATGTAGAGGTAGAAATTGGCTTTTACAGTTTCTGTTAGTTTTACATGCTTTTTGTTTGATTGGTGCCAGAGATAAATGACTGAATAATGAATTAGTAATGATCTATTTCCACAACTTTTTATGTTGAGCATCAAAAAATGAAACAACATCTGTTTAGCCTGAAGCTATACAAGTGTATTGCCTGCTTATGAAGTTGCCATCCACTCCACACAGTGTAGTCTGAGGAGCAGAGAGAAACAAAAACCAAACAGAACAAAATCTGTCCACAGTCCATCCGGTATTTCAAGGGTTACAGCGAGGTGAAGACTGCCAAACGGCTGCAGAAGCTACTAACATCTCTAAAGGCTGCGTTGTTTACAGAAAGGAGGATAAGAACGCTGTTGTTTCCATTTCAGCACTTCGTCAAAATTACACTCTCTTCTCGAGTCCATCTGAGTTGTTGAAAATTACCAACAAGACTACGAGCAGGAGAGGTGGATTTAAGTGCCACTCTGTAGTTAAAAGAGGACGATGAGCGACAGAGGAGCTGGGGCAAGATGGTAGATCCATTTCAAACAAAGATACAGGAGAGCAGCACAAGCCAAACTGCTCCTGTCTAACCTCAGAGAGAAAATGTTCTCTCGGGGAATGACTCAAAAGCTAAAACCAAGAGTTGACATCTTGAAAAGGGGGATGAATATCGACTTGATTCCCTGCCTTTCACTCTACATGCAAAAGATGGTGTGAGTTTGAGTGGGCTGGATATCACAGTTTCACACGGATAGCAAGTAGCGCTGCTGCTGCTGCTGCTGCTGCCTGCAACAATGAGTCACGACAGTACTTCAATCTGCCTCATATTAATAACAACATTTCTTACCATCCACAGCTCTCCGCAGAGGGACTCATAACAACCTGCCTGCTGTAGCTCCACTCAGGATTCAAGGTACTGGTCCAGCACCAAGTTTAGCTGGCACCAGTTACTAGCAGACTGCGTAGATGCCAACAAATTGATGCTACAAAAGGTTTGGTCAGCACAGCACATACATCACTCTACTTATTGCATCTACACAGTCTCCAATTCCTTACTCATCCTGCTGTATGTGAATCTACCCTCAGCTGGATCTATACTAATGCAGTCAGGATTGACAACAGTATTAACAGCGTTTAGCATGCATCTGACTGTCCACAGTGGAGTAAAAAGAAAAGCCACAACATGTTAGTAAGAGTAACATGGAGCAGGGCTGACAATAACTGAACTGGAGGTTTTGGAGAGTGATGTAGAGGACAACTAACTTGCTTACATTCAATAAAGCAGAGACCACTTTGTGCTGTCTTTGGATGGATGTGAGAGGAGGCACACGGAGGGGCACAAATAAGGCATTAGGGAAAATATTGCATGGATTGGGCCAGACTGTGCGGCCCCCAAAATAACTTAACTCCGGATAAAGTGGCTCCGGTCCAAATATCAGTGAGGAGGACCACTGCAACGGTATCACATGCGACTGGACCACAGAACCTACAAATGCCTCATTAGGCTAATTGCAGAGCTATTTTCCATTAAATGTCTCTTGATGTCCAGCTGAACGCGGTCGATCGTCCCGGCTCTTTGACTTAAAAATAAAAAGTGCTGTGATTTCTTCAACAGGGAAAACATCTTGTTTATTTCCACAAATTATGACCACACGTTAAAAGGCCTACCTCAAGAATTTCATATTCAAAATGAAGATAAAAGTATAAGAACAGCTTGATAGGTTGTTATTTTCGCATATGTCAAAAACAGAGATTGCACATTGGCTCATTTTTCACTGTAGATGAAAACTGTACATCTGTGCTGATTGAGATAGCGAGCAGCCGTCCACTTCCTCATCCACATGAAACACTGGCCCGGAGTACCCCTGGTGTCCTGCGGTGCCAGAGATAGAGAAGAGTGCGGCTCTGTGAATCTCTGGCTCGCCATCTCTCCTCCATCAAACATTAACCTTGGGAGGAATGCAATGAGTCAACTCGGGCCATAAAGAGACACAGGAAGCATTTAATTCCCAGCCCTCACACTGACTGCATTATTGGGCTGCTGGATAAGGGCTCCTTAGTCTTGTCTGAGTAAGAGACATGTAGAATGGGGCATCCATCTAAGAGCGCAGGACCTTTCAGAGACAGGAAAAGGAGGCAGGAGAGACGGGCTAATGGCTAGGGAGGGAGGAAAATTAAGTCCAGGCACTGGCTAAATTCTGGTAAGATAAGGTAAGAAAGTTTGGTCACAGTGCCTTCTGCTTTTGCATATAGTTTACTAATTTAGGAGTCAATTTTCCACTTTCACTTCCACTTTCCACTTTCAATTTAATCACAATCTGAAACACGTGAAATTGCAGAAACAAACTTATAGAGCTCAGCTTTGCATGATGTTATTCATTAAAAAGAAACAAGAGTTAAGTTGGTTGATTTTGGTTGTTCTTCCAATTTAAATCTAAGCAGAAAAACTGCTTTATTCCTTCCTCTTTAAAGGCATTAAGAAAGTTCAAATGCAGAGAGCAGGAATGAGAGGAAAGCTTTTTTTTGGTCTTTGCAACTCAAGATTTTCAGTCAATGAATGTATGATGACTATAAACGATTACCGCGCTATTTATACACAGAGCAGACCTTAAAGTCTGAGATTTGTGAATTCCAGACGTGTTTTCTTCCAGACTTGTTCTGCATCATCACTGAAGACATCCACAACACAATGAGGCCATTTAATCTAGACAGAGTGAACACTGTGAAAAATCCAGTGCGTCTCAGCGGCAAGACTGAGCTCACTCCATTTGAAAAAGAAATTCAGCGGACACTCGTACAACCAACACACAAACAAAATGGTCACACACACTGCTGACCGTGGTCAGAGCTGCAGAAGAAGGGAGGGAGGGGAAAGGGAACTGGTGTAAATCCCGCATTTACAATGCAAACAACTTTTCTTTCAGCAGAACACCGGGTTTACTCTCACAGTTACCGCAAACCAATGAGCACCACGATGGCCGACCTGATAACTAGCCAAGTACATTCCACGCATGCCATTACACTAGAAGCAACAGGAGGAAAAAAAAGGCAGCAAAACAACAGAAGCGAGACTGGAGGTTCTGGGAGACTACAGCAGTGTACTTTCTATTTGTTCATAGAAAACTCTGTTCAGGTAGGTTTTAACCATGAATATTTACCACAAAACACCAACAATATTTTGTTACTGTGACTTCCTCATAAAAATGTATTTTAAACAACTTCTGTCTGCTTTTATTAGTGAAAACATCTTGTTTTCCTCAATTGTCATATAGTATTTTGTTATGTAGACTGCCCAGGTTCAACTTTGCTTTTTACAGATTTAACTGCTTGATTTATTCATTAAATAGGATCACAGTTGATGTAATTTTATATCATGATATTGATATGCATCATAATAAATACATTTTCTGAAAAATCAGCTGGAAAACTGTTAGTAATGTTTAGATTTGTAGGGTTCACAGAGATAAGCATTATATAACCATATTTTCTAGCATATATATGTAATTAAATCAATGCAACATGGACCAGGACTATCAGCATAAATTTATCATTAATTAAAGTAAATTGAAGCCTGTTAAAACTGACAGCTCCCTGTTATGAGAGCAGCTGACAGTAGTGACAGCACTTGTAAAACGGACAGTAGTAGTTCTACCTCAATTTAAAAAAGGATTAAATAACATCCTGCAACACAACAATTCCACTTTTAATTCATAGATGTAAGAAGAATTTGTGTGTAAATTTGTATTGAGGATCCTGAAGTAATGTAGATGTGTGTTTTTTTTTTTTTTAACAAATCCAGTAAATAAAACGCCTGACAAATCAAAGTTTATCATCACATTGGTGCAAAAATCATAAAATCCACTACTGCCATAAAGCAGGCCTGCTCAATGATTTACAACAAGGTTGAGATCAGGTGGATTATTCGTCTCCTCCTCCTTAAGCAACTTCTGTAACTCCAGTTTCACACCCAGCTGTTTCTTCACCTCCTTCCCTCCTCAAGATGGTGGTGAGGCTAATTTAAGTGTCTACACTAAAACTGCTCGTCTTTCCACGACCACAGACTGTCTTGGAAAGCATCTGTGCAAAGGGCTCAGTACTGATTTGTATGTACACGTATTACACAGTCAGCATCAACATCTAAGTTTAATCCATTGTTCTATTTTTATACTCCTGTGCCACAGAAGCAGAATTACACTGTGAAATGCTGAGGACCTGTGATCACGGCTGGAGCTCACTCCTTCAAATGAAGACGTCGCACATCGATCCACGCAGCTCATGTACGCGGGCACAGATTCATGATTGCTCCAAGGGTCAGGGTGAGGCAGTGAGCTGCTCCAACTGTGATTTCATAAAGATTTCTGCTCGGTTATCTGGAATGAGCCGAGCTGCGCCTTTCACCTCTTGTACAATACCCCCACCCCCCACCCCAAATCCCCGAAAACAAAAGAAGAAAATCCTTTACACTGCCAGAGATTCCTCACAGTCACAGTCACAAATACATCTTCTGCCTTTTCACAGAGACAGACACAGATTTGTTGTTTTCATCTCATCACGAGTTTCCACTTGAGCTTCATTTTACACTCTGCCGTCACACAGCCACACGTCAAGTTGACACTGCAGCGCTACCTTACATGGGGTGCGAACAAAAAGCACCACACTGGGCTTCTTCAGGACGCGGCTGCTGCATCCCATGTTTGCTGCATTAATATTACATAAGGCTCGTGGCGCACATGCAGGCAAGAAAAAAAAAAAACTACATATTTCTACATCAGCATTTTCCATGACAAAATATGTTGTGTGGCTGCAAGGTGTGGTCCTTGAAAATAATTTATAAAGATGACATGTGTGATGAAAATGATGGGTTTGTCTGCATTTGGTGCAAAATGTGATCATCTTCCCAGTCACTAGCCAGCATCAGCAACAATGTGCATTTGTGTAGTTTATCAGAAGACTGAATTTATATTGATGTGGGCAAGCATCTCAGACAGAGCTAGTAAAGTGCTCTATTTCAGAATATGAATTCAGACAGACGCATTTTCTTCCAATAAAAGGCGATTGACCACCAAGAGAGAGAGAGGCAGCTGGTGCCCTCTGGCCTGCCCTGTCTCTCTGGCATGTCAGGCCTGTCAAACAGGACTCTGAATTCACTTTTTAGCTTCAGGTGCCTGTATCACTTCTTATGGGCTATTTTCATTCTTTAACACGTCCACAGACGAGCACAAGTCACTGCAAAAATCTTCAGCGTTAAGAACCCTGCAGTTCTGCTGTTGAATCTGGTCAGTAGCCAAGTCACATTTATTTGTATGGCACATTTAAAAACAGGGGTTGACCCATCGTGGCAGATAAACAAGCAACACAAGTATAAATAAAGGGATACGTAGTGAAATCACTATTGAAGGAGGAGAAATGAAATCAAATAAAACTAGCAACAGATTAAGATTAAGTACAAAGACAAGTAAATAGAAAAAAAACAAGATAAAAATCTACTGACAATAGATATTGACATAATCAAGAGGTGATCTCAGACTGACTACACAAAGTGAAAAAGAAAGGTCTGATTTAAAATAGTCAACAGATAATGGTGCAAAATAAAATTATATAACTTGAGACAACACTGGTTTACAGTGCTGTAAATAAAATCAGTGTGATGCTGATATATGGTTTCTCAAAATGAAAAAGTCTGTTGTCATATCCAAAAAGAAAAAAGTACACAGAGCAGTACAGTCAAATACTACATGTGGATGTAGATACACAGCGTATGAAGAAGTACAGAAAAAAACTATTGCTCTTTAACCATTTAAAACAGGAAAACACTGTCATGTGAATAACAACAAGCCAGATTACATCACACCAAATCACCACATCACACAAGAGCAGTGTGATCTGGTGAGTGTACCAATTTACAACTCTGACAGACCGGCGACCTCAGATTTACTGTAAAACTGGGGGAGGCAGGCAACCTCATGGCACAAACCAGGCAGCTGTCCCGCACACCCACGAAGCCAGACGAAGGCCGCGAGTGTGAAGTGAATGGAGGAAGGAGAGGGGAATTAACAGGCCCAACGAGGCAGCACAGAGAGAGGGGGAGAGAGGCTCTGGTGTGGGTCCAACCGGGACAGTGGGGCAAAGCTCAGAGGAACAGGGTTTAGTTAATAAACATGGCTCCCTACAGACTCTCTCACAGGAAAAACACAAACCCTTTTCAACTACTAACTAACTATTGTCTGTGCGCAGTGAATATCTGACATGAGCTGTCTTTGCGGTGCTTCTACCACAGTCTGTATTAAACCAATGAGGATGGGGCTGATTCTTTGTGGTGTACTGTAACACCCTGGTTACGTGAGAAAGGATGTGAGCTGTTGTGTAGCACTAGTTTCTCTGTGAACTGGTATTTTTTTAACATTCCCAGGGCTTTAAATGTCTTTGTCAATATCTTCAGAGCAGCAATACTCTGTAACCAGTACTTATATTTTTGGCGAGGAAGCATGTGCTCTGCTTTTTTGTACTTTCCCACTCTGAGGCGCACACTGAGAAGGGCAAAAATAACTGCAGCTTGGGGGTGGATGTAGTATCGACTGAGGAATGACGGTGACTCCCTTTGCTGAATTTCTGAATGCCTCGGTATGTGTACGTTTGTGCACGGTTTGGTCCTTCTTATTGCTGCACCACTGAGCTAAATATGCCTCAGGCTTTTTGCCATTAGTGAAAGTAAACATGAGATCACAGTAATAAGTCATCGAACTGAGGCAGGATAATTCTAGGCTGCTCCACCGTCAGAGAAATAATCGAATGACACACGCCACACAATCTTGTTCCTTGTTAAAAGCTTTTCCTTAAGAAATACAAGAGAGGCTTTCTGTCCCGTGAAGGCTCCACGTTTCAGTCTGCACCCGCAAGAAGCCACCTTACACCCTGAGTCACCTTCAACCTTCTCCCGGTGTCAAATTATGGCTGCTGACAGATACTTCTGGCAAGGAGATACCCTATGGAGCAGGGATTTCCCCATAATTGGAGGGCTGATGAAGCGCACTGGAGCGGTGCCCGGCCTGCACAGGGCGTAACTCGACTCAACCTCGGTCGTCGTCAGGCCCAGAAAAGATCTGTGCCAATCAGTATAGCACAGTGACATCAACAGATCAATATCACAGTATTGATAAGAGGATTGTTTCTGAAATAATCTAATTTTAGTTCAATATAATTTACAGTCTTCCAAATCTCTGCAGACTTGTAAAGCAAAAACAAACATCGCTCTTTAAACACAATTTGCTTGAAGTCTTTAGGAAGACAGATTATTGTGTAAAGCTACAACATAAACACAATGCACAATGCACACATCTACGTGATTCCACTGAATTTACCCTGTCCAAATAAACACTGCTTTAAAGTCTGCATGTCGTGTATACTCTACTAATTAAAAATAAATACACTTGCCTGGTGTGAGCTGCTAATCTAACTAGAAACCCAAACAAACTGGGATGGTTTCAGTGCCAAAATAAAGTTAGTCTAAGAGCTTAAACCTACTAGAAATGGACCACAAACCAGTTTAGTGTCAGTTAATTAAAGCTGAAGTGATCGGTTGATTAATCAAACTATAGATCGACAAAAAATTAATCAACAATTACCTTGATAATCGAGTAAAAACGACACTTTCTGCTTTCAGCTTCTGAAATGTGGACATTTCCTGGTTTTCTCTAACTGTGATTGACATTTTTCACCATGATTTTTGATAGAATAAATGAATCAATAATGAAAATAATTAGTTGCAGCCTATAGCTGATTATTTAAGTCATTCATCAAGCAAAAATAGCATAAATTAATTTGTTCTAGCGTTGTTTTTTCAGACAAAACTCACAATGTGAAGACATGTTGAGGCCATTTTCACTATTTTCTTCTGAGAGTTTAAAGAATAAATAATGAAGTGAATAACTGATAGTAAAATAATCGTCAGTCACAGCCCCAGTGACTTTCACTACCGAGATAACACACGACAGACTGACTAGAGCTGTGACCTATCACTGGCTAAGCAAATCAGCTTGATTGAGTCAATCAATTGATCGTCAATGACCGCTCAACTGGAGTCTGATTGTGAACGACAGCAGCCTATGCATTACACAGACACGGCACATCAACAGCGGGGCAAGTCGGGCAATGCACAGTACAGTTTCTGTTATCGCTCCAGCAGAGAGGAGTGGCTCTGAGCGTGACCTAACAGGCTGGCTGGACGACATTCCTACAAGCCCTGGGGTTCGCCTTCCTCCCAAGCAGCGACATAAGACACAGCTCCAACTGTTTTCCATTCAACGTCTGTACAACCGACAAGAAAAAAGAAAAAAAAAAATCCTGGGAGGAGACTGAGTATTCACTGGGTTGTGAAATCGCTTTGTGGATAAATCCTAAAGGGCTTTTATCTGAAACCACACATCACACCTTCTTAAAACATGCAAGATTAACGTGTCCGGTTTTGATTCTGTGGTTAAAACACATGGTGGTGAACACTACTGAGGCTCTATGGCTGCTACAGCTTTTCATTATTCATACATGTCTTTATTTATGTCCATTTCAGTGATTTTCTTTCTCCCTCACAGTGGTTCCTTCACTGAACATTAATCCACCAGTACTGTATATGTTTGCAGTACATCCACATCCCTCAAGGACACTACAAGGTTACATCCTGTGTGGATTTTCGAAGCTTTTCAATTCTCAATTCACTATTATTGTTGTGAAATAGTGCAGCACTGGCACATAAAGATGCTCTATTCAGAGGAATCCTGCGCAACAGTGATTAGAGTACAATTATGAGTTAAGCTGGAAGTTTTAAATGGTCTATGGAGGCTCAATGATGTTCAAAACACCAGCCAGCCTCACATTTATGGTTTGATGCAATAAAAACAAAAACTCAAATTGAGCGCGCACCATTTTGCCGCCACAAACAAACCACCCAATGAGCCATTTAGCAACCTCTCTGTGCTCTGCCGCAGTTGCTGCTGCTGCTCCGCTGATAAGCTTGCTTCATGACAGCAGACAGGAAGCTTAATACACAGGCCAGACTGAAAGCGCTGCATGAGGCTGATGAGTCAAACCCCTACTACAGCGATCGGGGGATACGTCACCGAGCTAAAAACAATGCAGTGTCTCCCTCTCGTCTCTTTGTTATAGCTGAGGTCAGTCTGTCGATGGAGCTGCCCACTCCCCCCCCACCCCTCTTGAAAAAGTCAAGTGCTGGCTCTTGATCTGTGATCCAATATCACTGAAACAACTGGGTAAAAATGATGGGGGTTGGGTCAAATTGATAGGGCACAGAGATTCAAGTTTAACAGCAATAAGCTGTAACAATGCCCACTCAAATTCTGGATAAAAGAGTGGTCTGGTACACAATGTCCAAAGTCATTTCCCCCAACTGAATGTAGGCTGGTGACGACAGTTTCTCAATTTAGGGATCAGTTAAAGCCACAAATATACAAGTCACAGGGCTCCACATATTATAAAAATTATCCAGAACAACATTCCCAAATGAAAACGACCACAGGTTAAAACTGAATATTACATGATGGAGAGAAAGTTGTAATTTTAGTGACCACAAGAAAACAAGGACTTCAGAGTGAACTTGGGTATTTGCAGGGCATGAACTTCTAGTTAAAACAAACTAAACATCAAGCATCCCAGTTTTTGTGAGGTTTCCCTTTAGAAAAAATGTAGTTCACAGGAGCAAAACCTACTGCCTTGAATAGCTGACTTATTTGGCCACTAGCTAAGGGTCAGATATACCAATTAAAAGCACTGGGATCTTTACCAAAGACAGACACGGCAGCATTTTTGAATTTCTCCTCAGGAGTGGCAGTGACATGGCAGCTAGCTTAAGATAAGATTCATAAACAAGACATAATGTCTCCACAGAGTCTTCTGTGTGTTGAATGCTGTCTGTTAACACCGACAGCTATGAAGAGGTAAAAAAGCACTTGAGAAAAGTACTACATTTCCCACAAGTGTTTTTTTTTCAGGGTTTAGGTTTTAAGTCCATTAAAAATCAAGGCGGGGTGCTATACGTTTAGCTATAAGGAGGCAGGTAACGTTAGCCGCTTCTGTACTACGCTTATACACTACACTTTAACTACTTTGCTAGTGATTGTATCTGTCAGTTGGTCGTTTAATTACCACGCTTTTTTATATAAACATACTATACAAGTCTGTCTTTCAACTCCTCAAGGCGGCAAGCAAGTTTAGTGGTTTCAGTCACAGTAAGGAGGTCTCAAACAGTCGTCGTGTAGTCGGGTCAAGGGGGGCGCTACAGCTCCTTTAGCTCCTGTGCTAAAGCTAACAAGCTAGCCCGGTAACCAGAACAATCAAACACAGAAACTCGGCGCGAGTTACTAGAAAGGCCCCGGTAGTGGCACCGATATGCGATCACGAATACATTAGATGTGGTGTTTTTTTACCTGCAATTCGGCCCGCTCCACCTCCCATTGTGCTCTCTCTACTTCGAAACGGGCCCATTCGTGCTGCAGGAAGTGCAAGATCCCCGGGATACTGTACTGCGCCCTAGCCGCCTCCCCAGCGTCGCCATCGGGCAGCGGTCCTTTCCCACCGCCGGGTAAAACGGAGTTGTTATTGTTGTTGAAGAACACGCCGGGCCCCGCCTGTTCGTCCATGGCCGGGCTCGGTGGAAAGGCCTGTCCGTTGTCTCGCTGAGTCGGGGGTGCTAGATACCAACGGAAGGGCAAAAACCTATCGACGGCGCTCCGTCTCCTCGGCTCGGGGGAATGAACTCACTTTCTGACAGCTAGCTGTCATTGAATGACGTCAGCAGCGGCGGCCACGCCCACAGCGTGTTGGCCGGGGGCGCTCGATTCGCTCACCCAGACTCCCCGGAGGAACAGGCTCCCCTTGTTTATTTTGCCCCAGACAGGAAACATCGGTTATGCGTTCTGCTACAGATGCTGCAGCGGAGATGAATTCCCCAAACTGAGTTCAACCACCGGCTAAAAATGTGTGACCGATTACAGACAACAGGCAGAGCGAGGTCAAAGCAACTTTATTCACATTTTCAAAGAAATGGGAGTGGAATATTACACAGGGCCAGTTCAGCAAGTTTGCAAATTTGTGATGGAAGCTGATGCTCACGTATTCATGTCGCTATTACACATATCTATGGATCATGATCAGCTATAAGCAAAACAACAATCAATTTGATATGTAGCACATACATTAAATAAAGTATCCCCCCATTTATTAGCAGATCAATTAACTGTCTCTGGGATCTAAAAACAATCTCAAAGATGATTTTGATATTCCAGGGCTTCTAATAAGATCTCATTTTGGGTTTAAGATGATGATAAAAACTAATTTCTTCAGTCACATTTTAGAACATGTGGTAAGGAATGTTTACAACACCTTTTTCAAAACAACAAAAAGAAAAGAAGGAAAGAAACATCCATCAGTAACAGTCAGCAGACGCTAAGGCCTTAATCTAAACAAGCTCCATTAAAGAAACACACGATTGGAATAAAATAACTGCCATGCTCGTGGTGAAAAATGGCACAGTAAACATCAACTTTTAGATAGTGAGGGATGATGACCAGACAAAAACAACAACAGAACAAGATCAGGGGGAAAAAAAGTAAATCGTGTCCCTTTATAAATGTGCATCAAGTCCAGAAATGATACATTCACACAATCAAAATTTCCAACAGATTCTAAAGTGAACATTCAAAGGCTTTTTATGATATTTACATAATTGTCTTCTTAACTTCAAGAGGAGTTTCCATTCATCAAAAACAAAGATGAGATGTAGAATAAATAAATACATTTAAGAAACTGTGGTTGTTGCAGACATGGCATGTGGTACTCTGATGACAGAAAACACAACAACCCCCCCCAAAAAAAGACAACATTAAATTAGGCTGTGAGAGTGTGCAGTGCATTTTTCTAGAGTGTTCAGAAGAAGCTCGTCTTGAGTTTGATGGTTGGTGCAGCTTGCACAGTTGGCTGAGCTTGCCTGGCTGCAGCTTTGGCTTTGCTGCTGGCCTGGTTGGCCCGTATAGCAGATTCCAGACGGGTCTTGAGCTCAGGTGCTGCACCAATCACTATCTTGAAGGCAGCAGGATAGAGGGGGCCGATCCGCATTAAGTTCTGAAGGGCGAAATCGTGCAGGCCTTTGGAGACTTGGGGCGCAGAGGAGATGGCGTTTTCATCCAAAAGGTAGGAGATGAGAGTTGGGACGAGAAGAGCCAGCAACTGCACCCCTATTAGACACATAAAAACAGTGAGGTATTAAAAAGAGATTGCACAACAAATAGAATAAGACCTGCAATTGTCAATTGGTAAGTTGATAAATGGAATAATCGTTCAATTTTTCAAGCAAAATTATCAAACATTCTCCAGTGTGAGGATTTGTAATTCATCAGTTCATCAAGAAAACAATCAACAGATTAATTTCTATTGATAATATTTGGTAGTTGTAGCCCTGAATACTTTAAAAATACACCGATATGAGATGCACCAGCTGCATCTAAAATAATCCTTTAAAGAAACTGTTAGAGCACCAAACATGGAAAAAACTACAATCCACCACAGCTTAACTTTTTTATAGCACTTTAAGTAGCAGTGCAATTCCCTTTATGAGGGAAATAAAAGATGAGAAAAAGCAGGTACAAGATAACTGAGGAAACAAAATGCTAAATCTAAAGATTCAAATACAGTATCACATATGTGATGTAGCATAATGTTGAAATCAATATTGACAGTAAACCAGAGCAGGGATTGTAAATTTAGCATTTAATGCACGATCGTTCTGATCCTTGACGCATCCAAAGGCACTGAGCTATATACTTTTAACAGACCCACTTTAATGGAGCTCAACACTTTAATGGATCAAACATGGTGCTTCAGTGGTCCATTAGGCAGAGGCACACTTACGGTTCTGCTCTTCACCCATGCCGACCAGATTCTCCAGGACCCTGATACCCTCCTGCACGGCCTGCAGCTCGGCAGCAGTCCCCGGCCGACTACGCTCCACCGCCTTCAGCTTCTCCACCATGAGCGGGGCCAGAGCGTGGATGTACGGCGTGGACAGGGCACGGCTGGAGTGCTGAAACACTGACAGCAGCAGCTGGTAACACCGGGCCTGAACCTGCGGCAAAGAGAGGGAAATCACTCGCTTAGATCTGGGGAAGTTTTCTCAGTCTCATCCTCAGATTTTCAGTCTCTCTCTCTTGGTGCTCACCCCTGGATCGCTAGAGTTCAGGCCGTTTCGGAAGCGGTCCATGCAGCCCTTCTGCAGGACCGTCACTCCTACAAGTTCGTTGCTGGCAGACAGCAGGAAGAGTGTAATCGCCGTCAACATACTGACCTCATCCATGTCAGGCCTGGACTCATCTGCAGAAACACACAAGCACACTGTCAGTGAATAATGATGCACAGAAAGCCCAGAGGTCACCGTCAAATATTTGCACGTATCTGCTTTACCTGGCTGTGAGTACTCGAGCACAGACGCCAGGCTGCTCCTCACAAGGCTGGTCCACTGCGTCTGCATGCTCTCCACGCGGGCCAGTGGGGAGGTGATGATGGTCTTGATGCCCTGCAGGGCTGCTGATACGGGCACAGGCACCGAGTTGTCAGAAGTCTTTACTGCAGTTTCCCTCAGCACCCCGGTGATAAGGAAGAGCACCGTGGGTAGGATGGTCATGCTCCCTGTGAAGGCGGATGAGAATCGGGCTATCATTTCACAGTGAACACCACATTGCTATGCTAATAATATTCATACTTACTCTTAATCTCACACAAATGCATATAGGAGTTTATAATACCAGCTGAGAATTGAAAGACACCACAGCAGAACTGGGCTTTTTAGTAGGTAGTAGTAGTATAATTTATCATTAGCACACACAAATCTGAACAGTGCAGAACAGGGAAGCGAACCGCTCTAAAAATGATCACGTGTACGTCCTGTGATTGTACAGAAAAGAAGAGAAGGGGATAATCTTTTGTATGTGTCTTTGTTGTGCATCTTTCATGGCGTGAGTGTGTTGTTGTTGCAGTTGCCTCGGGCCTCACCAGCTGGAGAGCAGAGCGAGGGCAGTTCTGCCAAAATGGAAACTGTGTTCGCCACCAGGCGTGCGCTTTCTTCGGGCAGCCGCTGAGGCCTGAGTGGCGCGTGGCTGGGCGACTCCCTCACACGCGTATTGAGCTGCGGTAAGTGGCGGACCAGGATGAAGACGAGCAGCTCCATTGCTGCAAACACTAGAGACTTGCCGGGGACGAGCTCCCCTGTGTCTCCTCCTTCCCCTTGGCTGGGCTGAGTGTCTTTCTCGCCTTCCTCTTCTTTGACTGAGTGAAATAAAAAGTGACCCAGCTCAGTTTTTTAGTATTTAAGTGTAATGTAATGTAATATAATGCACAGTGTGTGTTGCTGACCTTTGCTGGTCTTCTGTCGCTGCAGATGATCCTGTGCAGCCCTGATGGTCTCCTGTACGACGGCAGTGACCTGAAGTTGGACAGCAGGAGGGTCCCGGGTCAACAGCAGCCTGTGGAGCACGTTCAGGAGCTCCACCGCCAACAGCTACAACAGAAATAGCAATTACAGCACTGTCACTGTGAAACACCGGGAACGTGAGCACTGATATTCAAACACAACATCTGTCCTGGTTCACAAGCAGCTGTGAGTGAATGACCAAGATTTATACAGAAACACCTTTGAACTGTCATAGTGTACGACAGAAGAAAGTCAAGCACCTATTCAAAGTACAGACAAGCTCCACTGATATATAAAATAGGCTAAAAGCACACACACACATATGTGCTGTGACAGACACATGTTGTGTCCCAGTTCAGGAGCTGGATCCTCTGAAGTCCACACTTCTAGACCACAGGGCCGGCACGTCCTGTCCCATTTCAAAGGCTCCACCGCATCCACCAGCCGAGAAATACAACCTTCTTTTTTCTGAGTTTGTGGGACACAACCACGTGTATCCTCAGAGGCTCTCAGTATCCCATTATCCCTTGTGTGATGGTCAATTATTTAATAGGACAATGCAGTGGTCCATGTCACTGTGCAAAGTCAGGAAATATCACAGGACTTTGCACTAATCACAAGTGCTCCATCAGCTGAATTTGTAATTTTAGTTAATGCAGTGCTTGAACCTCAGTCAGATGACAGAAACTGAAGTTTTATTTATTTGTATTCTGAATGTGTGATGTAATATATATATATATTTTAAACAAAATTCAAATTCTTCTTTCACCATATCTCTCCTCCTCACAGATGTACGTTGTGTTCTCTGACTCGTGTCTTTACCTGGTCCTCTGCGATATGGGTCTTAGCACAGGGAGATTCTAGCAAAGTGCACAGCGCCTGCAGGCAAGACATCACATGTTCGATGGGCTCCTCGGGCCGGGGGAAGCAAAGGAACTCTATACTGACACCTGAGAGATGAAACACAAAAATGCACTTAGGTTGGATTTTCTTTTTTTCTCTTATCTCCTGCCACCCTGTCACAGTCGGCGGATGCAAAACACAATGTCTTGTTTTAAAGTCTGAGTATAGCAGGTGCTCAGCAAAATGTTATAAACGCTCTGTACAAGAGATGATGGCTGCGTGTCTCTTTACCCAGCATTAGATGCATTCTGTCTTTGACCGACTCCTCAACGGTCTTTGTGGTGGAGGGGGCTCCCTGAGGGAGGGCAGGAGCCTTGGAGGGAGCTGAGGTGACGTCCTCTTTCTCTTCAGCAGCTCCAAACCCGGTGCTGCTCAGCCAAAGGGCCACAGCATGCAGCACAGGGGCCCATGAGCTGCGGTAGTGGAGCCTGGCTGTGTCTATGGTCTCAGGGGTATAAAAAGCTCCACCTGAACACAGATGCACAATAGCAGGAAAATAGTTTTACATTAAATTACTTTCCAATTTAATTTCAGTTTCATACAGATATATACATCTAATCTAAATGTCTATTTGACAGAACTCTAGGAGATTATTCCTGTCTGGTACCGTCAGGGGGCAGCTGACTGGAGAACTCAGCAGGCAGAGTGAGCAGAGCGTAGTCTCTCAGCATGGCCAGCCACAGGCGGCTCAGCGAGGGCAGCTCCGGCTGCACCAACATGATGAGGCTGTCAGGTGGGAGCACATCAGCGCCCAGGTCCTCCTCATCCTCGTCGTCGTCTCCGCTTCGGACCGGCTTGGCAGGCTTAGACTCGGCCTCTTTCTTGATCTTCATCGCCACCACGTACACCTGAGAAAGAAAGCCAAGAGAGTGTGTATGATCTGATTTATTATGCGCATCATATGCAGAGTGAACAAAATGTGGGACAGTCTTCAGCCTCACCTCAGCCCATGCCTTCAGTACAGCCAGTTTCTCCATCGTGGTGGCACTCTCACTGTACAGCTGACTGGATGAACCCTTCCCAGCCTGCACCTTGTCCAGCGATGACACGAGCAGGTTGTGGACTCGCCGCAGGTCATTGAGGTCACTGACTACGCCGCTACCGATCCACGTACTACACACCTATGAAGTATAACGTATGGACTTTGTGACCATTTAGCTATTACTTCTCCAACCAGTGAGAAAAATTAAAAAGCCCTCAAGGTTGATGGTTCATGCTTTTGAGGAGAACTGCTATTAGAATGTCAGATAGCCAAGAGCAGGAGACTGAGGCGGCTTTCAAGTTACAAATGTGTTATGATGCAAATATACTAAGCTAAACACCCAGCTGCCTATTTGCTTATTCAAACTATGCTCGCATTTCTCTGTTGATCATGTCATGTGGCCCTGCAGGTCCATGGGTATGTATTAAATGCTGTTTTAATTATGTGTATTTGCTTTTAACACCAAGAGAATGGAGGGTATTGAGGATATTTATTCTGTCTTTAATGTTAATCACTCTACTGAGAAAAGAGAAACCTGTGAGATCAAGCTTTTGGCCGTGAGAGAGACCGAGAGTAGTTTCAACAGGCACAAACTCCCACCCAGAGACACAAAGGGGAATGTCAAAGACAGAAAGGTTTTTAATAATCCTGCTGACAGGCATGTTTGTTATTTTCCCCTGTCACTCATTCCATCAGTCAAATAAGTCAGAGTATTAAGGCGGAAAATCCAACACTGCTGGGTTCTGAGGGGACAATGACTCACTGTGCTGTGGTAATTAACTGCTGCTGCAGTCGCAGTGCTACAAAGGCCTCTAACATCATTAGAATATATGGATATATGTGAGGGTAGCTGATCAGTAGCATGAATGTTACAGCACAAACAGAGCTAGCTGCTAATGGCATCTGTGCTTTTCTGTTTGCACCTTACCTGGCATGCCTTAGCTGTTATGTCAGATGGCGTATCAGGTGAGAATGCAGGTCTGAGGGCAGCTCCGACCTAAATGCACACATGAATAGCAAGAGTTCACTTCCTCATTTCACATTTGCTGTGTCACAATCGGTTTCAGACAAAGACAAAAGCAGCTGGATGTGTTTTTGACTCACATTGGCCTGGTATTGTTCCAGGATAACGTGCCCGGGGAACTCGGGCTCTGGTACGGACGCAAATTTTTTAATGATGTCCTCCAGGGCCTGCAGGCCAGCCATCCTCAGCTGGTTACTGTGGTCTGTTGCCGCCATGAAGGCCATGCGGATGAGGTCAGACAAATGGAGCACCAACAGATCTCCTGGACGGGAGGAAAAAACCACAAGGATTGAGTGAGGAATAAAAATGTATATCTGAGGATCGTGACCTCGGTGAGCAGCTGCAGAAAACAGAATTTATAACAGATTTCTTGCCGGTCTTTGTTTAATATTTGCTTTGGTGATCCTTAGAATAAAGTACAATTATTGCCTCCTCCAAGGTCTCTCTCCCTCGTAGTGAGAATGAATTAGGGATTAAGCACAGATGGGTACAACAAATCAGTTTTCAGTGCTTGCAGTGATTCAAAAGAAACCAGATATCGACCTTGAGGCTGAGGCTTAACCTGCAGACAAACCGCCCGCTCAATCCCAGTCACTTAAATTTGGCTTAGCTGCCTCCAGAGCTGCAAAATCACTACGCTGTGCTCTTACTGTCTAGCCACTAGAATGATTCCTTATTTCCGAGGAGCTTATATAAATACTGGCTCCTCTATCTGTCACAGTGAAAAAAAATCCCTCCCTCTTTTGCTTACTCATCTCTAGCTTGGTTTTATCTTTACACAGACGCACATGAATGAGCTTCTTCAGCAGCTAAAGGCAGAACTGCTTGAGGGTTTCAAAAAGATATACTGTAACCCCCCAAAACGTTTTCTTTTTTTCACTGAGAAAAGATCACAGGTGGCATAAATCAATCACAAATCCTTAAATGAACTCTGAGCTACTCTGTTCTGGCAGCATGGTGATTTGTACCTTTGGGGTTCTTGGCTTGCGCAGAGCGGGCAGTTGCCAAGTCGAAGTGTGCTTTGTCTGCATTCTCGCACAGCAGGATGATGCGGCACAAGCAGTCGGCGGCAAACACCCTCGTCACCCAGCGCGGAGCCACAGAGGGCTTGGACTTGTCGTCTTCGCCCAGGCCCGTGAACATGGTGTCGTCGTCCATCTCGTCTTTTTTCTCAGAGTCTTCCTCGTCCTTTTCCACCTCAAATGCAACGGCTCCTCCTACATCTGAAAGAGGAGATGGACTATGGTTGGATGGGCTACAAAAATAATCTTGATTAATCTTCTCCTAGAAACTTTGTTTTCTGTTCCAGCCTTAACTTCCTCAGAGACATGAAAATGGTAATGTGTCAAACTTTGATGTTTCATAGATTTACCAGTAGTTGCTGCCAGGACATCCTTGCAGAGTTTCAGCCAATGAGAAAGCTTTTCCACAGCAAGAGAAGACAACATGTGGCCCAGTGTGTCGTGGATATCAGAACACAGCTTCCTGTCCGTCTCCCGATCCAGCATGCCAAACAGAACACCCTCCAGACCGGTCTCTGTGATGTTCAGATCTGAACCAGAGACAAAGTCAACAGCCATAGAGTCACACTATCTCCCTGAGGTATGTTAACAACTGGTACTCACTGATTGTGGTGTTGTCTTTGCTGTCTCCTGCTCTCTTCGCCAGGCTCATGGCGTACTCACAGACCTCTGCAGCCTCCCTCTGGGCAAGCTGTCTCAGGCAGGCCACGGCAGCACGACGCAGTAACAGGTGAGAGCTGCACAGGTGCACCTGCAGGGATCAGACAGCACAATAGGAAATCATGACTGAGATTAAGACAAACTGTGAGTGCCGCACTCGTGATCTGAATCCCTTACACAGAGACAGGGCACCAGGCTGGACAGGTTGACATGACGTGGAGCAAACATGTGCAGCTGCTGCAGACATGAGATGGCAGCTGCCTGTACGAGGGAGTCAGAGTGGTCCTGCATTATGGCGCAACCGACCAGGCAGGACGAGCGGATGGTGGAGATAGTGGCTCCATTTCCTAGAAACACCAGCGACACAGATTAGGAAGAGAGACAAAAGGAAACAGCTTTTTTAGCAGTTAGAGGATACACAGTATGTCTGTAAGTCCGCTTCAGTTGCCTGTAGTGGGTTAAAATTGGCTACACTGCCATCTGCTGGCCAGGAAAGGGTATGTTACGTGGCCTTTACAGAAATGAGGAAGGACAAAGGAGGTTTGTGATGTTGGTTCTGACACAGTTACCCTGTAATTCTGGTCCCACAGTGGTGATAAGAGCTCCCAGGCAGCGACCCAAACACTGGTGCACCTCTGTGTGAGAAGGGGGCACAGTGAGGAGCAGCGTGAGCACCAGGGACAGGGTGGGCTCCACGTAGCCTCTGTACATGGGACCACTGGAGTCCACGATCAGAGCCAGAGAGTGCAGAGCCCATGTCTAACAAAAAAAAAAAAACATAAACCTCTGAATTATTGATGTGTGAAGCACAAAATAATTCAATTTAAATTATGAGTGATAAACAATATGAAAACAACATCCAAGTTAACTGAAAAAAGATTATTCTATCGACCAACTCTCCTATTTTTATTCAACTATGAGTGAAATCTAATATACAGTATATTCCTCCTGAGTAATTCACCGTACCTGGACCTCATGAGAGGACCCATCCTGGGCCAGAGCCAAGAGGATGCTGACGCTGGTCTTTAAGTGCTGGCCTGAGCCAATTCCTCCAACATATCGATGCAGACAGCCAAGAGCCAGTGAATGGCCTGTCCTTGAAACTACATCACGGGCTGATTTCAGTCTGGAAATGGAGGAGGAGGAGAGATATGGATCATGTGATTAAAGCCAAGGACAGAGAGGTAGTTCAAGATAGATTAACAATCACAGACTGAAACTGTTATCTTCCTGGGAGCATCTCTGACTTCCAATGAAGTATTAACGGATCACAATGAGGGTGAGTTGACCAAGTCTCCCTTGATATCAACAAGAAATATTACAGAAAAACAGACAATAAAGGGAAAAAAGGACAGATATGAAATGCCTACTTGTCAAAGCTGGTCTGTGCCATTCTGGCGATGAAGGTAGCCTCTCCCACCACCTGAGCCATCCTGCCCAGGGCCTCCCCAGCAGCACAGCGTAGGATGGGGTTAGGATTGTCCAGAGCTCCCATCACCAGGGCCAGGGCCGACTTACGCACCTCCTCAGGACCCAGGGTGCTCTTGTTCTCGGCCAAACCCTTCAGGGAGAAAGGAAGAGATCCATTATTTCTCACTGTATTCGCTAACTGAATAATGAAACATGATATTCCTATCTTAAGAGCGTTTAAAGCAAGTTTTCTCACCTTTAGGGCACTAAGCACTGCAGTGAAGATGTTCAGTTGGACTGCCTGCTGTCGAACACCTTTAGCCTGCTTTATACACTCAGCAAAGTGGTCTAGCATCTGCAGCCTGAGTCACACACACACAGTCAGGCCAAACTATTACAAAAGAGCATGCTACAAAGAAAATATCACAAAAACGTTGGCATGTTGCATGCTGTTTATAATTCAAGCTATACTTCTCACCTGTGTTTGAAGGAGACGTGAGGGAAAACCACACCAAACAGAGCCACTGAGGCGTCGATGACAGACACGCCCAAAGGGAGAGGTCCTGGGATGGCCTCACCTACAGGGACGCGCAGGTAGATGGAGGAGGGATCGTGTTCCAGAGCTCCGCTGCCAGACGCACTGTTTGGCTGCAGCTGTTCAGTGCAGTGGAGATGGTTAACACAAGATAATTAAGTTTTCTGTCCAAATATCCTTTGTAGAAACACAACCACACACAGAAAGAACCCACAGTTATTTAGAGATTTTTACCAACCTGATCCTCTATGGACTTGTGGTCAGTCTCCTGCAGCCAGGAGCCCATGAGCACACTGTCGTCATAGTGACAGAGAGAGCGCAGCAAAGATGTGGTGGTGTTGGCCGAGTTGTCGGTCAAAGTGAACTCAGCCACCAGCTCCCTGAGGAGGGCGTTGAAACTGCCTACACAAGCAGAATTTTAAAAAGAGGTTTAAAACACCTTCTAGAAATGTTCTTAATCTCTGTGGGAAAAAACTGCAAAGGTTGTGTTACCTTCGTAGGTCTTGGGAGGTAACAGAGCCAGGATGTCGTACAACCTGAGCCTCACCATCGCTGCACTCGCTTTCAGATGAGCACCATGGACCTTAATGATGGCGGGGACACTGATAAAAGGTGAAAACGTAACAAGCATTAGATATATAATCTGAAAACGATGACAGAAAACAGACAACCATGATTAGAAGCATCACACTCACTGAGACATCATGGTCATGGCACATTCAATGGGTGTCATCAGTCTTCGGATCACATCTTCTGTTAGCAGCTCGGGACAGTGGGCCACAAAGCTACGCATGGCTACAGATGAAAGAGAGAGGAGTCTTGGTGAGGACTGTGTCTGCTGACATTACAGAGCATGTGACGGTAAACAGGAGGGTGTTTTCTTTACCGCACAGCGCTCCAGCTCGGCCCTCCAGGGTCACCTGCCAGGTGAAGGAGTCTCCTCTGGCCTTTTCCGCCTCCAGCTCCTTCTGGGAGCGAGGAAACACATTCCTCCACAGCAGCAGCATCTTGGGGAGGTGGTAGCGAACGAGGGAGGGACCTGGACACAAACGCCATATCGGTGGTGAGAGGGAGACAGTACTGCAGACAAATCAAAGCCAAGAAATAAGCAATGTTTGGGAGACTCACCCAGAGTCATGAGGGCCCCTAACAGAAGCCATCCAGCCTGTGTGCGCTGCAGGGACAGTCGACTGTTCTGAGCAGCTGTCCGCAGGAGATCTTCAGCTATACTCACCACCAACTATGAGAAGATAACACAGACAGTTCAATCTTTAAATCTATACAGGACAATCAGTGAGGAAGGAAGGAACCAATAAGACAGAATCAGCGATTCTCTACACACCTTCCCCTTGGAGTGGGGGATACCCAGCGGGCACTGGTGTACGCCTCCCAGCAGAGCAGCCATCGCAAAGCTGTAGCCGCTCACAGCTTCAGGTGAACTCTTCAGGTTGTTGATCCTCTCTGCACAGCGGTCCAGCAGTGGGGTCAGCTGATAGGGCAGGGCCACGGCGACGCAGCGCAGGCACCACGCAGCCGCCAAACGAGCCGCCATGCTTGGGTGCAGCAGCACTGACGTCACAGTCTCGAGAAGTCCTGGGGAAGAGAACATGAAATATGTTGTAAGTCGTGAATGAATTCAGTCTAAATTAATTCTTTCTGACTGGGAATTAGAACTTGTGTGATTCACATCGAGAATACTTTATGGATTTCTGTTAGTAAAAGAGGTGGACACGTTAAAACACATTATAAAAATTACAATAGATGCAAGTTTTCGCTCCACTCAGGAGCATTATCTTCTATATAAACCCTGCTCGTGTTTATAGAACCTTAAGAGCACTGAGCCACGTGTCCCACTTAATATTTTATCCAGTATGTCTCACCTATAGAAGGCTCCTGGATGAGCGGTGAAGCTGTGGCACTCAAGCTCTGAACCAGGCTGCCCAGTTCTTTCAGTGCACACACCATAACATGCTGACTGGCAGAGACGTCAGCTGCCCCTGCCTTGTTCTCGCCACTGATGTCGTTCACAACCGCCTCTGGAAGAATATGGCAGAAAAAGAGAAACAGAAAAGGGAATAAAATGCATTTGAACAAGATCAAAAATCCTGGTAGCAATATAGTGTTAAGTTATTTATAAGCTTCAAGTGTTTTCACATTAAAAATATGTTACTTCATTCATAATTCAGAGTGCGTGTAGCATTGATGGATAAGGTGGCCGGAAATCAATAACAACTTAGACTGATATTTTTCAAAAACACAGGACTTTTAGAGGATAATTATAATCCTCCGGCAATATCAAATAAGTATCAAATAACTGACTGACCACATTAGGCCATGCATTGCTGTCACACATCATCAATCTGCAAATACAGAACCACTTCCTCAAAATACAGAAGAAGACACTCCTGTACATGCCAAAAACTCAGAGCTCTGAGGATTTTTTAATACAAAAAAATGTAAAAGGTTATTTAAAGTTCTGATAAGCCTGTCTGATGGCCATTTATTAATAACTGAAATCCTCAGAGCTCTAAATAGGCAACAGTCAAGACAGATCACACAAAAGGAAAAAGATGATTAAATGATTTTAGGATAAGATTTTGAAGCTGCTTCTTGAACTGTGGCAGTCATGTTTTTTTCTCCTTCACAACTTGGGATTACAGGGAACCGACTGTAGAATACAGAGGGGAACATACACTAGGAGGTCCCACTTCCATTGTGGGTCACTTTTAGCACAGACATTTCTCATTTCAAGAAGTCTCACAGATCCAGCTACAAGCAGCAAGTACAGGGTGAATGATCAAATGCTCAAGACCATGTCTTGAGAGACACCGACATTCAACATCTTTTTCAAATTTAAAAAGTCTTAACATCAATAAAAAACAAAGTACAGCAGGTTTGACATAATACACAACAGTTTAAAAGTTGCAAAGCAAATCAGAGTAAGAATCATCCCTTTTGAATGAGATAAAGGTGATTATAAAATGATTGATGTGTTGTTGTGGAGCAGAAAAACTGTAACTTAAATAAGTAAACAAAATGATGGACAAACACAAGAAGTAAATATTACTTCTTGTTGCCGTGGGGGGAAATGGCTTCTTCTTACTACGTGTCTATGAAATTAGTGGCACATGCATTTTTTTTGCTGTTGTCAGCCACATGTCAGCAGTCAGAAAGAGTTATGTTCTCTGCTCCTTAGGGACTGTAATGCAGTAACTGAACGTGAATTTACAGGCAAACAGCCATGAAAGCTATGCAATAATGCGAGCATGAGTAACTCAAATGCTGAGCTGGCAAAGGATAATGTTACAGACATTATGATGCTGCCTGTGGTTAAAAAAAGATGTGAAGAAAGAAGAGAGGGATCCAAAAGAAGCAAGAGCAGAAAGCATGAGAGAAAGCAGAAATATAGAAAGCCATCTCCGCACACAACACAAGACGGAAAAGAAAACCCATGTCCGTAAACAGCACAAGCGCAAACCATGCAAGGATTTTAGGAGCTGAATGACAGGTGAATTAAAAGTGATAAAAATGGATGAGTACTTACTCTGCAATGCTCTGAACCGTGATATTTCCCCCCCATCCTCCTTACCCACAGCCCTCATTTGCTTGCTGATGGCTTGGCAGATTTCTTTGCCGGCTGCAATTTGTGCTTTCTCTCCAAGCAAGCCCCCCAGGGTGGCGCGAAGCATAAAGGAGACACAGCGGCGCGAGTACACAGCCTCGACGTGTGTCTGCGTGGCCCGCGGGTGAGACACCAGGTCCAAAACATGCGACAAGAATGTGGCAAAGTTGCGTTCCAGCCACTGACCACCAAGTGTAGTCACAAACACAACGTAGGCCTGAGGAGGATGAAGAAAAGACATGTGTGAGGTTGCTGAGTCAGACAATGCAGGCTCAGATTCTCCTTATTTATGAGAACTTGGCTCACCTGTGTGACGCCCACCCGCACCTCCCTGCTGACAGAGCCTCCCCCCTTCAACATTTCTCCTCCGCTCTTCAGGAAGCCAGATCCACCACGCAGAAATCCAGTGGCCATTAGCTCCAGCACCTCCTCCAGAGTGGCCCGCTTCACATTCTGACGCATCACTGAAGACAAACGAATTGAGAGCATGAAGAACTGAAGCAGTGAGCTAGTCTACTAAACATGAAACTAGCTGAACATAAACTAAACATATCAGAAATTGAACCTACCAGCTGCTTGTTTGGGCATTAAAGCAGTAGCCATGACTGTCCCCAGCAGTTTGGCCACTGCTACTCGAACGCCATAGTTGGATCCTTCCAGGGCTTTAAAACACAGTGTGGCCATGTTCTCCAGTTCTGTGGTCCACATGAATACTGCCTCATTCTGCAGCTCCAACAGGCACTGATCAGGCAAAAGATGGAGCCCTTTTATTAACATTTACATTATGTATGTACAGCAAACATCTCTTGTGTTTTGTGTTTCACTGCTGCACAACCAACTGCCCTGTGAGAGCAAAATAAAATGAGTAATTGATAATGGATTTTAATAATATACAAATGCAGATGATGCATACAAACAATATGGATGCTCAGTTCACACTGTGCTTATCGTTACAACATTCAGGCCACACGGCTTGCGAAACATATAGTAATATTGGTGTCATGGTTTCTGAGCAGGAAATTGTGTTTGCGCAACACATCTGGGTTTGGTCAACATAAATGACACAGCTCAAACATTTAAGTCAGTAGTATTTTTGTGCAGGGAAAAAAACCCTAAAGGCTGCCCAAACAATGACCACGAGAAATCACCTTGTCCCTTCATCTTTAGTGCAGGACAGTCTTGGATATTGGTGGTGGACACAACAAAAAAGCCTCAACAAATTAAGAAAAGCTAAAATTTTGAAGTTTGTTTTTGAGAGAAAATATTTAATCATTACATTATATGATTTAGGTGCTACACCTTGTAAGACTCCTCCACCAGTGTAAGAAACTTCACAAAAATTCAGCAGAGTGGGGCATAATAATGAGTAAATCTAATACACTTTTGTTAAATTCTTCAAAGCTCTATTTAGACATTTTTTGAGACCAACCTTTGCTACCATGCAGCGTACAGCCATGGACCTGTCTGTGAGTAAGGAGCGGGCATTCTTGTAGATGTCTCTGTGACATGAAGCAGCAGCACCACCCAGCCCACTGAGCACCTTCTGCAGGCTGAGAAGGATCTCTCCTCTGCCTTGGGACTAGATCAACAAAGTCAAGGTGAAAATAAGAGGATTAAAACAGATGTCACATCAGGTTCTGCTATAAGAGATGGAAAACTGTGTTCTGTTTCCCAATTCTGTACACTTAAAAGTCTTACCTCTGCACTCTTTAATGCCTTCAAAAGATTATTAATTGTGTCTGGAAAGGAGCTTCCCAACATCCTGCCCATCTTCTCATAAAACGCTCCAACACATGCCACTGCAGCACTGTAAGAAAAGTTACTGTGTGTGTTAAAATGGTCACATTTTATCAAACTATTTGATTAACAATGCGATGAAATATTAATGAATGGTGGATAAAACCCTGCAGGACACCACTGATGTTGCTTCAACCACTACACTTAATCCCCCCTTTTAAATATGAAATGTCATTTTGCGGATTAACATTTGGCTTAACTGCTGATACCCTTGACTTGAAGGTGGGCCTATAGTATAGGGCTGAAAGCAGCACTAAACGGCTTATATCTGCATGCAAATGTTTATAATCTCAAAGACGCAGTGACTTTATTTTTAAAAATGGCCAATGAAAAACACACTGCTGTGATTTAATGGGGTCTTACAGTTTTGTTGGCAAGTATGCAGGTGTGTCATCTTTGCTCTTGATGATGTCGTTGCATTTATCCAGAGTCTGGAAAACAGTGAAGGTGTCTCCGATGCTGTAGAGGGTGGCAAGGTTTTTAGCCAGCAGTTTTCTCGTTGGAGGCCCAGGAGCACTGCTGATCAGGCCCGTCAGCTGCTCCACCAGCTTCTTCTGCTTCTCCTTCACGTCCACCTGCCAGTCAAACACACAATAAAGTCACAAACTGCTTCTAATGGATGTGATGGATAAAGAAAGAAAAGAAAAACAGGAGAAGTCACCTTATTTGCAGCCACAAGAACTTTATCCAAGAAGCGGAGCCATTCAAAGATGAAGACAGGCCTCTTGGCTTCAGTGATCTGGGCCAAGGCATCTTCATTCAGCAGCAGACTGTGGGCCAGCTCCATGGCGAGGACGTTTTCACACACACACCCTCGCCTCTGTAATGTTACATTAGTGGATGTACTTTGTCAGTACATGTCTCTAATATTCCCCTTCATCCAATCAGATTAGATCACCTACGAGGCATGAAAACAGAACTTGTGTTGCTAAAGATATGCTGGCATTTACCGTCCTTGCTATGACTTTATTAGGTTTATGCCAAAGATATAAGTGATTATACAATTACAGCAGCTGTCATTGACTTAAACACTATTAAAACTGTGCTTATTTGTCGTATGAAACGCATCCAACTTAAATGTTAAAGCTGAGCAGCGTTAACACTTCGCTTTTCTGTGTTGACAGCTGCCTCCTCCCAGCTGTTGATAGGCGAGCTCGTTAGCATCCTAAGCTAGCTAGTTCCTCAGAGAAACAAGCTAAACTCCGGCTACACACTCCCACCCAAACTGAGCGTCGGATATCTATCGACATATTTTGAAACATAGAAATGTTCAAAAACATCCAGGTAACTACACCTTCCTGATATATGGGATATACGTGATCAAACTGTTCATCCTACCTGTGTTTCGATAACCCAGGATGAATGACGACGAGTATCGGCGGTGTCGCATTAAAATTTGTCCGACGTGAAACCAATAAAATAATGTACAGGAAATTCAGCTTTAATATAACATGTAAAAACTGTGTCATATTATACGTAAGCCTTTTTCCAACTGTCTCTGTGCACTAAAATACACATCTTCGTCTTAATTATTTCCCGGAACTTCCGACTCGCTGCGTTCGTTGTAGCTACTCGGAATGTATACTCGAACGAACCAAACATCCGTGTAGCAAATACAAACGCTCAACTGGATAGGTCAGTGTTAGCTGGGGCGGTTGCTTTCGACTTGTTTTCTTTTTTTACGTGGCCATAATGTCTGATGAAGAGGAGGATTATATGTCTGATGCATTTCTCAGTAAAATGTAAGTGTTTTGTTCGTCTGCTGTTCTGGATTAAAACCTGAGGATGTCGACATTGTGGCGTTGAAAACCATGATTTAGAAATATAGAAGTGGGAGTTTGCAGTCATTGCTCTCAGACTAACTGCCAGTTTTCTTATACTAATATCTTTCCTAATGTTGCCCTGTCTTTCAGACAAGATGTGAAACCAGGAGTCAGCATGGTGAGGCGGGTAAAAGAAGCGATGAAGAAGGAGATGCAGCAAACGGAGAAAAACATTAGGAACCGTCAGAAAACCTACAAGGAGCAGGAGAAGGAAAGTCGAGAAACAGCTTTACAGAGCTCCATCAGCAATGAGAACAAGGGATTTGCACTCCTGCAGAAAATGGGTTACAAAGCGGGTCAAGGCCTCGGGAAGAAGGGCAAGTTTCTGCTTTACTGGTTATCTTATTTTACATGTTTTGCAATTATTGCGTGTATTAATGTTCATTTGTGTCACCTCTTCAGGAGCAGGGAGGGTTGATCCAATTCCTCTAAACATCAAAACCGGTGGGCAATACTTTTCTTTGAATTAAATGTGTGTTTGGTACTGACATGTAATCCAACCGATGGCTTACGGTGTATTTTCCTGCGTGCGCTGAATCAGACAGAGGTGGAATTGGGATGGAGGAGGTGAAGAAAAGAAAAGCTGAGGAGGAACTTGAACATTATCGGCAGAAAGTACGAGCCAAACAACAGAATGAGACCAAATCTCTGGAGGATTTTAGGTGAGGTTTGTAGTTGACTGTGAGATGCACCATGCCAAAATGTTTCTTGGTCTGTGTGTGTGTCATCTTGGGGCTTTTTCATTCCAGGTCAAGAGTAAGGACGGAGAGGGAGGAGCGTAAGATTGAAGGAGATCTCAGAAGGAGTCAGCGAGCCTGTGAGCAGCTTGACAGTCAGAAGGTTGGAGGAATTACAAATGTAGCACGGGCTCATCAGGACGTCACTCTGCAACGACAATTAACAAAAACATACCAGGAAAAATGACCATGGATTAATGCAGTAAATTCATTTCTCCTTTCATTTCAGGGCATCACTGTCCCCAGAGAAGACTGGTACTGGCCGAAAGCAGACGCTGACGACGAGGAAGAGCATGAGAAGGAGGAGGAGGAGGAGGATGAAGAGGAGATTGTAGAATTAACTGTGAGTATTCACATGATAGGAGATTATTCTATGACAGTATAAACAATATATTTGCATACTCTGTGAGACAAGTCATTTGGTTTGTGCCTCTCTGTTACAGTCCTTTGACAAACTGCAAATTCTGACATCCTATCTGAGAGGAGTCCATTTTTACTGCATATGGTGTGGGACCACCTACAATGGTAATAGTGATGACAACATGGCTGCAGTTTTATTGCTTTTGCTGCTGTATTTCTATATTTTTCTTTGTTTTTTTCTTACAGATGAAGAGGACTTAAGCTCTAACTGTCCTGGGGATACAGCAGCAGATCATGACTGAACTTAATTTAAAAAGAAAAAAAGTGCAGTAGTTCTCGGGTGAAAATGCAGCTACATATGTGCAGACAGCAAGATTTATTTATCATCCTGGTTGAATCTATTGTCGGACTCTAAAAAACAACACTGTTTGTACTGTTTCTGAGTGGTTGTCTTAGTTTATTTTTAACATTAAGGAATTATGTTATAAGTTCATGATATCTTTTTAATATTTCTATTTTGAAAAGATATACTGTGTTTTCATTAAATGTTTTAAAACGTCTACCGTGGCATCTTCTGTATTGTTTTATTTTAGTAACTTTAAGTACCAGAAATTACTATGGCAGTTTACAGATGAGTTAACATGAGTCTTAAAACTATTGGTACTGTTATTATTTTAGTATCCTCTGCTGTCACCACTGGATTTCAGTAACATTTTTCTTCTCAGCAGAAAATCTGAATCTGATAAGTGCACTGTAGCAGTAAATAAACTATGGCTGCCTTTTTGCTTGTTTTAAAGATCCTGGCTTACACACTAGACAACACCTAAATTGTCAGTGTCTTTCATTTATGTTTCTGAAGCGCTGAAACACAACGCAAATGTTTTGTGTTAACAATTAACTACAGCTCCCATGAGTCTCACCTGTAGACGGCGTTATTAAGCCTCCTGGAAACTATAGTTGTTAAATGCTAATGATTTAAAATAAGCGTTTTGACAAGGTGAACAACAGGTAGGCACATAATTTATTAAAGCTACAAACATTTGAAGCTGCCAGCAAAACAAAACATTAAAGCAGACATTAGTTGAATGTTTGTCAAATATATAATTTTCCTTGTGAGTTGACGGCTACTAGCCAAATCTAGCTAACGTTAGACTAACATTTTTCCATTTACCATACATTTTTCCCAGCCGTATATTCATGTTATGCTACATCGATTTTGGTATTTCAGACCTCACTTGAACGCACCACGTATTGTGACGTTTGCAGTCTATGGACGTTTACCGAGAAACCGAAACTTAACTGAGGGCAAAGACTAAATCGGAACTGGGCACAGCCTTACGAAGACATGGAGGCAGCGTGAGATGAAAACAGGAAAAAATATGCACTATACTGAGATTTGCACATTGTTTATTTTATATTTTGTTACTCGGAGTCGTAATTTATAATGGAAACGGAAAACTACGTCGCTAAACTGAACGAGTACTCCCAGAGAACCCGCTTAGCGCTGAGATATGAAGACGTTGGAGCTATTGGCCCGGATCACATTAAAACGTGAGTCTGATCAGTTGTCTGCAAACTCATGCATGAGTGAGAACTTCAGCAGGACAGACCCCTACTAAATGGAAGCATAGTATGTTTCCATATAGATGCATATTGTCACGCACCATGTGTTTACATATATGTGATTATCTGACAAACAGCAGAAGTTTTTGCTTGTAGAAATACTAGATAAGCGATAATATTCTTCATGTTGCTTCGGGCCACTCAGTTTCCCCAGGTATGTTTATTGTAACATACCTGGGGAACAGGTTTGTTATAACATATTGATTACATTCTCTCAAATTCACTCGAGATAATCTGTGGAAAATGGGAAAATGCAAAGGCTGTGATGGATGCAAGGGTGATGAAATTCAATGTTCGTTGAGTATTGACTGGACTGTGTCTGTAGCATCAAGTTAAATACTGAAAAAGAACTGTTTTGAAACCAATACACCAAATTTTCAGGTGACAACAAGCTCTAGTGCCAGCACAAAAATGAATTTAACAGTAAGGTTATTCACATATAATAAAATGCAGATTCATGTCTTTGCATTGCATCCTCCATTTCTCTTATAATCCTTCCACAGGTTTACAGTGAGAGCAGTTTTGAATGACAAAGTGTATCCTGACGGCGTGGGGAAGAACAAGAAGGAGGCCAAACAGCAGGCAGCTAAAAACGCCCTGAGAGGCCTGCTGGAGGAACCAGCTGAGTGTGTAAGATGCTGATTTATTTACCTGCTGCATGTGTCCGTTTTCATCAGAGGACAGAGGTGGTCACACGTCTCCTCGACGTATGTTTGCTGTTTTTTCGACAGACAGAAAACGCAGCAGAAGCTTCCTCTGCACCAGTTCTTCCTCAGACAGGTACCATTAACATCAACTACATCTGTTGGCTCAATGAATACGGTCAGAAGAACAAGCTGATTATAAGGCCTGTGGAGTCAAGCAGACTGGGACCAAATTACTCTTCTCTGTAAGTCTCCGCAGTGTATCCTAATTTATTCTTAACTGTTGAGTCACCATATAAAGACACATTAAATAAAATGTTTGTGTGATATTAGTTGTTGCAGGTTTGTGGTTGGTGATAAGGAGTACCCAGCTGGATATGGGAAAACAAAGAAGGAAGCCAAGGAGGAAGCAGCCAAGCTTGTATATCACGAGATATGTGGTGGTAAAACTACAGAGGTAAGTAGGAATACGCTTAATTAAAGCCACAAAGTTAACTTTGCAGAGCAACAACGTCAAGCAGTTAAGTGGTTTTCATGTACAGAAGACAAAGCCTATCAATCGCTTGACTGGAGCTCCGACTGTGTAGTCCCATTCACTGAATTCATCAGTGTATATTACCCATGATCCCCAGCTAATAAACACCAAACTCTGTTTATAATTCTTGATATTGTAAGAGTCTCCTGGCTGGATATCAGAGATAAAAGCTGGTTTTTAATGACTTCTAAGTCTTTTTAACTGATTTACAGTTTGGCATTACTCTTGTACTTGCTTGGCCTGATTCCAGCAGTTTAAGCTGCTGACTATCATTCAGTTATACAGAGCAAGAACAGGTGTGGAGTGGGAATGACAGAGGCAACATTCTCCCTATTACAAGTCAGTGAACCATCAGAATTGAATGATTGATTTTGAAGCAGTTATTTTAAAGTAAAATAGTTGTAGTATACAGTAGTAATGATGCTTTAAAAAGTCCTAGAAAAAGTGAAGAGGGAAGGAAGGAATGCCTGTCAATGATTGATATAGTCATAAATGAGAATACATTTTTCACATGTTGGCCACACTACACAATGAAATCACAAAGAAACCATACTTTTTTGTTTTTAAGCCTAGAGAGGACAGTGGCATATCGAGCCAGCAAAAGGAGGAATCGAGTCAAAATGTGTCCGAAATCTGGTGAGAACAAACTGTGTGAATGCATCGTCTCATTCTGATTCTGTTCGGTTGTTAAAGTTTTTAACTGGTGTCTGATTCGTTCTGGTTTTAACAGTGAAAAGGTACAAAACGTGAACATAAAGCCTGAAGATGGAAGCTTCACAGAGATGAATTTCATTGGATTGGTCAACCATTACTGTCAGAAAACAAGGCGCACCCATACATTCATCGAAGTGAGGAGCTGTGGCCCACCTCACAACCGTCAGTAAGTTCAACCTGAACCTCTGTGACTTGAACAGACACTACAGACACTGTGTGCTAACTCCTGATTAATGTTTATTTATGAGAAAAATATTAAAATGTTAACACAATGATCTAAACTATTTCTTAAAAACAACACAGATTCTTCTACAAATTAGTGATCGACAACAAGGAATACCCT
This sequence comes from Lates calcarifer, assembly GCF_001640805.2. NCBI lineage: Eukaryota > Metazoa > Chordata > Actinopteri > Centropomidae > Lates > Lates calcarifer. Next base: position 3,704,796 of record NC_066848.1, on the reverse strand, counting down.
GAGGGTGAGGGTAAGACTGTCAAGGAAGCCAAACAAAGTGCAGCTCAGCTGGCCTGGTCTGCTCTTCAAGAACAGTCTGACTGGGACAGCAAGGTATTATTTAAGTATTTCTTGTTCTTTTAATATGATAAATTGTGGTTTTTATGCCACCTAGTGTATTGTTAACTCAGGCTCATTGTTTTCTGGAACTGCCTTGTCAAATCAAACTGTTTCTACAATTTGTACCACAAATGTCAGCATGGGTGTTCACACTTCAAGCATCTCCTGGTAGCAGTAGATTACCAACAGCTGTGGTTTAACATCCTAAAAAATTAAAATGGATCCCCATAATAAAAATATCACATTGATGTTACGCTGATGATTACTACACTTATGTTGCACCCCGTGCCAGAGAGCATTAACTAGTAGAAAATATGACACTAGGTAACAGCCAAACACTTCCTTTGTGCTTTCAGATTACTTTAAGATCAGTTACGTCTTATGAGGGGACGCCAGTCAAGCTGTCCTCACCAGCAAGCACACCGTAAGGCACCGACTGAGAAGTACAACAGATGATAAAAGTTTAATGTTGAGATTATTCTAATTTGTCTCGCTCTATTTTCAAAGGGAACCACTGAATGCAAAATCAAAAAGCATGTCAACTCCTAGTGTTTTCACCAATTTTTCACCAACACCGATCCCTCCCAAGGCTCAGGTCTGTTATTTACTACTATCTACTACTCTTACATGGTGATGACAGGTCATTTTGTTATGCACAGTTGGTTGAATGAGATATATTGCTCTAATTTGCCTTTCATGTAAAAAGACCTTCACTTCATAATCCTTGGTTGAATTTCTGCCACTTAGAAGTTGATGTCTCCTCCTCTATGATGGATACTATGATGATGGATTTCTATGACCACTATGATGGGTTTCATACTTATGTATAAAATGGCACCTCTAGGGAAAAAAACACTTGATCAATAAGAAGCTAAACCAGTTTGATTATATTCAAGTATGTAACAAATGTTTTGTAATTTGAGTCTGTTTTCTTACTTCACAGGTTAAGGATCAAACTCCTGATTTGAAGCCCAAAAGAAAGTAAGTCATCTTTTGAAACCCACTATAAACCCACAGTATGGAATATTTCACATGGCATTACAGCTGATTATCATTTTCCGTGTCTTGTCAGAATTGCAGCAAATTTCCAAAATGCCTCCAGAAACAGAAAAGAGGTAAAATAGATCTGTTGAAACTCTGAAATATATTTAGTGGCTTTTTGCTTTTACATTGCAATCTCAAAATCATGGCTTATTTTTATTTATTAAGGCTACAAAGATCTCTGCAGAAAAGAATCAAGGAGATCCTAGTGAGAAAAAATCAACGCAGCCAGTAATGTCAAGGTATGGAAAGTCACTGAGGTATAATCTTAGCATAATTTAATATTTCTATTGTCTTTAGTTGTGTTCTTTATTCCAAAAATGGACTTACAATTGACAAAAAGACATCTTTATATTTTTAACTTCGTTTATGTTAATCTCAACAGATTTACTTCAGAATTTGACTCCATAGAGCGGCTCGGCAAAGGAGCCTTTGGTCGTGTTTTCAAGGCAAAACAAAAACTGTTGGATAAGTATTATGCTATAAAGATCGTACGCTGCAAAGAGTAAGTAAACTATACAATCATTCTATTTAATTTAATAAGCACTGCATAGTATTTTCATGAAAAAGAAATATTTACAAATGCAGTGTATAATTGTGTAGGCAATGTATCATTTTTGTTACCTTTTACAAACAAAAAAAGTTGCAGATGTAGTGCAAAATAAATTAAAAGTTCTATTAATTTAGTCTTGTTCTGGTATTTGATCAGAAAAGCTCTACGAGAAGTGGGGGCGTTATCAGACCTCCATCACTGCAACATCGTTCGATACTACACGTGTTGGATGGAGGATACAGAGTACCAGTGGGAGAGTACAGCTGACAGTAGCAGTACTTCGCAGTAAGTCTCTTTGCTCTAGTGTTCTTATTAACTATAATGGAGGTACATCATTTCTTTTTTCTTGCGTTTCTAGGTCAACCAGTATTTCACCTGCACAGTTCCTCTATATTCAGATGGAGCTGTGTGACCTCAGAACACTTAGAGTGTGGATCGATGAGAAAAATACTCAGAATGTGAAGAAATCTCTGCGAGACTTCAAGAGAAGGGAGGACAGTCTAACCATTGCTCTGCAAATAGTCAGTGGAGTCGAGTACATTCACTCCAAGATGCTCATCCACAGAGACCTGAAGGTGAGAGGATGATATGATAAAATCTGTATTTTTTACATCACTTCACTGAAGGAGTTACATGTTTATTTGTGTTCTTTTTAAAAATGTTTAGCCTGCAAACATCATGTTTGGGCGGGATGGAGAAGTGAAGATCGGAGACTTTGGTCTGGTCACTGCTGAGAATGATGACGATGCCGAGAACGTGATGGAGAGATCAGTGTACAAGGGAACCCCATCTTACATGGCTCCTGAGCAGGTTAGATGGTCTAAACAGACATTAACTTTAACAGACAGACTTTAAGCCATGTTGAGCACTAATGGTGCTGTACAGCACTGCTTTGTTAAGCTGGTTTTGTTTCAGTCTTCCTGACTGTCAAAGATACACAGCCTTAAATGAAAGTCACAGTCAACTTGGCAGTGTTTGTGATGAATGTCCTATGTGCCCTGGAATTGAACACCTGAACCAAGGACTGTCCGATAATGCTTGTACTAACTGCCACAAGCAAAGGACCACTGGGTTGGTTACATTAGACTTTAAACAGTTCTGAGGTGGCCCATGGCCTGGATGGTTGGATGAAGAGAATGTAAACAAAGAAGGTTTCACAGCACAGATCTCATGTTCTTGTTTTATGACAGAAGAGCAGGAGCATTTACGACCGAAAAGTGGACATATTTGCTTTGGGCTTGATATATTTTGAACTTCTCTGGAACCTCCCTACTGGCAATGAGCGGAAAGTGGTGAGTTTTTCCAAGACAACTGGAGTATTTATATTGTTGTCCAATATAATTTCATGAATTGCAAATTTCAACAGCATTATTGGACATCTGTGAAGCCTATTAAACATTCTTCCCTCCTTTGATCTTTACATAAATACCAGATTTGGGACGATGCCAGAAACCAAAAACTTCCTAAAGGATTTTCACACAATTTTCCCTATGAGGTACTTCAACAGTTTTTTTAATTTACTTGAAACATAAAACATTATCAGCCATAGAGTGGTGGTCCCTTGTTATAATACCCAACAGAGAAGAACTGAGATTGAGGGGTTTTTGCTTAGTTGTTAAATCCAAACATGGGAAATACTGTAGATTGGAGTGAAAGCATGTATTGATGTTATGAAGATTTTATATGGAGATTTTGCTTGTTGTTGTTGTTTCATTACAGAACCACATTATAAAGTCAACTCTGTGTGTGAAGCCAGAAGACCGACCTGAAGCAAGTAAACTGAAGAAAGGCCTGGAAGAGGTCGCTCATGCACTTCAAGAGCTAAAAAATATGCATCGAGACAGTAGGACTGTCTGATAGGGAACAGAGACTTATTCAAAGATCTGATGGGACATTAATAATTATGGAAAAAGGCATATAAACCCATTCATTTTATAATCAGCGAATGAAACGTGAAATTAAATATGTTCCATATTCACTTTCAATAAATAATTATGTCAGTTAATTAGTAATTATTAGTCTTGTACAAAACAATGAACATATTTTTCTAAATATCACAAAATAGCTGTAGCATGACTCCCATGATGATGGGAGCCATTAAGTCCAATAAAACGTCTGAGTTCAGTCACATGAGTTCACTATTTTAGTGGCATTCATGTCTGTAGTGAGCAGTGTGCCAGATTTATTGGTATTTCACCCAGGAGGGATTTTTTTATTTATTTCATTGTGCTGGTTATTGATACAGTGCAGAGATGCTCACCCTTTTTCTTCTCCAGTTATTATAATTGAGACTGAGTGTACTGATTTAAACCATTTCAACTTATAGTAACTGAAAACTGACGACTTTTGGGTCTGCCTGAATACACTATTAAAGAAAAAAGCTGGGTCTTAAAAACTATTGTTTTATTTTCTGTCTTTGACTGAATTCATTTTGCTATTATTTTACCAATGGGGCCAATTTGACAAACTTAATTAGCACTACAGGGCAAACAAGTAATGTTCATCACTGATAAATAACATTGTTATTAAGGTCAAATGGTGTCTGTTCTCTACAGATAAGGAGGGAAATATGAAAGGAAGAAAGTTGCTATGCTTGTAAATTGTTATCCAATTCTCTCAATACATGCATGAATGAAACAGCTCCTCTGGACCTACTGGCCCTGTTTCCCTTTCCCAACTTTGGGTTGGAAGTGAACCCCAACCACACATTTAGAGGAGGTGTCCCCTTTTTAAATATTTTTTCCCTGTTCTTGCAAGATTCTTAATGCCAATGGACAAGTACAAAGGCTGGAACTAAGAATGTGCAGGATACCAAATGTGCATCATTATTAACAAAATACAATTAAGAGAAAGAGGGAGTGACATCTCCACTTGTTGATAGTGCACAGCTTCCGTGTCCATGGTCTACGAGTAATTAAATGGGGATGACGTTTACTCAGAGAAATCGAAACTTAGGACTAGGGAAGGCTGCAGAATCAGAGAAGAGTCCTGATAAGCGGATGTGGAAGAAAAGTTTAAATGGAGATCGAAAAGAGAGACGTATCGTAACCTCTCCACCTTGTTCTAGCAGTTGTGGGCAATTTTGACTGAAATTCCGACTGATGGAATTTACGATGGAAAACGGTGACTATGTTTCTAAACTAACCGAATATGCACGGAAAAGAGGCTTGGAGCTGAAATTTGACGACCTTGACTCTACCGGCCCCGACCATGATAAAACGTGAGTCAAAAGAGATTATGATACCAGCTGCTCTTAGTTTTGCACATGGACGATGCTTATTCTGTCATAGTCGTGCCGCAGTAGTAGGAAGTGAGAGGATAAGCAGTCTCGTCCAAAGGTTGTCTTGGCGAGGCGAGGCTGGTGATAGGGGTGGTGGTGGTGGTTGGACATCAACAGTATCGCATGTACCCTGCCTGTACTTTTACAGCTTTAACATCTAAATACAGTATATCACAATAGTGCAAAAGAGGTTACTGTAGGATATTTTTAACAGCCTGGCTCACAGCCCTTCACAAAGTTTTCATGAGTATTAACAATTGCACAAAAGTGAGTACAATGGTGTCCCATAAATCAGGACAATGGTTTGAGCATTCACTGTAAGGCCACATATAAAGTAGCAGTGAAGATGTGACCAGACCTGTTTCCCTGCCATGTTAGTCTCAAGCTTCCTCAACTTGCTCTGTAAAATCATTGTACAGTAAATGATACTACTATTTATATTTAACTATATTGAACATTCACTGTTCAGTGTTGAAATTGGCATTGTTTCTTAATGTACCCCACCACCAACATCACCTCAAGTCACCTTGTGAGCGTAACCAAAGCTTTGACAATGCCTCTTCAGATTTACCGTAACAGCAGTCCTGAATGGTAAAACCTATGCCAACGGCGAGGGGAAAAGTAAGAAGGAGGCCAAACAGAGAGCAGCTGAAAATACTCTGAAATACTTGCTGGAGACAAAACAACAGGACCCATCTGACTCTGTAAGATTATCATCTCTCTTTGTCTGTTATCTATTAATGTGGTTATTAAGAGTGGAAGGAGAGTTCACAGTGTAAGTCTCATTGATGTTGTTGTTGTTTTTTGACAGATTAAAAGTACTGCTGAAAGTCCTACTGCATCACCTTATCAGACAAGTATCTCCGATACAGACTATGTAAGCCTGCTCTATGAGTATGGGCAAAGGAACAATGTCACAATAACACCTGTGGAGTCAATAAAAGTGGAATCAAATATTGCTTATCTGTAAGTCTCTATATTGCATTGGAAATAATATTAATTGCATCTCTTTGTTTCCATCTTAAAACTAATTAAGGTTTTTATGATATTAGATGTAGGTTCAAAGTTGGTGATAAGGAGTGCCCAGCGGCCTCTGCGAAAACAAAGAAGGACGCTAAGAAGGAAGCAGCCAGGCTTGCATGCCAGATCTTGGGTGTGAAGTCTAAAAACAAAAGGACAAATTTCATTGCACTTGTCAACAACTACTGTCAGAAAACACGCAGGATCCACAATTTCATTGAAGAGAAAAGAGCAGGTCCAGCACATGACCCTAAGTAAGTATGAGTGAACCTCTGTAACTTGAGTAGAAGTTATGAGCTGACTTTTGATTGATTGAAGAGGGTGTACATTATTCAGATCCTGATATTCCCTCCTACCTACACAGATTCTTTTATAAATTAGTGATTAATGACAAGGACTACCCGGTAGGTGAAGGTAAGACTAGCATGGAAGCCAAACAAAGTGCAGCTCAGCTGGCCTGGTCTGCTCTTCAAGAACAGTCTGACTGGGACAGCAAGGTATTTAATATTTTCTGTTATTTTAAAATGTTAAAATATGGTTTTAATGTCACTTAATTAGATTGTTAGCATACATAATATTCTAATTTTCTATTCCTTTTCAAATATTGTGTATAGTTTTTATGTCACTTAAGCAGAATGTTTCATTTTAGGTGTCCTTCAGGTCAACAGTGTCTGAAGACAGTGGGCCAACAATGTTGTCATCACCAACATCTACACTGTGGGTACATGCTGACATTATTGATAGAGCAGATGATAGAATTTCATACTGATGAAACTGCACTAACATCATTCTTTGTAATTCAAAGGGAATCTTTTAAGGCATCGCCCCAAAGTATGGAAAGGAGTACAACTGAATCAGCATTACTCACAGATTCATCAAACCCCACTGAGGCTCAGGTCTCTTTATTTTTTACATTTCTTTGTATAGTCATGGAAAATAAAGAGCTGGACATTGTCTTCTTCATGTTTTCAGAATAAAACATGTTTCTGTGTCACTGTTGACTAATTCCTAGACTGAAACCCACTATCAGACTGTCACACTGGCCAAAGTCCTAATCATAAGTCATTTAAGCAAGGCATTGCTCTTTCTTCTATATTCTTGTGCCACTGTATTAAGAGCATAAAACTGTAGAAGAGGAAGAAAGCATTTATTATCACTGTATTAAAATACAATGAAATTTGGATGGTGCTACTCCCATATGGTGCCACAAAGTAAAAAAAAAGACTTATTAGAAAATAATCTCACATGCATTCTCCAAAAACAGAGTTTAGATATGTAAGCTGTAGTGAGTACTGCTGACTAAAACTGACTGTGGTTTGACATGAAAAAAGCTAAAGTTGCTCCTCTGAAGGTAGTGTCAAGCAGTACTACTACAGGATAGATGATTTTCTTTGGAGGGTCCTACACTGTAAAAGATGAATTTCATGTTATTTATTTATTTATTGCATTTTAGGTGTCCCTGAGGTCTGTGTCTGTGGACAGTGTACCAACCCAGCTGTCAACACCATCTTCACTGTAAGTCACTTGTTTGATACTAGAGTCAAAGCAGATTGTCGAGGTCAATACAAAGAAAGCTCTACTCATGTCCCTCATTTTATTCTCCAAGGGAGTCTCTTGAAGCATCATCACAAAGCATGCCAACGGGTACAAGTGACTCAGTAGTCTTTACAGATTCATCAAATCCTTCTAAGGAAAAGGTTGGTTATCTTTCTCATTATTCTAGCAACTCTGGCAAAGTTCAAAGAAAAAAATCCCCCTTCTTTAATATTATACTATGTACTATATGCTAAATACTATGTGCATAGGGAAAGCACCAGAATATAGGACCAAGAAACCTTAGTTTATGAAGTCACAGGAAATAGAAAGTTGCAGTATCTCTATCTATGAAGACGGAGGCTCTTAAAAAAATCTATCTACACCCTGGCTTTTCAACAAAGTGGGCAACACATTGGTCAAGTTGCCATTATTGTTTTTATTAATAAAGTTTGAATTTTCAGCCTTTTAAATCCAGTCTTTATTTCACTCTCAGGATGCTGACACAAACAAAAATATGGAAAACAGACCAACTGAGACAAGAAACCAATCACGGTATGAACGTTTTTGCTTGTTACCTCTCCCAATAATTGATTTACAATCAGGAAGACATGTCTGTGTTTTTTATTTTACATTGTTATCTTTTTCTAGGTTGGTTGATGCATTAACAATTTTGTTAACCTCTACAGATTTACCTCAGACTTTGATTCCATAGAATGTCTTGCAAAAGGAGGCTTTGGTCGTGTTTACAAAGCAAGAGATAAACTGATGGACAAGTTTTATGCTGTAAAGACTGTCCGCAGTAAAGAGTAAGTCAAGTTGGTACAGTAAGTTTTCAGTGCACACTGCAACATTTTTGTAAGCTATTTTTTGTGCTCCTTTTGATCAGAAAAGCTCTACGAGAGGTGGGCGCATTGGAAGAAATCCTTCACTGTAATATTGTTAGATACTATACTTGTTGGGAGGAAGATTCAGAATATCCATGGGATATTACAACTGACAGTTACAGCACTTCACAGTAAGTCTCATCTGCTTGGTTAGATCTTTGCTCTACTGCATTTATTTACTATTGTATAAAGATATGTCTTTTACTAGATTTCTAATCTCTAGGTCTACCAGTAATTCATCACGAAAGTACCTCTATATTAAGATGGAGTTGTGTGAATCCAAAACACTCAAAGACTGGATAAATGAGAAGAATGAGGGAACTCTGCAAGAGTCAGAGAGAAGAAAAGAAAGTCTACCCATTGTCCAGCAAATTGTCAACGGAGTTGAATGCATTCACTCACACAAACTCATCCACAGGGACCTTAAGGTGAGACTCAAGATGCTGAAACAAAGTTGATCTAGTGCATTGGGCTAGTTCACACTGGTACACAGTACTAGCACGTCTTCCCGCTTACTTCCATATCATACTGTGTTCCTTCACTTATTATTTAACATAGGTACATTTGTTACTATTATTTCAGGATTTGCCAGTTTCTGCTTTTATTTTCAAAAAACCCAGTGAAGTGTATGTATGATAATAAATGTAGTGAAAAAGACTATGTTTTTAAACTTTAAAGTACGTTTTTTAATAGGCTGCATAGTTTTTAATGTATTTTAACAGCATCTTGTCACCATGCACACCCTTAACTCAGAGTGAACAGTGAACTCAGATGTCTGCACCAACTCTGATCAACTATTCTGGTAACAAAAACTCAATTCAGGGTTAAGTACAGACTTTTTTTAAACCATGTAATCTGCCAACAGTGTCAGAGCCAACCCAGGCAGCCTTGTAGTTAAGGCGTGGCCATGAATTTGCCATAAAAAATGTTTGCTTTTTTCAACAATAACCCCACGCCTGTTTGCATTGTAAGTCAGTAACTAACTCTGCAGAACCTGTTGTATTGGAATCTAAAAGATATGAATAGGAACGTGTGCGTTGCTCTCCCACACAAATAAGACACTGATCACACTATCTTTGTCTTTTGTTTCTCGTCCTAGTTTTTTGCCTCCTATCACGTTGGTGATCTGTCTAATCAACATAAATTTAAAAAAACATCTCTTACCCACTTACTATAACTGAGGTTCTGAATTTATCAGACGATTTCTGACAACACTACTATAACCTGTGGAGCTACATGTTGAATGTTTAAATTGCTGCTTTTGTTTTTCAATGGTTAGCCTCCCAACATCATGTTTGGACGGGATGGAAAAGTGAAAATCGGGGACTTTGGTCTGGTCACTGCTGAGGCTGATGACGATGCTGAAAATCAGACAGAGAGGACAAACAAAACAGGGACCAAATCCTATATGGCTCCTGAGCAAGTGAGATGGTCTATGTTTGTTTACAGTCACTTTTGTACAGTACTCAGTACTACCTGTGATTTAGAGCATATGTAAGACATCTGAAGTGTGCTTTTTTAATACTGTTTTTACTTAATCTAATTGTTTTATTACAGAGGAGCAAAAAAATGTACGACCGTAAAGTGGACATATTTTCTTTGGGGTTGATCTACTTTGAACTACTTTGGAACCTCTCTACTGGCCATGAAAGAGGAGTGGTGAGTGTTTCATATACAGAATATAACAATATGCTGTAAACTGTACTAAAGATTTACTTGTGACTTGACAATTGTAGCAAAAAATTTACATAGACCTACTGCATACAAATAAGAAACTAGCTATTTACCAGTAGGTATCAAAAGCACAGTATAGATGGCACTTAATCATTTTTTCTTTCTTACTTAGACATCTTCTTTCACATTATTGCAATGATTAGCTGTTTTTTCCCCCCAAGCCAACTAACACATTATTTCATCCCTTATCACTGCATGAATACTAGATTTTGAATAATGCCAGAAGACAGACACTCCCTGAAGAGTTTTCGTTGAAGTTTCCTGAAGAGGTACATTCATGTTCTCCTGATATTTTTAATAAAATAACTGATTTACTCGTCACGGGGCAGTATTTGTTGCAGTTGTTCATGAAACATCAAGGACGGTAGATGACAGTGCTCTGAGAAAATCTCAATTTCAAAAGTCTCACAAATGTTGCAGCATGACATTTGTTATTAGTTGTAAAAACATCTAAGTAGCTTTTTATGTTTTTTACAGAACCAAATAATTATGTCAATGTTGTGTGAGAAGCCAGAAGACCGACCTGAAGCGAGTACACTGAAGGCTGAGCTGGAAAAGTTGCCTCAGACACTCAATGCACAAAATATGTATCAGGAAAATGTAACTGTCTGACTATCACCAGGGGCCGTGATAATTCACAGGAGATTGTGGAAATGGATTTTATTTATAAGCAGGGAATGAAACACGAAATCAAACTGTATCATGATTTTAAAATAACAGCTGACATTTTATTCTATGCAGGGAATATGAATATGTATTTAAAGTGATGTCACATATCTGCCTTTGTTTTGTATTGAATGTGTAAAGTTGGAAAATAAAATTTTTATCTGGAGCTAAATGGTAATTTATTGGTCACTGGTAATTTAATGGTAATAACTTGGCAGCCCTCTCAACAGGCAGCACACAGCAGCAATCAGTAAAAATATAATTTGAGAGTTTCTGCTGTAGGTGTTCATACTGAAAGGTTTATTTCTGTACTTGATTTACATTTGTATAAATTATGTGGTATAGAAAAACACAACAATTAATGCATTCAATTGGCTTGTTAATCATTGTGCTTAGGAGTTCTGTGTATTACCAGAGCTTTAGACTTGAGACTTGGAAAGAAGAAAACTTGAAAGAAAACAATGTTCAGCCTGTAATTGCCTATGGAAGTCCAGTTTGTTACTCTAATACCTTGCAAGGTATTAGAGGTATCAAGCTTAAGCTCACAGATAGGACACTGAAGGAGAAGCAGTAAAATCTCTCCACTGCAGCCAGGTTAAAGGTCAGAAGCAAACATGATTAACTACAGTGGTTGCAATTTTACAGTTACGTTATGTCAGGAGCTGGTAAGAGGGCAAAGAAAATCCTAGGGTGGGCTGGCAACACCTACATAGATAAAGGACATGTCAACAGAAACTATTGAAAAAGCTACAAAACAACTATACATATATGGGTTACATTTCCGTACAATACTTTTTATCTGATGCCCAGTTTCAGTTTTGATGCGATGAAATCGAAACTTACAGACATTAGAAGTCAGCTGAATCGATACAGAGCAGGCATATGAACGCGGACCGGGGAGGCGAGCAGAGATGGGAAGGGATGAGGTGGAAGAACAATGAGATTTACACTTTCTTCGGACATTTTTATGTACTTTAAGGTCAAATTCCGACTATTGCGTCATTTATAATGGAAACTGGAAACTACGTGGCTAAACTAAACGAGTTTTCACAGAAAACACGCTCGACGCTGGACTATGAAGAGCTTGGCTCTGCCGGACCTGATCACATTAAAACGTAAGTTTAATACATGTGTGGTGTCCGTGTAAAGCATATGTATTCTGATGTATTCTGATTGTCGTGCTGCAGCAAAAAGGGGGCGCTTTAGAATGACAGACTCGTTCACAGGGTGGCAGGGATGGTCAGGGGCTGGTGGCGGTGGCGGTGGCGAAGTATCAAGAGGATACCGTCAGAAAAGCAGCTATACTTCAATGCAACTCCTAATAAATCATGAGATTAAATACATAACAAAAATAGTGACAAGTTTTTACTTAAAGCACAAATAAGCGATATGCTTCCCTTATTGACTTAATGTGTCCTCAGATAACCTGGCTGGCATAACCCACTTTCTACTTTGTCCTATGTTCTGTCAAATCTGTATTTTTAGAGTGTGATCAGGTAATTTTGATGGAGTGGAGGTATAAAGTTGCCCATAATGGAAAGACTTCAGTCTAAGTACCTCAAAAATGGACTTAAGAGTTTTACTTTGAACAAATGGGCTGTTACAGTTTTAGCATATAAATGTAGATGCTTAACTGAACAGAGCTTTAGCCTGTACTTATGTTTGTCATTGACAAAACTGAATATCATGGAGGGGTCCCACAGTTGCCACAACATAGATGACGAGTTTAAACAACTATTTCCTAGAGGCTGAAAATGGTAGTGCATGCATTCATGTAATTATCCGACTAACACTGTTTCCTGGATGACAATGGATCTGACTGCTGCTCTACAGATTCAGGCAGAGGGTAGTCTTTAATGGCAAAGGCTACCCTCCTGGTGAGGGGAAGAACAAGAAGGAAGCCAAGCAAAATGCTGCTAAAAATGCACTGACAAGCTTGTTGGGCAGCGACCAGGAGTCAGTTGACTCGGTAAGATTACTGCTCCTCTTTGACCATGTTGGACCTAAGGTATTAAAAAAGTAAAAGACCAGTTGATGACACAGTATGTCTCCTTGATGTACATTTGTTATTATCTTTACAGACAAGTGCAGCAGAAACTTCCACTGCACCAGATTATCAGACGACAGGTACCAGTCACGTCAACTACATCTGTTGGCTGAATGAATATGGTCAGAAGAACAGGCTGAGTATAAGGGCTGTGGAGTCAACCAAACCAGGGTTAAATAATGCTGTTCAGTAAGTCTCCTTACTGCATCCAAATACTTGGGCATTCTGTCATCATTTAAAAATGCATTTAATAAAAGTTTCAATGATATTTTATGATATTAGATGCTGTAGCTTTGTGGTTGGTGATAAGGAGTACCCAGCTGTCTCTGGAAAAACAAGGCGAGAAGCCAAGGAGGAAGCAGCCAAGCTTGTATATGATGTGATATGTGGCAGTAAAACCACAGAGGTAAGGAGTAATACACACCAGTATCTCTCGGCTTAGTCATGTCACATACCTATCAGGCCACAGTCTACTGTGTGAAAAATCCCAAAATTTTACTGTTTTTTCCCCAAGACTGCAGATCTGCAAGATGAGGAATTAAATCAAAGCATTTCTGATATCTGGTGAGTATATCACAGTGGCAAGGCATTGTTTCATTGAGTGTCTCCATCAATGTAAAATGTTACTTGTTTTTTACAGCAACAAAACAGGGGGCCTGAGTTTGAACAACAGCTTTACAGAGACAAATTACATCGGAATCGTCAACCACTACTGTCAGAAAAAAAGGCTCTCCCATACATTTATTGAAGTGAGGAGCTGTGGCCCACCTCACAACCGTCAGTAAGTTCAACCTGAAGCTCTGTAACCTGAACAGACACAGACAGCGTGCTAATTCTTGATTGATGTTTAGTTGTAAAAAATATATTAAAACTAAACAATTTTTTAAACCGACACAGATTCTTCTACAAATTAGTGATTGACAACAAGGAATACCCTGAGGGTGAGGGTAAGACTGTCAAGGAAGCCAAACAAAGTGCAGCTCAGCTGGCCTGGTCTGCTCTTCAAGAACAGTCTGACTGGGACAGTAAGGTATTTAATAGTTCCTACTCCCTCTGTATCATCCAATGTAATTCAGTAGCAAACTGTAGTTTGTGTAGTTTGGTGGCAGCAGATCTTAAAACCAGCTGGTCGTGGACAAATGTTATATTTTTGGCACAAATATTCACTTGGACCAAATACTGAAATGACTCTATTTTGAAAGTTAAAGGTCACACCCATCCAATTCTTAGTGATATCTTAGGAATACCCTGAGGGAGTTTTGTCAAATTTGGCTCGAACAATCAAATGTAGTCAGCAATTTTTAGATTTTTAACTTTTTAGATTTTGATGGTCAATGGTCAGGTTACTGTGACCCTCACATCCATCCCATTCTTGTTAGTGCGATACATCAGGAACATCTAGATAGCATTTCATTACATCTAGCATAAACGTTCACTTGTATTCAAGGATGAACCGATTATTTTTTGGTGGTCAACGGTAAAGGTCACTGTGACCTCACAAAACATGTTGTTGGCCATTGCTCAACAATGAATTCACTAATTATGATAAAATACACCCAATACCTTTATTGAATTCCTTGATAATCTGGACAGACATGGATGTCAACTGCAGCTTGTCTGGTCGGCAGAGGCATACAACTGTGAAGCAATAATTTGTGGCGATTATGTCTAACATCATGCCAAACAATCTTTCTGTGCATTTTAGGTGTCATTCAGGTCAACAGCGTCCGAAGATGGTGCACCACATATCTCAGCGCCATCAGCTACAATGTAAGCACCTGTATTAACTATGCTATCAGTATGCTATATACTGAGAAATCTATACTTATGTCTGTCATTGTATTCCGCAAGGGATTCCAGTGAATCATCATCGCAAAGCGTGCCAATGAGTACAAGTGACTCGATAATGTTCATAGATTCATCAAACCCTTCCCAGGCTCAGGTCTGTTCTTTCATAATAGTAGATAAATCAAACAGCATACATCATTTTCTTTACGAACGCGTACTGTAACAATTGTAAATGTTTTTTGTGCATTGCAGGTGTCCTTCAGGTCAACCATGTCTGAAAATGATACAACATCCAGTTTGTCTGACCCATCGTCACAAAGCATGCCAATGGGTGCAAGTGATCAGGTCTGTTATTTCCCTCTCACCCCATCTATGGAGGAAGTCGTAGCAGTAGCAACTTGACGTGGTGGATGATGTTTACGTCCAACTTCAGTCAGCACAGGGCACAAGACCACTGGCTAGCTAAGCTATTCTTATTAATTCTTTTTTTTTTCCAGCATTTTAATTTCCTATCATATATTTATTTTATTCTCTAAGGCTGCTGTCAAAACCAAGAGTATGGGGAACGGCGTGACAACAACCCAGTCAAGGTATGAAAAATCTGCAGTGTTAGTTTTTCTATGCCTCTACACCGGCGACAACCATGGCCAGAGGCAACACGTTTTTTGGTTGTCCATCCAATTCTCTTGATCACGATATCTCTATAATACGTAGAGGGAATTTCTTCAAATTTGCTACAAACATTCACTTGGATTAAAGGATGATAACTGATTAGAATTTGGTCAAAGGCCAAAGTTGCTGTGACTGAACCAAACATGTTTTTGGCCTTAACTTAAGAATTCACAGGCTAATTAACTGCAGTTGGCCTGGTTGGTGGAGGCATATCACCACAAGATGGTGATTTTAGTTTTTTTACATACATGTTTTCTAGGTTGGTTGATGCATTAACAATTTTGTTAACCTCCACAGATTTATATCAGACTTTGATTGCATAGAGCGTCTTGGCAAAGGAGGCTTTGGTCATGTTTACAAAGCAAGAGAAATACTGGTCGACAAGTATTACGCCATCAAAGTTGTCCGTGGTAAAAAGTAAGTCAAGTATGTAGTACAACCTCTCAGTGTACAGTGCAGCATATATTTATGAGTACAGTAACATTTCAGTATGTAATTCTTCAATCAGAAAAGCTCTGCGAGAGGTGACAGCACTATCAGACCTTCAACATGAGAACATTGTTCGATACTACAACTGTTGGATGGAAGATTCAGAATACAAACAGGACTGTTCAGAAGACAGTTCCAGCTCTTCTCAGTGAGTTTCATCCACTCATAATACTCTTTTACTGTACTCTGCAGGTGTGACATTTCACCACTTTTTTCTTTTTTAGGTCGATCAGTAATTCATCACCACAGTACCTCTACATTAAGATGGAATTATGTGACACCAAAACACTCAAAGACTGGATAACTGAGATGAACAAGATAACTCTGCAACACTCCAAGAGAAGAGAACAAAGTCTAAACATTGCTCAACAAATAGTCAGTGGAGTCGAGTACATTCACTCCAAAAAATTAATCCACAGAGACCTTAAGGTGAGATGAAGCTGATCCAATATCTTGGGCAACCTAAAGTCACTTTAACAACCTTTTGAAGCTGTCTTATAATCTTTGTGACCAAATTCGTGTCATGTAGTGTTTACCAGTGATGAATTTTCTAAGCCTGATTATCATGGTCACAGGGTCAGCAAGGTTATTTGCATTAATTATCTGAATATATGTACGCAATTATTTAACTTTCACTCCAAATCTGATGGCCAGACTGACCAAAACTGCAAGTTAAGCTGAGAAACCAGTGCAGTTTTTGTTGTTTGTTTTTCCCTGTATGTGAAAAACAAAACAAAAAAAAACTTTGCCCCACTAGTTGGTCATTGTGGTTCTACATTATTCAAGGTGACTGATGATCAGTTTTACTTACTGCTTTTGTTTTTCAATGGTTAGCCTGCCAACATCATGTTTGGACGGGAGAGAGAAGTGAAGATTGGGGACTTTGGTCTGGTCACTGCTCAGGTTGATGACGATGATGATGAAAACCTGATGGAAAGAACAAACAAAACAGGAACCCCATCTTACATGGCTCCTGAGCAGGTGAGATGGTCATGTTGTCTACTACCACTACCTATGTCCATCATACTTACCAACTCTTCCAGTTTTTCTGTCCTGAGTGTCCACTGCTCTCACTTTCTGCTTATCTTGTCAAAAATTCTGCCAGTTGTTACCTTGTTATACAACAGATTAACCCACATTTAAAACATATATTTAATCATGCATTTTTATTTTATTACAGAAGAGTGAGAGGAACTATGACGAAAAAGTGGACATATTTGCATTGGGGCTGATATACTTTGAACTCCTTTGGAAACTCTCCACTGGCCATGAAAGAGTAGTGGTGAGTCATTCATGTATAAGTTTCACAAATGGCTTGGCTTGATAAAGTGATATACAAACAGGAAAGTAGCTAACTTTACACCAGTGTAAATAGCAAATACAATAGAACTATACTGTTCATCTTTTAGTCTGTCTTTTTAATCTTTCTTGTATTCATTTCCAATGATCAACAGAGTTGTATGTCAGACTGACTAACATGTTCTTTTTTCTTTTTTTTAATCACTGCATAAACACCAGATTTGGAAGGATGCCAGAAGTCAGAAGTTGCCTGAAAAGTTTTCATTGACCTTTTCCCATGAGGTAATGACCATATTCTTATCATCCTAATTATTTACTTGCCACATGAAGCAGTATTTCCAACATGGTGCCAGATTTCAGTCTTAGTTTTATATCAGTCAGGTGCCTGAGTAAAGTCCATGTGTAGGAAATTCTGTTTCAGAAATGTTGCAGTATGACAGAAGTTATCAGGGCTCTCAGTAGCTGTTGTTTTCATTGTTCTTTTATTTTTATTTTTTGTAGAATCGTATCATTAAGTCATTGCTGTGTGTGAAGCCAGAGGACCGACCCAAAGCACGTAAACTGAAGACAGAGCTAGAAAAGTGGGCTCAGACACTCAATGCACAAAAAAATATGCAGCAGCAAAATGTAACTGTCTGATACTGCCACAAAATCTGTCTCTTCTGATGTCTGTGAATTAAAGAAATGATTTGATATACTATTATGAAATATGATTTTGTGGGGAAATGGTTAATTACTGCACTTATATAGCACTTTAACCTGAGATCCACTCATACACACACAACACACTCACTTGTCTGTGGCAATGGACACTTCAGACAGAATAAAATCAACTGTATTATGAATTTAAACAGTAACTGTTACATTAATTCACATCTTTTCAAAATAATCATGTGCCTGATCTCTGTGTCAACAGCTGACATTTTATTCAGTGTTGTGAAATGTATTTTTAAGTGATGTCACATATCTGCCTTTGCTTTGTACTGAATGTGTTAAGTTTGGAAATAAAATAATGGTTATCTGGGGCTAAATGGTTATTTATTTACAGTTTTTACTTTGTATGTAGACAACGTGGCAGCTCTCTCTTCAGGCAGCACACAGCTACAATCAGTACAAATATTATTTGGTAGTTTCTGCTGTAGGTGTTCAATGATTTACATTTGTCAACAGAAAGTATTCAAAATGCTACTGGTATATACTGTACCAGGGGGTCCAATGGATAAGACTGCAAGTGGCTACTTTTGAAGTTTCTGAGAAGAAAAGTGTGCATCAGATTTTCTGGCTGTGCGGTCAGCAGGGATACTGGTGGTGGTGTTGGCACAACAGTGGGCCTGTAATTACTGTGTTTTTCAGAGTTCAAAAATGTGATAGGTTGAAATTGAGTCCTTACCACAATAGTCCAGATTCAAATCCTTGCATGTAACACTCTGTGCACAGCATAGGACATTTAACCTTGTACAACCAAAGTAATTACAGGGCCATTATTGATAACAGATGCCGATACATTTCTACAATTTTGCCAGCCATTGTTTACAGTTTTAAGCCAGGTTATCTGGTGCCCAGTCTCTATTTTTATAGTTTAGATCAAGTGACACCGTGTGTGTGACGTTTCAGCGAGGAAATCGAAACTTATAGGTGTTCAAATTCATTTGGATTGAAAGGACGCGGACATGACATCGAATAAAGTGGGAATGGATCAGAGGGAAACATAGCGAGCTTTATACTTTCTTCTGCTTCTTTTATGTAATATATACCACACTCTGCTTATTGCGTCATTTACAATGGAAGCTGAAAATTACGTGGGTAAATTACAGGATCATGCACAGAAAACACAGTCGGACCTGAGGTATGAAGAACTTGGCTATGACGGACCTCCCCATATTAGAACGTAAGTTTAGTACAAGTTTGACCATTATTCTGTTGTAGTCGTGCGTCACCAAAACGATGGCGTGAGTTTCTTCCACAGGGTGACACGGGTTATTGGGTGGCGGCGGTGGTGGTTCAGTGTCAAGATGCAACCATGAGAAAAGCAGCGAATCTTCAAAACGACTCCCAAAATATAATGGAAATAAACATATAACAAAAACAAACTGCGCTGTAGGATTGTCACAGCTTGATCATAAATAAGGGATATTCGATGTGTCCTAAATAGCAGCAGATAACATGGCTGGGATAACCTTTTGTGATCCGGTAAATGTGGTAGAGGAATGGTGTAAAGTTGCACAATATGGAGAGATATGAATAACTAACAAGTACTTCAAGACTTTTCTTAAGCGTTTGAATGAACGCACTGTTACAGTTTCAACCTATAAATTTCGATGCACAATTGCTCACAGCTTTAGCACAACATGGATGATGAGTTCAGAAATGACTCATCAGAGGAAGATGGCAGTGTGCCCATTTCTGTAATAACCCAACTAACACTGTCTGTTGGATGACAAAGGTCTGACTCTTGCTCTACAGATTCAGGCTGAGGGTAGTCTTTAACGGCAAAGGCTACCCTCCTGGTGAGGGGAAGACCAAGAAGGAAGCCAAGCAAAATGCTGCTGAAAATGCCCTGAAAAGCTTGTTGGAGAGCAACCAGGAGTCAGTTGACTCGGTAAGCATTGTAGGTATTGAAAGGTAAGAGACCAAGTCATATTTGTCCTCTTGATGTATATTTGTTATCTTGACAGACAAATGCCAGTGCCCCAGTTGATCAGCAGACAGCTACCAGTAACATCAACTACATCAGTTGGCTCAATCAATATGTTCAGAGGAACAAGCTGGTTATGAGGGCTGTGGAGTCAACCAGACCAGGACCAAATAATGCTGTTCCGTAAGTCTCCTAACCTTCCAAATTCATAGGCATTTTGTCATCATTTAAAAATACATTAAATAAAAGTTGTTATGATATTAGGTACTGTAGCTTTGTGGTTGGTGATAAGGAGTACCCAGCTGTCTCTGGAAAATCAAGGAGAGAAGCCAAGGAGGAAGCAGCCAAGCTTGTGTATCACGAGATATGTGGCAGTAAAACCACAGAGGTAAGGACACCAGTATCTCTTGGGTTAATCATAGACCTAAAACATTGTGTTGTAGGATGTCAGATATTTGGCAGGCCACAGTCTACTGTGTAAACCATCTCAAAATTTTACTGTTTTTCCCCAAGACTGCAGATCTGCAAGATGAGGAATTAAATCAAAACGTTTCTGAGATCTGGTGAGTATATCATTTTCCTATTTTCTATACCTGTTTGCAAGCAGCTGTTGTTGTTGTTTGCAAACTGTCCTGTGTGCTTCTTCTTCTTTATAAGCTGCTGGGAAATTAAATTTCCCTGAGGGAGTCATTCCAAAGGGATCAATAAAGTCAAGCCTGAGCCTAAGCCTATCACAAAGGCATTGTTTCATTTGTAGGACTCCATTAATGTGAAATGTTACCTTTTTTTTTACAGCAACAAAACAGGGCGCCTGAGTTTGAACAACACAGAGACAAATTACATCGGACTCGTCAACCACTACTGTCAGAAAAAAAGGCTCTCCCATACATTTATCAAAGTGAGGAGCTGTGGCCCACCTCACAACCCTCAGTAAGTTCAACCTGAAGCTCTGTAACCTGAATAGACACTACAGACGCTGCGTGCTAACTCTTGATTCATGTTTAGTTGTAAAAAATATATTAAAACTAAGCTATTTTTTAAACACAACACAGATTCTTCTACAAATTAGTGATCGACGACAGGGAATATCCTGAGGGTGAGGGTAAGACTGTCAAGGAAGCCGAACAAAATGCAGCTCAGCTGGCCTGGTCTGCTCTTCGAGAACAGTCTGACTGGGACAGCAAGGTATTAAATAGTTTCTTCTCCCTCTGTATCATCCAATGTAATTCAGCAGCAAACTGTAGTCAGTGATAATGGCTCATATTAACAGTGGCAACAACAGATCTTAAAACCAGCTCTTTTTATTTACGTGACAGGATAATGTCTAACTTCACGTCAAACAACCTTTCTGTGCATTGTAGGAGTCCGCCAAGTCAACAGTGTCTGAAGATAATGCACCAACCGGTTTGCCAACATCATTTTCACAGTAAGTCTGTTCAATGACATTGGTGCTAAAGCAGATTATGGAGTTTGTATGCTACTAATGTTTCTCATTGTTTTCTTTAAGAGAATCTTCTGAGCCATCATCACAAAACATGGCAACGGGTACAAGTGATTCATCAAACCCAACCAAGGATCAGGTTTGTTATTTCTGTCAAAACTGCAAAAAATGACAGTTTAAAGAAGAGTTCACCCCTGTACAGTATATTCTCCATTATTATGGTAGTGTCATTAGTTTGTCTAGTCAAGGAAGACTAAATCACTGACTACTTGTGATCACACCCCATTTATGGAGGGAGTTGTAGTAGTAGCAATTTGCCATCATAGATGAGATGTGTACATCCAACTTCACAAGACCACTGGCCAGCTGAGTCGTACTCATTAACCCAGATGGAGTTTTTTTCCAGCATTTTAAATTCATATCAGGTGTCCATTTTATTCTCTAAGGCTGCTGTCGAAACCAATAGTATGGGAAACAGTGCGAGTAAGACATTGATCCAATCAAGGTATGAAAAAACTGCAATGCTGTTTTGTTTTTTAAAAATACCCTTGATGTACAGTCATGTCATTTACCTTCATGTCTTAACAATTTTGTTAACCTCTATAGATTTACATCAGAATTTGATTCCATAAAGTGCCTTGGCAAAGGAGGCTTTGGTCATGTTTACAAAGCAAGAGAAATACTGGTGGACAAGTATTATGCCATCAAGGTTGTTCATGGTAAAAAGTAAGTATGCTTTATATATTTGTACAAGTACAGTAACAGTTCAACATTTATAACAGATGCATTACAAGACATTTTGATTTCATGTAATTCTTCACTTAGAAAAGCTCTACGAGAGGTGACAGCATTATCAGACCTTCAACACCCTAACATCGTTCGATACTACAACTGTTGGATGGAGGATTCAGAATACAAACAGGACAGTTCAGAGGACCCTTACAGCACTACAGAAGACAGTTATACTGCTACAGAAGACAGTTACAGTGCTACAGAAGACAGTTACAGCACTACAGAAGACAGTAACAGTGCTACAGCAGATAGTTCCAGGACTACAACAGACAACTACAGCGCTACAGCAGACAGCTGCAGCAGTTCTCAGTACATCTAATCCATTCATAATACTCTCTGTTACTATACACTACTTATTTACTAAAACTGGTGTGACATTTCACCATTTCGTCTCTTTTAGGTTGAGCAGTAATTCATCACCGCAGTATCTCTACATTAAGATGGAATTATGTGACCCCAGAACGCTTGAAGACTGGATAGATGAGACAAACAGAATAACTCTGCAGCACTCCAAGAGAAGAGAACAAGGTCTAACCACTGCTCTACAAATAGTCAGTGGAGTCGAGTACATTCACTCCAAAAAATTAATCCACCGGGACCTGAAGGTGAGACAAAGCTGATCCAATGTCTTGAGCTTTTACTCACTAATACACACAAGTAGTGGCACTTAAGATTTTTTCCTCTCTCTGTACTATTAACATATTGCCATGTACTGCCTCGTTCTAATGAATGTTTGTTGCTGTCAGAGCAGTATGTGGCTGAATTGAGACTTCTGCTCTCACCACCAACGTTTGTTGTTGATAAATTCCCCACTCATTCAGGTTGGATGTGGAAGGAAAATCCACCTGAAATCACTTAAATTACCTTTTGAAGATGTTTTATACTTTATGTGACAAAATTTGTGTCATGTTGTGTTTGTGTGGGATGACTATTTTAAGGCAGATTTTTAGACTCATTCTCAGACTACATTGTAAGTCAGTGTTTACGCAGGAGATAGCAATGGCGGGAGGGATTATGTTTTGGGGTTGTCCATCTGTCTGTTGCATTCTTGTGGATGTGATATCTCAGTAACACCTTGAGGGATTTTCTTGAAATTTGGTACAAACATTCAATTGGACTTGAAAGGATGAGTTCATTAGAATTTGGTCAAAGGAATGGTTGGCAGAGGCATATAACTGTTTCTACAGTTTTTATTCCAACAGGTGTTAGGCTGACCAGATCATTTCTTATCATACATTATTCAAGGATGGCTTGATGTTAATTAGTTTTACTCACTGCTTCTGTTTTTCAATGGTTAGCCTCCCAACATCATGTTTGGACGGGATGGAAAAGTGAAGATTGGGGACTTTGGTCTGGTTGCTGCTCAGGCTCATGACGCTGATGGAAACCTGATGAAGAGAACATACAACAAAGGAACCGAATCTTACATGGCTCCTGAGCAAGTGAGATGGCCTTTGTTGATATTAACATTTGAGACCTACTACTACCTATTCCCACTATATTTACCAGTACTCTCACTTTTTCTATCTAGAGTGTCCAATGTTTTCACTTGCTGCTTTTCCAGTCATGAATTCTCATGTTCTCACCCATAGACAGTAAAAGTGAGGATTCTTTCAAAAAATACTGCCACAAATTGTTTTTAGTGTGACCAACCTTTGTCTTTAAAACAGCACCAGTTCTTCTAGATACATGCACATTTTTTCAAGGTACTGGGCAGGTAGATTGCTTGAAGAACTTGTCACAGTTCTTCTGTCTGTTTTGGCTGTCTTAGTGTTTTCTGAAGATTCATGTAATCACAGACTGACTCCATGATGTTGAGATCAGGGGTCTATGGCAGCTGATGGTGATGGATAAGAACTCAAACATTTACAGTTTATAGGCCTGTAGAAGATTATTTTAAAAACTGTTAATATCAACAGAGAAACCCCTTAAGCTTCATTTACTTCAAAAGACTAACTATTAAGACTAATCTCTTGTGGAGATTAGAAGGACATATAAAGCTCCTGAAGTACCACTGGTTAATGCTGCATTTTTATTTATTATAGATAAGTGAGAGGAACTATGGCGAAAAAGTGGACATATTCGCTTTGGGACTAATATACTTTGAACTCCTTTGGAAACGCTCTACTATCCATGAAAAATTTACGGTGAGTCGTTCATGTACAGAATGTAACACTGTGTGTATAAGTTTTACAAATGACTTGGCCCAACACATTTAAATATTACATTAGGTCCATGTCTGTGATATACAAACAGGAGAGCTGCTAACTGTACACCAGTAACTGATAGCAGTGTAAGTGGCAGATACTGTGCAGTAGAACTATATTGTTCATCTTTTAGTTGGTTTAGTTAATCTTATTTAAATTTTTTGTATTCATTTAAATTTTTATTGTGTCTCCGGATAATTAACATGCTCTTTCAGATCTGGGACGACATCAGAAGTCAGACGTTCCCTGAAGATTTTTCAGTGACTTTTTTCCAGGAGGTAAATGACCACATTCTTATTATGTACGTTATTTACTTGCCACATGAAACAATATTAATCACACGGTGCCAGTTAGTCTTGCTGGTCACCAGCAGAGTAGCAGGGGGGCTGAATACAGGGGTTTACACTGTTACATCTCTAAAGCCTCAAAGTATGAGGTGTGAAACAAGTCTGCTTCTGTATGGAAAATTCTGTTAAAGAAATGTTGCAGTATGACAGGAGTTATCTGTGTTGTTCTCAGAGCTCTCAGTTGTTATTTGTTTGTTGTTGTTTTCTGCAGAGTCTTGTTATTAAGTCAATGCTGAGTGAGAAGCCAGAAGACCGACCTGAAGCAAGTAAACTGAAGGCAGAGCTGGAAAAGTGGGCTCAGGCACTCATGCATCAGAAAAATGTAACTGTCTGATAGTTACAAGTGCTTGTGATAAGTCATAGATAATAAGGAAATCTGTCTTTTTCAGTGTCTGTGATTTAATGACATGATTTGATATACTGTTATGGTGTTAGATCTTGTGGGGAAATGGTTAATTACTGCACTTATATAGCATTTCTGAGATCTGAGATCCATACAAAGCATTTCACAAGGGTTTCATTCACCTACTCATAATCTTTTTGGGTGTTTGTTTATCATCTCCTCTACCTTTTCCAAATTTTTGCACACATATATTGTCATAATCATGGTCCAAATAAGGTTAAGTTGCACATTTTGATTGAAAATGTCACATTTTCTTGTGGAGGACCCCTAAACCCCCCACCATATATAAGCACTTCAGTCCTCCACAAAGTTGGCTGGCAGTTTGGGGTTCTGGGATTTTGCTTGAGGACATTTTAACAGGCAGATGACAGTATGTATGAAAATTAAAATGAAATGTATCCTGATTTTAAACAGTAACTTTTACATTGGCTCACACTTTTTTATTCTGTGTTGTGTAAATGTATTTTAAGGTATTTTAATGACACCTTACTGCCTTTGCTTTGTACTGAATGTGTGAAGTTGGAAAATAAAATAATGGTTATCTGAGGCTAAATGTTCATTTGAGTTTTTACTTTGTATGTAGACAACTTGCTTTATAATTCAGGATAAAATAAAGTTTAAATGGTTTATGTTAAATTGGATAGGCTGGTTAGTGGTACTCCCAAGTTTTTAACTTCGCAGTCACTGGTAGATCGGTTGGCAGTTTATTAGGTACACCTAGCTAAAACTAATTCAGTCTAATACAGCTGTCCTGCAATAAATAAATTCTATAACTCATAATGCTGTAATGTTCAGTTTGTGCCATTTATATCACTGAGGGTGGGCTAAGAGAACACAGTTGTTTCTGTGATAATTTCTATAAATAATAATTTTCATAACTTTAATGAAGGGAGGGTAGTATTAGACTGCATTAGTTTTAGCTACATGCAACTGAGTGCACACACAATTATAACACATCTATAATGCATATATGCACAAACACACCAGTTGATGGCGGTAATGTTTACCTACCACCGAGGAAACATCGAGAAGAGGAAGTGGTTTTCGACTATAGGACTCCATGCAAAAGTGAGGGAACTTTAAATCTGTGTGAAACAGCTGCAGTTTCTCGAGTCGGCATGGAAAGAAAAAATCACGTCGCCAAGTTAAAGGAGTTTGCACGGAGATCCGGCTCGGAGCTGAAATTTATGGACGCTGACCCTGAGGAACCAGAACAGACTAGAAGGTGGGTTGCAGCCATTATTTGCTTTGTACTTGATAAGCGACGGACGCTTATTTTATATCGAAGGTGAACATGCACTTACCAAAGCAACTACTATGTTCTTATATTTTAAATCTTTCTCTTCTGCAAAAACAAACAACATACAGTTTAAACTTCATATAAGCATATATATATATGTTTTCCTTGTGTGCATGTTTACTTTCGTTTTCTCGCGCCACCTTGTGGACTATAGGGAGAACTCACCCACTACAACAGGCCTTTCTGACTGCAGACATTTTGATTTGTCATGATAGCAAAACAGCTGATGTTATTAAGGATTTGTTCTGCTCAGGTGACCCAGCCATGACAGCGTGACAGTACAACACCACGCACAATACCAGAGCCCTGAAACTGAAGCAGCTGAAAGTATAAACCCTGTTTTGTCTGGGCAAAATAAGTCAGTTTAGTGTCACTTTACAGTTTAGTAGTGGCAACCAAAGAGATAAAATTACATCCAAACAATAACATGACATGTTAGATAAGTAAATATGAAGGAAAAGGAACAAAATATGTTGTCATGGTCATGGCTAGCTATAAGTTTTCATCACCTCTTTATCAGATTCATCCTGAGAGCTGTGGTTAATGGCCAAGACTTTCCCATTGGTGTTGGGGACAGCAGAGAGGCGGCCAAACAGAACGCAGCTAAAAGTGCCCTGAGACGTTTGAGTGGTAAAGAAAACCAGCGCCAGGAGGTACGTTTATTCTCTGTTAAAATGGTGTAATCATCCTTTGTTTTGTTTATCCTAAAAGACTGCAGTAGTTGCTGCAAAGAATATATTTTAATTTTGTCTTTCAGAAAGGAAACATCGCTGAAAATCCTCCTGCACCAGTTTATCAGAAAAGTAGAATTAAACTTACCTATGGAAACTGTCACAAGAAAAATGTGCCTATAAAATCTGAGGAGGCAACAAAAAATCCTGCTCTGTGAGTCTCCACTCTGCATCCTAATTCATTCTAAGTTGTTTAGTCGCCATTTAAAAATGCATTTTAATACAGTTTGTCTAATTTTAAATGCCGTAGCCTTGTAGTCGGTGATAAGGAGAACACAGCTATCCATAGGAAAACAGAGCAAGAAGCCAATGAGGAAGACGCAAAGCTCGTATATGATGAGATATCTGCATCTACAGAGGTAAGTAGTTATACACAGGTCTGTCCTAGCATGACAGAAGCCAAATTGTAAACACTGAGGTGCTTGACAAGGAAGTCAAACAAAAAGCACCTCAGCTAAAAACTACTATGAAGGATGACACAACAGAGAAGTTAAAGACTTGGTCTTTGTGTTTCAGGGGCCCCTCTGTTCAGCTGCTTGTGATGACGGTGCGCTGGCCAACCTGTCCACATCACAGACTAAACCGTAAGACACTGACTGATGGTAGTTCAAAATGTTGAAATGTTTTACTAACGTCTCTCTTTGTATTCTCCAAGGGAGCTCTGTGGTACAAAGTCAAAGGAACAGAATCTTGATGTGAGGCCCAAAACAAGGTAAGTCACCTTCAGACCCAATCTGAGGCTACAGTATGTAATATTTCATAAAATATTAGGTTGCAAAAAAGGTCGCAAAATGACATTGCTGCTAATCATATTTCATGTCCTTGTAGAGCTGCAGCATATTTTCAGAACGCCAGGCAAAAGAGCAAAAAGGTATCTGAATTATTTCAATGATTTAAGCTGAACTCAGACTGCAGGAGTTTTAAATTTCTGATTACAGGTGTATTCTTCAGTAAGAGGTGAGATTTGCCAGTAATGTATGCTAGCTAATGTTAGCCTCCAGGGATGGAATGTTTGCAGTTGCTTGGCAACACCATCAGCCATCTCTCATTGGCTATTGTAAAAGTACTGACACAGTACTGACTCCTTAATATCAAACATATTAGCATATATAATTAAATCATACAATCAGATCAGCCCTGATGAGTCTGCAAGCATTTTGGGAGTTTTAAGACTGAACCTGAAAACCCATCACTTTAACAGATAATCCGGATTGACTTAAATCCCAGACCAGATCTCTCCTCCAATTTTCGAGAGGGGACAAATCAGCCCAAAACTCCTGTACTCTGAGCCAGGTTTCAGTATTTTCTTTTCTTTTCTTTTTTTAAAAACTATAATCTCTAATTTTTATTTTCATTTTTTAAATGAAGGATGCGTTGACTCCTGAAGAAACGAAAACAAAAAACGGCGAGAATACACCATCAGAAAACTCTGGGTATTGAAAGTTAAAATAAAAAATATAAATATTAGCATGTTACTGTATTCACTATGGTGTTTAGTTTGGCTGTTGTCGGTTCCAGAAACTGATATACACTCAATTTCATCTTTTGCTTCAACAGTAAAAACTTTGCATCGGAATTTGACTCCATTAAGAAGCTCGGCAGAGGAGCTTTTGGTTGTGTGTTCAAGGCAACACAAAAACTGCTGGGGAAGGATTATGCCATAAAGATTGTCCCGTACAAAGAGTGAGTCAACTATACAATGAGTTTTTTCCTCCATGTTTTTCATTTCAGTCTATAATGTAACAATAACAAATGCAGCATAAGGCAAATTAAAAATTTAACAACTCTTTTCTTGTTGGATCAGAAAAGCTTTACGAGAGGCGAAAGCACTGTCTGACCTGCATCATCGTAACATTGTCCGATACTACTCGTGTTGGAAGGAAGACTCAGAATACCAGTGGGACAACACAGATGACAGCTGCAGCACATCACGGTAAGTCTCCTCCACTTATTAAAGACTGAGGTGAAGTTAAACCACTGGAGGTTAGCAAAGAAGCTAACGAATGGGTGTCAACTTACTCTAAAATCCTTACTTTCTAGAGGCGTGTTGTTTGACTATTTCTTTTCTTACTTTTCTAGGTCCTCCACTGATTCATCTGTCAAGTACCTCTATATTCAGATGGAGCTGTGTAAAACTGAAACACTTAAAGACTGGATAAATGAGAAGAACACTCGGTCTTCTTCAAACTCCAAGAGAGGAAAAGAAAGTCTAACGATTGCTCTGCAAATAGTCAGTGGAGTCGAGTACATTCACTCCAAGATGCTCATCCACAGAGACCTGAAGGTGAGAGGAAGTGGATAAAATCATTTATTATACACCGCATCACCTCGGGAGCTACATCTTTCTTTGTTTATTTCTTTCCTCTGGTTAGCCTGCCAACATCATGTTCGGACTGGATGGAGACGTGAAGATCGGAGACTTTGGTCTGGTCACTGCTGAGAATGATGACGACGCTCAGATGGAGAGAACAGTGTACAAAGGAACCCCGTCATACATGGCTCCTGAGCAGGTGAGATGATCTATATGGACATTAACTTTACATTCCTGTTATTCCAATTATTGATCTCAAGAGCACAAGCGCTTATGTTTAATATATGTGGATTAAGGAGAAACATTAACCTGCCTCATGCCTTTGGTTAATGTTCTCGTTTTGCAACAGAAGAGTGAGACGACTTACGACCGAAAGGTTGATATATATTCTTCAGCGCTGATCTACTTCGAACTCCTATGGAAAACCAACACTGGTCATGAAAGAGCCACGGTGAGATGTTCAACTATATGATGCTAGACATTTTCATAGATTTAAAAAGTTAAACCTATCAGATGTGTGAGGCCCTTTTTGTCACTATGTGACCTTCAGGTTTGGCGTGACGCCAGAAGACAGAAACTTCCCCGTGAGTTTTCACACAGCTTTCCCACAGAGGTACGTCACATTTTATCAATGTTCCTAGACCAAGTGATGTTAAAGAAACTGAACTTGCTGGAGAAAGCTGACTGTAACCTTGTTACTTAAGTGCAAGTTAAACAGAGTGAGTTATTCCCTACAGGGTGTCCACATGTGGCAGATGCTGCAGTTTGGATGAATTTCTCAGTGCCTGTTTTTCATTATGTTGCAGTACATGATCATCAGGACTATGCTGAGTGTGAAACCAGAGGACCGACCCGAAGCAAGTCAGCTCACGACAGACCTGGAGCAGTACGCTGCCAGGCTTAACACTCAAGCCATAGAGCGTCGCGGCAGTAGGACTGTCTGAGACAGAAGAGCGAATCATTGCTATTGATTTTAAATCATATCTCATCATACATGTGCTTGTAGGGTGGGCTGTTGTAACATCTGAAGAGCATCCCCCAGAGCATGAAGATAAATATTGTGCAATGCTAAGACCAGGGATAAGTTAAGATAAAGCTCATATCATGAAATCCTTTAAATTGCCTACTCTGTTTGCACAGACAGATGAATATAAAGCACAGTACAGTTTTTGTTAAAGGCTGGACAGCAACAAATCAAAGTGTTTCTCTGACATAAATACTGTATGTACACTGCCATGTAATGTCTGTCATGTCTTGTAAGTCTTGTTTTTTTATTTGTTTGTTTTGTTGATGTTTGCATCCCACTTTATAGTATGTCTGTTACTGATTCCTGGCTTACAGTTATTCAAACTAAGATGTGATATCAGTCCCTATGTTGTATAGCTTCCTGTGACATGTCATACAGGCACAGCACAACACATGCATTGAGTAATTCAATAATAACGTTATAACATTATTAAAGCTATTGGAATTGGTTGTCTGGTCCTCTTTTCGCCCTTTTTTAAAAACTGATTTCATTCATTTTGGTGGCATTTTAATTATGAACATATGGTGAAAGTATAACGATCAGTGATATTTTGCTGGCTTTATGTTTTTAAGGAGCACAAAGCAATAAAAAAAAATCAGGGTATTTAGAAACACTGGAGCATTTCACTAGAAAAATGTGCAGATACATGGTTTGAAATACCCCAACCAACTCATCAACTGTTATAGAGATATAGTGGTGAAAATATACGACTGAAAGTACAAAGAAAGGCATCATTTGGTTCTTTTAAAACTAAATTATGATGACCATATAAAATACAGTTGATTTTTCCACATGAGGGCAGTCTTGCACTCTTATTTTTTTCATTTACAGTATATGACACAGTTTCCTATTTCCCAAGATTACTATTTGATGACTTTAGTTTTGATGAAGGATGAGAGATGAGAGAAATATGGGCGAGAATATACCAGTACAAAACATCAAGTGTTGCGTTTTGGGGCAAGTCAAACAACAACTCAACAACCATTTCTGAAACTAAAGCTTAAACACACTTGGATTGATGTGAAACATCAATTTGCCCATTTACCTGCCTGTTGTTGTCTTTTGTAGTTTGACCTGTAGGGGGAGCTGTGGCTCTGCGTTGCTCAGGCATGGCTGCAGACTCTGGGCCTCCTCAAGCCTGTGGGTGAGAAAGGTTTATTCACAGTGAGAGGGCCAAAACTGAGGGAGCCGTGTGACATTTAATCATGCCTCCGGCGCATGCTGGATGATTAGCATCTCTGTGGAAAACAACGGTAACAAGTGCCAAACGCAGGATCCCACACAATCACCTGGCCGTGGCGCACACAGTCACATAGGCCCCGGTAATCAGCACAAATCAGCTCCTGCGGCTCAGTACGTTAACTATCACCACACTGCGATGAGGCCTAACATTTGCTTAGTGCTCATGAATAGAGGCCATGGGCGGACAGACTGCCTTCATGTAGACTGAATGACCTGGTTGTTTTGTGTCTTATTAGTCATGGTCCTACCTCCTAGACTCCCTGTGATGGTGACAGAAGCTGCAAGGAGGGGAAAAGCTGCCAAAATAAACCATTTATACATCCAGGATTACTCTCCTTATAGAGAGCACAGGATGGTTTGAACCTTGCATACTGATAGCATCATCAGATCAAGTTTAATTAGCATCCCCAGGAAGCCCATCTAAATTTGCAGCTTTCTTTGTTGACTGAAAAGTTTTAATAACGTTAGATTTTTTTAATTTTTTTTTTTTTTTGACCACTTGGGGGCAGCACAACCTTAAGAAGTTAATCAGGTGAACGTGTTAGCTAACAGTTGCTTATTTACACATGAAGCAGACATGGAGCAACATTAGCATTTATTTGTTTGCGTCTATCTGATGAATGCAAGTCTTTATGGAGAAGTATTCGGTTCACCAGCTGGCTGCTAGCTGTTTCACAGGTACTTTTGCTTGATTTAGCTGCTGGCTACCTGCTGCAGCTGAAAATGGCGCAGATGAGAGCAGTGAGAGTGAGAATGATTCAAATCAGTAGAGCTGTGGGCTGTCAAACCAAAACAATGAGTTAACAGCCATTTAAATGTTCCACAGAGCTCAGGAGATCTACAGTCAGTGCTACTGACTAAGTGACACCTTTCACATCGCAGTCATTTAATCCCTTCTTAATAAAAACTAGTTTTCAGAGATAAATAAATTGCTGTTGCTATATCTGTGTAATAGTCAAAATTTAGTTTGTTATGATTGAATGTTATTTCCTCTCCTCAATAATTACCAGCAGTTGCCAGTTTTCTCATTTGAAGATGTCATTTAGATATCAACCTGCATGAGGAAACTCTGAATCATTTTTCCCTTGACATTTACACCACCAAAACAATGTACTCTCTCATTTCAGCAGTATCTATGATAAGAAACCTGGGGTGTTTCCAATCTTCCACAGCTGTCGCGCTTGTGCGAGCAGGGTTATTGGATGTATTGAGGTCACTTCCTCTGAGAGCAGTGTGGGCACTGAAGCAGTGCTCTAGTCAGTGGCCTGGACCAAGTAGCCGGGGGTAAAATGGACCCACCAGTCAGGAGCACAACGGTGGAGTGTCTCTCCCGGAGTCCCAGGGGTTGGAGCAAACGATTACTTTGTGCATAGCCTCGCTGCAGAAGCTGAAACCAGAGTTTGTTCTGCTCTGTGTGTTTTTAGGAATCAGCCGTGCTGCAAAGACAAAACTATCGCCCACCAGCAGACATCAAAATCAAACTGACAGCTGAGGGTAGACGCGAGTTGTCAGACAGTATTGTCATCTTCCCTGCCTGTACATATATTTCCGAAGTTTCTGTTGTTAAGTTATAGCCCACTTAACCTCCGGTGAACTCCAGTTAACTGGAGCATGACCACATGCCGCGCCTCGCTGGAGGCCCCACTTGGCTTATTCTCTGGACTTTCCACCTCTCCAGAACCACATCCTGCCACTGTCCACTCCACTTAAGGAACACTGCCAGTGTTGTTTAAAGGGCCAATATACCAGTGATCTTGCATGTTTTAACCTACTTACTACAACTCATGGAAACTTCAAGTTCAAGCAAAACACTTTATATCTCACATCTTGTCAAAGTTTTCTGAGCAGAGCAATGAGTTTGACTCATGACCTAAAATCCTGGCTGGTTAAATCTACATTTACCCCAGGTATTTAACTGCATTCTGCTTAAAAGGTCATCAATTACAAGATGTGACACAACATGTCCGAAAGTGTTTTCTGACTGAAAGTAAAAAATTAACATAATGCTTTCAAGATCCTAAACAGAAGCTTTGTTTTTAAAGTGGAGCAGTCTTGTGAAAGCTACTTTTTGTAAATAAATGCACAGCAGCAAGTTTCTTCTGGGGCAGCAAAACAAAAGACAAAAAGATCTGCTATCGCTTTCCCTTTCAGGCCATTGTAATCGAGTTTAACCTGTGTATCTGAGCAGCTCCCATTTTAAAGAAAAACACCCTGTGTTAACTCACATCCACCTGATTCAGCTCCAGTCAGCAGAGGAGATCAGGGCCTCTCCACAACACCCACACTGCATCCTCCTCCAAGCTCTTGAACTCCAGTTACATAAAACTCATTTCATATGAGAAACTCCCAGCTCTGCTCCACATTAAATGCGCTGTAAATCAGAGACAACAGACTTGGCAAACATTGCTCCACATCAGCCAAATATTTGTTTTTATATCACAATATTCTTTCTCACAGTCTCCCGAGAGCAGGCTTGTCAGACAGAAGAAATAATATTTTCACATCACAAGACTTTCTTGGTTAGCTGCTGTTGTTTATCACTGCTGGGTAGACTTTTCTTCTGACGCTCCTGTCCTTGTTTGTCTTGTCAGTCTCACTGATGTAGCTGATGTAAACAAATTTCCCTCTACACTGAGGTATCTTTACTCCAATACATCTTAAATGTATTTTTCATGAAACCAGGGAGGATGCTCCATTTGATGCAAGAAAATATCAGTTCATTAAACAAATAAAATTAAACATTTGCACTCCAAAAGTTCAGTCTTTCACTTGATTCAAGAAAAAATGTTACAGGTAAACTCACGCTGAAGTATGATAAAAGATGAGATGCAAGATGTTTTGCATCAAGAGATTTCTGGTGGAGTAAATGTAAACCTGATCTCCCTGTGTTGGTGTGTGTTTTATTTGTTGGGACATGTGGGTAAAAGTGAGGTACGTGTATGAGTGTGTGTGCTCTGTGTTGCAGCTGAAGGAGCTGTCAGAAGAACTTGACTTACGCTGCCTTGTGTCACTTTGTGTGGGCTGGTAATTTACTACAAATGATATTGCATTCAGGCTTTGCCTGTTGACAGTCTGCCAACGCTGTCAACTGGCAAAGCCAGTAAAGTCGTTTGTCAACTTCCAGCCCCTTCAAATCCCCAAACACTCACTGTCTTCGTACAGTCGCAACCCCACCTCGCAGCTTTGAAGGTCAAGGGCGCGACGGCAGATCCACCTGGTAAATCTTTAATAAGTCAAAGAGTCAGCCCCATCTGGAGTTCGGCAGTTCATTACAGAGCAGCAGGGGAGTCAGCAGCGTTTCAGGAGGATCCTCTGAAAGCTTCTGCAGCCAGTTATTCCCCCTTATTTCCTTTTGCAAAAATGACACCTTCTGACAGCCCAGCTGTTGTGCCGATTTCATGCCCACAGGAAAGACGTGTGAGGTGATGCAATCATGATGTTAGTGTGGATTTTTCTCAGGAGGCAATGCAAAGAAGAAAGAGACAAAAAAGGATACACTTAAATAGGTCCCACGGTGCTCTGTGAAGAAATATAAACTGCACACTTTGTGTCAGAGTTTACGTCTCTCTATCACAGGAGTTCACTCACTGTAACCACCAACGCTAATGCTGTTTACTGCTAGACGGATCCTACAGAATCAAGAACAGACACATCTGAACATCCTCCTTAGTGCTGTCATAAATATATCATAATTATGGTAAATACTAGGCAACAGGCGTGTCTCTGAAAAACTGTGAAGTAACATTTTTTATTGCTTTTAAATGATTCAAAAAGAGGCGTCTACTTCTGCACCTGCTCCTGCAGACTGAAGCTATGAGATAGGATTCATGCTCCGTGTGTTATTAAAGGCTCTATAGTGAAGTGTTTATAGTATAGAAATGAGAATATTCAGCAGGACCCAAGCAAGGTGACTTCACTGCAGTATTCAAATGATAAGTGATAGTAAATTGAGGCAGGGTGATGGCAGCGGTGATTAACCGAGCCCAAAGCATGCTGGCTTTTTAGCAAAGCTGCGGAGAAACAAGACAGAAAAGGACAAAGCTCATCAAGCAAATGAACTGAAAGATAGAATGAATCGACAGGAATTAATTGCTTTTGTAATGTTTGCGGATTCATGTTTGCCTCTGCTTCTTTGTGTCAGTAGTAATTACTCAGGCACCTATGGGAGAGGACGGGGTGGGAGATGAAAGCGCTGTGAAACCAGGACATGAACAAAGCCAGGAACAGAAAGAGGGGGCCAACACTTGAACACCATGCCATGACAGACAGCCTTTGGGGCTGTTTTATTCAGCTGCCAGGAGCTTTTTAGGATTCGTTTTATCTGCTCTGCCTTCCCACCCACCCTCACGCCCACCCCTCTGGATGGTGCTCCAGATGATTTGTGTCCAGTTTGGCTTCACTCGAGCCAACACAGCCTCTAAAAGCAGACACACTCTTGCCTCCTTCTCTGCAATCAGCCCGCCTGTCTTGTGTTTGAGAGCTGTTAAACCTCTCTTCTGCCTGAGTGGGTTTGGTCGCATTTAAGTAAAGGTCACTTCAGGCTGTACGTTTCAAATACTAATTTAAAATACATTTTAATACTGAGAATTATTACTCATAGTTGGTCACACAGTTACCCACTTTGTCCTCTTTTTGCTATCAACATCTTTTTGTCCTTTACAAACATAGTTAATCCATTGAGCTAATTGTTGTAGGTCAACAAAGAGTGTAGGTATGCTAAATGCTACAATGTCTACCATGATAACCATCTTAGGTTAGCATGGTAGCATGCTAACATGGGCACAAATGTCCCAAAATGGACAACGTTAAACGGCTGGAGTCTGGACCAAAGCAGCGGACTGAAAGACCAAATTTGCCATTCCTAGAGCTACGCTGCTAGCATGACTAAAAACACAATATGCTTAATTCATCACCAGGAGAGAGGTTGGATAGTTGGGGGAAGTTCACAGCTCCATTAATAGAAAATGCTGCCCCAGACACCTGCATTGATCCTTATTGGAAAGAAGCCTATTCTGTCTGGTACCTCCAAAAAAATCAATAGGCTACCAGTCAAAGTCAGTGAATCCTTTGTCAGGCTAAATTCAGCTCGTCAGCTATTAACAAGTTCACGCCCAAGTGCTACGTTATTCAGACTGGGCCATTTCAGAATAACATATATTATCTTATTGGACAGTTATTATTGCTGCATTAATATAATGTTGCAGCTGGTGAAGGGGGAGCTAAGGTTACTTATTTTATATACTGCTGCGTAGCTTGTGTTTCTTCACTTCAAGTCTTGTCAACCTATGCTCTATTTGTTGATTATATTTTGTTCTATTAATCTGCAAAGTAATTATTAACTACAGCTGTCAAATAAATGCAGTGGAGTAAAAAGAACAATATTTGCCTCTGAGCTTTAGTGGAGCTACTTATAAAGTACAAGTGCCTCAAAACTGTACTTAAATTCTCAGACTTTATTCATGCTCCTGGTGCACTGACACACATACAGATGCTATGTATATTGTATATACTCTGATAAGACATCCTTTTAAAAGCCACAGTTGAATCTAATTCAATAAACGGCACATCTGGGCTCTCAAAAATCCTTTTAGGGATGGTTGAAAGTCCCCATTGCTGGCACTCGGCTCCTGTGTTCTTCATCAGCCCCAAATTAGTAGCATTACGCTCAGAGAGCCATCTCATAAATGGATTTCTTGTTGTGTGTGAAGCTTCATAGGGGGAATCGGTGCACCATGCGGCCATCTGTCTTCGTACTTCCAGCCTCCTGAGCCGCTTTCCCAGAAATCAACACCCTGTGGTCTGAATCACACTCGCCATCCTGTCATCTGCATTTTTCTTTTTTTCTTTTTTTTTCCTCATCGAGGTCTGTAAGCACTATCAACTCTTCATGCCTATGAGCGCATGCTGTGCTTTGTCATTACAGGGATGTCATTCTGCAGAGAACATTACAGATAAGGCCTCTCCCTAAGAGCTTTTCCCATGCTGTACATTATCTCATGGCTGTAATCAATGGTATCTTATTGATTACTGACATCACATCCATTTCTATATAATATTTCAAGGACCAGTGCATTTGCACCTGCATTTAACATGAGTTCAACATCTTCTTTATGTTCTTTATTAAATCTCTTTGTAGTTTTTTTTCCAAATGTGATGAACCCAAAACTAATATGTCTCTTATGCTGATGCAGCAGATATACATTGATTGAGAATTGATTTTGCTTTCTTGCTGAGAAGTAAATACTACTCTCATATTTGTGCAATAAATATGCAGCAAGACCTAGCATCTAGTTAGCAGAGCTTAGCATAAAGACAGGGAACAGCTAGCTTGGCCCTGACTGGAGGTAACAACATGCACACCACTGTGGTGATGGAGCTGGATTTCATCTGATGTTTTCATTTCCAATCACGAATACATATCAATACAGATATTGTGTTATTATTACTCCATCAAAGACCGTCCTTCTTAGCACCTGGCCACGTTTCGTTCCCATCTGCTGGCTGCCTGCGAGGGACAATGACTGGGCTCACACGCCACCGAAGTCACCATCCAAATTGGCCTCCTCCATTTGGAGACCAAGTTGGCCTCCCTGTGGAGTGGCACTTGGATATTTGGTCTGCCCACTGTTCCGCCGCTAATTGTGTGGCAGCAAAGGCCGCTCGGGCAAATGAGTCCTTCCATCACTCCATTGTGTTTTTGTGTTTTGCCAGTGGCAGCGCCAGGCTGGTGGGACAAGAAGCATATTTGGACTACATGGCTTTTTGCTACCCTTTTGTGCTCTTTTTTTTTGGCTTGGTTATATTTCACTTCACTTTCAATGCCACATTTAACATGGACAGCATCTGGTGATCTGGTGACAAATGTTCAATTAAGTGCACCATGCTAATTACATTACACAAACATTATACTAAATAATTTTCAGCCTGTGAAAACACCTGGATTTGCCCCTGGCTGTTTTAAGTTCACAGACACCCACTGTCTGCAAGATGTCCTCCAGGGGGCACTGTTGTATCAGGCTACACCCCACTCTAAGAGCTGAAGGAGGAGGGAAGTGGCACTGCTGTCTACTACCCCTATCTGTGTTTGTGTCCTCACTTTGTAAGACAATGGCACTATATTCTTATCCAATCTAACCTCTACCTGGAGAAGGAGACGGATTGCATGGCACTTTCCCCGCTGCAGCGAATTAAATCAGAATCCCATTATAGAAAAACAGATAACACTCCAACAATTCAATACCACCATTGTATGACCAAAACAGGAAATATGGCACATGTTGCCTGCAGGATATATATCATTTCAAAGAGGAATAACTGAACGGTTCTCAGCGAGGAGACTCCATTAATCGATACCATGCATGATTCTGAATGATAGCCGCTCTGCTAATAGAACTGACGAGCTCATTTGAATTATGGCTGAATTACTGGAGGAATGTTGATCCCAGCGAGAACAATAGGTCTGATCCTGGTCCAGGGTACATAGCAGTTTTATTAGCATGTGTAATTAGTTAGAGGTTACATATGTTGTCTATGTTTTAGAAGCAGAGCTGGAAGCATTCATAATGTGCTGTATAATATTCTTGACCTTGCCCTGGCTATTTTATTGCATCGCTCTCCTCAAAATCTTTGATTGGCCTGCCCCTCACATCTCACCTCCGCTCTTTCCACCGCCAGTTAAACCCCCCACTCGCTTCTCAGGTATTTGAATATGGATACCATCTTTCACTGTGTTATTGGCCTCCTTCTCCCCTCCCGTCCTTCATTACAAATGATCTCTCAGCACTAATGAGTACATGTCTAAAAATACCCTCCTTGTCCAGAGAGCTGGATGTGTCGTAGTGCGCGTTGAGCTTTAACAGATGTTAATGGTTATGGAACATCGGAGTGGTGTAATGAATAGAGGCGAAGAGAATATTTTAATATTCAACATGCATCCGCACCCACCCACTGAAATTCCGCAGCCATGGATTCGGTTTAGACGCCCCCCTTACGCCCCTCCTGACTACCCTTTTTAACATACTGGTGGTGTTCCCTGTTGCCACGGTAACGCCGCATGACCTTTCCTGGGAGGTCGAGCTCATGTCAGCGTGTGTTGTTGCTCGAAAAGATTTCATTCCAGGTCTCCGCCGCTCAAACGGTGGTCTTTGCAGTTGGAAATGTTCTCCGGGGTTTGACGGATGAGGGAAATGTTCCAACTGGACTCTGGTCTTTGGGGTGAAAGAAAACGTAAGGTGATGGATGGAGCTGTCACCACCCTCGTCTAATTAACTGACAGGGTCCCCTCATTGCCCCCGTGAAGCTCCAATGACTCAATTCATGGAGAAATGTGTGGGCACGTCCATATTTGCCTCTGCCAACCTTGACAGAGGAAAAAAAAAGACACATACTTGAATCAAATTTATCTGCACTTGAGACAGATTGGCAACTAATGCTGAAGTTAATACAGCAATCCACTACTGAGGGCTAGCTTCTATTTAGCAGCATTAGCTGTGGACATTGTTGCAAATTTGGAGATAACAGACTTATTAATTAAGGAAATGGTTGACCATATTGAGAAATATGCTCCTTGAGTTTGAGTGTTTTTCCCATAGTGCTACTCTCTGTGATTGGTGGAGATTAACATGAGGTTATGATTAAACGTAAAGAAGATAACTGGTTAGTGATGAGGCTAAATTGGGTTCAGAAGACAGTAGGTTTGGGTGAGGGTTAAGGTTGGGCCAGGCCCTGGAGACTCTTTAGTTTGTCTTAGCATAAAGATTGGAAACAGGGGGATGGAGGTAAGCTGGTGCCGACCAACACCAATTAACACATATCTCATTTATTTACTGCATACAGTACAAACAAAGACTGTAATACAACAACTGGGTGCACTGACTCCCCACAGAAGTGTTGTTCATAAAGAAATAGTTCCAGTATGTACTTACAAATCTACATTCTTACATTTCTGTTTGTTTATGGATTAAACAAATAAGATATTAAGTGTTAAACAGTGAAATATAGACGTGCTGGTAGCCAGGCTAGCTGTTCCCCCTGCTTCCAGTCTTCATGCTAAGCTAGCACTAGTAGCACTAGTCCAGACCTCTGTGTTGGCGCCCGATTATCTCAGACTTGATCAGCGGTTCAAATATGATGCCCACTCATGACTGTCTCCATCAGCTGAATCAACCAACTGGAGCATTGCTGTCATCTTCCTGCATAGCTTGCAAGCTACCTAGCTTCAGCCATGAAACATAGCGACAAAAAATGGGTATTGCATTTCATGCTAACTAGTTCCAGCTACATACTTGAGGCACAGACATGAGAGTGAAAACGGTATTTTCATCTTACTCCGCTTGGAAATGAAGTGAACAAGCATATTCCCCAAAATGCCTCTTTATCTAACTGAGACTAGTATTTATGCACACGTGTTTTTCTCCAGACACCAGAATTATTGCCTGGACCACTACCACGGATTCTCAGTCTCTGTTCATAAGTGAAAAATATTGTCCTTTTTGGCGAGAGAAATAAGTAGAATGAGTAAGATTGGAACCACCAACCCCAACACCTGCTGAGGAGACACTAGTCATGCGTTCGTCTTAATCAGGCCCAGCTGATGAGTCTCTAGACTTTCCACAACAATAACGCCGCTTAACAACCCTGGACATCACACAGTGATGCACAATGACTGTGTGGCCACGTGGGGAGAAACACTCTGGATGATTTCATCGGGCCCATGGGTTGATTATGACCAGATCAGAAGTGCCAGCCCAGCAAAATGTTTGCAGCATGAGAGTCAGCCATAAACGGGACCCCACACCCTTTCCTCCCTCCGTGAGAAACTGAGGGGAGACATGGAGAGCGGGCCTCCCCCCGTTCCTGCCCAAGGGTTCGAGTCTAATTCAGACAAGATGTTGGATGTTCAACAGCCTCCTTTTCTCATTTGTGGTGCAGATCTAGATGAAAAGGTGGCGAGCGGCAGGAGCAGACCTCTCTGGAGGGGTTTCATTAGATATTACAATCTAAGCTTCCTCCAAGGCCAGGGTCAAAGATGGCTCCTATTTGCACCTTATTTCATGGCCAGGAAGATAATCGACCCACGCAGAGTCCATCTGGTTCACATGGAGGTCTTGTTTAGGAATGGCTTTTGTAGCACGCAATGCAGCACAGCCCCAAAATGAGAGGTAAATAAGGAAAAGGAAACAAAGAAAGATTTGTTTTTGTTTAATACAAAGTTGCATCAAACTTAAAGCACTGTAACCAGATGAAATCAGCACTTCCATTTCTCTTAGCTTAACGGGGTCAGATTTTCTACAGCATGTGACAATCTTGTGAGTTTCCGGGCCTCGGCTATCAGTGAGCCCGTTGTCTTTGTACAGTCTTGCCAAGCGTGATAATGCCAGTGTAACCTCCCCTTCTGTCCTCATGGTCTGCTTTGTGTCCTTCACAGGCGGTAATCAGATACAGTGGACTGATTGTGGAACAAATGACCCGGGGCAGTCCAGCTGCACAGGAGTAAGGGTTTCAGCCCTTAAATGATGATGTCACCGCTCCCATGTGACAGGGCTCGGTTTCACTGTCAGATCAATTATTCACAGCGTTTAATTGGATCAGCTGAATCCAGATCGCTCCAGGGATCCATTTCCAGTAACAGCAGCTGCAAATAAACCCTGAGCCAGCACACAAGACATAAGGCTCCAGATCAATATCCGCAGACTACAGCACACCTCACTGATTTAAAAACTACCCGAATAACACACAAGTCTGCTTCAATGGAAGGAAATAATCTGTACGTTCAAGTATATATTTCCTTATTTAGATTCATCTTGGCTGCTCCACACTGTGAGATAGAGGCAAGAGTGGAGGTGATGATCTCAGAGCCTTGGGTGAAGGCCAATCTGTGATGATGCTGCATTCATTAATCACACAGTCATGTACAGTGGCGTTCGCAGCCTCTTAGTCATCAGATATTCCCCTGGCCTCTGCTCCTCTCCCGCCTCCAACTCATTACAGGCCTCCCAGTCAAAGCTGGCCTTTGTGCAGGGGTGGGGTGGGAGTGGGGTCGCAGTCGACCAAGACAGTCCTGCTCCCCCCCTCCATTAGTGCTGGGTTTCAGGAGTATAGTGCAGAGAGCCCTCCATTCACAAGGCTGAGGGGGGGTGGGGGGTCAAAACACAAGACCTATATCTCTGTGGAGAAGGAGAAAGAGCAGTCCATTCATCTTCAGTCTGAGGACGGTAGTCACACATGGGAAGGTCTTGAGAAAGTTGCTTTTCCAATTAAACACAGTCGTCTCTGTTTTCACATGAAAACCACAATGTTTATCTTGTCTTTTTTTTCCAAACCTTAACCACCTTACAAACTATTTATTCAGCATTTATCTTATAACTGACTCAATCTTATCAATAAGTCCACTTGAATGTAGGCAAATAAGCCGCTAAGTAATCCAATGCATACACCGGTGAATGATCATGTTAGCCACTGAAAGCCTGTAAGTTGCTGAGTGAAAGGATTTATAAGGCCCCTGGTTCCCATCATCATGAAATTACCCTGAAGGCATGAATACGTCTCTTTCATTCTCTTCATGTATGCAGTCTTATACCACCTATAGAGGCAGAACCCACAAAGTCCTAAGTGTCTTCTGGCAGGTTTTCAGAAATGTTCTAAAGGTACCAAAAACGAGTCTAGCTGTGCCTCCATTCATGTCATATACTTTGACTGGAGAACATTACTTTCTTTGACTGTCACAGACTCGCCATCTACTCACACCTCGCTGCTCAGCCTCAGGCGTCTACAGAAATAGTCTCGAATGAAGATTCATTGCACTTACTGACCTTTAAAACACCGGCAGGAGACGCTGGAAACAAAGCTGTGGATGTAGATGTCTACAAATCTAGAGGTTCAGTTGGTACGAGCATTGTTCCTAAAGGGAGCTAAACATGACTGAAAATCAATGGGAGTTTTGAATGGATCAGAAAGAACGCAGAGATAGCTGATCAATGTTTCCCAGAGTCTAATTCTATTAATCATATTTGCTGAAGAAGGTGAGGATCGCCTCAGTGTGCACAACCAGCAGCTCTACGGAGCTCAACGACCTTGTGACTGGTGACCTTTCCTGTGTTTCTCTTCAACCTGAGGGGACATGCTGTGGAGACTCAGCTAATCGGCTTTGTTCACCACTCAACTGCAGCTCTAATAAGCCTATTGATCTGTATACGCATTGATCTGGTGTTCAGGCTGGAGCCGGGCTGGGTTAGCAGGTTGTGTGGGTAAATGGTGAGTGGAGACGGGTTTGGATTTACCATTTAACAAAGCACAGAGTCCTCTATAAGGATTAGCTTATCTTAAGTCTTAGCTAGTGTAGAACAAGAAAGCATGGGCTCAGTAGGCTGTATATAAATGCTTAACATCACAGCCTTTATATGTTAGGCCTTGTATCTGTCTTGTCTGTATGCATGTGAGGTGATCCCAGTGATTAACTGCTCGCAGTATATGGCTTTCACATTATTGAAGATGCTAAGGATTGTAGGCACAGGACAGTTTACATATTCAATATATGTATATGATGAAAGGGGTCATTACGTCGGGTCAGCAGAGACACCTCTGTGGAATTTACTGGCTGGCTCTGCAATAATAAAGCACTGTGTCAAACACTGTGTTTGTCAGAAGCTGCTCTTCATTCATGTTATGAAATGTGTGATTCAATTTTGTGCTTGAGTCACCACAGCACGCGCCGTGATGTCTAGCAAGTCATCCATCTGGGACACCATATATGGAAAGGTGGCCTGATTTGCTTCGATTTTTAGCTACATTAGTGTGGGTACATGAGGCTCTAGTGATGGTTTGAAGGTTTGCTGCTGAGATACGGTCCAAATATTCATGGTCTCCAGAGGATGAATCCCACTGATTTTATTATGAGCTTATGATTTTTATCCACCACCTCCATGAAGTTGGCATTTGTGGTTTTGTG
The DNA here is from genome assembly GCF_001640805.2 of Lates calcarifer. Classification (NCBI taxonomy): domain Eukaryota; kingdom Metazoa; phylum Chordata; class Actinopteri; family Centropomidae; genus Lates; species Lates calcarifer. Next base: position 3,660,306 of record NC_066848.1, on the reverse strand, counting down.
TGAAACGTATCTGCAGCTTTTAAATGAATTTCAAATGCATCAGATTAAGGATATTTGTTGTCCCCAGAGGATGAATCTTAATGTGTTCTTTGTGTTTACTAATTATCAAATGTTAGCATGCTAATATTCTCAACCATGACAGCAAACATGCTAAACATTATACCTGCTAAACACCTGCATATTATTAATATAGTGCTGACATTGTGAGAGAGTTAGCAAGCTAATATTAGCATTTAAGCTCAAGGCCCCACAATGCCTGAATGTAGCTTCACAGAGCTGCTAGCATGGCTGTAGACTCTTAGTCTCCTCTTCAGAAAACAAAAAGTGGAGGCTACATTGAATAGTCACTCGGCACTGGGCTGAGAGAGTTAGAGAACTCATGACTAACGTTGAACATGACAAAATGTGCTGCCTATTTTTGACCACTTACATAAACATTCTCTGTTGTGCCCTGAGCCCTGACAAGTCTATTACAAAGCATCCTGCCAGAAAAGGCTCTGAGACTGGGCTGCTGTCAGTGCTATACACAAATCCTGGGAGAGTCCTCAAAAACAGAGTGAGTCAGAGACTGATTGGTCAGGGAAATGAATTTCCTTTGAAAATCATCTCAGTGGAGCCACACCTTGTTTACTCATGGCCGTGCTCCACTCTCCTGACCGGCATTCAGAGGGAAGATGATTGCTGCCTCACATACTGTAACTCAGTCATCATCACAGCTCTGATGTTAACAGCACTACCCAGGCACAGAAAAAAGCACTCAACTCTTTCGTAACAAACATGACCTGACAGGAGAAAAGGCTGGGATAAGAGAGCGAGGGTAGTCAGAGCTGACATTGGGTTAAATACATTCGAGTTGCAGAAATGAATTAGGGCAAAAAGGGAGCTCAAATGGAACAGACAAGCCTCCGTTCCTCCGGGGCGATTATGAAACTAGTCTTTACAGTGAAATGATTCTCCATTCTGATGTTTTCATGAAACATTTCTATTTCTGGACTATCCTCCCTTCACCCTCACCAAGCAAGCACACAAACATCAGAACATACTCAGCACATTGGACATCACTCCGAGGGTTATTGTGGATGGCAGATGTAGTCATCCAAACATGCAAAGAGTGCATAAGAGTGTGTTCCCCCTGATAAGGGGACATGCACTCTCTCACATGAACATGCATGCATGCACAAAGTGAAAGTACGACACAGAAGAGGAACAATCTGCATCAATCAGATAGAGAGAGAGAGGAAATGTTTTTGTGCTAAAGTAGACGTCCTTTATATCTTGTGTATTTACTGTACATGTAAACACGCCCTGGAACACAGTACAGTCCTTTTCCTGGTGCTCACATGAAAGACTTAAATTAGGGTTGAGTAACAGCATTGCGTAATTTTTCTTTGTTTTCTCTGGGACCGATGTGGAAACCGTACTGAACAAAAAGTCATACAACAGCTATGTCTAATTCCCACTCCAATCTCCCACAAAGCACAACAAATCCCACCCCCTCATGCTGATGCCCCCCCTCGTCCCTCCTTCTCCCAACACACACACACTCTTTCTCTTGGCCCTGCGGCAACAAATACTTCATGTTCGCCTTCCCTTACAGAGTGAGATCACCCGTCTGTGTGTGTATGTGTTGCAAATATTCTCAACTCCCCCAGCCAAGTCTGCCCTGCCCCCGTCAGACAGCAAAACGCTTGCATGTGTAATTTTTGGCCTGCAGGGTTTGACGAACGAAAAGTAACAGTTGGTGTGCATGTGTGCGTTGTCGACTTGTGCCAGCATGTTTTCTGTTTCTCTTATTTGTGGATGTGTGTGTGTGTGTGTGAGAGCCTGGAATGCTTTGTGTTTCTGGATAGCAAATCTCCAAATGCTCTCTAGCCGCCGCCTCTGAACAGGGTCAGAGGTCACAGCGCATATTGTCCCAATATGGAAACCACTCTTCCAGCTCTGCAGCACAAAGGCTGGCCACACTGAGCTCTTTGTCACGCCTGCCAAAGACCTCAGTCAGGTCAACAACACTGCCTCCAAACCAATTAACAAAGGATTTTTATGTTGTGTCCCATCTACACCCAAAAAAAGAGTGCATTTTCTACACCGGTTGCAGTATAAACATTTAAAAAGACTAGAATTTTCCCCTCTTTTGTTCATCTTTAATCTTTAAAAAAGCATCAAAACCATCTGGCTCAGCTCCAGCTGTTATGAGAGGATGGCGAGGAAGAGATGGAGCTGCTAGGGAGAGGGCAAAAAAGGATGGAAATAGAGGGAGAGCCACAGAGGAGGAGGGGTATCTGCTGTAAAAATCCTGTTACGCAACCCCTTTCTCTTTGGCTGGCTTATTGCATCTGTTAAAAATGGAGGAGAAAAACAGCTTTGCAATTAGCGCTCGGTGTCCTGAGGGTCCTGGTCTCCCCCAATCACATCGCTCTGTCCTGCTCTCCCCAGCGTACGTGTTGCTAAGCAGATGTGACTCAGGAACACACACTGCTCTTCTTATAGTGTCAGCGTGCAGCAGACACACTGTGATGGCAGTGCTCTGACTCTGCCTGCATGTGCGCTGATGTTTACTGGAACAGACCAGTCTTGCAAATTAAACCAAGCTGGGTTGTTGTTCTCTCTCTCTCCCATGACCGCCGCGATTCGGACGGATCTTTAAGGCCCCCGCCCCCCACCCACCACTCTTTTTTTCTTATATTTTTCTGCACATTCAAGGTTTACAGCAACTTAGGGTGTGGTCTCCATACACGGGTGCTTCCTCTGTGGTGAGTGGGGTGTTTATGGGTCTGGCCCTGCTTCCTGACTCTCAGATAAGGACCACCCACTGAGGCTTCATCACTCCAAATCCGTCAGCGGTTAATGATCCCTGGGGAGGCTCCAACATTCAGTGATGTAATTACTCAGCATTTATCAAAGTCTCCAGAAACATGATCGCTCAGAAAATCATAAACAGTAATATACGACAGCAGAGAAGTATTTCCTTTTGCTCGACGGCATGTTAACATATCATTTTATACACAATGCGATAACTGTTCTCATAAATACAACATGGAAGCATGTGTCCCCTCAGGGCATGCTGTTAAGAGGGGTAAAATATGTCAGGTTCAGACAACCTAGCTCAGACAAGGCCTTTTATCTTCATTGTTCCACTAATTGTTATAGAGTTCTTTTCAGAGGTTAATCCGAGCTGAAACTAGGCGGGTGTGTAATCTGAGCCTGAAAAGATTGGATGTTGAGGTTGTTCAATTAGGTCAGGCAGCACTGAAATGATGCCTTGCAGAAGCACTCAATGCTCTATCTGCTGGTTGTATAAAAAGAAAGAGGACGCAGAGGCTGTATTTCATTGTTCCACATGGCCACGGCTAATGGTCTCCATCCCTAGTGTGAATGGAAGGTATTTGTGCGAGAGTGTGATGCATTATTTAAGAGTAAACACGGTGGAGACAGAGAGGCCCAGCAGTGGTGGGGTAGTATTGATTGTGACAGGCCAGAGGAGACATGCACACCTCTCTTAAGTGTCTGGGGCTTCTCACAATGCCCCCACAAATCAACTTTTATTGCTCTGGCTTTGGAGTCTCCGCAGTCAGCAGCCTATCAGGCAAAGCAGCTTAGCAGAGATAGCCTGCGGCAGTCCCACAGTGGGCCTTAACGCTATCAATCGATCATTCATCACTAGTCCCTAAGAAACAAAAACAAGCAGCCAAAAGACAACCAGGGGAGGGAGGCAGCTGAACTGGACTGTGTCACACAGCTCTTGGCTGGGTGGAAAAACCCTGTCAGGTTTTATTTGGGAACAGTCCACCGCCTGTTCTGTGCAGCAGAAATTGAAACATTTGAGGTGGAGAGGGAGAAGAAAAGTAATGAGAAAAACTTTCTGAAAGAGGTCGAATGAAATGTGGCCCCCCCGGTGCTCCCCCCCTCTCCTCTCTGCTCCCTCCCTCCTCCAGCCCTCCTGCACATTCCTCTCCCCTCAGCAGATCTGGCATGCCCCACAGGAGGCGGCGGCAGCAGCAGCACAGTAATCTTTTCAAAAGGGCGGATTTGAGCGGCCGCCAGGGCAGCTGGCCAACTATTTCTCATTTGGAGCTGGCCTGGAGATGACCCTCCTGTTGGAGCCCCACTCTCAGGAAAAACAAAAACGCCAGCACCGAGTAAGGGAGCGCCTTGGCAACACTGGAGAGCCGGGAACAGACTAGCAAAAGGAAAACAGGGAAACCGCAGGCCTGCTCTCAGGAACATCTGCACCGCCTTCCTGTGTTAAAAGAAAAAAAATTAAACTTAATACTGTCTGCAAGAGCCCAGGGGACTTAACAAAAACATGGGAGGGCTGTGTTTCATTCTTTTTTTTCTTGGAACTCTGTCTGCATGTCTTTTTTTCCCTTTGTCCATTTCCCTCTGTCTAACAATTTCCCGAGCCCAGCGACCCCCCCTCCATCCTCTCTTCCCTCTCCACAGCCCTCCACTGAGCCCTGGCCCCTTGCACTTTCAGTGGAAGCCCACCCTTGGCTTGGGAGGAGCTGGTCTGGGTCCCTGTTATGCTTGCTCAATGATGGATGGACGGGAAAACTAAGAATCCAAGTCCAGCATTCCTGCTTTTACAGTGGGGTGAGCGGGCGGAGGGAAAAGAAAGGGGGGGGGCGGGATTCCTGAGCGTCTTTGTAATCACTATATGTTTGACAGCAACTGCAGTGACCTTCATCCAAACTTGCGGTCAATCCCTAGACAAGAGTGCCCAGTAATTATCTGGGTGTTTCTTACAAAAGTAACAGAGAAAAGGGGGCAGCTTCCAGAAAAAGTGAAACAGAGAAAAAGGACAGGACATGTGGAAATGTTTGGAGGCTTAAAGGCTTTGTGAGTCAGACCTAAGACATCAAATTCCACATGCTGGGTTCAGATATCGTGTCTGTATGCAATGTTTACTGCCACACTCAGCCCTTACTTGGCCACTGGGCCAATAAGACGCCCCTGTGGCCAGCATTAGGGAGGGAGCAGGGAACGACAACAAAGAAAGCCCTTATGTTTTCCCTCTAAACCCCGTCTCTCATACACACACACACACATACACACCACCCAAAAAAAAAAAAAAAAAAAAAAAAGCTCCAGTAAAAACTCATCACACATCTGCCAGATCCGCTGAGGCCTGCCTCCAATTATCCGCCCACCACGCTGGAATCCCAGGAAGGCTCTGTCCGGCAGAGCGTTTGATGTTGCCACGCAACATTTGACAGAGAACAGGGCGGCTTTGAAAATCAGAGTGTAAACTTGCCTGCCAAGTTTGACGTGAAGAAAGAGGGGATGATGGTGGTGGTGAAGGGGGGGGGGGGGGGGGGGGGCATTGGAGGGGGGTGGGGGTAGACAAGGAAAATGCCACTAGATGGAAAGCAGCTGCTGAGGGCCGGGAAACATTGCTTTAAATGGGCCCAAATGTGGCAGAGCCGTACCAAACCTCAGCCAAGTGGTCAGCATTTATCCTTCTGGGGCCTTTTGCTGATGTGTACAGAAGAGAGCTGTTGCGAAAGCACTAAAAACGTGTTTGAACTTTGGGGTCGAGCTCCTCAAATGGGTTTTCTCTGTGTCATGCTTATAAAAGCAGCAGATGAAACACAGGAAATCAGTGTAAAAGCACTGCTGACACACTTCCAAACAGGATCAATATCATCAATTTTATGCACTGAGTTTGTTTCATGTTAAACAATTCTTTGCAACAAGGTTTTAGCAATAAGATCCTAATCATTTCTGTTAGTGACAGAGAAGCTGGACCAGCTCCATTTGAATCATCTTTCACACTAATTATCGTTTCAGAGCACAATGATGAATGTAAAGTGAAACCGCGGCTGTACGCTGTGAACCACCCGAGGCAAATGAGGTCACTCCAGCTCTAGTTTGTTTGCAGTCATTCCCCATTACAGTATCAACACGATGATCTGGAAAGGTGACACCTGGGAGGCATGGTTGTCATGAGAAGCAGTGGCAGCGCTTCACATAATGACCCGGCCACACCTCCGACACAAAGGAAGGCAAGTACAGTAGAGGAGCTGCATTCTTTCCCACGATTACTGGTAGAGCGAGGTAAGGCGAGCCGGATTAGCTGCAGCGCAAACGCCACCGTGCAAACACAACAAACCCACACCCACCTCAACCTTTCACTGCTGTTAGGTTAAAATGTCATACATAAGACCACATATGTGGAATAGTTTGATGTAAAATCATTTGTTTGAAACTCCCAACATCTCTGAGTCTTGCATCCAAACCCCATTAACTTTCATTTCAAACCCAAAACTGCAGTTGTGCACAGACACACCTCTTCTCCAAGGTGTTTGAAGAGTAAACACTCATGCTGGAAGATAAAGTATGTCTCACCTGACCTGAGTTTCAGTGGCTATTAAACAAATGAGGATTACCAGGGTAAACTCCCCAACATTCAAACACACTCAGCAAGATTTCCCTACTTAGTTTGGTTTAATCACCTGCAATCATGACGTGAATGTTGGTGCTGACTAGTCTGGAAATAAAATGCGAGTGAGTTGTAAGGCCACATAACATCGCTCCTATCTTGGTTGTAGCACGATATTCGCTGATAATAAGGTGAGGTCGGGTGACACGGTGTAAGAATATCATTCATGACTTGCACAAAACGGCAACTGGAAACCGAGCCATGACGCACACCCACTGTTGTCTCCTGCAGGATAGGGGCAGTAGTGATACATGGCGATCCCCTGACTCTTTGTCTCGCTCCATTTAAGGTGCAGATAGTGTTACACACTCTCTTCCGGACCAGAAAAGATCACATTGTTCTCTTTGACGTGCTGCGCCGCATTATCCCTTCAAACAGGTCCAATTCGCCAGCACTCACACAGACGTTGGCCTGTTCGATGGAGACGGCACGTATAACACATGCAACATGTGACTCACATGGAGACATGCTGAATACATTAACGTGGAGTGTAACACAAGGATGTGGGCTTGGAAACAGAAGGCCTCTTTTTTCCAGAGGTTAGGAGAGTAGTGACGTAGGGCTGCAACTAATTATTTTCATTATTGAGTCATTGCTTCGTCCATGAAGAGCCTGAGGTGACGGCTTCAAATCACTTGTTTTGTCTGACCAACACTCCAGAACCCAAATATAATCAATTAACAGTGATTTAAAACAGATAAAAGCAGGAATATGCACATTTAACAATCTGGAACAAGCAAATATTTGGCATTTTCGCACAAAAAGTCACTGAAATAATGAATTTCTTGTTAAAATTATTGCTGACTGACTCTCTGTTGAGGTTCAATCGCGACGTATTGCACCTTTTTGCATCAGAATTACACATTTTCATGTGATACTTGTGAGTTCAGTGTGTCATACTGCAGCTTTCCACCTACACCCACTCACTGGACACAAAATGGCGGAGGCAATTTGTGTGCATCATGAGGGGCTTTCTCTGAGCTGAAAGGGGGAAAATAAATAAATAAAGAAGTAAGCAAATCATGTTTGAAAGGATTTACCCAAAGGGCATCAGCTGACTGTCTACAGCTGCTTTTGGCCCTTCAAGTGGTCTCCATAGCAACAGTCCTTCCAAATCTGGCCACTGCCAGCCTCGCTCCATCATAACAACAAATCCCATTGATGCGTCTCTGGAATGCGTTGGCCTGTTTCTAGGGGAAACCTAAGGCCATTTGCGCAGCTGCTCTGCGCCGAGTGAATGTACAGTTTGAGTGTTGACTTCAGCTCGCTCGGCTGAAAGTAAGCCACACAGAAAATACAAAAAGGTGAGCCTCTGACTGTCCTGCCGGCATGTCTGAAAAGCTCAGAAAACCTGCGTCTTGAAGGATCTTACTCGTCAGGTTTTAAATATCACTCCTCTATCATTTATAAAATACATAACTCTCATAACTCTTTGGTGCCACCACATAAATCACACCCTACAAGATAATGTTTGAAGATGAAAATGTGTGTTTAAGCCTGCGCATGTTTGTCACTATTGGCTTTTCTAAGGGCTTAAAAGCTATTTAGCACCAATCCAGCTGCATCTCAATCATTTGACACTAAGCTTTTCACTCATTAAGATGTAATTGCTGTTGTCAAGCAACTGGCACATCATTAGTCAAAAATTAATTACTTCTCTGTGTAAAGCAGCCTCTCAATAATAAGTCAGTGTGTAAATAAAGACCGAAGGGGGCCTTGAAGTCAGACTAGTTGGGGCGAGGTACATACTGTGGATCCACAAAAGGATGAGTGACAAATTAGTGAGCCTAATGAGAGAAAACACCAAAGCAATTCAAAGATGGTTTGTTTGACGGCTGTGACACGTGGTAATTTCTATGTGTACAATTAATGAAACCTGCTTCAGATCTCTAGGGAGAGCGCATTAAACTCTGCTGCTCCCTTTCAGTGTAAGCTATGTGATTGCACCACGAGGCTATAAGGTAAATATGTGTCACTAGGATTTCCCGTTGGGAGCGATGAAGTCAACCCTACATTTAGGAGGTTATTCATGGCGTGTGGAGCTTGGCAATGATTCTGTCTGCTTACATGAGAGATAGACAGAGAGGGCCTGATATGGCTGCTCCCAGCTCGCTCTAAAAGCATCTCTGGAAACCTAAGTCGTAATATTGAGTTACTCTAATCAACTGCTTCATGCGATTGATCTTGTTTCCCTCGCTGGCTGCTCGAGCAGTGAATGGATGTGCGGAGAACAGTGTGGCCATTGTGTGAAGACCCCCCCAACCCCCACCCACTCCTCGACCTTCCTCCATCCGCCATGGCTGGTAACCCAAGCTTTGAAGTCACGAGCTCCCCTCCTTTCCCCGCTTCTAAGCAGGTAAGAAGACCAGCTGTCGCCATGGTTACAGGCCACAACCAGTCTCAAGATGAGGGGAGACGACGGCGGCGGCAGCAGGAAGGAGGAGGACGAGGAGGAGGATTGGAGGCCGGGTTTCAATCACAACGACGACTCAATCACATCGAGCATCAGCTCGGCTGCACACAGGCAATCTCTTACTGTGTGCAACACAAGATTTAATCATCTCGCTGCCGTTCTGCTAAACGCCGTATATCAGGGGGAAAAGGGAGAAACACCTGAAAGCGGCTCAGAATAGCACGATTAACAGCCTGAAGTGGAGAGAGCAAAGCCTCCGATACCAGTTACTGTGAGTCAGCTGTAGATGCACGCAGGCCATCTGGCTGCTAACTCACTAACAATGCTATCAGCCAAAAAGAGAAAATATGCAAAGGGCATCATGACGTGATGAGTGTGCGGCAGTTTCACAAGATACTGGCTCACAGGTTTTTCCACCTCCAAGCATGTTGATCTGTACCATTATCTATACGTGGTAATTCAACTTAAACACAAGAATTACACGGTAAAATCAGTATATTATCAATCAAATATTTATATCATAGCTGTCCTGAATAACATGTACATATGTATGAAGGGGGAATAAATGCTATCCTCCATATTCCTAGAATGAATTATGGCAGTCACTCTGGTTATTCCTTTCACTGAACCAGCATCTGTGAGAGTGTTTTTTGGGAAATAAAAGATATGGGATCATAACTTGTCCCTCGTTAAACAGGATAATGTGACGATACTTCTGCCTTCTGCAGCTGAGGATCGAGAGCCTGAACGAGTGGCCTTGGATTATGTACAATAGCATATTGATTTCTTTGCTACTGATGGAGAAGCAGTCTGAGACAAAAAGGCTCTGGCAATTATCAGTGCTTCCATAGCTCCCCTCTTCTATTCATGTTCAACACACTGTTGTTAAAGCCACAAATTTATTTTAGCGTGATGGTGTAGCCACAAACTCAACTGCAACATTTTCGCTAATGCTAACATAACTTAGCTGTCACAGCTATATGAGGCCACTTCTTCACGTTGTCCTCCCCTTCTGTAGTAGGAGGCAGAGGTATGATTGTATTGTCTGGTTTAAGGTGTGACAGGTAAGATTTATTTCCCAAAAAGCTCTAAGAAAAGGGAGGACACCTGTAGCACATGGCTAACTGCCATACAGCTACATTACACCAGCATTAATTCCTCAAAACTGTAGACAAACACTTTAATAAACACTTAATGTTTTTTAACCATTTATTAAGTGTTGTGTGAATAAATGTTTCCTCCATTAGTCTGTCCGTCCACCCATCCAACTCTGTTAGACTGTTGCCGTGGCAACTGTGAGAGAGCGAGCCAGCTTTGAAATGTGATTCCTCCATAAAATTACAATGACTCCCATTCATATGGATTCCCCATCACCACCAGAGGCCGTGACGAGAATACGCTTCCTCCCTGTGTAGGTGATCTACTACAGTGAGGATGTAATTCAAGAGGCGTGGACGTACGAATTCCCATCGGCTAATTTCTCCAGGTCTTTATATTTTACTAGCTGGCACATCTGCCATCCGCCTGCAGCCAGCAGAGCTCATCCAGATGTTATGACCTCCTTAACATTTAAAAACAAGATATCATAGGAAAGATATAGATGACACAGCATGAAAAATTAATCAGCTCTAAGAGGGTCGCCCCTTTGATTATGATTTATTCAACCGCATTATTAGCAACAGTTAATTAGCATGGGTAACATACCTCCATCAATCCTAATAACAACAATACCGTGGATTCTCTTTGAAATGTAAAACCACTGGAAATGCTTTGTCCTGAACATGAAAGACATTTAGACAGCAAAATAATAAATTCCTCACAATGCTTGTCTCATCAGTATTATCATCATTCTTGTGAATAAGGAGCTTGAGCAGTCTCTTGCCGACGTGTATGAGGGATGAATCACTTCCACTTCCAACCCACACTTCCTCATGCATAAATTCTCATTTGTTCCTGCATTAGGGTCATTCTGCAGTAATTGTTTGTTTTACTTCTGATGATTGAATAACAACCTAGCGGCGGTGCCATGCTGTGTTTACCACATGTTGCTATGGTTCACGGGCTCCTTTAATTGGATTTTGTTGTTTCCTGGGAAACAAGGTAACCCACTGTATTGCTCAGCAACCTTACCAATTTACCCTGTGCGTATTAAGATGCACTCTGATGGGTTTGTATTTCAGATTTGTCTAGCTGATCCTAAATATAACTAAATGAGGCACTGGAGTGCAGAAAATCAAAATTCAGACGGGAAACAGAGCCCAGTATTTGTGACACTGAGTTGCACGTACAAGGCCGCATCCATGCATTTAAATTTAGCTGTGCAGTGGGTGAATTTGTGCAAGAGCATGGGGTGAGTGTTTGTGTGCAGGGGGACATGAGAGTGCTGTGTCCATGTGAACTGATGGGTGAATCATTACAAAGATAACACACAAGCTGTTAGCTTTTTTGCTGGCGATGGGCAGGGCACAGAGAGAAAGCACTGTGACGAGTGGCATGTAATTACCATGGCTCGCTGCCTTGACTCGGCCCCCAGGAGCTGGACACTCTCACGCAGCCCTCCACATAAACAACTGCAACAAACTGCAACAACAACACTAAAATGTCCTTGAGTTTGTCACTCGAGCTGCGAGCGGTCCTCTATCAGAAGCTTCCAGACTCTTGGTCCACTCGATGCCTGAGTGACTAATCGCTTTAGAGAAGCGGGGACCGGCAAAGCCCAGGGGCACAGGGTAAAACTACTGCTTCACTGCAGTTCTCGAGTTTAAGGGGGGAAAACACAAGGATAGTGTGGAGCGTGAGTGACAGAGAGGCTCTGAGAAATGAAGGGCTGGCAGGAGGATGGGGGAGATGAGTAGGATATGAAAGGGGGGACTGTTGGGGGTGCCAACAGCATATCAACACCCATCTGACTGCAGGAGGTGATATCTGCAGATGTAGGCGCTCACTTCCTCCCCATTTTTTCCTCCTCTCCAATAGTGTGCAGGTGCCTCGAGTTGAAATTTGTGAATCCATCCAAGGAGAGAACAAGAGCCTGTGCACGTTGTGAATCATGCAGGATGAACGCCACGCAAAATTGATGCCGCTGCCTGCAAACTCTTCAATTATATAAGTTTGCCTCCGTGTATGAATCTATTAACGTTTCTGCAGTGCTCTGTTTACAGCTCTGTGTGCATGTGTGGATGTCTCACGGCTCTGCACAGCTGGTGTTTTGAGAGATGAAGAGGAGTCTGTCTCTCCCCTTTATCTGATATAGAAGATGATTGGAATATTAATGGACTACGCGGAGCAGAGCACAAGCAATGCCCAGGCAGATTTATTCAGCAATCAAGAGGATGTGATGAAGCAAAGAGTCAGTCAGTCAGTCAAACAGTGTTGTCAGTGATGTTCAAACTAGTAAAACTGGGTTTGGTGTTTTTATGTGAGCAATCATCTCGCAGCTTTTACTTCAAGTTTGGAAAAATGTTAGAAGTAAAAGGACCAAATGAGAAATCCCACTTATTCCTCTGGGCTCTATACCATTTGAAGATTGTTTTTGGCCTCAGCGGAAACACAAAAACAAAAAAGTAAATAATGAACGGTTGAGGGAGGAACAGAAACGGTTTCCCTTCAAAGGCCTCATTTCATCACCTGTTCGTTTATCATACGCTACCTCTATCATCTCCCGGCACCGCTCGCTCTCTGCTCCACGTTGTACCAAAGCTGCCAGCCCGCCATATCAATCATCCGCCCTCCAACACTCGACTCGTCCCTGTGAACCCACCCTGCATGGAAAAACAGGGACATGACGGGTGAGATTAAATGAAGGGGGATGAAAGAGCAAAACCTTCAAAAGAACAGACGTAGACAAGCTGCGGACGAATGACACTACTGACTTGGATAGGAGGCTAAAGTACAGCCGCACTGACAGGATTTCATTTGTTACCTCCAGTCAAACAACATGGTGTGATGCTGGTGATTATTGACCACACAACCTACTGTTAAAATCATCTGTTTCTGCTTGTTTTGTTTCATGTTTCATGTGCACACCCAAGCTATTCACACACAGGAGGTGGATACATACATGCAGTAATGAGTGTATATGACTGTGTCTACATGGGCTTGAATCCTCCTGCTTGTATGATCCTTTCAAGAAATTATTTGTCTGTTTGCACATCTTTATGTCACAAGCTCTGCACACAAAAGATTCTTACCCCTGTGAGTGTCTTCACCATGGCAACCGTCTCCTCCTCCTGCTGCATCATTGCCGGCAAGTGACCACTAACAGCCGAGAGCTGAGAAAACAAACCAGAGAACATATTCAGGCAAATTCGATTGAGGATTTTCTGGAAAATATTCTTCAAGTGAGCCCAGTAGACTCGGCCTGTTTTATATTCACAGCGCAGACTTTTATCAAGTTAATGTTTGAAGTGTACTTGTCCAATTTCATAATTTCATAGCGCCAATCTATGAAGCAATCGGCCCATCTTACTTGACAAGTTCAGCTTCACGTGTGACATCAATTAGTGAGCTCTTGTCGGGGGTATTTTTAGCAATGAGAGACAGAGACTGCTTCGGAACATTAACAGCTGTGAAACGATATTGAATGGCGGCGTTTAACTATAACACAGTTTTAAGCGGCAGACAGACAGACAGCTGAGTGTCGCTGCGTGTGTGAGGTGTAGAGTCAGCGACGCTAGCCACTGCAGTGGTCTTTGCTGGAGCCAGGCCAATGTCATTTCACAGCACTAAGCCTTGTAAGATAAGATGGGGGAAATCAGACCCTGACCAGCTCAAATGAATGGGATGTCACTTCTGCTTAGAACCACAAGCCTTGTCCTCTATACCGGTGAGCGTGTGTGTGTGTGTGTGTAGACTCTAAACAGAGAGGACATATCCAATCCTAAGGAAAGGGTTCCACTGTCCGTGCCCCGGCTGGTGAGATGTAATAAGATCCCTACCCCCTCCCCGTGCTGGGAGAAAGAGCCAGGACATCTGCTCAATGATAGCTGATTTTTAATCTGGCCTGGGTAATTGCCCTGAAACAATGGTGCTGCCTGAGTCCTGCAGGATTTCTGTGTTGCCTCGGGCAGGCTTGGGAACAGGTGGGTTTGCTCCTTTGCCTTCAGAAATTGAAATTGCACTTCTAATTTTAATTTTCCACGTACAGATATTTACACATAAAATAGGTCGAATTTGAACCTGGAAGAGGTGTAATTAGTCACGTCGGCGGTGCAAGCACAACCTCAGTCTACCCACAGATCATCTAAAGGTTATCCTCCTCAGATGAGGTTGAAAGGTTGTTTATTTCAGACTGTGGGCCGGGGGTGTTGCCATGGCAACTTTTCATGGGTATGGCACTGGTGGGCACTAGGGCGGAGCTTGGCGTCGGCCCGGGAGGCAGCAGGCACACAGGTGCCCCAGCCCGAGCAGCTGCCTCCCCTGTCAGATAAAGAGTGGCTTGTTGTTTTCTCCCTTTTCCCCCCAACACACACGTCAATCTCCCTCGCCCTTTTCACTTCTCTGTCTCCTCTCTCTTCTCTTCCCCTTTTTTCTCCTTGGCCTTTGATCAGGGATTGGATTTGCTGGTAGAATGACAGAGGCAGGAAGTGCTCCGAGGCACAGGAGGGGCTCGGGGGGCCCCAGGGCCAGAGCCAGGGCTGTCCACAGTGCTCTCTGTATCCCTGGGCCTGCATCATCCCTGGCCTGGCCTGGCCTGGCCTGGCCCCGCAGTCACAGAGCCTGGCTTTCAGCCTTGACTCTCATCACGGTCTATCTGTCAGACTGGCCCAGTCACAACAGCCCCAGCCTACTGATCACAAAGGGGAGGGCCGGCTGCAGACTGAAGTCCTGCCTGGATACAGCCCAGGGCACAATGGCATCATGTATTAAACCACAAGTCACAAAGATGACCTTCTCTGCGTCCTCGGGTGGGATCACGACCTCTGACCTCTCCTATTCTGTCCAGTAGGATCAAAGGGCCTCAGTTCACTTCTCTAAACTTTTGTCCAATATTCTCAAATAACTTCAAAATTAGGAGCTGGCACCTCAAAAACAACAATAAAGAGCTAAAATAAATATCTACTGGGACTAGATTTGACTGTAACAACCAGTGGTTGTGTTCAAAATACTCACGAACCATTTCAAAGACCCGACAAGAGCTTGGAGCAAAATATACTGTAATTAGCAGACGTGGAGCTAAACATCCTCAATAGTCCCTCTAAAAGATGTTTACTGAGGTAAACTGTAAACAGGAACCTGAAAATGAGCAGCTAACATGATGCTATTTTAAGCTAACTGGAGCCAAACTAGCATGCAGAGTGTACTTTAAATGCCCCTGTGCTGTACAAACAAGTGAAGAAAGGCAGAAAAAGGTTCACAGTGTCTTCTGCTGTGTCTCAACTAGTACACGTACATGAAGCACACTGTGTACAGAGTATACTTACTGGAGTAGTGTGTGAATTTCAATAGGACAGTGTTGTCTCAAATCAAGCACAGCCGTTTTACATTTACCGGAAATTACAACCGCAACATTTGGTCGCGATAGTAGCACGTCAAAATATCCGCCGGCAATTTTGCTCATTTGACTTAAAAATGAATGTTTTACTTTCTTCTACTTTCTTTACTGTCTTACTTTGCGTATGCCCCGTCTCGCACGATATTCAAATGACGTCGCCATGAGGCTAACGACGTGCCCTCCTTCACGACTACATCTGTCGTCACAGAATTCTGCAAGGATGACGTATTTTTTCTGGGCCAACCCGGAAGTTAGCATCACCCGGGTTCCCTGGTCAATGAATTTTACCATTGACTTTTGGATTATTGTAGAAAATAAGCTCTGTGATGATTAAACGTTTATGATAAGATAATTTTCACATATGAGCAAGGTTTAGGATTTTTGAAGCCTAAATACATTGACCTGAGCTTGTGTTAACCACAATGTAGTCAAGATAGGGTGAGAAGTTTGAGTGCACCATCCTGGTACTTACAGTGCATACTTACAGTTCCATATTTGTCTGAGTATGAAGGTACACAAATTGAGACACAACAATCACGTGTTTCACATTTTATCGAAGGTATCATTTGACATTTTGACTAATTTACTCTTTTGCCAAGTGTTAGATGAGATGATTGACACACCTTTACTATCCCTTTAGGCTGTAACACCTGTGCCACTGTTTAAAAGCCTTCTAAGGTTCTCAGTTGTGATTATATTACATGATTTGGAAGTAGTGTAATGTCATATAACTGCATGTTTTTGTATTAATTTCCCTGAACTGTGCATGTGTGTGTATGAAAGTGTAACACCACGCTCCTTGTTCAGCTTGTGTACATCACAGTGCATGTACACATGGGCTGCTGACAGCAGGGTGGTTGACCTGCACAAACTTTTTCTACCTCAACAGTGTGGGTGTAATGGCACCCGGGACACCTGAGATCTCCTGCGACGCCCTGCCCTCCTTCCACTGTTTACTGGCCAGCTTATCCTGTTTATTTAATTCTATTACAAAACACACTCTGTGACGGATCTGTTTGACTTGGCTCACTGCCAGGGAAAATAGTCATGTTCCCAGTGATTCCAAGAAACCTGGCATAGTGGTCACAGAGGCCATGATGATGACATGTCAGCGCAAGGCTAACACAGCGCTGCCCTTATAGTCACAACTCAGCACAAACCGTAGCCTTGACAGTTTGCACAAGCTGTACTCACATGTGCTCTCACTGATTCAAGCCCATAAGAGATAATTGGCAGAACATAAGTGATGGATTAAGATGAAACGTGAATAAATGAGCGACCCACAGGACGGTAATGTTTGACCGTACAGCCTCACTTTGTCTAATTCTGAATTCATTTGAGCCTCACAGATTCTGGCAGCAACAAACGTCTCTGTTTCTCTTCCCTTCCTCTGAGAGAGGGTAAAGTTCAGTTGATCTCGCCTCAAATCGCTCCAAATATCTTTGGAGCCACTTCAAAATAAGCATGAAGCATTCCTGCTCCAGCATTGTAAAAATCCAAGGCAGCTGTTTTGTGCTTCTACAGCTTATCTTCCCCATGTAAAGACATCTCCGGGCTCCCAGTGAACACAATAGCCAGCTGTGGCCAAGTTGAGATAAAAAGCAGAAATTTAAGCTCACGCAATTACTTTTCTGCCTGCTGAAAAAACTCTCTCCAACAGAGCGAGGGGAGAACACTTTAGTTTATATGAACGTAACACTATAACTGTGCAGTAATTTCTTTGGCAGCAGCCTGGGCTGGCTTGTTTCTGAGAGCCATCTAGCTGCTGAGGGATTACAAGCTGTTCAAAGCCTCAGAAGGTATGTGGGTTTGGACGGCTGATGTTTTTCCACAGCAGTAAATGGTATTGCAGTTAATTCTGTATTTTGGCACCGATCTGCAGCTGGAAAACAACTTCTCTCTGCCAGAAGCTGTTTATTATTGCAGAGAGCTTTTACCCAAAATGGCCATTCAGCTACTGTGGTGTCCATGTTGTTCTGTACTGGTTGCATAGTAACCGAGCAAGAACGTGGCAGACTGGAGGATAAACACATACAGACCCCCACACACGCATTATTACAGTGTATAAACACAGCAGGTCATATGCATTTGAGGAAGTGTGAACATTTACAAAGAGAATAAGGGTGGAGGTATGACTTTACCTTTAGCTAGACACTGACACAGCATTTTTCCAGTGAAGTCATACATACATGAATATCCCAGGCTGCACATTAGGTGAACCACAGTTATTATCTTCAAATGTGGTGCAGCTTTTTCACCCTATCATATTTGGAGCAGCTGAGATTCGCCTGTATTTTTAGCTGCATACTCTGTGCAGGTTATTTTTACTCCTATACCATATGAGAGAACAAACGTGGTTTCTGCCTCCTGATATAGAAACAAATCATCATCAAAGCCGGGGGGGGGAAACAGCAAGGTGAAAAATAGCAGGAATGCAACACAATAGCGTCCCAGGAATGGGTTAACTGTGGACTCAGAGCTTTCATTTCCTCTTCTGTTCCATCTGAACAAACAAGGCGGGTGACCTGACAGAGCACAGAAGGGGCGGGGCGGGGTGGAGGGAGAGAGGGATGGTGGTGGTGGTGGAGGAGGGGAGGGGGAGGTTGCCGTGACTGGAATATAACCAAAGAGAGGAGGAGGAGGAAGGGGGTGTGGGGGTTTGGGGAGGGGTGAGGACAAGCAGACCACGTGATGATGAAAAGCCTGCAGGCTGCTGTGCTGGGAAAGGCAGACAGAGACATCCCCCCATATTGACGCTGCCGTTTCACCACAACAACAGTTCTGGGAAATGGCCGCCGTCTGTACTGTACTGCTACTATTTACATGGGACTGATTCAGCTCGCTTATCGCTTTCATCATCAGCTACAGTGGCTGGTCTGACCCTCTCACCTCACTCCTCCCATTGACTCCCTCTCATTTTTTTTTCAGGTTCTCCGTCCAGGTTTACAAGGCTTTATCTTACATGAATGAAAAGCGCAGGCAGAAAGTAATGATAAATAAGAAATGTGAGATAAACACAAAGCCAGGAGAAAAAAAACACACAAGGCAGTGGTGCTCAGGGATGATGACGGAGGGGGGAGAGAGTTCAGTCTGGACCAGAAGCACTGGAGACATGAGTCACGGCGAGCAATCTCCCAGGGGGCTTGTTGGTGCAGTCTATAAATGGAAATAGCAGAAAAACAGCGGCTTCCCTCGCCCACCCAGGACTAGGTTATGCCTTATTAGAATTTGATGGCTTATGACAGCGGCTGCTTTGTTTAGCCCCAGCCTGAACTTCACTATCATTTTTTTTTCTTGACCTGGCAAACGCCACGGAAAAACGAATGCAAATGAATATATAAAAAGTAAGCTGCTTAGTGTCAGAAAAATCGTTCTGGGATGTGAGAGTATGTTACAGAAAACAGGTCATGAAGTGTTTTCAACTAGAAACTCTTCATGGAAGTAGCTGCCTTATTTTTTTTTCACAGTAAATGCAACCTATATCTGTTAAAATAAGTTGATGACTGACATGAACTAGTTAACTTGGCTCCTTGGTTTCCCCTTGGCTACCCTGCTGTGGAGCTGGCCTAGATCAAACATTGCCAGATATCTGGGACAACCTCCGGGAAAAAAAATGTCTCGTAAAGTGACCAAAAAGAAGGCATTGCTTGAAAAATATACAGTATATGTTCTTAAATCTGTAAGAATTCAAATTAGAGGTGGTGAAAAGTATATTAGGAAAGAGCAGTTCCATTTTCAGGGTTGCATGTCAGAGAGAAAAATAGTATCTTTAACTCCCCTACACTTACTTAGCACTTCGTTTACTACTTTTAATATTAAGGTAAGCTTAAGAGAGTACAATACATTTTTAAAGATGAAACCAACGGCTCCCAATGCTTTTGGCTTTTGTTTAATTGGGGCTCCTTTTGATTTATTGTGTTCATTTATTTCCCATCTGACTTTTAGACCCTGATAGTTTTAGATGTCTTGTGGTTTCATTTGGATAATTTTTTGATTCTCAAACAGGTTAAATGATCCAGTATCTCCACAAAAAAGCAAAAATTCACTACTAAAGACAAAGGGGAAAAAAGAATAGAAATATGTGTTGCAGAACTTTTTTATTTTTTATTTTCCATCTTCCTTAAATTGCCTTATGACCCCTCAGATTTATTGATAGTTTTTCTGCTTAATGATTTTATTTTTTAAAATGTATGTACATTGTCCTGATTAGCATTCTGTACTTCAACTTAAAATATTAAAGGCAGGCCTTTTTATTGGAGTGTATTTACAGTGTGATGTTGGATCTGAATACATCTCCCACCACTGATATTACAGGATATTAAGGCTAAGGATACAGATGGCCTCACAAATGTTGCATATGTGTTTGAGAGTCTCATAACAAAAAAGCACTAAAGAGCAGATGGTTATGCTCAGAGTGGCTCTGAAAGGATGTATTTGGACAGTGTCGACCCTCCACATTCACGTGGCATGCCTTTGTCTCTCCTACACTATATGTCTGGGTGATTTCGTCAGTGGCGGGTGTCAACGTCAACCTCTGTGGCTGCTGGGCGCGAGCCAGTGGCACCACACCACCTGCTCTACCTCCCTCCCTCCTCTCCCTCCTCTCCACCTCTTGAGTGCAATCTGCCCACCTGCTTCCATGGTAAAGCAGACACACCCTGTCCACCGTTCCTCCCCTCTTAGCCTGCAGCTAAAGTGGAGCTAGTCTGCACAGGAGCACAGATGCAGACAGAGCTCCAGCATGCCTGGCCACCATACCAGAGGAGGGAGGGATCTACGTTGCTGTGGGCCTTTTGTTTAGCTGCCACCACTAAAAAAACTCCCCGCCAGGTCGTGTTTGCTCTTCTTTCTTTTCTTTTTTTTTCTTCACCTGTCGTCACACTGCTCTCTTTCATCTGTAGGGTTCATTCTAGAGATCATCCCTGGAGGCAGTGAAAACATTATCTCAGTGGAGTAAAAGCGAGAGGTAAAGTGACAGAGGTAGCTTTAAGTGCCTTGCTGAAAACAACACAGGAGCCCCTTGGCTGGTTTTTTTTCTGTTTGTGAGGGGCACAGTAAAGTTTTCAAGTTGGATCAAGATGAACAGAAGGGGGATGCAGGTGAGGGCCCGTGGCTCCCTGCTGAGGGCTACCCCAGTGTTTGTTGTCGGCGTTGTTGTTTTAGTCATAATACTGTGTGTTTATCTGGAGCTGATGCTGACGTTTCCTTGGTGACTGACATTGGATAGCTCTGCTGTTTCATCAGTGGCTGGTGTAAGATTTTGGGCAGAAAATGAATAAATGTCTGGAGCTCTTTGCCAATTTCCTCTGTGTTTGTGTGTCTGTGTGTTTATTGATCCTGACTCTGTTCATAAAAACATTTAAAGGGAAACGATCTACATTTAAAAAATTGTCAGGCACTGATATTGGGCCTTGAATATTAGTAGAACTTGGTTATTAAAAAAATACTATTATTAATCAAAACCACAGCAAAAAGTATCTAATACTTGATAATCTTCAAGGCTGAATATTAGCTGGATTTTGGTTCATTTCTGACAGAAAGTTGCACTAAACACGAAACACTCAAAATCATATGTACATTCACACCAGGGCCCAAAAAATCTCCTATATTAAGTCTTTAAATTCCAATAAATGTGCACACACTCAATGAAACACCTCTATTTTACAGCATATTTAGTTCTTTCAGACTGCAAACACGCTCACAAAACACAAAGTGACATGTAGTTTGTCTAGCAGATGATGCAACTGACAGCAACTGGTAATAATACAGCGAGACAGCTGTAATAATGTGTTTTTTTGTTTCAGTTTATAAGCTTTATTTGTTTTTCCTCCAGCGAGATGAGAGTAATGCTGGTTCAGCGCGGCGTAAACAGCCCACAGGGGCTCATTCTTAAACATAGTCCTCCTCCATAAACTGATCTCACCGCAGGGCTTTGGCTCTCCATCCCAGCAGCCCTCTGGCCCTCATGACAACGGGAGGCCTGTTTTTCCCTGCAACATAGCAACACCGCCCTGAGCTAGCTTTGACCCTTGACAGTCAAAACATATTATTGGCCCAGGTGACAGGAGATTTACACTAAGCAATACAAATACTCCAGGGGAAGGCTGCTGTAAGCGTTCACACCGGCTGTTGAGCTAACATGATGTCACTGCAGGAGATTTGAATGTGCAAGGTGAGTTGGTGCCACATATTTGCTTTGTTAATTTTCAGAAGAGGACTGGTAAACAAAAGAGCTCAGAGTGTGAGCTCAGGGCAACGGGGAGAGCTGCAGAGCCACACATTTGAGTCTAGTATTTCAAAGCCACGGAGACAGTTGAGGCCTCAGCTGGGCCACATCCACTGTAAGTCTGATTCATCTTGACATCTTCGCAAGGTTAAAGACTCGGGAAAGCAAAATCTACAACCCCCTTACACCTAGGCATTATCCAGCCAATCTATAGGTGCGGGAAGATGGAGTTGTTCTTTTTCATTATCGCTGCAGGGGCTTGAGTCATTGTGGAAGACTTCTAGCCCACTGTGGCGCCGCTGCACCAGCATTAAGTCACACGGAGACAGAAAGAAAAGTAAGCAGACATAGATAATTCACCACTGCCATGTCCTTACACCTCCTTCAACAGGGTCTGCTGTTTGTCCTCAAAGACAATGTGCTTGTGTTTGTACGCCCTCATACATATCAATTACTTCACCACTTGGGCAGTGTCATCCTCAAGGTGCTTGAAAATTAGGTTTCAATGTCAGCTGAGAGGCACATTCCAGACAAAAATAACGGAGCTTTCACCTCCAGGCTGTTCAGCCTCCCCCCGTCAGTACGCAGTGACTGAAACCGAAACCCTCCCATCTAAATAACACTGAAATCCAGGCTTACACAAGCAACGTGTTCCTCTTGCATCAGCAAATGAACTTCTTTCCACATAACAGTTCAGCTGTCAGCAACTATGGTGAATGTTTGTGAAGGGAAAAAAAAAAACGAGGGGAAGTGAAACCTCTCTGTGCCTCTTTGTTTGCTAGAGCACATGGAGGATTGGATTCCTGAAAACTCGGACAGCAAAGATGGCGTCACCCTCGCTCTGAGTCAGAGACACAGAGTGTGCCCTGGATGAACTTCCTGTTTCAGTCTGCCACAGATATAGGGTTTCTCCAGCCCGGCCACACACAGGAAGTGAGTCACACTTATTCGCCAGTCGTCTGCAGGCTGCAGACTCTTCGAGCCCCTGAGTGACAGGCCGTGGAGGGGGCCAAATTAGCTTCTGAAACTTTAATCTCCTACAACTCAATTATTTAATATCTCAGCCACCCACTTCAAAGGAATACCTCGGCTCTCTCCTCCCTGGCTGCCTTGATGGAGGCTTTCAATCCTGTCTCCTAAAGGACTCACCATTTTATATCTCTACCCTGCGGTTTGAATGACGCTCTCCTGAAATCTTACAGTGCTCCCTGAAATCCGAGATATACTGCGCCAATAAACCGCAGTGCATTAAGAAGCTGCGGTAGCTGGAGGTGAAATTGTAGCATGAAACTTCAGTTTTGTCACTATGTATTCACCCATCCTAATTTTGGATTCCCCGTCCAATTGTAAAACAAAATCATTTGCAGCTGCAGAGCGTAATCTCCTCAGACTCAAAAAAGGCGAGAGGAGGAAGCAATTACTGTGATTTGGGATGGAGCGTGAATACAAAAAGCTAATGGAAATATGCAAAACAAGCTTATGTAATAAATAGGAGATGAATTTTAATGCTAGCAACAGTGAGGAAACCAGAAATATACTGGATGGCTGTAAAGTCACATTTTCTGTACAATAATAAACGTCCGCTGAATGTAAATTATGTCCTTGTTTACGGCGAGATTCATAATGGAGATGAGGTCATTCAAATGAGCAGGCAGCAAAGGTAAAGAACAGAAATAACCTTGAGACAGGGGTCATAAATTATTTTGGAATTGGCCTTGATTTTTGTCTCACCCAGCCACATAACACATTTCCAGACCTGCATAGCTATTGGCTCTGTGGAAAAGTGGATCAGAGAAGTGGAAAGTTAATCCCCAAGACCCTCCCAGCCAGGGATGAGAAGAAGAAGAAGAAGAAGAAGGGGGGGGGGGCTGTTGGCAACTGCAAAGAGGCATGGGGGCTTTCTGTCTCTGCGGATTCGCACTCACGCACACATATCCTGCTGCAGTGGCAGACACATTCACACACACATACAGCCACAAAAATACAGACAGATGCGGAGATGTGAAACACCTCCTGGTGCACGGACCAAACTCAATTTGACATCTGTATTTTTGTGAAAATATAGTCTATCTATTCTCTAGTCCATAATGTCATATTTCTATGTTTGTCCAATACATTTGTGCAATGTTTTGTAATATTACAAATCTAACATTAGCATAAAACAAAGAGAGAGCCCATTTATGTCCCTCTTAAGATGGGTTAGCGGTATGGCTAACATCAGCTAGCATCAATGTTAGCCAAGCTACTGTCTTGAAATCAAATATGTCATACTCTTGGAGCCATTTCTGCTTTATATTGCCTACAATATGCTGTTTGGTGATCCACATAGTTTATTTAAATTGCACTAACATCCCAGGAAGCTTGAAATTGCTGACAGTTGTTTAAAGGGTTAGCTTATTGGCTCGCTAACAGTTAGCCTGAGCTGACATTTAAACTGACATCTAGCTGTCATATTAAGAGCATAATTTACATCACACACATATCACACACTTTTACTGTGTTCATACTAAAGAAACAGAGACAGATAAGGTGCAAGATCAATGTCTAAATAAAAAAATAAAGTGTTATTTGCTTTAGCTGGTTAGCTGGTTAGCTTTAGCTGGCTTAGACTGCCCAGGCTCATCGTTTGAGCTAGCCACCAAATCAAAGAACCATTTAAAGTAATAGTTCAAACCTTTGGGAAATACACTTATTTGCTTTCTTATTGAGAGTTTTATGACAAGATTGATAACATTTCTATGCCTGTATGGAAAATATGTAGCTATGTATGTTAGCTTAACTTAGCATTAAGACTGTAATAGGGGGGAACTGCAAGCATAGGACTTCGCAATTTCTTGGCCAAAAAATGAAGACTCCAGGAAGTTACTGTGTATTTTCCAAAATGTCCATTTCTTTGTGGCAAAAACTTAACCCTATTTATGAGCAGAGTTTTCAGACTATACCTCATAACAACCATCTCTCAAAACGGTAAACAGGAACAACTATGGCTGCCAGCATCACATCATATCTGGCACCATCCGCCTGGAACAGATGGCTTTCCAGGCAGACTATATTAAATGTACCTAATGAGCCAGAGCATGCATGATCTCATGCTAGCCTACTTCCATTCTTAATCTCCCTATATCATGCACGTGTGTGCGGGTGTAAGCGAGCGGTCCCGCCAGTTCTGTGTGCACTAATTCGCCGGGTGCATGCATACAAATGCAGATGTGTCTGAGCGGGGCGCGCAGGATGCAGGATATTATTTGCTCTCTTAAAAAGCCTTTTCTAAGTGGAATGACTCTATCAAGGGAACAATGGGTATTCTAAGCCCGGCGATGTGACAAAGGTTCACACTGACACGCTTTCCTAAATTAGGCTGTTCATGCACAGGAGGGAAGTGAGCCCTGCTCCTATTCTTCTCCTCTACTCAAGGGTCATTGTGTAGACAGGAAAGGCCACAGAGACATATGACTTGACATGCTCTCTAAAGTAGGTTAAGGGCACTCTACTTGCAAATTTAAAAAATGCAGAGGAACACTATTTAAACAGAGCATGAAAGGAAAAACGACTGTGGCATGTTTAAGCTAAATGATTCTTTTATTGTCGTGGATGACATAGATCCCTGAGGGGTTTGGATAAATTAGGGTTTATTGTTGCAGAGGAATCGCGGTCAGACGCTAACAATTACAATTTAGACATTTAGTTGATGCTCTCATTCACTCATAAGCTAATAAATTCCAGATCGCCAACAACACAGACGACCTTAAGTGCGCATCTCTCCGAGGTATAAGTCGTCTATCTCTGACATCTGGAGAAAGAAACACTCCCACTTCACCTCTTCACCTCCAAACGCACAAGGATGTGAACACCAAGACCTCAACTGATGTCATTATGAGATAACCTGTATTACGTCAAACCTTGTTTTTCTACAATGCATGTTTTCCCCTTCATATAAACACATGAGGATGTTGCAACACTGCAGCGGGGAGCTGCAGATGTGAACAGAGAGGCCCTTTGAAGGAGCAGAATCAGGGCCTCCTTGAGTCCACTGCCTTCCCTCCCCGGCCCAAACTCCCACCACACAAGTCTGCTTCCAGGAAACCAGCTGTTGGACTGGGGAGAAGGGAGGAGGTGATATTCTATATCAGGGCTGTGAATCAGAGTTCCATGCTCTGTATTTTTCCTATGGTGGTTTGGCTGCCTGGCTGACTGGCTGGCTGACTGGCTGAGCGGCTGGCAGGGCGCATGAGGAGGAATGTATTGTGGAGCGGGCCCCAGTGCTGAGGGACTGACTGGGAGACTGGGACAGGGGGTTGCTGGGTTATTACACGGCCCCAGGGGTGCTTATTTAAACCAAAGTCCTGTCTGGACTGTTGCACTCAAACACTGTTATTGTACTGCAGCTGCATGAGACACAAAGGCAGAGAGCTGGAAATAGGAAGGGAGGAAGAAGAGATGGAGACAGAAAGAGAAAGAGAGAGTTATCATGGGAGGGGGAGTAAGCAGGAAGAGAGAAGTGAGAGAGGAGGTCTGGACAATGTCATCCCTCCTTCCCAGGAAACGGCACAAACAATAAGTAAAAATGAGGGAGCCCAGTGGAGCAGAAGTGGGAACAGCGCAGGGACAAACCATAATTAGGCAATGGATGACGAAGGATCTGTGCAAGCGTTGTATAGAGTTGAAACTGGAACTAGAACAAACCCACATTGTAAAAGTATGTGTAGGTGCAGGATGTTGGAGGTAAAAACAAACACTGCAGGCTTGACTGAGTGTGCAAATTCGGGCGTGACACACATTTTGAACAGCATCCGGTCTGGAGAGATTTATCTTTCGGATGCGGAACAAAGAGCAACAGCTAGGGCAATCATTTTAATGGAAGGAGATGGATCTGTTTTAG
The DNA here is from genome assembly GCF_001640805.2 of Lates calcarifer. Taxonomy (NCBI): domain Eukaryota; kingdom Metazoa; phylum Chordata; class Actinopteri; family Centropomidae; genus Lates; species Lates calcarifer. Next base: position 3,633,853 of record NC_066848.1, on the reverse strand, counting down.
GAGGTGGGGTGGGGGGGGGGGGGTTGGTGGAAAGTTGCACGTCATGCAAGACTGGAAGCCGCGAGCATCAGAGCTGGAGGGAGGAGGGAGGAGGGGGAGTTCGTGCGAAGTGAGAGGAAAACTCAGAGAGTCTGGCCCATGCTGTGGAATGGCGGAAATCCTGGTCTGATTGTGCAGCAGTGTTTGCTTGTGCTCAGACAGCTCCTAGGAAAGGAATGTGTGGCCTACATTCCCCCCTCCTCTCCAAACCCCCGCCTCTGCTTCTCCGACACCAACACTCCCTGTCAGCACAGCGACGTTTAAGAGGCTGCATACCAAAAAAACAACAAAGGATGGAAACATTTGGAGCACATGGTCCTGATTTACTGGCATTTTCTTAAGGCGGGGGGGAGCGTGTGTGACAGGGATGCAGTTTATAAAAAAACAAAAAACACACACACACATGGCAATGAGACACTGTTTGCTCTGCAGGTTTGAAAGTGCTGCTATGCAATCATCACAGGAGGGAGGAATGGGTTAAGTCTACTGCAGAGAGAGAAGGGAGAGGAGTGTATGGCAGAGGGGGGGAGAAGGGGGTCAGCGCTGCATTCAGATGAAATTAAATGGAGGCTAAAGTGCTGACTCATTGCGTTCGGGCCCTTTATTACCTGCTCCGTCACCCAGGCTTTATGGGGTGGGCTGCCAGAGGAAGGCTTTGGGGCTGGGGGGGTGGGGTGGTAGCTACAGCGGCAGGCAGCCCTCATTTACAGGAACCCTTCTGGAGACAATAACACTGCAGTCAGTCAGTCAGTCAGTCAGCCAGCCAGCCAGCCCCACGGCTCACCTGAACTCTGCAGAAGTACACTTTAGGACAACCCTATCCAAAAATGCACACACACACACATATCCCTTCGCATTTTTGGCTAAACAGGAGGAAGCCTGCTTTTGCTGCTAATGAGACATCAAGGGGAGCTGGGGAATCTGGGCTCTGGGTCTGGTAGGCCGGTCTGTCGTGCCAGAGAAAGCGAGAGAGTAAAAATCCATTGTTTGCCTTTCTGTGCTTTTCTCTCTCTCGTGATGGAGTAGTACTGTGTGGTTTACACCACCAGGAATGCGAGAAATAATACGCTGAAGCTGCATTCATCTCGTAGGTCGAGCAAAAACGCTGGGTTCGAACAGAGAAGTTGGCTGCAGCCAAGCTCGCGTGCGTCATCGCTCACGGCATCCGATCACGTTCTCACACCGTTAGATGTGTCAGCTATCACGATGGCGTCATTTGCATAGCAGCTAGCAGGGGGATGGAGTTGTTAGCAGTGTTAAAACAGAGGTGGGGGTGTGTGTGTGTGCTGACAGAAGTTGCCTGTTGCCCCATGTTTCCATTCCCCAGAAAACGTTGTTGCATCCTTCCAAAAGACTTCAATTAGAATCTGATATTTGAGGGTCAAGACTGTCACGTACGAAAGCCAATGTGTGCACGCTTGCAGTCACAATGCATCATTGATGTTGATACTAGAGAAACAAACATAATTTGAGTGGTTAGACAATGTGCATGATGTATGGCTGCGGCAGGCCTGGAGCACTCACTGGCTGTGGAAAGCGCTTATTGCTGCTGATCAGACGAAATGGACTCCAGCACTGTGTCAGGCTCCAGTTTGTCTCAAATGGTCTGGGCAATCAGAGCATACAGCCAATAAATGGATGCATTCTCTCTGTCCTGGCTCTGCTTCTCCATCTCCCTCATTACTCTCATTACTCTGCAGCTTGTGGGTTATCTAATGCTCTCCCCATGGCTTACGGTTTGGCTGGGGATTAGACTCATTTTTCCAAGGGCATTTTATAAACAACCCTGTGTGCCTCCCGTTCCCGTGGGCTGAGCTGATGTAGCAGCAGAATTTACGACCTCGGAGGCCTTGTGGCCTCTCTCCCATTGCAATACATTATTCAAATTCATTCTCTCTCTCACACCGAGCGGAGGGCAATTATTTGAATATCCGCAGGAGTGCAGCCGGAGTGCCGCGGCTCATCTTCAACAGCAAAGACGGTGAAATTGCCTCACTCCGGCGGATCAAGGTTGTCGGCAATGAAACACTATAATTTATGACACAGTTTGATATTTCAGTGAAGTCATTGATTCCCTTGTGTCAGACCCTGGCAAGGACGGCTACAGAATTCACAGAATGTAATTCCAATTCTGCCTCAATGAGGAAAAAAATGTTTTTCTTACAGCATTAATTGGACACTTGGCTGGCTGCACATGCTGTAAAATGGATTTTCCCCTGAATCAACAGAAACAGCCCTCAGAAATTCAACATCGTGCTCCTGCCCTGCAAATTACTTTCAAGGCCTCTGTACGTAGTGTGGCAAACGAGAAGTTTGTGCTCCGAAAAAACAAAAATTTGTGCGGCGCCCGAGGAGGAAAAACGCGGCCCGATATCGTGCGTGCACAAAGTTATTGAAGCTGTCCCAGTTTGAGAGCAGCGAGCAGATGCAGTGTCCTCATTTCTTCCATAGCAAAGCTCCTCTCTGTCACACACCTACATCATGATGTAAGTGTTGTTCGCGCCACGACAACACATGCGTTCGTACCATTCACAGATTCCATTACAGCGCCTCACACAGACAGACTATAAGTCACACTGGATTACACACTTCCTCCCACCTGAGGACTTACAAATACTGTACACTGTAATTATGATTAACAAAAAAGGAAGGAGGTGCTGCCATCTTTTCCTTTTGAAAATTGGCCTCACCCTCCAAACCTCATTCCAGTTTCATCTCGCAGCTCCAGCCAAGTAGATGAATTCCTACTTATTCATAATCAACTGTCTGTTACAACACAGTCTGACTCTTTTTTATTTAAAATCTAGTTGCTGTTTTGCATATTTCTTTTTGTTGTTCCTGTGCGTGCTCAGGGTAAAAAATCCACCAAAAGACAAAACTTGAAGCTGCATGGCCACTTGGGGGGACAAATAAATGGCTTATTATCACCTTTTAAAGTTGTTTTAGCAAACAGTTGACCCATTTACACATCCAGCAGACATGGAGCAACATTACTAATTATTTAGATTTGTGCTCCTTTAGCTGTGAAAAGGTGAAAGTGGTGAATCCAAAACAAAACGCTGCAGGCTGTAAAAACCAAAACAAAGGGCTAAAAGATGCAGAAACACACTGCTGAGCTGAGGGGAACTGCACAGTCATCACCACATTACACATTACATAAATACTTTCATTTGTTGTTTTTATAAAAACAAATATTGATTAGTGCAGCTTTAAAAAAACAGCCATGCAGCTGGTGATAGCGGGTGATAAACAGGTTCTGAAAATAGACCAGAAAAAAGAAAGATTTGTGATATCAGTAAACATTTCACAACACTTGTAGTCTTTTATCTCGCCAGTGCAGGGCAATGGGGTCATGTGGCAGAAATCTTATGAAAGCATGTCACAGTGACACAGGGTCTAATTGCTCCTTTATTCTTTTCCCCCTTTTTCCACCACACCTGTCAGAAGTATCACTACACACCAGGTTCAAAGGTCAAGTTTAGCACAGGAAGTGATATACTGTCTCACTGTTGAGTCTTTTTTTCATTGTGTGTGTGTGTGTGAGTGTGTGTGTATCTTTGTATGTGCCGGAGACGGGGATAATATTTCCAGTAGCACATCTGCCTCAGAAAATCTCATGTGGCTGTATCCAGTTCCCGTCACTGATACCATGAAAGCAATCGCGGAGATAACAAAACCTCATTCAAACACTATAAACAGGACAAGGACAGGTAAGAGCCCGTTCTGTCTTTCCCACAAGTGCAGTTTTTATGCCCCTTTGGGTGTGCCTTTGGTGTTAACTGATGAAAACCACTATGATGCAACTGCGTCTTTATTCATGACAGCACACGGTGGGAGGGTTTAAGCTGCGAACGCCTGCGGCTTCGTAAATAAATCATCTAAACTCACTGAAGAGAAAAGCTCCAACAATAAAAGATTTCTCTTCCCCCGACGGGTGAGTCACCGTTCAAAGGAAGAAAAAAAAAGGAGGCCCAGATTCTCCGCCGTCGAGTGTTCAGGCATCAATTTCACTAGTGTGGAAAGCCAGCTGACAATAGAGCTAATTGATGAGGATTATCTAGCAGAAAAGGAGGAAGCCTTGTGACATGACTCATCGTGGCCATCTGTGCGAGTGTACTGTATTTTCACAACCATGCCTTCGAGAGCAGAATAACTTCCTCTTTGGCACAAAGCCCCAACAAACATCATCCTACCCTGACTGGCTCTGCTGCTGCTGCTGCTGCTTCTGGATAATACTTTCACTCGCACCTGTGCTTTAAACCGCCCTCACTGTCTGACTAGTTGTTGCTGAGGGAAGGCAAGCAAGCGCACCCACTGAGTGCAATATACTGAGGGAAATGTGAGTCATACCGAGCATCAAAACACTTCCCTCAAATTGCCGAGACCTGAAGTCAAACAATCTCTCCCTCACACACAGACGCACACACACACTCTCCGTGAAATTCCCAGTGAGTCGACTGGTTAATGACATTTCTTCATTACCAGATAATCCAGACACAAAGGCACAACAGAGCGTTCTCATAAACCTTTTTTTAATTATTAGAAAGTGTCTCGCTATTAAAACTTCACAAGTTTACAATCATCTCACAGTGCGGAGAACTTAGACATCTTAAATATCGGTGACATATCAGTGGAGAGGGCAAAGCTGAGCACTGCCTTCTGCTAGACGGTGCTAATGAAAGTCAGATTGACCACCGGGTGTGTGGTCAAGATACGTGGCCGAGCTTTAAACTCAATCACGCCTTTTGTCTCGGCGAGTTAATGCTCTTGTTCATACATGCTCGGATTTGCTTTCTTGCTTTTTCTTTCTTTTTTCCTTTCGTTCTCTCTCTCTTTCTCGGGGCTGTACATTCGATCTCTATCATGATGCATTACCACAAACTGGTAACGTCTGTGTCACTGTGGTTAGATCACTTGGCTTGTGAGAGTGATGCATCTCAGTTTCAGAAACATAAGATCATCAGGCCGTTAAGATTTGTGTGTGTGTGTGTCTGAACGCAGTCGCCCTGGCTCGGAGTGAGAAGACATGTAGTGACACAGCTGGCTTTCCTCACAGAGGGGAAATTACAGTGTTCAGTGGGTGATTTTCTGATCCAGTCAAAGCGAAAATACCCTTTAACTTCAAAGTTACCTTACAGGAAGATCAAATTGAAATACTGGAGGAGGACTTCATGTGTCTGAGCACTTATAAACAAAAATACACACACGCACTTGCATCTTATCTGTCTATGTGAATAAGGGAGAGTGATGAAATAAGAAGCAGAAAACTGCTCTGGCCTTCCCCTCCCTACCACCACACACACACACACGAATGCAAACACACACATCCCCTCCCCCAAGCCGGTTCCCTTCTGACTCATGGGGGATTACTTGTCTGATCACTTTGATCTGCTTGACGGTGCCAAAGCTATTTTCTCCACCCGGTGAACAGCGTGCAGGCTACATTAGCCCACAGGCAGGAGACACACACACACACACACACATTCAGGTTAGAATCTCATCTGCCCACTGACACCCAGACTGCACCTACTAAACCCACGCTGCACGGTTGTTCACAGCTAAACAGGAGGAGGAGGTTCAGAGCCAATTTCAGTTAGGATTGCCAAGAACAGTATCTGGTTATTCGAGGATGTTGCACAACATGTGATGAATAACAGTCACTTCTAACCACAAACAGTTTGCTCCTGATGCAACAGGATCTCTCACACACGATAGGCGTGCTGATATGAAAAGGAGGGTCGAAAAGCTGATGCAGAGACTCACAGTGGAAAGTATGGGTTGTGTTGCTGCTGCCAGGTGATTGTAGAGCAAGTGGCACAATGGAGGGGAGAATACCTGACGCTTTGGTGCGTTTCTGTTTGAAGAAGTGGATAAAAGAGAGCAGTAGATGGTGGCGTATGAACCCCTCTTGAAACATTTCTCTTACCCTTGCAGCCAAGGCACAAAAATCTGATGACACTTTTTTTATGACACATGAATCAACATGAGGCATGTGAATTATGCCAGCCCTGATGTGGCTGAGAAGCATCTCTGCTACGCCTCATCTGGTTCATGGTGTTCCTGTCGCTGTCTGCTTTGGTGCCAGGTAAACCGCCCCAGCTGGGAAAGAGAGGCGAGCTGCTCTGCGGTTACGTGACTCAGTTTCTGCAAGAAATAATTGTCTTTCGCTTTCCCTTTCTCCCATAATTTCTCTCTGCACATCCTCAGCACCACTGCCACCCGCCCACTAACACATCCATCCTCCCTCTCGGAGACTCGGAGGAGCCGGCGTTATCAGCGGGTGTCATTTCATGAGAGCCATCATCAAAGGCAGCTGCCTGGTTTCTATGGAAACAGCCCACTTCAGGGGAGGTAGATCGGAGGAGGCATGTGTTAGAATGCTGCGGGTTACTATGGAGACTGGAGCGACAGCTTACATAAGTATTCACTGTGTGCGTCCGTTGCACCACGGCACATTCCACCATATAATTAATGCTCAGAGTGTTTGCTCGCTGCTGTCGAAAATTACAACAATGTCGTTTCAAGTGGCAGGCGGGCTCGTCGGCCGCGCCGCCGCAGTCAAGGTCAGGCTAATTTCCCCGCCAATTAAACCCAGCTTGTGCATGGAACAGCTGTCAACTGCCATCTCCAAGGTGACACATCAAATTATTCTTTTTTTTCACCATACAAAAGCCGCTCACAAACACTTTACCACCGCTCCCAGATGTGGTTCATGTTCGCTTTTTAAGATTACCAAAACCCCCACAGAAGACACCCCTCGTCAGTTATTCGGAAATAAGATGAATTCCCTGAAATGTAATCGGGGAGTATGAACCATCAAAGGGCTCGGACAGGAAAGGAAATAGGATCCAAAGGTGGAAGCCAATGTGTTTTATTGGCCCTGAGCTATTCTGCCAATAACTAATGGATGCCCTCTGAAGAGAAACACTGCAGTCAAATTGCCTTGAGTGCCTGGACTCCAAATGGAAGTAGACAAATGATGTCCATCTTATCTGAACTGAGCATAATGCATTTTCTCTATCTCTGATTTATGCACCCATCACATCATATATTCCGCCATCTCCGCCTGAGCTGCAGCCTTTTAAGTCCTGATTGCAATTAGGTTCTGTGTATATGCTTCACTTTCATCTCTGACGCATGTAGCTAACCGATGTTCTGTTGCAGATGTCGTGACAGACCAACAAAACAGGGACTGCAACGTAAATAAAAATAGCACCTTGTCTTTGTTCGAGGAATTAAATTAAGCCTTAAGTGATTTCATGTGAACTGGTATTTACATTGCATGTTGGAAATGTAATGACATAGGTTCTGGGGAGCTTGTAGGACACGAAATTAAAGAGCATATATTTAGATTAGTTTCAGTTTCAGTCAGCTGTTATCATCCTGACATGCTGTACTCGGAAAATAATGATTCTGTGATAATTAAAGCTCTTAGCACTACATCTCACCCTTTACCCACTTCCTCTGACTCACACAGCCGTGGTCACATGAGAAGCCACGCTGCCAAACATAACCAATCATTTGCAAATACATGGAAACAGCAGCCATGTGACCTCCATGTGTAAAATGTGGAGGATTTTCATACCTTTCTCCCTGCTTATTCTCACGGTTTGGCCTTGAAGAAGCCGCACATGCTGCTTCTCCTGGAACTAGGGTACAGCACTGTCGTAACTGAAACCATGTGCTGCGTGCAGCGCACCATGTGGTGCCTTCTTCTCAACAGCTTCTGAGACTGTTGGTAGGGCGGGGGTGTGGGGGGTTGAGGGGGTTGAAACACACTGGCTGGGAAACCGCGACATAACAAATGTTGTACTAATAACACTGTCACAAAAGCCAGTGCCAGGCAGGGAATACTGGGTTAGTGTGAGGTAGCTGTTTGACACAAACCTCTATAAAAGGACTTCCTCTTTGTGCCCTCTGGTGCTTTAGCTGGAGGCTATGATAAGAGACCAGACTTACTGTTAGCTCAATGCTAACAACAAAATATATCATCCTTTTGAGAGTGACTGAAACGGACTGTTATTGTGCAGATTGTTATGAAGTCGGCGGTTGCAGATCATCAAGAGCTGGAGCTTGTTTGTGTTTCTTATTATGACTTCCAGCTGGCATTTTTCATCATAACCACATTCAGGATGTTTAGTGGATTCAGTTGAAACCAAAGATATTTTGGACACATGTCCACCTCCGCCCCAAACAATAATCTGGTCAAACACGTTTGATATTAAAAAGAGGATTACTCTTGTTTCTGTGGCATCAGCATAACGCAGTAAAGCATGCAGGCACCTCGGAGAAAAGCTTGAACCTGGGTGACTTGAATAACTATCGCATGCGACTATAATACCAGCGACAGATGGCAGGAGGGGAATGCCGTCTGACTATGGCAACCCGGAGTGTGACAGGGACATGCTCTACTAAGTGAGAAGAATGCGTTGTGACACTCCTCCCGGGCACCTTGTGAACAGCGTGACAGTGGCATGAAAGCGTCAACATGCCAGTTTTCACAGTGCACCCCTCTCTGCGCGGGGCCTGCCAAGACTACCGACACTTCCACACCACAGGAAAGACTCGTATTGATGCTGCTGGAAGTGTTGCTGCAACATTTTACCATCAGGGTGTGGATTTGTTTTGCCCAGTCTTGAAAAAAAAAAAAATGCCTCTGTGGGCCGGTGAACGGTAGATAAGCTCATTATTTGCCTGAGGTTGTTATTGTCATTGAAGGCTGTAAATGAAATGCTTTATTTTTTAATAATTCAATCAACTCCACCTTGGCTGAGTCAACTCTCTGCCCTCCACAAACTATGTCAGAGCAGCTGTTGCACCAGATCACATTCTGATGTTTCGCAAAGGCCGCGGCAATAATGTGACTAGCATACAATGGTATTTTTATGTTGTGCACCAACAAAACAAAGATGACTGTGTCGGGCTGGGCCAAAACCACCCCGCCAGCACGGTTCCATGAAGCGTGTTTGTGCACCGATCGTTTTCCAAGCTCAGCCCTCGGGAGTTCAAGGCTGCTTGTTTTGGCAGAAAGACAGTATTTTGGCAGACGCCGACAAACCAGCTCACCTGTAATCAAACCAGAAATGCCAACACCCTTCTTTCAAGTATCAGAGTATCAGGTCTCTGTCTGTTTGTTACATAAGCGTGTGGATAGTGCAAAACATCTCCAGCTTTACCCGGTAATCAGTCCAGCGCTGCCTATTTTAAGCAGGGAAACAAAATGACCATCAATGTCATTCACAAAATAATGAGACTAGTAATTTCCTTGTCTTGGCTTCCAGGGGAGTGGCTCATGAAATGGGCTGCATTCTCTCAACAAGAATTATTGCCATTCATTTTGATGCCCTGCAGGCGGTTTACACATCACAGAGGCCCATATTTCTTGGCAGCAAAAATATTGTAGCAACAACTGTATAAAAATACTATTCTGCAACCTTACTGATACCCTGTAACCACCTCCAGTCATAATCAGAATGTCAGACCGGTGCAGGGGGGGAGGGGGTGAATAATTAATGCTGCGTCTTTTGGGTTTGCTTATTTCACTAAGCAAAAAAGAAGTTTCTTGCCTTCGCTGCCTGCGGCCAAATACTTAGCTTGCCTGGCACTGCATTCAGCTTCTAAAGGGATGATGCATTGCTCAGAGAGCCTTTTTTTGCCAAACCATCACATAAGATTCGACACAGGAAAAACAAACTTGTGCAGGGATGAAACTCTAGATGAACTTCTATCACGCTGAAAACAGGGGGCGGCGGGAGAAAGGGGTGAAGACATCAAAGTGATTTTTCATGACGTTCGACAACGCTAATATCTGCAAGGCTGAATCACGTCATTAGCATGTGAGGTGACATATTCTTGTCAGAAGAACACACAGTTTAAGGAGGTGGAGGTGGCTGTGAGGCTGAAGGGTGTTGGCAGAGTCTTCCAATGCCGTGACACGTTTATCCAGGGCACTAGACATACAGACAGCAGATAGTGGCTCGGAGATGAGAAGAGCGGGGGTGCCCTGCTGTTTCCACGCTGCCAGGAAACTCTGGAGTCCTTGTCACAATGTCCTGCTGTCTATCTGCTTCCACTTTGGAAAACAAAACACTATTCTCTCACACACACACACCATCTCAGGGTGGCAAGATAAAGAGGGGGCATTATCCATGACCTCAACCTCCCAGATGATGGAAATATTACCATCCATTCCCCTGGTTACTGTTGCTATGACTGTTCAGCCATGGCACAAGATAACGGTGACTGAGTTATCGGTAATCGCTTCTCATTTTCTAACCACCGATTTTGTCGGCCGAGGTGACAACTGTTGCTGGCAGATTTCATCAGCTGTAGCTAACTTGCTAATTAAGTTGACATAAGCCCCGTGAGCTGGTTAAAAATGGTGCCTCTGGCTGACTTTTTAACATTTCTGGCACAGTCATTTAATACATGTATGCTATTGTGCCAAAAGACTGAAGCAAAAACCCATCCTTACCAGCTGATTATCTACATTGAAGACCAGGAAATAGCAGTGGTTAGTCCTAGAGATGCTAATGTTAGCTTAAACTTTGATAACATCCAGTATAAACTTTAACAAGGTGGAAAAATACTACACAGTGGATGTGGTGGATGAGGCAACCTGTAACCCCATAAACTACTGTTAATGATGTACTCACTGGCCTTGGAAGTAAGGCCCCGTTAATACTCTAGGCAGTGAGCTAGTTAGCTGGATATGCTAACATTTGCAGCCTATGACAGAGCAGACAAACACACACTTCTGTTTTTATTCTGTTCCTTGCACTTTTTATTCTACTTTTTGGTTTTGGAAAGGCATTAACCTCCAAACTCCAGCACACCTTTTTGCTAAGCTATGATGGGACAATTGCTTTTAGAAGGAGGCGGGTCAAACAATATGTTTTCCTGACTTTAGAGCTGACATACTGTACATCCAGAGGAGATAACTCTCGAAAATCACCTCAATCTCTGCAGCCAATGTTCCAGAGCAGCAGCAATCGCAGCTTTCCTTTCCTCATGTCAGATGCTAAAGTTAGCCTCTGTTGGCCTTATCTACAAACAGCACCACACCTGACTGTCTTTAGCTGGCCCTATCTCCCTGGCTACGTAATATACAACACCTGCTGCCTGTCACAGATACACTTTAGCTCATACTAAATCCAGCCAGGCTGTCCACATTAACGCAAACACACCACAGGGTTCAGCAGCATTACATGTAGTGGCAGGGAAATTGATGATAAATCTCTGTTTTCACGAGGAAGTATTTACTGCAGAGCAATAACACTGAGGATGCGTTATTGTATTTTCTCTATTGATCCTGCAGATTTATGCACCCACACTTGGATTTGTTGTCTGTTGCCTAAAACAAATAAAATATGTCTGGTGTAGTGAGTGAGATATCTACACAAAGTCCTCTTTAGTTCTCACTGGGTTTTGTATTAGCTCTTAAAATGAAAAATAAATGCACACACGTCATCGTTCTGTCACTGTCCATCACACAGGCAGAGCCGTGTGTTTATCAGTGTTTGCCTCACAGTCACTAGTCAACATGAAAAACACAGCCTCAGCATTAATTTGTCAGCTTGTCTGGATGGTGTCATTATCACAGCAGGCGGAAATCCCCTCCCAGATTGCCTGGGGGGAGGAGGGGGGTGCACTGCTTTACCTAAGGCCACCCAGTGACTTCCAAAAGCCATAAACTTGTTACAAAACACTCAACAGGTTCAGACTGTGCTGCATCCGCACATCAGTTAGATTGCTTAGGGGACGAGCTGCTGCTTGTGCTGACCAGGAACCATTTGAGCGAAGGTCAACAAGTTATTTCCAAATCGGTCACAGCCCAGTGACACAGAGTTTGTGTGTAGCTGCAGTCATATGACCTGGTGTAGTTCATGCTTTTAACCTACATGTTGAATCAACAGAATTAGCTATTTAAGTAACTGGTTTGAAGGATTTTTAAAAGCTGCAACTTAGCCCAGAGGAAAAAAAAAAAAATTATAATGGTGAAATGTTTTATGGCCTCTCTGATTTGCTGTCACGGAGATAAGAAAATACGGCTCAGCTGTATCCTCCAGAGCGTCACTAGTCCAGTAGCAACAGACAATTTATGACAGTCTAAGCTCTCGTACTCACTACTCTGGGAAAACACAACTGAGTTATTGGAAAACTTTGCTTCATTATGTAATTTCTCCTGTTACATGACCAGCTACGTTGGAGTCAGCTCTGTGTCACGTGACCGGTCATCTGCTGCGACTTGTTCAAAACAGAAAATGAGTCATGAGACCAAATATCTACGCCCAAAACACATCCTTAACTCTAACACTTAGTTTCACATCCTGATTGAACACTTGTGAAAATGATAAAGCTTTGTTTAGAGCCGCAAAAATAGAAAAGGGCCGAGTCAGCCTAAAGGCAAGTTCGCGAAATAGTCATGACATTTAATGTACAGGAAATGTCCCCTTTGTGTGACTACAGAAATATAACATTTATTTATGGGTATGTTATACGCACACATAACACTTGGTTAAGGTTAATAAAAGGTCATAGTCTAGTTTAATACAGAAAAAAGTTGCAGTGACGTCAGGCACAATGTGCTGATTGAAAACCAAAACCACGTTGTTTCACTAACCTTAAAGGTGCTATATGTACGTTTTTGCTATCGCTACGTAGCTAATGTTAGCATTAACAACTGTTCACTACAAGTGTAGAAGCAACATTGTGAGCTCAGCATCAAATTTCATTCCTTTACTCGCCAAGAGCTGTCCTCAGCGGTGGAAAGCAACGCCAATGCTAACTCTTAACTTATTTTCCTCTACTGAAGTTAGCATGCTAACCAGCTAGCCCCTAGCCTGTTCGTCTTGTAACACCAGTTTGCCCTCAGTCAAACATGAGAGGAGGAAGTAGCACTGCGTGGAGGCCATATTCTAGCCTCTTGTTTTGTAAACACAACAATGGCTGACGTGCTTGGTAAGTAAACAGCTGTTAGCGCTAACGTTAGCTATGTAGCAATAGCAAAAAACTCACATATAGCACCTTTAACCAACAGATACGACTCTGGATGCAAACCCCAGACTCTCGTGCGATGGTCATGCTGTTAATGAACGTAATGCTTCATTCAAAAAGCATGTTTCCGATTGAAAAACACAAGAAAAATGGCAAATTTATGTTCATGTACACAAAATCAATTATATTTGATGGCGTGAGAGCAGGTTGGACGGACAGGGTTGTGTTTATGTTGGATACTTCTCAGGTTACAGCCACTATCAATACCTGGACATTATTTAGCCAACAGAATAATTCACAGTGAACAACAGTAAATAATATAAAAACATATTTGAAAATAAATAATGTTGAGGCTTATAGTTGGGAAGTAAACTGAAAATATTTGTTTACCACAGAACTCCGTTCAACAAACTATTATTTTCTTATGAGTTCCAAAATAAAAGTTCACTTTAATGAACCGCTGCTTTTGCATTTTGAAAACATGAATTTGTAAAATTCCTCCGCACGGCACACACCTCATTATGTGTGTTTTTGACTCATCTCCAGCAAAGCATGCCTGCATTTCTGGAGGGCACTGTACGGTTCAAGACGAGGGTAGTGTGGGTAGCTTTGGTCTGTGTGTGGGTGGCTGGTTTTGTGTCTGAATGAAACAGCATGGGAGAAAAGGAAAGGGGGGGTGGGGGGGATGAATAACGTGTCAGGCTTTTTAGTTGAGAGACTTCTTGTGTTGATGAATAATTGAGCTGTAGTCAGGCGGAGAGCTGTTTCATGAGCCCCTCTGTCTCCAAGTTAAAATTAGACCCTTCTCTCTATGCAGACAGTCTCTTTGAACTGCTGCTGTCTCAGAGCATCACTCAGCTCTCTCTACAGCCCACTTGTGCCTTTCACTGCAATATGCCTCAGTAGATATGAGGAGAGACATTAACATGCTTGGCGGACAAGGGGAAAATCTGCGTTATACAAGCCAGGGAACAGCACTATCAATGCGATGCGGGAAAGTCTGGATTATACTGGGGCTTTGTTGTATCTGAATTCAGGGTTTTTCTACGTATTGACATGAAAGCAGAAACGTTTTTTTCTCACGTTGATTGGGGACGCTAATTTGATATTCAAACTCTTCCCCTCTGCGGCACTTATAATGAAGTTCTGTCTCTCCTCTGTCTACCTGTCATGCCGAGATCCCCCAGGCTTTGCTGTCTTCGCCTGGCCTCTGAGTACCAGCAGCCCATCTTAATCTGTCACTCCTGTCAGGAGCCGCAACGCCACCAAAAGAACCCCAGAAAGTAGGACACCGAGACGAGAACTCATCGCACACACATGCACACACACTCAGAAAAATTCTTTAGGAATTGTGGCAAAATGTGGCGACAGAGGCCTTAGAGTCCGTCAATGTAATATCTGCTGTTATCTATGGGCAGCCGGCGATAAATGGGGCATTCAGTGACTCTTCAAAGACCCCGTTTCTGCGGGGCAACTCAGGCTGCATTGTTACTGTTTTAATTAGAACTGCTTCTTGCCTGCTCCCTGAGATCCACCCAGCCTCAACATCAAAGAGCTGCTTTGAATAATGATGTACCCCTCCATGCCTCAGGTACAGCCTGAATCTCCCTCTCTCCCTCCACACCTCTTTGTACCTCTCTGCTTCCCAATTTACTGCTATTTCTCTGCGCGCTGACATAACACTATTTTGTTGTGTTCGGGGCAGGAAAGATGAGGGTGAGCTCTCTGTGTTTGTGCTCCATGTGGCTGCACTAGCCTGGTGGTCACAAGTTTCTTTTCATGTTGTCCTGCATGTACGCCCTGTAGTCTATTATCCCATTTTAACAACTGCTGACTCTACACGTTTAGAGTACACATAATCCTACGTTTTAATGCGAGAGCAAACAATATTGCAAAAGGGAAGTGTCATAAATTCATAGGTGCGGACAAGAATTAACAAACAAATAAATAATGTGTAAAATGTTTACATTTTCAGTAGTAAGGAGTCATAATAAATCACATTTGCCCCCAATTTGAAGTATGAGCTCCCACAACTCTCGATTGTCAAGATTTTGAGAAAACAATGCCAACTAAAGGTCTGCTTGCTAGCTTTATCCACGGCTTTCGTCCATGTGAAATGGCCTTCATCAGTGAGCAGGGTTTGCCCAGTTGTTGGAGACAGATAATTTGGCACTTTCGCTCTTTGTTTTTGATCTATATTTGACATGATTATTAGCGGCGACTGGAGCATGTCCGTCAATCCGCAAACTGATGAAGTCCATGTGACGTGGCTGAAAGCTCTGGAGCAACCACTGCTGCTTGATTTTGATCTGCCTCATCGTAGCATTACATCCAACCCATTTATGGGTGCATAATAAAGGACTTATTGGGATGTAACCAGACTCTTTTACTGCCTATTAACATATAAAACATATTATTTCTTACCTGCATACAATTTATTAGCAGCGCACACGGTCAAATTTAGCAAATCAGCACAGCTACCTTCATGACAGGAGGACAAAGCTATGTGATAAAAGTTAACAGGCCCTGTGAAAAGTTTCAGCCGCACTGAGAACTGAGTTGCGTTATCCTTCGGGAATTTATCAGCACATGCCGGACCGATGACGTTAACTCTTTCTCTGGAACATCACCTTGTACAATCCGACCTCTGTCTCATCCTGACTGCTGACTCACAGCTGCATTCCTCATACACTCCTTCTTCTGTAAACACACACAAGAATGAGGCAACACCAAAGACGTCTCATGAAATATAGAGGTTATGCAATCTCTTGAATCACGGTGTGCTCAGCTGATTATGCACCAGACCTGGCACCCATTACAGCAAATCACATTTTAATGAGTTCAAAGCAAAGTGCGAACCTAGGAAACAATCCGCAATTATGTAATGTCTAACCCACCCTTGCATTGCATTGTATTCAAAGCAGGTCATGGACTGTCCTCCAGTCAGACGGCAGCTCATTGTGAGAGCTAATTTAAAAATCTGATTTACATAAAACTGGAAGGGTTACTTTAAATGGCATAGCCCTACTTCAATAAATGTGACTTTTCTCAAAGTCATGCAATCCTTTGGCTGACGTGACTCCGCTTTGCCAGACACACACACTGAAGTAAAGATATATTTTAGGACATGTCAGATACAGCTGCCACTGTCATCCATAAAGGTCTGGCTCTTTGGCCACAGTCCCTGGTCAGCAGGAATAGTGGCTGAAGTAGTGTCAGGTAGAAATTTTTACCAAATTTCTTTCCTTTTCCCTCAGATGTTCAGTGAGCTAAGCTTGCTAGCTGACTATCTAGAGAGATATCTTACGAATGTAGTTGTTCTCTAAATATTTTGGAAAATACACTTGATTCTGCTCTTAAATCTATATATACATATAAAGCTGGGGTTAGCTTAGCTTAGCTTGGCCTAGCATAACAACTGAAAGCAAGGGGGAACGGCTAGCCTGGCCCCTGTCCAGACATGAAAAGATCCTCCAAAAAATTACTGCGCCCACCCAAACAATAAACATAACACACATTGAAATTGTCAAATTGTCATTTTACACTTCAATAAGTTAATTATTGAGTTGATTAATGAGCTCTAGAGTTGCTGGTAGCCTTTTTTTTAGCTATAGACAGAGCCAAGCTAGCTGTTTACCCTCGCTATTAGCTTTTGTGCTAAGCTAAGCTAACTGTCTCCTGATTGTAGCTTCATATTTAACATATAAACATGAGAGTGTGCTACAAGAAGCATATATTTAAACTGTGTGACCATTCCTTTAAGAAAAAGGAGGTCAGTTTTATACAGTGAATATTCAGGTAGTTGTGTCTTGTAAATGAAAACTGACTGCCGTGGTAATAAGGTCAACTACAAAACATCTTTTCCTGAATAAATCACATTAAGAAGCATTGAAGAAGTGGGTGAATATACATATTTTCCCCAGTGTTCATAATCCACCTTCCTTTGTTGCAGCAAGCTTAGCAGAGTAATCCTACTTTGATCACACTGCATTTGAATTTTTAATCTCAGGTAAAGGCGGTGTGCAACCTCACTTATTGGGATAATAACTGCAGAGGTACAGCCAAATTAACATTTGGCCCCCGCCGTCGCCATCGGCCCGTAAAGCATCCGGGTTCCTGTCGTTTGGATAACTTGCTACAAGGCCAAGATTAATTGCAGCGGTTGAGGTGATCTGGAGCGTTGCTTGGTTGTGTATATTGATGGGGTCTGCTTTGGCCCGTTTAGCCTGCTAGGCCTTAAGGGAGTAGAACATTCAGAGCAAGCCCAAGGCCAAAGCCTGATGCATCTATCATGAGGATTACATCTCTTACATCATCAAAGGTCGGCTGCATCAGGAGTCCACGGATCCCTGTGTGAACGAGCTGTTGCGGCGTTCAGGCCTGCTGCGATTTAAAGAGTTAACCGTAAAATGTCAAAGAACTTTGTTGCAATATAATCAGTTTTATGTCTCTCAGATTCTCAGATAATGATGGCACTCAGACAATACACCACACATCGTGGGGTTTTTGTGCAGCTCCAGCAAGCAGAGAGTCCATGTAGCGCAGCTTCCCACTGGGGAACAAAGACCAGATTCAGAGCGTGGTAAACTCCCGGATCTATTTTTGTGATATTAGATGAATACGTGCATGTTTGTGTTTGCGCGCTGCGATAAAGCTATTTGAGAATCATCGACCCAGAGGTCGCAGAGAGGATGAACCATGACGATGACATCACAGCCCAGAGCACAACAACAAACACGGTCTTATTTTGCGGGGGGAAACAAAGGATGTTTGTTTGCAGCCCCCCCTCCTTTTTTTTCTCTCTTTCAAGACTCATCCTGTGAGTTGAAAATGTGACGACACAGTACACTGACCTTTGTTTCTCTGGTAACAGACTCTCTCTGTGTTGGTCTGCAGAGGACTGGAGGGGGTGTAGGGAGGAGGGGTGAGACCGAGAGTGGCCCTTTGGTGTTGAGCGCTGATCACATGAGCGGCTAAAATAACAAACCAGCCTGATTCGGGGCCATTGTCCTCACGCAGTCACATGATCCAGATCTCCAGCGAATCAAACCAATGTTTACACACAATATAATAAGCGATATTGTCACCAAAGCTTTATCATGTGATTGGAAAAAAAAATCACAATGCATAATGTGCACACACACATTTATAGGTCCTGTTCTACTCAAACAGAAACCCTAACCCAGGCCTGCTGCGGAAATAATGTCAAGTGACTCTCTGGGATTTAGTCGGAGGTAGAAACCTGCATCGTGACTTTCATTTTCAATTCGGCATAACTGCCTCTTTAAAGTCCCTGATGTCGGTGGGGGAGAGGGAGAATAACACTAGTGAGTCAGCACAGTTATCCATCCCTCTAAGGTTATTGTCAAACTCCTTTAATGATAACACGACAATGAAGCCTTCATGAGTCTCCCGCCTTTTTTAACTGTTATGAGAGGAACAAGATGCAAATTGCAATGTTAGGCCAAGCATGAAAACGTGGGCGCAAAATGATTTATGGAGCAATCTGTGAGCATCCCTCTTAATTAATATGGTGTCATACTGTACATGGATGAGGCTTTTCTGATGAAGAACACAGCGAGAGGACGCGGGTGAATCCTGGACGATTTTCAGCGAGTGGCAACTGAATAAATCAAGTAGTTTTCAAGGTGTGAGCTGGGGGGGGGGGGGGTAATTAAGTAAATGACATGGCATCTTTCTCTCACACACCAAAGCTGAAGGGAGCTGTAATATCACCACCACGTGTAAGGTGAATGGAAATGGGAGCGTAACGTCTGCGCAAAGATCTATAGTAACATTTACAGCCGGCAGAGAGCAGTTAATGTTCGGTATGATGTTCAACATGAGCATTTCAGCACATGTAAGCAGCTGCTGCTAACAGATGCAGAGTGAGTTCGGATCGAGCAGAATGAGTTAAGATTCATGTATCAGCAGCATTACAAGACGGTTACAGTAACAACTCTGCCCGAGAAAAGCATTTCTGTGTTCGTCAGATATTTGTATCAGTCACTGGGAAATGCAAGGAGAGGACAAGGTGAGAGTTCTTAAATTTTGATTTTTATTGGCAGGAACAAGTTGAGGAACAAGCAGAGGAAGGACAGAGGTGGTGCTCCCGCTAAAAAAAAAGCAACAGGTCAAAGTACAAACACAGGTTTAGTTTAGAGTGAGAGAAAACACTGATAAGAGAAAAGTGACCCAATTACAGACCTGAAGAAATATATACTGTAATACTGTCATACTAATCCCAGTGTTTGCTGCACAGTGGAAAAGTCAACTTATCTTCTAACTAAAGGAACAAACCAGATCCGTGGAGGCCCCCCCACCCCACAAACCCCCAGGACCCAGAGGGACCTGCTGCCACTGTCCTGGTGCCAGGACACCCCCAGAGGTCCTGTGTCCATGAGGAAGACTGATCGGTGGTGTTCTGGCTTAGACATTTTGTATTTTTATATTGTTGTTTTGTGTATTTTGGTACTTTAATATTGTTATTTTCACATCTCTGAATGACTCAGCATACAGCATACCATAACAACAACCATATTATTTCAAATACTAGTATAAAATTGCAGTAATATTGATAGCAGTGGTTGTAAACTATTACAAGGCTGTATAAGATTCTACTGCTCCTCCACCTACAACTATAACATGATATAGATATACTATCTAAGACACAGAGTTTCAAGATGAAATAATCTCACCTAAAGGTCCATTTAGTAGCTGTTTGGAGCTTTCAATCATATCTGTCCTAAATGGATTCGCAAATTGACTCTGAGGTGAAATACTTTTTGTTTTAAATGTCAAGAATGAGTTTTGAAACTCAAGATAAAATGTAGCTTGGATCAACCAATGGGTAAAACGTACCCTCCCCAGCATGACAGGCCATCAGCAGCCCTTCACCGTCAAGCACAAAAGACAGCCAGAAATACCACCGAACATCAGAGACAGAGCGGCACGTCCAATCTTTGTGCTCATGTCTGTGCCCTGGTACTGTCAGCAATTCCACACCCCCTCAGGATTCCCACAGCGCCATGTGGCGATGAGGGTCACATTGCATTCTGGGAGGAACTCTCGGCTAAGATCCCCCTCTGGGCACCGGCCCCACCCCCCCACCACCAACCCCAACAATCTTGCCTGGTCTCCTCCAAAAATTCCTTGCCCCCCCTCAGGGCACCACACAACCCAAAATAACAGGACACATCAGCACTTTCATCTGCATCCCCGAGCAAGCTCAGACACTGCAGCAGCAGCTGTTAGACCACTCACAGGCACGGATAGAGTTCTGAAAAGTACTAAGGTGCTATAGTTGGCACACCCCCTTTCCCCTCCAGTGATACGAGCACAGACGGAGCCAGACTTGGATAAGAGTGCCAGGCTAGGTGTGGCTGACAGTTGTCCTTTAGCTGTCCTTCTGCTACACAGAAATATTAACCCGAATGAAAGGGACACTGGAATATGTACGCATTAGACTAAATTTATTCTCAATTCATTCATTTATTTGTTAATAAAGAGCCGAAATACAGATAAAAAAACAGAAAGTAGCTTTGATCAAGGTCAAAGTCTTGAGACAAACTGATGAGGTTGCTGTGTCACTTTGTGGCTCGACGGAGTACAAACACATGACTTATGTTGCAAGTAGTGACTTTGCAACAGAGCCACCGCGCCGTCTGATGTATCCGAGGTCATTCTTTCACAACTCTTGATGGAGGAGCAAAGACCTGCCAGTAATAACTCACAGCTGAGCTGGGTTTTTTTTGTTGTTGTTGCAGGGTTACAATCACCAAGCTGATATCGTGTTCAGTGAGGACACGGAAATTCACGCCCTGTGAAGGACACACTTCGATCGTAAAAAGAGTTGTGTTTAAAATAGGATGGGTGTTAATGGGTGGGAAGCCAGTGAGGGATCACGCCCGTGCCGTTGCACTGCTAACGACTCCTACTGGTTGGCTGGGGTGTTGCTCCTCCATTTTGTGTCGTGCCCTCCTGATGACACTCCTCGCCGGACAGGGAGAGGAATGCAATTTATATAGAGCATTTTAAATTCAAAAGAAGAAAAAAAAAGGTGTAACGATAAGGTTCTCCACGGGCTGTGTTTCTGTGTGTGCTCTCCCTGTTTCCCTGGCAACGGACATATTGACATGCTGCAGTGCTGCTGCTGCTGCTGGAAGTTGGCGGGCAGCCAGGAAGCACCCTGCCTGCACACAATCTCACATTCTGTCTTTTGCCAGCACTATCACTCCAGCTCCGCGCAATTCCCATCTCATTTTCTTGTTCTCCATCTTGGTGGGTTTCTGAGACCAGCTGAACGCCAATCTGAGGACTAATGACTTGGGTGGATTGTGTAGCGTAGTGCACTGTGTGTGTTTGTTTGTCAGGGAGGAAGGGAAGGGAAGGGAAGGGGGAATTGTTGGGCAGAGAAAGAGAGGGAGAGAGGGGGGAGAAGGAGTAAGAGCCAAAGAGAAAAACATGGAGGAGGGAGGGGCGATGCCTGTGCCATGCAGTGCTCGCATGTTAAGATGAATAGAGGGAAAGGCAAGCCTTGTGTTATGTTACAAGAACATAGTAGCGGCTGGGGGTGGTGGAGGGGGGAGAGGTGGAAGGGGGAGGTTGGGCTCTACATCAACAGATGGATAAACCCGGGAGAAGAATGCGTGCCAAGCGCCAAATGTATCAGCGGCTTGCTGGGGCATGAAAATGTCAGGTGTCAGCGGCGAGCCACGCGGTCGCTGCTATTTATACAATCCACCATGTGCTGGATGTACACATAAGGCCTTGTGAACGAGGATGACGGGGGTTAAGGCTAAGAGTATTGCCAGGCAGAAGAGAAAGAGAGCGGGATAGATGAGCGGGTGACTCACCGCTTTATCAGCCATGGATACAGACAGCCTGAGAGGAGCCTCCATGGCCCTATGTGTTCAGACAGGTTGGGCAGGGAAATGTCAACACCAGGGAGGGCTGTGCATGGCTAACAACCTCATGGATGGATAAGGGCTAGCATTATCTCATCTGCAGAGCAAAACACACACACACACACAGACACACTGCTGGTAAGGCTGTACTTAGACCTGTGCGCAAGTGTTGACTTATCGTGTTAGAGGCACAGCAACACATATCAGCTAGTACATGCCTTTTCAAGTGCCCGCTTTGTTTTTTTTGCCCTCGCACGGGGGCAAAAATGACGCATGCAGCTCGGGAAAGGAAATTTGCAAGAGCACCACGCTGACTGAAAGCAATTTAGTGGGTTCTTACTGTCCAATTAGTGACTGGCTGGTGAACAAGTAACCCCATCAAAACACATCAGTTGGCATTTTGTTACACAGCCTTTTCCAAAGCCCTCAGGGTCTGTGTCAACTGCGTCCTTGTCCAGACAAAGCCTCCTAAACCCAGGATTTCATTTCCACATTGTGCCCCGGTGTCCCCTTCATTGTTGACTTTTCCACTATG
The DNA here is from genome assembly GCF_001640805.2 of Lates calcarifer. Lineage (NCBI taxonomy): Eukaryota > Metazoa > Chordata > Actinopteri > Centropomidae > Lates > Lates calcarifer. The sequence goes on along the minus strand of NC_066848.1, from coordinate 3,611,377 downwards.
TGCAAGACCAGGGCATTTGTACCAGTCTGTTAGGCCCACGTCAAAAGAAAAAGTATCCCCCGTTGACGGCTAGGCCATTCTTGTTATTCATGTCATGCCTGGTGGTTTAGTAGGGCAGGGTGCAGAATTTTCCAGAAGCAGCTGTGTGCTAGTGAAGCTGACAGTGCGCCAGCCCAAAAGGGTTTCTATCTCTCTTCTTTCTCTCTCTCCAAAAAGCCTCCCGCCCCTCCCTTCCCTTCCATCGGCATGCTTGGCTTGGTGCCCGGACTTACTCAAACTCACACTCAACCAGAAATATCCGCTCTCCCTCCCTCTCCTCTCCTCTCCCTCTCCCTCCCCCCTGAACATATCCCTCTGGCTCAACAGAGAAGCTTCCATCACTCCGGATGACATTGGATCATTTTTCTCCCCCTGCACATTCCAGCCAAAGAGGAGGACGAGGGAGGGGAGCGGCTGCTGTTTCTGCTCTGTGATTATATCATTACAGAGCAGCAGACATGTATACAGTATATCAAGCACAACCTGTCATTAGCATACTTTATTTGATGATGGCTAAATACAAGTGTGCTTTTGTTGGATCCAAAGAACTGGATCGTCTTTGTGCCAGGACCGCAGAATTAAATTCGGGAATGTTTTCTCCAAGCTCTCCAAATTCGCGATCAACCTTGAGCTATAAAAACCCTTCTCTTATTTACTGTACCATCACCCCCCCCCGACACCTGTTGTGACATGCTCTGCCTGAGTTATCAGATACTCCGAAAGCCCTGCTAGCGGTCTAAATAAACCTGTCCGAACGACACAGTTGTGTAATACACTCGAAGTCACCGGCTCCAATAATAGCACACACCTGTCAAACACAGTCCCTGCTTGTTCTCTCCGCAGTGACCTGACCTCTTCTAGCTCCTTAACTCCCAACTCAAATGTTCCATGGCTGGGAGACAACGTAAACACTTCTCGAGAAAATTGTTTCCAAAAAAGCGCAGACAGAGAGAGAGAGGGAGGAAGAAGAGGTGGAGGTAAAAGCCAGAGAATAGAACATTTTTGACTGGCAAGGGAGAGTGAACAAAGGCGATAAAAGCTTTATTCTGCCTCTGTAGAGACTGTGCAGCGGCTGCCACTATAAAGCCTTGATTGACAACAACATTAGCACTCAGAGGAGAAATAGCTCCCACTCACAGTTATGTAACATACAAAGAAACTACAGCGAGTTTGTGGATGGGTATTAGTGTGCATGTGTATGTGTGTGTATGTATGTAATGAAGGGAGCATGTACACACAACGTATTCCCAGATAAAAACAAAAATGACAGAATATCTAAGTGTTGTTCTTATCTTGTGACAACTGTATGCCTTCAAGGAGATGAAAGACGATGTACAACACAATGAGGATCTCTGCAGATTCTCTCCTGGATTCAAACAGCACATAAAAGTTGTCTCAGACATTTTTTTTTTTTTTTTTGTGGTGCTTTGTTGTTTGGCAACGCGACGGTGAAAGTTTAATTATGCGGTTGCGGCGGAGGCAGCTGATTTTCGTTGCATGCAGACACTGGGCGCTGTGTCCCAGCTTGAACTGACGATAATTGTCCGTGGCTGAGGCCCCTACGGGCGGAGGAGCGGAGCGAAGAACAGACAGGGACAGGAGGAAATGAGCACCCCATAATACATCACCGCAGATTTGCTGACACACCCCAGAAACCGAGCCATTCATCAGCCCACCAGCCCGTCCCCTCATCAGGCCCTTCGCAGACCGGCACAGCAAGGACGGTTTGCATTCAGATGGTCAGCTAAAACATTTTTACTGCATCATATCACTGTGGCTGTTTTGTTTCCTTTTTATGTTTACTTGAATCTCTGCATCAGCCCATTCCTTTTAAATGATCTGCTTAACCTCTGTAGCGTGACTTCAGGCACATTCTGCATTTGCCTGCACAGGCTTTGTGTCGTTATTCAGCTTTAGAGGCTGTGCACAGATGGCCCTCGCGAGCCATCACATCCATTTGAATCCGGGCTCTCAGCTGACTAAACAAGCACCTCGGGGTAGAGGCAGGGGGAGGTGGGGGGTCAGAGGGACAGACAGTCACCTGCTACCCCCACACCTCCTCCCCATGCCTTTACACACAGATGCTACACACACCACAAAGCCCATTCACCAGCCATACAGAGGAAGACAGCATTTCTGAGCCACACACCAGCAGACAGTCAATCACCAGGATTGCATCAGGGTTTCTGAGAAGCTCTGGCTCGCTGTCTTACAGAATACACACTGCATGTTGATGAACTGTAGCTGGTTTGTGATTTGCCAAAGTGCTGAAAGTCTACAGCAGAGCAGCTGGCTGAGGATCCCTCCAGAGCAGAGCTGTGCTAGCTGCTCACATGTTTACTTTTAGCACGGCTCATATTGACAGCTACGTCTAACTTTAGCGCGGCGTGTCAGAGGTGGCAACAAGCATCTTACTACTGTGACGGGCACGCCCCTCCCAGAGACCCAAAATATACGTCTGTGAGGTAGAGTTGAGCCAGAGAGAAAGGGGAAGTCATGACTGTTATTTAACACAATTGAATCTTGATATATTTTTACATTACAAATTTCACTAACAGAGTACATTCAGAGCCCCTCATGGACTTCATTCTGCAGCCCTACTGTTGTTTACTGAATATTCTCGATGGCAGGGAGATAACACTCCCCTCTCTCACCTCCTATTTTTCCATTTAGCCTAGTAGCAGCACGCCATCTTATCAGCTGATCCCGAGCCAGAAGCTAGGAGTAGTTGCTCAGCAGAAAAAGGAGGGATTGTGCTGGGCTCGGCTATAATATGGAAAAAAAGCCCAAATGCTCTTGGATCAGTCCCATGCTTTGTCCTCATCTCTCACGTTGCCTCTTTCCCTCGTTCATTTTTCATCCCTTCTCCTTTCATCTTTTTGTCCTGCGCCCCCACTCCTTCCTCTGCATTCTCCTCACTCTCTTCCTCCATCTCTCTCTCTCTCTCTCTCTCTCTGCTCCACTTATAAGATTTGGCAGCACTCCAAGATCTGAGAAAAACATTGGAGGCATAGCCTCGTTTTGATGTCTGGAAAGAGAGGGAGGCTGAGAGTGAGAGAGAGAGAGAGTCCTCATTTCCATTTCACAGACTTGATTCACAGCAACACCACAGCAGAGAGGAGGAATACAGGAATATCGAGAGGTTGAGCGTAACCGCCAGTCAGAGAGAGAAGGAAGGATGGGGAGATAAGGCAGACACACATCCTCCATCACAAAGTATATAAAGAAATGCAGAGCCAAACATTAGGAACCGAGTGAAAAAGGGAAAAAAAAGTCACAAAATATCTTTTTAAAAAGCAGTAAATATATTCATTGTGTTTGTGTGACCTCTTAAAGACACTGTTTTTGTTTCTGTTCAGTGCTCTACATTGAAAACAGATAAACTGCGATGCAAAAAAGGTTCAACCTCACTGAACTCCGAAAACAGTTCATGGGCCCTCTGCAGTAATTGGGTCTCATACCAGTCTGAGAGAAAGCAAATTTGGCACTGAGCATTGTAATCATCCTAACTTTGCAGGCCTTCATGGTAAACAGGCCAGACCAGTCAGATGTAAACCCCCCTCCCCCTCGCTCTGGACCGAGCCAAGAATCAGAAGGGAAATTTTACACATCCTGCGGATTCGGCCGTGCTCCTCCTAATTGCCGGGTTGGAGCTCCAGCTTCTCCCCCGGCGCTGAGAAGAGAAACCGTCATTACTAGTCTCGCAGGAGCCCGAGCCCAACTCCAAAGGGAAACTTTGATTGATGAAAAGAAAAAGAGGCAGATCCGCAGCATGTCCTCGATACAACATTTGCTGTGACCTTGTTTTCCCTGACAGGTCTAAAATTAACCGAGCGGATCAGTTATACTGGGAGCGGAGAAATGTGGACCAGATTCTCCTTTTGGCGCGTCCCTGTCTCCGCTTGCTTTCAGGGGATTACAGCAGCACGAGCATGCCTTTTGATTTATTGTGCTAAACATAGATTCATTAGCGAAACAGCTGGCTACACCGAGAGCTTCACTTGTCTCCCACACAGGCCTTCCCTCCCTCCACCCACCCACTGGACCATATTCAACGATTTAATGTAAAATAAAAGCCTAAGGATTAGAATTCAGAGCGCTCTTCGATGTACTGTAGACGCTGTCAGCATTAGTGTTACGGTTAGCTGCTCTTCCTGGCAAAATTAACGTCTGTAAATGCGATTATCGTCTATATACAGGAGTATTTCTTCATACTATCAACATTAAGGCAGCGTAACTGAACTGGAAACATCAAACACGTGCTTACAGAGCAGGCAAAATGCACCTCAAGCTCCAAAGACAACAAATATGAACTCTGACCAACCAAGTTATAGCTCCACTATCACATCCACATCTTTGTGCAACGCTGCATACCAGCCGACGGTTATCCATTAAAAGGAGAGACAGGAAGGCTACAGACTCTTCTCCACCTATTTGTTATTGCCTTTCACTTAGCTTGATTAACAGGACTGTGTCAAGTAAATCAATCAAACACTCAATGGGGGATTTTATGACCATTGATTGGGTGGTGTGTTGCAGCAGCCTGATAAAGAACGTCTGGGCTGGAGCATCAAATACTTGGATTTAATCCTGCTCAGCTACATGACTGTAAGCTACGTGTTCTGTAGCTTTAGACAAAAAGCTAGAATCATAAACCAGCGGAAGAAGGAGCAGGAATCTAAATTAATCTTTGCCCGAGGTGCTATCAGTTTCACCTGGACTTCGCCTGGCTGAGCTGCAGACGACATGTCTTACAAGGTTTTCTGTAAAATAGTGTCAAGGTAACAGCACATCAAAGTCAGACAGTGTTTGCCTCATAAGCAGGAGCTTAAACATTAAAAATCCCTGAAGGTTCTTATAAGTAAACAAAATGAAACCCTGTGAGTCATTAACCACAAATGACTCTCGCATGAAAAACAAGGAGATGTTTCACCGAAGTAGTAGCATAAACAGAAAATGTATAATCAGAAAAAATTAAAGCTGAACTTTCCCTCATCGACTCTGCGTGACCTTGTCTTCACATGCAGCTTGTTTACAGAAACCTCTCCATATAATGTTCCCTCCTGCATATGAATGGACAGGCTGCACCCGGAGCATCTGCCGTGCACCGATTTCTCGCCGGTAACTATGCAACACCAGAGCGTTGTGTTATGACAGAGCCACTTCCAGGGACACATTATCACTGTATTAGATACGGCGCAGGCTATTTTAGTCAGCACTGAACAAACAGGTATTGGCTGTGCTGCGATAAATCTTCACGAGGAGAGAAAGAGAGGGAGAGAAAAGGGAGGAGGGAGAGAAATGTTCTTTTGTGTCTAAGTGCATCATACTTCACACCAGGTTACGAAAACCTGTCTCTGATACTCTCAGATGTGGCAATTTCAATTTGGCTCCCAGCACCTCGTCATAAGGAACAAGTAGGTCAAAGTGCCGACTAATAAAAAAACAACCTCTGAGAACAGAGTGTAAAATGGATTATGTAGTGGGTGTGTTGTAGATGTGTTACCCTTTATCAAACTGGGTTGCGTTTCTGGTTTTAAAGTCCAACTGATAAGATAACCGTCCAAAGAACGGAAAAGGACCATAAACAAACAGCTGCGCACAAAATGCGCACTCATGAAAAACAGGTTTCTGTAAAAGGCTATCGAGGCTCAAATCACACTGCAAAAAGCCGCTGTGTTTTTGCTGAGAGTTAATTTTGTCCATGACTCTCCCTCTTTAGTCGTCTCAATTAGGAGGGGGGACAATAATTATCCATGCCCCTGTGAGTTGGCTAAACAGTAGGGTGCAAAGGCTGTGTTTTCATTCAACATTATGAATCAATCAGTTAATCAGGACACCACAGAGCTTATTAAAGAGTGGGTAATCCCTGTTCAGGCTTTGAGGTGGCTGCAAAAATGCATGTAAAACACATCTGTGAGTGCAGCAAGTTCAATAAATCCCCAGTCGATGCACAGATTCAGTGACTCGACACACACATTTTTGGATGCTGGATTTCGGGAGCTGCACTCACAACTCGATAAAACACAAGCAGGAAGCGAGATAATGCCTCCAATAATTACGCAACTGCCTACTACACCAAGTCCCCCTCCTTCTTTACTAGATATTATCCTCCACTTGGTGCAGTGTCAGCCACATACAGGGGGAGTGAGAGCTCTTTGTCTGAAGAGGAGTAAAAACAAGTCTCAAGATTGCTTCTCCTCTCGCAGACAGTTTGTCACTTAACGACCCCACGAGCCCCCCGCTCTCTGCTCTGCTCGAGATGAGCCTGGCTGCCTACCGGCCATTACAGAGGCAGAATTGCTGTTTTTATGGCCGCGCCGCCATGAATCTGCAACAATTAAAATTTGCATCTGAAGAGATGCAGAGCGAGGTTGGTATTTAAAGCAGCAACAGCGTTACTGTTTACCCCGGAGGAGGGCACACGTTGCAATGCTGAGGCAGGGATCTGATCTCGAGCATGTGGAAGAATGTTGTAGTATCAGCGATGGTGTGTACACAAACTGAAAGTAAAGGGGTGTTGCTGCAACGCTAACGTACCTAATTCATGCCTGGAGATAGTTTGCAATGCTGATTTTTATTTGTCAACTGCTTAGTGAATCAAACGTGCGATTATTTAAAATAAAAAGCTTCAGAACACAATTTGCAGGAAAAACAAACAAACTAAAGAGTGTTAATTTCAGCAAAAGTCCTAATTTGTGGTTACACAACACGGTTACACGATGGTATCATGTTGACAATCATGCACTTTCTCACATTACTGACTCAACAGATTCCAGCTGACTGAACATGACTTGGCACCTATTTCCATACGCTGCAATCAGTTACAGTGATGCACAAACTGGAGCAAATTTGGAACAATGTGTTTGCTCCCCCTCTTCCCCAACCACCACCAACCATGCTTTGCTTTTTTTTCCACAAATCATGAAAAAGGCTTGTGCGCAGAAAAAAAAAAAAGAGGAGGTGGGGGTGCTGCCGTCCTGCAGCTTGAAAAACAGTAGCCTACTTTAATGTTGTTGTTGTTGTTGCAGCGTAAATCAAGTCTCCTGAGCCGTCACAACAAGCCTGCGTGTCAAGGAGGCGAGAGAGGGAGGGAGTACAGAGAGAGAAAGAGAGAGACCTATATCTCATCATCTGTCCACAGTCCTGTGTAACTTAATCACTCAAATGAAGCAAGCTCAGACAATAAGTTCATACAAGATCAGAAATTGTATTTGGCAATTTTTAAACAAGTGCATACAAGTACAGCTAAAAGCATTTCAGTTTTGCCAAGTGCTCGTAGAGTAGCATTAGTCACATTCTACGTTAAACAGGAACTGCCACCAGACCTAGAAGTACATCAAGAGTTTGTTAAACATCAACAAAGAGGAACGTAGTCCATTATAATGAGTACATACCTTTATCTTCAAAAATATAGAAACACAATGTATTCAAAAATCAAAAATTATACAACCATGTTTACGAAGTATACTCTTCCCTTGGGTCCAATATGTACAAGTCCGTTAGTTTGTTTGAATGGTATGTATGTGATATTTATATATTTATACTCATATTTTTTGCTTCCCCTCCCCAAAGAAGTGTTCAAACAAAATCAAGGGTCCCTCTCCTTTTTTACTTTGACGTCTCCTGCGAGGATGGTGGCGATTTCTCCTTGCATGAAAGCCCACGGTACGTTCGAGCCAACCAGGGGACATTTCTCTCCGCTCGGACAGTACACTTCACCCGTGGCGCCTTGCTGCTTTATGCTTTCCCTCGAGCACGGGAAGCAGAACTTGTGAGAGGGCACAGACGGGCACTGAACAAAGTGTGTGTCCTCCAAACGCTCGTGGCACAGCGTGCAACACAGGGGTATGCTGCCGGGTACAGAGGAGTCCGGAATGCTTTGGGGGTGCACTTGGTCCATGCCTGGCACGTGGGGGGTACCTGCGCCGGATGCATCTCTCTGCGCCAGCCTCCTCTGATTCATGGAGGACGGCGACAGGGGGCTGCTGCTGTTCCTCCGGGTGGTGGAGTGGACTTGGTTGGCGTCCTTGGGAGAGCTGTTCCCACCTGCATTGTCTGCCGCCATGATTAGCGCCGCCATGGGAGACTGGCCATTCTGGGCCGCCTCAGGTGGGGTGGTGCGGGAGTGGGGGGATATTGTGGAGGGGGGAGAGGCGAAGCTTGGCGGGGGAACCGGAGGCATTTTCAGTCCGTCAGCAGGCGGTGGTAACCACTGCTGTCCTTCTCCATTGAGCTTGGCAGCTGTCCCCTCTCCCTCTGGTTCAGGCGACGCTTTTCTCTTCATGCTCCGGGGGTGTTTTCCTCTGTCTGGAGGTGGGAAAGGGTTAAACAGAATAGTTGAGTTGCACAGCTCAGACTAGGATCAACAATTACACTAGAGGGGAGACATGCATTTTTGCTGCTCCCTGCTGCACCACAGGCTACAAAACAATAATAACAACCACAAAGAGCGAGCAAAAATTTCACTTTTACAACCTGAACTTTGCAGATGTGACACTATATTTATCATTTGTACATTATTAACTCATTCCTGAGCTTGAGTTGGCCGATGAGGATAATTAAAAAATGAAAACATGCACAAAGTACACATGAATTTAAACGCTACTGGACGCTTACCTGACTTGGAAACCGTGGCGCTGGCCTCATAGCTCATAACCCTTTGTTGCATGGCCGCATGGTCCTTCTTGAACCTGTTGTCGAAATTGTGCAGAGCCATCAGGTCCCTCACCGTTTTGCCCTTGCCCATCCAGTCCGGTTCTGCCCTGTTTTTGTGGCTCTCGGAGATCTCCGGCGTGAGACTGTCCGGTCTGTGCTTCTCCTTCACCTCTCTGTCGTGCTCGGTGCTGGAGACCGAGGCGGGTCTCTTGCCCAGGTCGGCGGGACTACCGCCCGCCAGTGTGGAGGTAAGCCCCAGCTGGCCCGGTCTGCCGTTGACGGCGTGCACCGGGGGCATGTTCCCGTTAACCAAAGGCACTAGATTCGGTGGGACCGTGCTATTCCTGCGCGGGTTGGGGCTCTGGCGGTTCAGCTCCGGCGGCTCGTCAGGCTTAGGAAATCCATTGGGGACGGGAATGCCGTTCGCCTGCCTGCCAGACTGGTACTCAGGACCCAGCCTGGGCGGGCGGTCGGAGGAGAGCGGGTAGCGGTCCAGCGGCTGCGGCGGCCGGGAGCCGGGGTCTCCCGCTGCCGCCGCGTGGTTGATCGCCTGGATCTCCTTCCCGGAGAGCTGCGACTTCCCCGGCCCGGGAGACCTGCCCTCCTGAAACCCGTGAGCCCTCTTGAGCTGCCGGGCCGTCTCGATGACAAACTCAATGCGGTCTGCTCCTTCGTAGTTGACACATCCCCTGCAGACGGGCTCGGTAAAATCCCAGATCATGGCCCACGGCATGCGGGGCAAGTCGCACAAATAACACGACTGCCTCCTGGAAGAGGCAGCGACCGCCGCGGACGACATAGCGCTAGCGTCGTCGACGACCCCCCAGAAAAGAAAACCCAAAATGTGGTGTCTTCCTTCCTTCCTTGCCTCCCCCCCTCTCTGGTTAATATTATTCTTTTTTTGTTGTTGTTATTGTTGTTATTGCTGCTTTTCCTCTCCGGGCTCCGGTTAAAATTAAAAAAAAAAATAAAAAATAAAGCGCGTAAAGAGCAAGTTCCGTGCGTCGGAGGAAGAAAAAGGATACAAAGTCGTCCTCTCCCGACTTTTTTTAGAGCAACAATGTTGAAGTTTTACGGGGAGAAGTTCATGTCGGTGTGTACTTTACTACGGCTCTCCTCTATCTATCTCTACTGAGTCTCTACTACTGGCTCAATGTGGAGCAGTGACGTCACCACGGAGCTCTAAACGCCTGCTTCCACTTCAGTTTCTATTGACTTGATTTCTTCGACAGACACCCCCCCCTCCTCCTCCTCCTCCTCTGTCCACCGTCACCCTCCCCTCCTTCCCCTCCCCTCCCCTCCCTCCACCACCAGTTTACTGCAGCCTCTGTCACTCACTTCTTTTTTATTTTTATTTTAATTTAATCACTTGAACCTTTGCCAAAAAAAAAAAAAAAAAAAAAATGCACCCAGATCAGCCCTCAGCTTTCACCGCCGCCTTCCGACCGACAGAAGGGGAATAACCCACAACGTGCTCGCACCATTATTATTATTATTATTATTACTATTGTTATCATATAACATATGACTACCAGGTGCGTCGACACAAGAGCAACCAGCTCCACTGCTGCTGCTTTGTCCTAAATTCAGAGCGTTATCCGGTTCAGGCTGCAGCTTGTTTTTCTCAATGCACAGCGCCTCGACGCCATGAGCTGCTACTACTACTGCTGCTGCTGTGCAATGAATGAGGTGGGTAGAAATAACAACCAGGCTGCTGTACTAATAATAATAATGCCAATTTGTGGGAGTATATTCTTTAAAAAAAAGTGCAGCATGATTAGGTAACATGTGAAGGGGGTGTTTTAAGGTTTTCTGCTGCTAAGCCAGCATGAAATCAACATTTTTTTTTCAAAGCACCGGTTAGATAATGTTTTCCCCTGCAGTGTGTTAATGTAAAAAAGAAAGAAGAAGAAAAAGGGCGCCTCCATTAGCCAGTAACCAGGAAGCTCTGTCATGAGGTGGGGATTTCCAGCCAGTGTGTTGTAAACTTGAATGGATTTCGGGAGGGAGGGGTGTGGGGTGGTGGTGGTGGTGGGGGGGTTACAGCATGAATATAGCTCTGCCCACATTTTATTCTAGTGCACAGTGAACAGTCAAGTCATCCAAATCTGCCACCACTAAATGAAATTACACTGGAATGAATCAGCCATTCGGACTCCTTTTCTTTTTAAAAAAAAAAAGTACAATCAAACAGCACCCACAAAAAAGAGAGAGGTATTAGTGTGAGAGGCGTAGTAAGATTAATGACTGCACTATCATGTTTTGTGTCTTACACGATGGGAAAAAAAAGTTACTAGAAACAGGTCATATAGCAAAACCCCAGCCAAAATCCCCTGAAGTAAAAGTGTAGGGTTTGAGGAGGAGGAGTGTCCCAGTAGTTCAGATTCCTCCCTCTCATCTGGTCTCATTCCAACCCATTGCAGCTTTAGCCTGAGGCTTTTTCTTTTCTTTTCTTTTTTTTTAAAGAGGGGGGGGTTGTGAGGTGAGGCAATGCGTCTGAAAAACCTGCAGACACACAAAGCAGGATATGTTTGTGCAAGTCCATGTGACGTTTGGAAAGAGGAAGCAAGATGTTTAGTCACGTACCCTCATCCGCCTCACCCATCTAAAAGGGACATCAGGCCGCTTGGCTCCCCGCCCCGCGGGCTGTGATCACGCACTGTGGCATGAGGGTTTTTTTTTTTTTTCTTAAAGCAAAATAAAGCAGTTACGTTACTCATCTAATTGTAGTGCAGCTGACTTTTGATTGTTGTTGTTGTTGTTGTGGAGAGCTGCCCGCATGTGAAGGAGCACGCCTAACAATGCAACACAATACTATTCCCTGTAGAATATTTACAGACTTCACAAGGTTTCGCTGCAGCTCGGTGTTGCACCTGACTGTAAACTACTGTATTAACACACTGCTTCCCATCTCCAGCCTCCATCCTTCGGATTGGGAGGGCGAACAACACTAGGAAAGGCTTTATGACACAGTTAGGAAATGACTGTTGCAAGGGGGCTAAATAAACAAATTCTTTCCTTGAGCTCGGTGGGAAACAGTCGCCCCTGTAATGCTTTGATCCTCTGGTTTCCACTCAAGTCGATTATTTGTGCAAGCGAAATAGCTGCACGCTATTATGCAAGACGGAGGCATGCTGAGATTCAATTAAATCCTAAATGACCTGATTCTATAAAAGGAAGATCCACTGATTTAGAAAAATAAAATAAAGTCAAAATAAAAGCAGCAGCAGTGGCTTCGAAGCAGAGGTCTGAGAGGAAGCCAGACATGAACAGATGGCTCCTGATTGGCAATATGAAGCATGTATACAGTAAAATCACCACAGTGTGACCCCCCGGCTCACGGCCATCTCATTTGAGTCTAGCCACTAACCCAGATGGAGTAGCTGTATAATGCTGATCTGAACTTTTCTTTCTTTTCTTTTCTTTTCTCTTTTTTTTCCGAGCGGTATGTAAATTGAGACATGAAGTAGCTAAAAAAAGAGTGAGAGGTAGGTGACGGCCAGGGGAATACCCAGCATGTGACAGCATCACAGGCCCTGATGAGATGACGTTATTTTTGTTCTGCTGCTTTTCTGTGCCTCTTAAATTTTTATACCAGCCATCTTTTATTCATGCTTTAGCAAACCATTACGAATTCTCTCTGAAGTTTTTTTTTGCCTAAACGGAAAATAAAATTTAAAAAAAAAGAAAGAAAGAAAAGAAAAAAAAAACATGGTGCTGGCTGGATGTTTTCTGAGACTCTTCTCCACCAACATTTTATGTTATATAACCAGCTTTTCTAGAGCAAGTGCTGAGGCGAGTGACCGAGCTAAACTGTAACATGTTGCACCGACATAAAAGGAGGTTACAACAGGACAGTGTGAGGACGTATAAGTGAAGTTAAGCATCTGCTGTAGTGACCTAGTTTGGAGATTAACAGCTGAACAAAGTGACAGAGTGAATGTGAGGACTAATGTGTATGCTTTACACAGTTCCTGTATATGTAACAGGGGGGAGCAGTAACCATGGAGATTATCACGGTACCCCGACGACCATATATATCCTGTTTACGGTGCTATTTGTAGCCACAGATTTGCACTGGAAGGATTAGAGCACAGATAAAATTTGGGGAGCTCTGACAGATCATGTCAAATCTTCCATCTGTCATATTAGCTACTTTCTCTGATTATTGATTTTCTGAATGGATTAATTCTGTATTCTTGAGAAATTATGTGCAAAAAAAGAAAAGAAAAAAGGACAAAATTAGCACCGTGAAGGAGTCAACTTTGATGTAGGTATAAAATGGTGGAATTCAAATAAAATGGAGGGTCGTCGACGACGACGGCGAAAGGGAAAAATGTGCTGGGCGGCTGGAATCTGGGGGCTGGAGGCTGCAGAGGTGATGTCATTGGGCCAGAGCAAGAGGCGAGTGAAAAACAAGTCTCTCTCTTTATTCTGATCCTCTTTGCAGTCCCAGCGGGGGGGTGGGACGGGGAAGGGGAAGAGGGGAGGAGGGGGGGGGGTTGGTTGGCAGTCGGCCAAGGCAAGGGCTGCTGGGAAATGGCAAAGGATGCCAAGCAGGCCCCACCGCCAACATTAGAAGCTCACATCTTTGTTCTCAGAAACCTGGTGTGCTGCCAAAGGCCTCATTTCGGCTCCATGGCATGATTACACTGGATGTAGGCCAACTACTGAGAGCTTGCTCGCTCTCCCTCCCTCCCTCCCTCTCGCTCTCCCTTTATGTTCCCTCCCTTGGCTCTCTCACTCTCTCTCTTTTTCCACTGCCTTCAAAAGCTTTCTGCCAAACATGCAGCAGTTGCCATGGCTGCAGAGAATGGAACATAAAAAAGTGAGTAATGAGTCAGGGCTTGGACCCAGATGTGCCACATGTGTATCCATTTAGAAAAAAAACAAGATGGTAACATATCCCCCTTAATCTGACGGGGTTGTCATGGGTTGGGGTTGGAGGTTGGAGCAGACAACTTAAGAAAATAGCAGAGGGCAGAGAAGGGAAAGTGTAAGAGAGAGAAATAAAAAAATCCCAGGAGAAAAAAAAAATGTAAATGAATGCAAGTGTTTTCACATCCATTTTTAAACAGAAGGTAGTTTCAGTGGCTTGCAGTGCACATTCCGTTTTGGTAACCAGGAACAGAAAGGCCTGAACTTTGCCTGTGTAATGTCAGTGAGCTTGCACGCATGGTGAGCCGTTGACATCACTTCCTGTCCACTGGAAACCCCCGTGTGTTTATATATGTATGGGCTATATATACACATGTATACAGTCACAATCAGACACTGATGTAAACAACCTTTCCTTGGCCTTTTTGTTGTAGTAAGATCAGCCCATACGTTAGTTTGAGCAAGAATTCGACTTTGAGCGTTTGTTTATTTGATGTTAGGTGGTCCAATTCATAGGCTGCTATTAGAATGAGTAACATTACCTGCTTGTATAAACGCCTTTCTTATTTATTGCCCATAAAAGGCCGTTTCACGCCTGACTCATAGTTGTTATGTTTAGTGTGCTGAACTGAACCGTGCAGTCATTCCAGCTTTGTGACCGACTCAGATAAAATTTCCTAAATGTCACTCTGCTGCATTCTCACACACTCACATACACATGTGTAAAATTCCCAGGACTATGTTGTCGCCGACGTCTGCGGCCGCTCCTACAGCTGCACTGCACGAGTTTCTGTACAGCTGGTTCCTTCTCACAACCTTGAGTGATCCTCGCACAAACTCCCGAGGGAGTTGACACATCTTAAGGCTCTTTGTAGTGCATTACAGTATGAATATGTATGTGCAGCAACTGTGGATTTCTATTTCATTTTTTCCCAGAATCTCTGCTCGACAAAGGTTATATTTTCTCTAGCTGAACCAAAAAGCGAATGGGGAGAATTTCATGTGTTGTGTCATTAAACCCTCTCCCTCTGAGCCAAAATAAAACCCTCCCCAAAGTGAGGGTTATTTATCACCAGAGCTCTGGTTTATTTTTGAGCTGCCTCGCTAGAAAATGGACTCTGACGTCGTCCTCTGCGTTTGCACAGCACTCAGGGCTCAGTTCGCAGGTGCAGGAGGATGCCATGCACTCAAGGGCGGGCATCATTTTCACATTCCTGCTGTCCTTTTCTGTCGCTAGCTGGAGCACACAAGTTATTTGTATTTACTCCTCTGCATATATTAATTCCTTCAGCCAAACAGTTGCATAAAACCCTGCTAAATAATACATACAAATATGTGTGAACATGCATATTTATTACTCCTTTATTTAGCGAGATATTGCAGGGTTGCAACTGGAGGAAGATCAAAGCTTCTCCCTTTCTAGTAACATCTGCCTTGAAAAGCTGTGATGTATGGAATACAAACTAACATGGCTGTGAGAGGAAGGAGAACCAAGAATAGCAAACAGTGGCCTAATTGGAAAACCTAATTTTGGGAGAAACTGTTCATAGATAGCATGTGGCTTACTCAGATGAGGAAAATATGGAGGATCACGGGTAAAAGCAGCTATGATGCATCAGTTACAGATGTTGTGGTTACATTTTGGAAAGTGACATTTCTGCAGTTTTCCCACAATTAAGCAACAAAACAGTTTACTTGGAAACGGCCCCCGTTTTTGGTAGCGGCCATAAATCAGCCGAGGTTCCCGTCACAGATTCCACACATGCTTCGCTGCCCTCTCTTTGATTGTCTGGTTTATGGAGGATGTTTTGTCGTACACTGCGAGCGTCTGTGCCAGAAGATATCCTTCCTCCTCCTTTCCATAAAAGTGCAAGTTGTCACGATGGTGTGGCATTCATTATCCGCCTGTGGTTTTTGCAGGCCTGGCCCCCGGGAGCAGCTGGGGAGCACTGGTTGTCACACTCAGCCTCCCCGCCGCGGTGAAAGATGGGAAGGCAGGAGATGAGTGCTGTCTCTCTCCCCCCTCTCACCCCCCAATCTGTGTGATGATAAAGTCCCCTTAACCACAGCGTCTGCGCATCTGGGCCTCAACTCCCTCATCCACTTCAAAGCCTCCTGTCAGAAAACAGCTCGACGCGAAGAGCAGAAATAGAAAATAGGGCTGGACTCACAAGGACAACTCGGTGTATGTGAATCTGAGCACAGTCTGGAGAAGTTAAAGGACAATGTGGGTCTTATTTTCATAGCTCTGGCCCTTAAAAATCTATTTTTATAAAAGGGATTGCTTAACGCTGGAAAATGGTGACATTAAATTACAACAGTCAGATTATCTGTATGACTGTTTGAATGTGAAATCAAAAGTGGGTGAGATGATTTGTTTGGCAAGTACATTAGGTCAAAGTTGAACCAAGAAGTTGGTTGAGATGTTCCCAAGCAACAGTTTGAGCAATGGTGTTTTTAGTTTGTTTTTTGTTTTGTTGAACTTTTTAAATCTCAGCAGTACAATCTTGTTTGCTCCTTTAGAGTATAATGTTTTGGGATTGTGTTATTGGTACAAATAAATAAACAAAACTAAATGAATTTTCTCTCCAAATATGTTCGGCTCTGTCCATTTGACCCATTACATTCCTTGTTGCCCTATTAGGAAACTAGGCTATTGTTGTCTTTGCTGACGCAAAATGGAGAGTGAGCTGTGCTGAGCGTACAATCATGACAACAAACCCTCTGAGAAGTAGTGGATAAATCGTGGTAAAGTTAGTAAAACTGTAAAAAAAAAGAAACAACCTGCTTCACAGGAACATTAATGCCGAGACACGACGAATGAAGAGAACAACATTAAATCTGCAACTTACTTTATCAAGAGTAGGCTGTGTTTGGAAAGTGACAGCTCTTGTGAGCAAGATGTTATAATTAGCTACTGATAAGAACGATGGCCGCAGCTACAGAAAGAAAACCCAAGCTGATATAAACTGAAGTTATCCTTCAGTATCCAAGCTCTTATTTATTTATTTTCTTTTACAGAAATGAAAGTGATGACAGCCTTTATTTAGGAACTGAAGATCATGTTACCTCACACTGGTTTTGCAACAAAGCGAATGATAGATGTTGTCATATATGCAGTCATTATGCCTAACAGGCACATCGTGGATAGTTTAGTCACAGTCACCACAACAAGCCCTGCTGAAGTGGTACAGTAATACTGTGGGAAGTACATGGGATGAATAGGACGGCCTTGACGCAACAGTAGAGTCCCAAAGGGATACAAAAGGACAGAGCGGAGGGAGCGCTGTGGGAAAGTTCAGCGCCCTTGAAGGAGCCTGATAAGCCCGAGGTGATATCAACCGGCGTTTGTATTGTGCAAATTTGTAACGACTACGACCGCGGCGCTGATTAAAAAAAAAAAAAAAAAAACATGTGTTTGCAGAAAACCTGTCTGACCAAAGGCCACGTCGTGCTGGGTGTGGTGAATGTTATCTGTGTGATTTCAGTTTGTGATGTTAATGTGACACACAGGTCTGGGCAGAGGCAGTTCTCAAGTTGTTTTAACATATGAAAGGTTGTGATTACTTCTCCCCTCCCTCCCTCTGATAGGTGATGGAACCCACATTGTTCAGCAGACACACAGATGTGTAACTTAACCTCCCTCTTTGCTCATTTGAATGATCTTTGTCTCAACAAAAAGGGATAAAGTTCACCTACACCGTGTTGCCACACAATGGGAGGGAGGAGCCAGACAGTCTTGAAACGGAAATGGTTTCACTGTGACTGACAACTCAGGCTACACCCAGGGTTGCCCTGAGCACACAACAACCATACCCTATTTCCACACTTTTCTTTTCACAAGTACAATTATCTACTTTGCTCATCAAGAAACATCTTTGCAGAGAGCTTGTGTCTGACCTTCTTCCTGCCCTGCATTCTCTGTTTCACTCCTCACATTATGAAATAGCTCTGATCAAAAATGCCGTTGCCTAACAACAAGAGGAACAAAGTTCACCTCCCATGTAACTGCAAGAAAGAAAGGGAAAAAAAAAACTCCAGCTCTCACATGATCCTTGCCAAGTTAACCATTTACAGCAAGGAGGAGGAAGAGAAGAGGAGAGGCTTACTCTGGGTAAACAAGGTGCTGTGTTTACTGTTTAAAGTTGTTAACCCGGCTATTCACCACCTCACCTCTCCCCGCTCATTGACACACAACGTGCAGGAACACGAAACTCGTCAGGCTACGAGTCATCCTACACCGACAACAAAGCTCCTGCCACAAAACAATGCATGCGGGCAGTCGGAGCAGTGCTCCCATTATGAAACTGCTCTGTCACAAGACGAGCGCCTCGCAGGAATGCTGTTGTGACACATGCGAGCTGTTGACACAAGGGTTAAACATTGAACCACACACACACACACGCAATCACACACACACACTTCAGCTGCCAAAAGGGCGGGAGCTTTAACCGCTCCAGCACCGGTTGATTGCCAGTTTGTATTTATCTTTCCACTTTGGCTGCGGCTGCGTCCTCCGCCGCCTCCCAACAGTCGTCGGGTTTATCAAAGAAGAAGTCCTCTCCCTCCCTCTCTCTCACTCTTTAACTGCAGCCAGGTGCAGTACAGTGTAATGATTCACACCGCAGACACAATACTCCGCAGCAGATTGCCTCGCGTGTTTGGAGCTTTTGCAGAGGTCACTGGGTGCTTGTGTGTGTGTTGGATGTCATGTGGTGCTGATCTCTGGCTCGGTGCTGGTGCAGAGGGTTCAGCAGGAGTTCAGCACAGATTCATTATTCATGCATTTCTGTGCTTCAAATGATGGCACCGGGGAGCCTCTTCTCTCTGAAAGGGTCCAAGTGCTTTGGAGTTTTCCTCCACTATTTTCACTCTAGTACATTTTCTTCTTTTCCAATTGTGGAGTAACATGATTTAAGAGGAGGTTTATTTTTTTATTTATGTGCTGAGTGCTCAGTATTTGTTTCTTGGATTTAGACGTTGCCATGTGTGGTAAGAACAGGAAACATCTCTGTGTAATTCTTTACAGAAGGGTGTCTTCAGTTTAATGTGAGTTGGCAACGCTTTGAAAAATCCCTGCTTAACAATTCTAGGAAAGCCAAGCCACCTGGAAATCTCATGACTTCCTGAATCTAATTCCAGGCCCGGGCTATCAGACTGTCTGACTAGCAGCTTTCATTGAGGGGTGTAAACACTGAATGTCAGGCATGTTTGCCAGAGCCAGTGTTGAATCAGGCATTAGTACTCATGTAATGCCTGCAATGAACTCAAATGCCCCGGCAAAGCCCTGATTATATTTTCTCCCTGTCTAACAGATTTATAGTGCTCTGTGAACTCAGAGAAAACTGGCACTGGCTGGGCTCACGAACAGGCCTCTGCATGCTTTACATAGTCTATTCCTGTTGTTTTCAGACGCAGTCTACACTACGCTGCAACCATATAATAACAGACGCGAGCCAAGGCTGGCAGTTTTGATAACCTGCAATTGTAATCTGAAATGCGCACACACACGGGGAGCAAACAAGGCAACAGAAAAGCAGAGCAAAGGTATGACACCACAGAGGGAGAATCCAGAACAAAATCCCCTCTCATGTCACGGCGTGCTGTGTCGGCGGACCGTGACCTCATCCAAAGTTTACACGCCGCCGCCTCATGCTGCTTTGTTATCTTCAGAACTTGCAAACCAGCACATTCCAGCCCTCAGCGGTAACTGAAAAAAAAAAATGTGTCAGCGTGCAGATCCTGCTGCGCTGCGAGAAACAGCCATAAGCAAATAAATGAATACTTCGCCAAGGGAGCAGCAGCAGCAGCACACTTCAGAAAGTAAAGAAAAACACACACACACACTCAGAAAAGAAGGAAGATATACACACACTTTCATAAACAGGGGAGTAGAGATGTATATAGGTCAGTTGTGGACGCTGATTGGCGCTTTGTGTGTCTGCTTACTCAGCAGCCTGCACCAAGCTTAGCTCGCTTTCAGTCTTTTTTTAAAACAGACCACAGGGTAGTAAATAGCTACGAGGAGGATCACAGCCTTCACAGCTGATTGGCTTGATGCTCGCCTGACATAAACAGGAAGCCGGCCGTGCAAGTCAGAGAGGGGAGAGCGAACAAAGACGGAAGGACCAGAGACAAGCAGAATGTGGTGGCAAGACAAAGAGAGAATGTGTAAAAGCCTGAGGGATTTAGATTTGAGAGAGAGGGAGGGAAAAAAAAGGTCTCTCTGTTTGTAGCGTGCCATGTGACTCACTGAGGCATTCAGCTTGTGATTCAGTCCTCTGCATTGTCAGCAGGCAGCGTGTGCAATGATAATGGTGATGTGATGTGTAAACTATGGTGTGTTCTCTGGGGCAGGAGACCACAAAATTATGCCACTCATAAACTATAATCATACCATCCTGCGTCTGCAGCAGTTTCACATCTTTATACGACGACATACGACTTTTTATTTTCGTATTTCCATGTGAAATAGTGTGAATGAGATTCGGTGACTGAGCTGTGAGGTTTTAGAAACCAGGCTCCTGCATTTATTTACACCTTTCAGCTGAATCAGTCTGTTTAAAGCGTAATAAGACATGAGACTTCAGTTAAAGTGATTTAAATTAATTCCTGTTTTTATTTTTACATCGGGTTGTGCAACTTACGTAAGCGAAACGTACGGTGACTAAAATGATTTCACTTCCTGCAATTCACCATTTTGGGTAAATACTATACAAGTTCCCTTTTTATATCTGCTTCTGTATTTGTGTTTTTTTTTGATAATGTCAAGAAGATATGCATATTTAGAACACTCTGAATCAGCTGTTAGTTTATAGCCACAAAGCCAGGAGTTCAGAGTAAAAGTTGATGACGATAGCCTTTGTTAAATTTTCTTATCTCTGATGATAGCTAAGCATTGTGAGGCCTCTGCTAGCTCTGCGTGCAAGGCGCTGGGTTGTTGCATGCTTCTCAGGAGGCCATGACGGGGCAAAAGCACAGGGTGGAACTAATGAGTGACATATCAGCCCTGCTACCCGTAGAGCTTTTAGTAAAAACATCCCTCCTCCCTCCCTCCTCTGTCAACCTACTGTCCCCATATCTGCCTTTGAAGGTCAGATGAGAAACAAGAGAGCGTGCACCGCCACCGCCACCTCCGACTGACTAGTTCAGACAGGCCCTGGGAGGAAGGGGGCAGCGGTGTTGGTGTTGGTGGTGGTGATGTGTGGGGCGTGGCCCACTGAGCATGCCCAGTGAAGAGGAATGCTGTGTGATGGCAAAACAGTGGGCTCTCCCATCTGCTGATGCAGTGTGCACTTCTCGCCCCGGGCCCTTTTCCATCCAGTCTAGTGAGCAGCCAGATCAATTTACTGTGGAATGAACACAAAGTCAGCGGCTGACGCACACACACATTCACACATTCTTTATGTACAACGGCAACGCACTGCAGCAGGCGGCCACACAGGCACGCATAGGAATTTACTCATGCATGCTAAAAAATAGTAAGACAGAGGTTGAATCAAAGGGCTGATATATTATTCAGGGAAACTCCCTCTTAGTAAAACTGAAGTTTACAAATCCTCATCTTCTAACCTCGCTGCACGCAACACTTAAACACAGAGGAGCTGATGTTCTGGCTACTCTCCTCCATCCAAATTCCTGCAACATAGTGCTGACTCATCAGATCTGCACAGGCTGAGGTGCCGTAATATATCCTGATGGCTGCTGATAGCATTTTTATTTAATCGCCCCTGTTTCGCTTTAAAAAAAAAAAAAGCCAAAACAAGACGCATCAATTTCTGGGTTAGTGATATCATCCGTTTCCAGACAGAGTGAGACCACGTGTGTGTGTGTGTTTTTCCCCGTCCTGTGAATAATTGAGGAGCCCTTCCTTGTGTAGTTGAGCAGGCGCTGACTAGGCACCCAGGGTGGCACACTTAACTACTGTGACAAAATGGTGTAAGCGTGAAAAGTGACATTTAAGGCATATTGACGGTGAGGCATGTTGTCAGGCTACTTAATCGCCTGTGCGCCACGAAGCTGCCGAACACACTTGCACCGCCGGCATCGAGTTAAAACTTCCAAAATGTGCTGGAGTGAGAGCTCAGAAAATGTTAATTTCCTTGGCTGAATGCAAATCAAGGTGTGACTCGGTTCTATCTGCTCGCTCTTACATTATATGAATAATTGAAACATATTGTTAAGGGATGGAGGGGGGGGGTCTAATGTGTTCTTTTATTTGCAGAGTCACGCCTGTGCTTTCTGATATGCTAATGAGTCTACCCTTGAGTAATTGAGCTGTGCTTTAGAAAATCAGCCCGGGCCTAATGGCGCATTGTCTGGAGGATGATCAAAAAGCAGCCGAGATGAGGATGAGATGTTCTCCAACGATCCCACAGATGACACTGATAATGAGGCACTCGACTGAGTTTTCAGCCGTGACGGACACCGCGGCCGCCTCAGTCACGAACCCGCCGAGAAAGCCAATCGAATTTTGTCTCCAGATTCGTCTCTCGACCCCTCAATCAGATGCAGATTTTATTATATTCAGAGAGTGAGGTGTCCTTGTCGCAAGCTTTGCCCTTCATCTCCCTCTCCCTCTTTGACCCTCAACCCCAAACCATTATAGCCCACTCCAGACTGAGCGCTGCAGCCTCTTTGCCACCCCACCCCACCCCACCCCTTCCTCATCTCTGCCTCTTGCTCGAGGGTGTCTAAATCAGGAACATTGGGACATGGCTTGCCACCTACTCATGTGTCTCTCTGTGACGCCCCATGACCTCGATTCACCCTCTCACATTTGAATACTGTACACACTAATCTTCCTGTAATACTTTATAGCATCCCCGTGTTCAAACACAACTCGCGACCACATGTACACACAAATAATGCCAACAAAAGACAGACAGCTGCAGTTCAAAGCTTAGCAACAGCTGTGTCCCATTGTCTAACCGGGAGCTGACTGACATTTGAAGCCGGCGATGGCTGCCTTTAAACGCTTCTATTCTTTCTCTTGCCTTCCCTCTTATTTGCTCCCTCCATCCGTCCCTCTTTGTCCTCCACCGCCAAACACTTCTCATTCCTGTGATGTTTTGGGTATCGCTGAGGTCTGCCTGGATACCGCAGTGTCTCGGATTCTCACACAGTAACCGGAGTAGCGCAGAATATGCTCCTTATTTGCCTCCCACAGAAGGCAGGCACTCAATCCAACCTCTTCACTGTCAAAAAGGCAGCAGAGATATACTTGGCAAGCTGTGTTTTGCACCCCCCCTACCCTTCCCTCGCCCTCCCTTACCCCACCACGTCTCCCTTCCCAGTGTGTGTATGTATGTATCTTTCAAGCCCTTCATTTCCCAGAAAGGAGCCCAGGATTTATGAGTGCATGAGCCGCCGCGAGCGACATCTCCAGAGAAGGATGAGTGTTTCCTGCAAACAGTTGGGAGGGGAGGGAAAGGAGGCGCTGCTGTGTGTGTGTGTGTGTGTGTGTGTGTGGGTGGACAGCTTCCATAGAAACACTATCCAGTAACACTTGAAGAGCGTCATCAAGGGAAGGTGTGTGTGTATGTGCATGGAGGGGGCGTCGTTCTGAGAAAAAGCCCATGAGGCTTGCAGACCTGTGATTGACAGTTACCCCTGCTGATTACTGCCCCTCAGGGACAGACTTTCGACGACAGCTGCTGCTTCAAACTCACCCTGAACTGTTGCTAACTTCGGCTTCACTAAATTTATATCCAAACCTGAGTTGTCAGCTTAAGCACAGCGTCCAAATCCCTCTTTTCTGTCTTTGTTTTCAGGAACGTTTGCTGAAATCTGACGCAAGCGGAGGACCACGCGTTGCCCAACAATCCTGCTGAGCTGACATGTATTTGCAAAGTAACCGAGCCCTTCGTTATCATCCCCATCATCACTCTTTCTCTCTTTAGCAGCCGCCATCGGGTGCGGACGTGAGGAGTAACAGTGACTTCATGGTGAGTTGTGTAAGAGCATGGGGTGAGGCTTGAAAACCAAGCCATGTGAGACAAGCAAAAGTGCTGATGCGCCGAAAAGAGAGCCAGTGTTTCTGGAGGCATGCAGATACAAAAAAACTCCCCGGCAAGAAGTCAGATGTCAGAGAGGACAGACAGGGTCTGGACTCATCAGGGGCTGGGTGGACAGTGCGTGGTAAAGGGCCAGATATTGGGGAGGGGGTAGGTTTAGGGGGGGGATCTATTCCAGTGGAGAGAGAAAGGTCACAGTGTAAGCTGATAAAGGCAAGAGGCAGAGCTTGGGGCTGCTTCCAGGCCAGCTAGTCAGCTGACGCCTGCAGCTGTGTTTGGAACATCAATATGAGCCTTGTTCAAGCCTCCCCCCACCCCCCCACCACCGCCACCACCACCCATCCACCCCTCCTTCCCTCGAAAAATCTCTCTCTCCCTCCCTTTCCTGCTCGCTCGGCATCCCCTCTCACCCCTCCTCCTCCTCCTCCTCTCCCCTCACACTGTTTCCTTTTTTTTTTCCAGCTCTGATTTATGAAAGTAGGGCATGTGCCCATAACTGCTGCATCAAGGCACATGGCTGAGCCTCCAGAGGCACTAAGGCTCTGTTTACATCAGCCCAGACAACTGCACCGCATTGCACAATCGCCACAGGCAAGCTCTGTTATATAAAGCACGGGGCCACGTTGGCTCCACTGTTTTTGTTTTTCTGGTTCGCCCTGTCTCCACCTGTAATTCCTGAACTGCACAGATCTGGAAGGACACAATGTCTTCTGATCTTTGACATGTCACTTAACGCACCCTTTGGCTGAGGACTGAATGTGTCAGTCACGCACCGAGCATCAAGTTTCACATTTCCCAGGCTGATGCGGTGGAAAAATTCATCAGGCATATTTGAAGCGAGCGGCTAGGGAACAGTTCCAGGAACTTCAATAGCTGTTTTGTTTGGTGGGGTTTGTTGTTTTCAGCTATTTCACTCCACTCTTGTGCAGGATTTTCTGGGGGCTTTGTGGCGGAGGTTTATTGTTGGGAAGTACTGGAGCATGAGAATATTATAACAAAGAGAGCGACAAATGCTGTGATTTCGGTGGCGAGTGCGAGACTGAGAGCATGCATGTTTGTTTGGGGGATGACAATTAGTCCCAAATGAAGCACAGAGGCACTTCACCATCAGTTTCCATGACAACCAATCAGACTGCTCAGCCGGTGGAGGACGGAAAAATGTGTTTTTAATGAGCACGAACAAAATAATTTCCAGCCAGGAGCCTGAGACAACACTGATATGACAGTAAAAGTGCACAATCATGTTGTGAGCCACGAGGAGGGAGTGGATTTAAGGTTGGGTCAGAGATGATTCATGAGAGTATCTGGGTGAACGAGCAGGTCAGAGGGGTAGACGGATAGTAAGAGCATACCGTCATCATTTCGTTTTAATCATCTGACTCACACAGATGGGGTTTCGTGGGTGTAACCTGTCATGGCAGCTGAAAAACACGACCAGCTGCTGTTATCGCAAACCATTAACCGTTCATATAACTTAACAGATTACAGGCCGCGTTTCTGCACAAGCATGAAACTGAGCTGGGGAGTGAGTTCAGCGTAACCTTCCCCGTCTGTAGGTATGCTAAACCAGTGCTGACTCAACAACAGGCCGGTCGCTGCAGCCCCAACGCCTGAGCCTCCCCGGACTACAAGGACACACGATCATTTACAGCCGAGGGCTTCGGAGCTGGACTGTTTCCGATACTTCTGCCTGCCTCTGAGTCATTACAGGCTTTGTGCCCTCTGTGCAGTCATGTTAGAGGCAGGGTCAGGCCTCACATGTGCTCCACTCATTACTCCAATTTTGTGTTCATGGAAGGAATTCGCAGAGATGCCCTGCTGTTGTTTAGCGATGGGGGCACAGCGCTTACGATGCTGGCACGACTTAATTCGTCTGCATGCTTTTTCCAAAGACTAGAGATGCTTTGCGATGCACCCGAGTATTAATATTCTCTGGCAGGGAGGCACAGAGAGAGAAATGAAAAACATCTTATTTTTCAATCCAGAGCTCTAACCTAAATAAACACTCCCTCCCACCCCCCATCTTTACCCTCAGAGATGTTTTCCCCCCTTCATGCTCCCAGTCTTTGTTGCTCACTGTTGTCTTTGTAGAAGTCCTCGTATCCTCCCTTGCGCCTCCTCCTCCTCCTCCTCCTTAACAATGCCCACGCTCCTCTCCTCCTCTCTCATAACTCAGCTGTTACTTGGCAACGTGGTCCCAGCTGGACCCCAGCATCAGCCGCGTTGCCACGGCAACAGAACGCACACACGCAGACACAGTAAACATGTTGGTTTCTTTTTTTTTTTTTTTAAAGCCAGCAATACAGTATATGCACAATAAAACCCACATGTGTATTCAGCTCTGACTCGGTGCTAAGACATCCATCAAAGGAGGAACGCCCCGATTAATCAGCGAGGGAGCGATTGCCAATATAATCTCATGCACCTGCGGCATCTTTACTTCTGTGTTCAAAAAATAGATTCGGATTTGTACACCACAATGTGATGGATTGATGATTCTGCACAGTAATTCCTCATTGGAGAATATCCATCTGGCTGCATTAATCCACATCTTAATATTTTCTGTTTTCACCTCCTTTATTAGTCACATCCTGCCTCCTCGCCACCACCACCATTTAATGCCAAGATCATCCACTCACAGTGCTTGAGTGCACGGTTCTGGGAAACAAACCACTTCTCCGCGCTCCGGGTAACAGTGCATCTGTCGTCATAGCAACCCGATCCATCATCTGCAGGGGGATCAATTGATTCATTATTGAGTGAGGCGCAGCCCCCCTTCTCTGCTTCCAGTTCACGTCTACTTACTCTGCCTTCAAGCATCCATTATTGAAGTCTAAGCCTGCCCACTCACTGGGCTGAAGAATAGAGAGCTGTCAGGTCTCCCTCGTAGAAATATAATTCAGATTCTACATTTTCTCTGAGAAACGGCACGTTTGTTGACCGGTGCGAAAGGCTGTGGCGTGCAGGCAGGTAGAAAATGCAATTTGTACAAGGTGTTCTCTTCATTCTCTCACACATCTTAACACAGTTAAAATCAGATGGGATCACCCTACAACTACAAATAGCTGGCCTAAAATCACCCAGAGGCCATTCCCACATGTAGTAGGAATTGCAAAAGAGGTGGAGGAATGAGTATTACAGGGCATGAGGGTCTTTGTTGTACCAGACAAGATGAATTAGCATCAGCTGGAGCTTTAAAAAAAGGGAGGGATAAATGTAACGCGACACACATAGCCTGCTCAAAACATTGTTTTCTGGAGCAGGGCATTTATAGCTGCGGGGGAAGACACGGTTTGATGATACCCCCCCCCCCCCTCCTTTTTCCAGTCTGTCCTCCATCGTGTGGCTGCACACCTAAGTAGAGCCTGGAGGCAGTGGGATGGGTGGGGAGCTCCAGTTTCTAGGAAGGAAAGCTGAGGGAAGGAAAAAACGGAAGACAAATGTATATTATTGGAAAATGTGTGCTAAATGGATGATGTCAGCTGCGGCACTTTTGACATTTTAATGTCATCTCTCAGGGAATTACATCATTAGCCCTCTTTCCTGGCCTGGCTCAATGCTGGGAAACCTCCTAATGGATGTCAACAACCCGTCCCACTGGAAGAATGGAGCGAGGAGGGGGAGTGATGGAGGGTGTGGATGGTAGTGATGGTGGTGGTGGTGGAGGGTGTGCTTTCACTGAGCTATATGAGAGAGAGAGAGAGAGAGAGGCCTCACACTGAGCGTCATCTGGACTAAAAGCCTACAGTGCATTTGTCGCTACAAGATTAACTCAATCTGTGTTGCCGTCCTTATCAGACAAAGTGCAATCATCTGTGAGCTCTCCGCTCTCCACCAGTCCCTCGCAGCAGACCTTAAATGACCTGACGTGTAACGACCTCGCAGCGGAGTTGTTTGTTAATTATTTCATGCATTTATAATTACAGGAGCACATTGAGTTGGCAGCGGGCGACTCTCCACAACGATTATGCTTCTTTCAATTTGAAAAGCTGTCAGCGTCTCCGCTGCAAACGCCCAGAGATCAGATGCTGTATCCAATAATTGATTCATTAATCATCTACAAGTCCATTAAATTCAAATTAAGTCCAGGAATGTAAGCATTCTGGGTGAAACTAAATGGTAAAAAACGTATGTGTCTGATTGACTCCCCTACCCTGTGAAATAATATATGGAGAGAAACACCTCAAACTAGATAAGAATATCAAAAAAGCCTTTTATATGCTAATGAAAGTAGTACTGTGGTTTGAAAACAAACATAACAAGTTGCTCATATTTTAGGCAGCAATATCAAATCATCACAGGAGCTGCAAATAGACTCCAAACAAACATGGAGGAAGATCAAGGCTTTAGTGTAAAATAGGTCAGATGGAGGATATTTGATGTAGCTGAGTTGAATCTCTAAGCAAACTAGGGATCTGGTACTGTGAGCTCATGAAGCTGAAATAAATCGACGATATGTGGGGGAGAGAATCAGAGCTAAAAATGTGGAAAATGAAACAGGGGAAAATTGTGAGAACAGTCCAGTCAATTACGTGTAAGGTGATGAGAAAGGGAGAGTAGAATAACGCCTGGTTTCTTGCTCTCATCTTACATTGATAGTGAATTGAGCTGCACGGAGGATCAGCTCAGCCTTGGAAGAGGATTTTCTGACAGGGCTGAAGAATAGGACAGAGTGGCGTGGCTCGGCAGCTTAGGTTCACCGAACAATTGCAAGGCCGACCGGTACTTCAAAATGGATTTGGGGCAGAAGAAAATCATATTTCCAGACGGACAGAGACGTGCCTCTAGTCTCAGCATCATCCTCTTGAGGACTTTCATTTAAGAGTCAAACCCTGACTCGCCGCTATTATCTCACTGACTATGAGTCTGTAATCTCTGTCCCCGGTTCATTGAGAAAAGCAGATTTGATGTGACAAATCCAGGGCCCCAGATGACAAATAAGTCAGGAATTTGCTGTGATAAGTACCACTCACTTTGACTGGTGTGACTCGAAATGGGGGGAGGATATCGGTTTCACTCTATTTTCTGCATTCAGCTCTCCCTCATGTCTAACCGTGAATTAACATCAAAGCATGACCCAGAAAGACCCACAACTGGCCAGACTCGTGATCAGATATTTTTTTCCCCACTCTGTCTATAACAGCTTTTAACTTTCATGCAGAACTGGTTGCAGCAAAAGGAACGCCTCACTTTTCATGCTTCCTACAAAAGCAACCAGTGCTTTCTCATCTCTCATGTGAAGTTAGGAAGTTACAGTACCGTCTCTTAAGCATTCACACACACACACAAACATCCATACGCAGACTGATGGTTACATAAACAACAAGAAATGTAAAATAGTTCTGCGTGCACAGCCTGTCATAAAAATAGTGTGCATGAATGAATAACATTAAACGAGTGGGGCAGATAAGCTACCCCCTTATGTGCTCGCCTCAGATTCAAATTTAGCTTTGCGTAGGGAATTGATGAGACACACAGCTCAAAGCCAAAGTCTTCAAAGACCATGGTTACACAAGATGCAAGGCGTCAAACCCACTTTGTAGTTCTCGGGTGAACGAGTGGGTTGTAGCTGCCGAGCTGCACAGGGTGATACAGCAACAGAGTTTTCCGAGCCCAAGAAAAGACGATAAAATACAAAAGTTACACCAAGGTTACATTGTGTGTAAAGGAGAGCAGAAGTGATTTTTTTTTTTTTTAGATGATTGTAGTTGTGGGAGTTGGGGCTGCTCTATCATGTTTCAAGGTTGAGGTCCCCTTTATCGTTGCCATAAAACATAGCAGGTGTTGGAGAAAGAAAAGAGCTGGAACACCAAGGGAGAGGGAGAAGAGAGCAACACTGAGACATAAGGAAAGAGATAAAGAGATGATGGCATAATAGTGTAAGTGAGCGGTTTCATCACGTTCAAACTGAGGCATGCTGGGGGAGGGGAGCCTTAAAGAGATAGTTTGCCATTTCGGGAAATTTGATTATTTGCTTTCTTGCCAATAGTTTGACAAGAAGATTGTACAACTTTCATGTCTGTATTAAAAATATCAAGCTACAGCCTGCTGCTTATCATCTTAGCCTGGCATAAAGATCAGAAACAGCTAGCCTGGATCAGTCCAAAGCTAGCAACGTCTGCCTACAGGCGCCAAGGGTTAGAGTTTTGGATTTAAATTCAGAGTGAGGCAAAGGGAATCACAACAGGCAAAAAAAGTCCAGCACACATCCCCCATTAACACTGAAAATTTTCATGCTACATTTTTTGTAAACAAACCAGACATAACGTTAATTAGTGATCTTAACTGCAAGTTCAGACTAAACACAAAGAAAACTGTAGAAAGTCAATGGAACGACACAAGTAGATGCAAGTTGGCCTGGGGCCCCACAAACTGACGTGTCCTCAGATGTTGAAAACGTTTCAGCAAAAATATTATGCATTGTGAATCAGCTTCATAAACACACAAAGACTAACGGTACAAAGAGAGATTGGAGGAGAAAACAGTAAGAAAGAGTTAAGTCAGGAGCTGAGCTGCACGCAAACAAACTGCCATAAACATAGTTGGTGTGTGTGAGTGTGTGTGTGTTGCTAGCTAGCTTACATAGCCGGGGTTCATGAGTGTCCCTCTGCGTTGCTTTTCGGTGTCAATACTCTTTACTGGCACATCCTGTTAGATATTCACAAGACACAACAAGTAAGCAAATAATTAAAATAACAGTTAACCCACGCCCTTTGAATGACACTATGTATGTCAGTTGTTACAACTAACTCACTTGAATTATGAGTTAACCAAAAATAAAGAGGCCCCAACAGTCCCCAAACTGCCCATAATATAATATACACTAACACATAGAGTACTTATCTGTTATTTACCTGTTAGACACAAAGACACAAAAACCGTGGGCTCTGAGTGTGTGACCTCGGGTCCAAAGCCAGCTCCCTTAACAACAAATTTCAGAAAATAAGGATTTTCAGTACATAACGGCAGAAAAACACGACGAACTTTAAGCTAGCATAACGGCTACAGGAAAATATTAGCCGCAGGTGTATACGAGTGAATATAGTGCAATTAAACCCTCACCAAACACTTACTGAATCAAGAAGAGTTAATGTGAGACAAAACATCATCATTACAGAGCATTCATATGAAGAAACGATTTTGTAAAACATTTTTCGCGGAGACGCACTACTTACTTCCGGCTTAACCAGCGACGGATTTGATCTGCGCATGTGTGAACGCGCCTACGTCGCTACGGTGACTACATCAACGCATAATCAGACGTGCGCGCATGAACGTACCTTGGTCAAAATACATAGGTTGAAATAAAGGTAAATTGACATTAACGTGTCTAATTTGGTGGAATTCAGTAACATAAACAGATTAACATGTTACACTTTTAGTAAATGTGCTGGTAGGCGGATTTTGTTATCTCGGAGGAGCTAGGCCACCCTTTGTTTCCAGTCTTTATGCTAAGCTAACCTAGAGCCACATGCAGCTTCACATTTGTTGTACAGACATGAAAGTGGTATTGATCTTCTCATCTAATCATCTACAAAAAATTACTTATTGTTCATCCCAAAATGTCAAAATTATTTGTTTAAAAATAACATTTCAGCCCAGATTGTCAGCCTGAGAACTGGTTTCTGGTTTGCTTTGCTCATCCTAAGAAACCCTGTGAATCCCCACCGGCTCCAGGATTGTTGTTGTGAAATAGCATTTGCCATTATTATTTATAGTGCGTTTTTAATGGCAATCTGCAACAGGAAACTACTTGTCTTAAAAAACTCAGAGAGCAGAGCAGAAGTAGAGGATTGCTTCATTCTTGCGGAGGCTTCACATTCCCCAAAGCACCACAGCAGCAGGGTTGTTGTAGTGCAGTACAGTTCCTCCTCTGCTCCCCCGCACACCCCCTTCCAGCCCCCAGTTTCCTGTGCAGCAGCATGGCCGCTCAACCCTTCCCTTCCCTTCCTTGCTCTGAGCTCGGTCAAGCTCCAGCTCCCTCTACCCGGCCGCTCCAAATACATTATTTACACTCCTCTCCCCTCCCCTCAGCTCAGCTCAAAAGAATCAGGGCAGAGGGAAATAACACCACTGTCTAACACCCCACCTCACCCCTCCCCCTCCACCCTCCCCTTCTCCTGAACTGACACACACAAGCTGAACCCCCCCCTTCCATCTCCACCACCACCACCACCCCACCTGCTCGCTCTTTTCTCACTCTGTGGGATGGAAATACAGTGCAGGGCTGGGCTGCGACAATGGGAAACTCTGTGAGGCCCCGGCCCTCCCATTAATCCCCTCTGACATGCCTCCCGAGGGCAGGGATTTGCTACAAGTCAATGCAGGAGACCTACAGTATGCAAAACAAGCCTGTCTGACTCTCTCATGATTTTCAAAGCCACTGCACAGCCTGTGAGACAGGAAGGCAGATCAGAGAGAGAGAGGGGAAAATAACTGTGCACACAGTCTGCTTAGTTAACCCTTTCCTCCCCCTCCTCTTCTAGTTTCACTTCTAGCCCAGATTGCACAGATAATGCTGATGACAGATGACAGGATGAGAGATGATGCTGAGTGATATATTTTTTTCTGTCTCTCAGCTCTGCTGGTATTATTCCCCCCCACCTCAAGACAGGCTTGTTACCAGACCAAAATATGAAAACCACCCAACGTAAACAGGAATTTACAGGTCATGTGATGCACTTACTTCTCTCAGGCCGAGAGGTATTGAATTTCAGCCTAATCAGAGATCTAGTGATGAGGAGATAGGTGGAGGCTGGAGGTTAGGTTGGTGGTGGTGGGTTGGGAGGGGGTGGCAGGATTGCATTGGAGAGAAGCAGTCAGGGTGGGTGGGTGGATGGGTGTCTGTCGACATCCTGCAGCTCACACACACGGGGAATGTAAACAACAGGGCTGCGTAGCTTAGCAACAGGCTAGGCTACACATGGGGGAGGGAAGGAACCTGCATGGAGGAAGGGCAGCAATACAAGTTCAGGAGAGCAACAGAGAAATGGAAAAACAGATGACAGTAAGGCATTGCCCCACAGAGGAAGAGAAATCCGCTAGGATGTGTAGCCTGCTTTAAATTCACGTGATTGGCTCCACTGCTGCCTCCCCTTCTGCTTCAACACCCCCCTCCACCCCACCCCCTCTTTTTTTTCCACCCATCCTCAGACCCTTTGAGATGGAAAAATGGGTCATCTGTGTGGAAGTTAATACTCTGAGCACGTACAGTGCTGCTTTATTTTTAGGACGTGCCTTGGAAATTTTTCTCCTTCTTTCCCTCACTGGTGAATGACACGGAGAAGGCGCTGGGTAATTAATATACCGTGTTGCTGCTGTGCACACAAGTGGCAGTGCAGAGGAGAGCAGCAGTCTTTATTATAGCTGCCTGGCACAGCCCTGGACGTGTCTCATATTTCTCCCCGGCCTGCCCTCGCCATGACAACGTACAGTAGGCTGCAGACTCTAGCACCACAGCCATGACATCAGCAGCAGGGCACAGACAGTGTGACTCTGAGCATCATCAGGCGGTGGGAAAACATGTTCCAAAACACACACAGAGGCGCGGGAGGACTCGTGGTACCTGACAGTCGGCGATCAGGAGGCTGCGGGCAGCAAATGCCTCCCTGCGAGGTTACTGCTCAGAGGTAACACTCAGAGGACCTCAAATGTAGACCGGTGCAGCCGAGAGTCTGCCGCTTTGCAGAGCTACGTGAAGCTTCCATAGCAACCACATACAACAGAGTTATTTCTGGCTGCCTTAAACTCCCAAACACAGCTGCTCCTACATAACCAGACATCTCCACCGGTCAGATATCCAATCTGTGTATGTATGGCACTCGTTGTACAGAGCAGCAATCAAGCTTTGACATTCAAACGCACAGAGTGGAATAACACAGCAAAGGTAATTACTGCTGTGGATCATTTGTTGACAGGATTTCCAGTAATGAGTTGTGAGGCTCAGCTGATTATAAAATACAATACACAATTTGACATATGATCAGAATCCATGCAAACAAATTACAGTCAGACTGCTTTGGTTTTTGCCTCTCCTCTGCCTTAATCCTGGGGTTTTAATGCTGCCTTCAATCACAGGTTATTTCCTGCACCTGTAATGAATGAACAGGGTTCATCTGTCTTCATGAGCACGTTAGAAAAAAAGGATTACAAACTGTTAAAAAAAATCACCCCTCCCAAGCACATGGTCTCTGTGCTGCAGGCACAGCCATTGTTATTGCTGTCAACTGGAACTGTTGTGCTCTCTCCATTCAGTTGTCCTTCAGTGGGAGACGATACAAGTCTGCAGATACTGCCTGGAGCAACAGTGCCCCCTACTGCACAAGAGGAGGGAGTTTCTTTATTTCCCCCCTTTTTTTCCCCCTCGCCTGCTTCATCAGATATGAAGAGCTGACTCATAATCCATTCATACAGACTCAAATAGAGCAGGAATGCAATTAAAAGAATGACGTTAAGTCAAGAGAAATGGGACAAACACTTAATTCAGTGCTTTAATGTGACACTGAGCACTGAGGACACAGAGCAGGCTGGATGAGAACAAAATATTTGCTGTGTCATGCTGAAATCATGGCCTCATGTCAAAGACTGTTACACTTGATTTACTTTATGATGGCGTGCTCTCAGGGCAGGCAGAGCTGATCTGGTATCCTCCAGTGACCCCTCAGCTCTCTCCAGTTTGCAGGGGACAGAGTACACGTCCAGCAGCTGAGTGTTTATTTACAGGAGAGGCAGACCAGTGGTATGCTCTGTGGAGGGGGTCTGAACCTGTTCCTACCCCCAGTGCCAGCAGCAGACCACAGCTCCGGCCTGACCTCCAACACAGTCGGTTATTTTTCTCCCCTGCCTCCCCCAAAGGACAGATTAACAACGAGCCACTTCTTCTGCACACACACTCCAGGCCAGACAACTCTGCAGACCTCTTGACAGGCTTCTCCTTTTCCACCAAATGGCAAAATAGCAGGAGTGCTGAAGAAAAGACTGCAGGGTGAGCGCATGAGTTCATGGAAAATGGAACACTGTCTACCATTTAGTCTTCACTCGACATTTCTGGGCCGCCGTTCAATTTTCATTTTTCATTCCAAATGCAGAAAAACTATTTTCCCCTGCTCTCGTTTCCTGGCAACCTCAAGGCCCGGGCTGCTCTGGCCAGAGCCCTTAGAAAAACAGCTGCAGACAGGGATAAAAATAATTACAGCTCTATTTGTCTTCCAAGAGACACACTTTCAACCAGAACCTACTCCCTTCCCTTACAAGCTGCTCCACTTTCGCTTCTCCTGCAAAACACAATAAAGCCATTCACAATAAAGACATCGTGGCTCCATGCATTCATACGCATGTTTCAGCAGCTGGAGTCTCGGCCTTGCTCTGTCACTCTGTATTTCATTAACCAGTGTCAAAGACTCATTAACATGTTGAAGGTCAAGATTCAAGGTTTTTCCCTCCCTAACTTAATTAATGTAAAGATCCTAGCAATAAATTCTTATGACAATGGCTGACATTACCTTCCTCCGTGTTCTTTAACATCTTTTATCTGTGGTATTCTTTTCATTAAAAAACCCTGAGTAATATTTAGCCTTGAATTACGCACATAACACTTTCCATTCAGCAAAATAACTCCAGCTCTCTGAGCAGATAAAAACTGCCCACACTCCATATTTCAAAACTGTAAATGCTTGTGTTTTTTTTTCCTGTGCATTGCTACTGCCATCTACTGGAAACTCAGAGCCTCAAAGTGTGTTTTTATATTTTATTGTAGGATTTTAAAACACACACACACACACACTCACAAAAGTCCAGATAAGAAAGACTGGAATATAAAAATAACATTGAAAGAATAATCTCAGAAAACATCATAATATTCGACAAACAAGTGTTCTGTTCAGCGCAGACACTCTTTCACATGTATATCAACTGCGCAGTAATATGTAACAAATGGTCTACATACTTTTAATTTTTGATTTTTTACATGAATTTCAGCAACCCCCCCAAAAAAGACATAATTACTTCTGAGGGAAATAAACAGAAGGCTAGAAAACATGAGATCTGGTGGGAAGAAGGTACGAAAGATGGAATGTGTTTAACATTTCCCAGAAATCTTGGCAAAGTGCTATGATAACAGGAGGAGGAGGGGGGGTGTTATTGTCTGATATCCAAAGATCAAACTCTCACACACACCTGCAGTCACACGTACCAAACAGTGCACAAATATCAGTGTCTGAAATCCCTTCATGGAGCAGTAGGAGCGTTCATGCACATTCATTCGACGTCATCTTCTGTTAGAGACTGAGAGCTGATGATTCGCTGGAAAACACAAGAAAAAAAAATCTTTCAGAGGTTTGTGCCCAAAAAAAGGTGAATTACAGAACAGCAAAACATTTGCATTTGCTTCTTAAATGCCAGGCAGTTGTTATTAATGGTTGTATTTTTGTTTTAGAGGTGAAATAACCAAGAGCTACGGACACATGGCTCTCAGCTTTGGATGATTCTAAGCTTGATCTTGCACCCTTTCTTGTCCCAGAGGCCACAAATGGCAACTGGGGGGTTTATTAAGGATGCTCCATCACACTGAAACTTTAAAGCAGGATATATCCTCCTCACCTGGCTGATGCTGGGCAGTTTGGTGAGCAGCATTTGGAAGACTGGAGGCGGCAGCGTCTGCTGTAGCACCTGTAGCAGCTGCTGGGGCTGACCGCATACTGCAATCGCGTTGGTCAGGTGGTCCACACCTTTCTCAAATTCACCTGGGTTAGGAAAGAATTTTGAAAACAATCTTTAAATGAGAAAGGGAACGGAAGTTGTGGGAAGAACTGCAGGTCGGTTGCATGTTTCTAACCTTGTGACAGGAGCTCCTCTCCCAGCTGGATTTCTTCCAGAAAGAATTTCTGAACAGCTTCCGCGTCCTTCAAGTCAGGCAGCTTCAAAGTCAACAAAAAATCAGAAATGCACATTTAGGCCTCAGTATGAAACAAATATGACCTGAAATTAACTGTTTGATGTTTATCTTACCTTTGCAAGTCCAGACTTTACACTGGAAGACTTTTGCTTTCTTCTACCTGTGTGAAAAAAGTGGTTTTTGACTGAGCTGATATGTTTAGTTTGCATTTTGTTCCAAGTTAAGTTGTTAGCTAAAGCATGTTTTATCCACGAGTTACTTATCCTGCGACACAGGTGAGGAAAATTAAGTTGAAGTACATATTAATTCTCGCTGTGCTTAGATAGTTTGAAAAAGGAGAGATTACTCCGTAAAGTTTTAAGATAAAAAGTCCCGGTTAGCCACATGGAGGAAGCTAACACGCTCCCGCTGCTGTGACCGGACTCCTGAGCTAACACTTCCCCCATGCTCCCTCCAGGTCCGGCACTTACGTTCGCGTAACTTTTCCTTGAAGCGAGGGTCGCTCCGTCGCTTTCTGTCGAAATAAATACAGTATGCGATGACGAGGGCCCCGCACACCCCGGCGATGATCGCGCTCGTCCTGCCGCTCATCATATCTGGAAACTATTCATGCGGGCACGGCACGCAGCGGGGCAGGCTAGCCGGCTAGCAGCTAGCTCGCTGCTAAGGAAGTGCGTAGGTCGTGACGCAAGACGTAAAGTCGACGTTAGAAGACTCATATCCGCATGTAGAAGGAATAATATTTTCACGGGGAAATATCACAAAACACAGAGTTTTAAATCATTATTGATTGCTTTTTTATCACTTTTTCTTCTTGGTATTTATTTTATTTTATGTCATGTCATCATTATATTATTTTATTGTTGTTCATTTTATTCTTGCATGATCTTTTTTGTGTGTTGTTTTCGCTCCCGTATGTTTTATTTGTATAAACTACTTCATTTTCCTGCTGTAAAAAGTACAAATATTCCCTCTAAAATGGAGTACTAGTATAATATACTTGGAAAATTAAAATAAAGTAGTAGTAGTAAAAGTTACTTTCTCCGACTGATGGCAGCAGACACACAGAGTACTTCACAAACTATGGCATTTATTTCAAACAGAGGCTTCTGCTTTGCTTACATTTTTACAATAAATTACACAATGACCATCATCAGATGAGCCTAATAAATACTATTGAGCATTTTTCAATAAGCTCCATTACTTTCTCTTTATCTATGATCCACACCATTTTCCATATACAGGTTCATACAGCTTTAGCTTCAGGCCATGTACAGGTCGGAAAACAGTCCATCCAAAAAAAAAACCCCCATCATTCTCCTCTTACAAGCAACAAGCTATAGAAAAACAAAAACAGAATACAAACTAAAGCGAAACAGGAAACTAAAAAAAGAGGAAGAAAGAAAAAAGAGACTACTGAAACTGATGAAAGAGGGCAGAACAGAACATAAAGTGAAATAAATCTGTTCCTACAGGAGAACAAGAATGAGGACAAAGGGGGAGGGGAGAACAAACATGCTGTAACCCTCAGTATTTACACTCAAAACTACAGTTAAAACCGTAAAACTGTCTGTACAGAAAAGTACATGTTATTAACAGTGCAAGATATTAAATAGCTTGACTTAAAACACTTCTCAATATACAAATGTATAACAAAAGCATACAATTACATACAAGTGCCAAACAAAACGCAACTTCAGGTTATCATACAGTGGGGGTCTATACAAAGGAAACACTGGAGATGTCTTCAGAAATGTATACACATACGTCACTTTATGATATAAATGCACATTTACAATATCTTTACCTTTAATCTGGTCATAGTACAGGAAACGGAACCAAACATTTTTTGGTAGGGGATGAGCATGAGAGGAAGCTGGCGCGTCGTTACTGATGAGTAAAAATTAGATGCTTTATTTGATGGAGCAAAAAGGAAAAAAACAAATGTACTTAGTTGAATAACTTTATGTTAGGTGAAACACTGCAAATGTGGAATTTCAGCTTCATTCGTGTGCACTGAGAACATGCTGTTAATACCTCCTTCAAGCTGCAAGATCCAGTTGCAAATGAGCACCATCGAATCTTCGGTGAAGATGATGGGACTAAGGGCGGAGGAAGGGGGTGTTATGTGTTATGTGATGAAAAACATAATAACGTGAAGTTGACAAACTGAAGTAATGGGACTGTCATTGCACATTTTTTTCACTGCCATACTCAATTAGTTTGTACCCAAATGGATGAGTATTCAGTAGTCGATTACAGGTGATCCAGTTTCTAAATATCGCTGATAAAAACCATCATTATCGGTCAGACTCAGCCCTTCGATGCCTCCTCACTCACACAGCATTCTTCAGTCTTTCGTAAGGGACACATTTTTCCAGTCGACCCTCTGATTTGAGAAGAGGATCAGGAACAAAAAAACAAAAAAGCACTGTCCTTTCTCAAAGTGCCCCATGGAAAAGAACAAAAAAAGGCACTACAGTATCATTCCATATTCACCCACTGAGGCTTGTCAGTGGAGCTATGATGGTCTGAAACCCTCTCTCTATATCGCCACCTTTATATTATATTATATATATATATAATATAAAGGTGGCGTATATATATATATATATATATATATATATATATATATATATATATATATGACTCAATGGAAACACGTACAGGACCGAGTGGCCTGTGCATGAGGAGAGCAACGTCAACCGCTCGAGGTTTAAACCACACAAAGGCCTTTTTATTTTTAAATAATGAGGGTGGACAGAGAAACGTGGCAAAGTTACATTTCATATGCCCTTTAATGCCAATGTGGCAGTGTTCCTCTGAATTCCCCATAATAACAACAACATGGCTGCACCACACTGAGCTATGAGGACAGAGCACAGAGGGGTCTTCACTGGAAATCATCCCTTACCAATACGACTTTATCAAATGGAAACAATTATTGCTTGCAAAAACAATTCTTATAAATGTTCAATTAAGGAGAGCGCAAAAGACAATTTTGTTTTTTGTTGTTTTGGTTTTTTTTTTTGACAAATTTCTTCCCCCTACACAATCTTCATAAAAGTGCACTTAAGTGCCATTAGCTTGCCAAGGAAACAGTTGTCAATAGAAAATAGTGCTTGTTTCTTGTTATTTTTTGTCTCTGGTCTGGTTTTTGTGCCCCAGTAGTTACAGTATGTAGGTTGAGTTGTCCGTCCTGTTGGAAGGAAACGGGGGCGGTGACCCCAGGGTGCTGGTTAAGTGCTTAGTGCGGTGGCTCCTTGCTGGTTTTGTCCTGTCACCTGCACTCCACTGATACCCCAGAGTTCTGAGAGGAGGAGGAGGAGGAGGACACCGGAGGGTCGGCCAGGGTCAGCATGACCGCCGCGGTCAGCGAGCTGGAGGACGGCGAGGAGGAGGAGGAGGAGGAAGAGGAAGCAGCCACTGTGCCTGGGGAACAGAAACACAGGTTTGGTTATGGTCCGTTTTAAAGGATGTGGATGGAAACAACATACAGTAGACTCCTAGAATGTATGAGAACAGACTTGATGCATGTATTTCTAAATTCAGTGTGACTTCCACTTCCTGAGGAGATCATTAAATCCAATGTCCACCACAAATAAACAGCCACAAAACTCTCAGAAGCTGTTCAGAACTCACCTGAGAATTATCACATTAAGTTTTCTTCAGTATCACGGTGATGCAGTGACAGCTGTCTGTACACTCAGGGCTACACTGCAAACAGGAGCTGCTAACAGCTAATTCAACTTAACTTTAACTGTGCCAATCTCCCAAAATGTAAAAAAATATGGGGCTAAAGTTGTAGCCTACAATGAACAGAGTTACTTTTGCAGGACTGGAGTTAATTAGTTGGGAGATGGAAACTTTCTGTTTACATCCCCCAAAGCATTATGGGAACTATAGCATCATTATCCTCCAAACAGAAACAATAGCTGTTTCAAACCATTAATAATAATAATAATAATAAGCCACAACAAAAACATCATGTATTTTTTTCCAATTATTAAGGCTTAAAATGTCCAATAAACATGGTTCTTATCGCCCTCCTAATACCACATACACCTACAGTCCCCATTCTCACTTCACAAATGAGCTATACAAGCTAATTTAACTGAAGCAGCATACATTTATGTATAAGTTTGGTTTCAATAAGTCATTTGATGCTATAAAAAGCAAGAGAAACGTCAAACTTAGCAAGGACTTAACACACAAGCGTCAGAATAGCGAGTACAACCCAGGCCTGAGACAAAGAGCTGACTCACTTTCCCGTTCCTTCTTCTTCATGCGTTTTCGTCGTCTGTCGATAGAGGCCACCTCAGACTTGAGGGAGAGGTAGTGGTTCCTGATGTCCTGCAGCTTCTCTTGAAGAAACGAAATCCTCTCCAAACTGCTCATCTTCTCCAGGTCAGCTAGGGTGGAACACAAATAAAGCTTTGTTTTGAGGAGAATGGTACGCTGAAGGGAGCAAGTTCACCCAAATGACAACACAATTAGAGTAATAGATTACTTGGCCGTGCAACACTTACACATCTGGAAGCTCCACTTGTACACACGTGGCGATCTTCCGTGGTTGTCTCGGTGCTGGCCGTGGTCGGCGTCACCCTGCTTGTGGTACTTATGGCTCGAGGGTGGAGATCGTCCGTGACACTTGGGCGAAGTGGCAGCCTTCACATCTGATGCGTTGTTCTTAGAGGCAGTTGATTTGGCAGTGCCCTCAACAACAGACTGGTCCTCACTGTCACTGCTGTTGGCTGGAGGAGAGAGTAAAAAACATAGATGAGGGGCGAAAAGAAATGGACAATGATCAGGCAAAATCTCATTTCCTTTCCCACGTGAAATCTGTAATATGATATCAGGAAATCAGTAAATGTGAAACAGAAATGCTGATAAAAGTACTGCTGGTGTTGGAGATGAGGAGGCTAGCAGGGTGCCAGCAAGTCTATCTACAGCTCTCCTTACCTGTTTTCCTATTCTTTTTGGGAGGCACACCTAGGCTCTTGCGGTTTGGCTTGTGTTTCTTTGAGGCTCCACCTGTCTGCGACTCTTTCTGCCGCTTCTGACTCACAGATGCTACAAAGGAAAAAGAAAAAGTGGTGAGGGAACAGGCAGAATGTGAAATGAGTTGTCAGCGTGCATTTCTTTA
Organism: Lates calcarifer; assembly: GCF_001640805.2. Lineage (NCBI taxonomy): Eukaryota > Metazoa > Chordata > Actinopteri > Centropomidae > Lates > Lates calcarifer. The sequence goes on along the minus strand of NC_066848.1, from coordinate 3,569,748 downwards.
GTATTCCACCCAGAAGACAAATAATGAATTCTGTCACTGAGAAAAATACACGATACAGTACATATGCTCTTATTTGTACCTTTGGACTTCTGTTCGCTCTCCTGTTGGCTGCTGCTGCTCAGCTCTAGGCTGCAGCTGCTGCTGCTGTTGCAGGAGAGGCTGACGTCAAACACCTTTGAGGGGGAACCTGCCCCTTCGTCCTGAGGGAGGTCTTGCAGCTCCCCGCCCAGACTCTCCACCTCCACCGTGCTGCTGTCCGTCTCGCTGCGCCCGCCTGCCACCTCCTCCTGGATGGGTCCTGGGGGGAGAGCGTCAGAAACCGGCTCTGAAGGCAAGGCCGCGGGTACGGACGGTGGTGGGGAGGAAGGCTGCGCTTGACCGGAGTCCTCCACGGCGCTGCCTCCTCCCGACGGGGACTCGGGCGTTGTTGGTGGTGTGTTGAGTACAGAGTTGCTCCCGCTGCTCGGAAACTCCTGTAGTTTGTCGTTCTCCATCGGCTCCTCTGAGGCCTCGTCCTCAGGTCCGGCGTCCTGTTCGGCACTCGGCTCCTCCAGGCATGAGGGGACAGGCGGGGGAGGAGAATTTGCGGCCTCCGTGTCCGAGTCGGAGAACAACTCTTTGAGAGTTTTCTTCGGCCACTGGGCCTGGATGCTAGACCACACATCCTTTTGTCCTTTAGAGCGGACGGCAGGCCTCTCCTCTGCATTCCCAGATGTTTTGGCCCTCTTTTCAGGAATCTCCCAGAATCCACCTTGTCTGCCAGCTTTGTTCTTCTCCTTTATCCCGTTGTACTTCTTAGAAGGGGAACCTTTGGTTTTAGGGCGGCTTCGCTGACTTTCCTCGGCCTGGGACTCGGTCAGCGCTGCACCCTCGTCATCCGAACTGCTGTTAGACGACGCCCCCCTCTCCTCCCCGGGACCGGCCGCTCTCTCCTCCAGCTTCCTGGGAGAGCCTCCAGGTAACCAGTCAGCACTCCTGGTGTTCCTCGTCTTAGCTTTGGACTGGCCTTTCGGGGGCCTCTCTGCCGCAGCGCCGTCAGATTTCCTCTTCCTGGTGCTCGCCTCTCCCTCCAGCTCAGGCTGACTCTTGCGCTTCCCAGCGTCTGCACTCTCTGCACCGACTGAATCCTGGTTCTTCCCTGAGACTGGAGGAGAAGGTTTGGATGCCTCAGGTGGAGTCCCGCCCTCCCAACGCTCTGATGTTTGCGGCGTCTCTGGCGGGGCCTTTCTGAGGCTGCCTCTGCAACCCGGGCGATCCTCCTCGTTCTGCTCTCCCTCCTCATCCTCGTGCTCACTCTCGTCTGTAGACATCTCAGAGGCTGAGGCAAAGAAGACAGAGCTTCTGTTAGTTTCAGCAGAATATAAACAGACATAAACAATAAACCACTTCAGAGTCAAACAGTCCTAATCTGCTGTAAGCGTGCATTAAGGCTACAGGCTAACGAGTGTTGCTACCTTGCAGGCCATTGAGGATAGAGGTAATTTCTATAGACTTGACTGGAGACTGCTGAGTCCCTTTGTCCTCACCCTCGTCCATCTTGGAAAAGACATCCTGACTCAGGCCACATTTGGAGCGTGGAACGCGGTTAGTGTTGGGCGAAGGGCCGAGGACTTCTCTGTCGTTGAGCCTCTCCAGTCGGTCTCGCTCCCTCTCGGCTTTGTTCTGCCAGAATTGAACACAGTCAGTGATTCACGCCATGACACCGAAACCAGGTTGAAAAGATGCAACTCCTCAAACTTGGTACCTTTATTTTTTTGCGGTGCTTTATTTTTGGTACGTTCTTATTGGCGGGGCGGACAATCTTGTCTGCTTTGATCCATTCATCATATCTAAAGAGAAATAAAAGAAATCAAGTACAAAAACAAGAGACAATTTCATCATTCAGGTCTTTAAAATGAGCTTCAAATCTCTCACACCACCCACCACACAGACACCTCTACTGTCTGACCCCAACATGTTGCTGTGACACAATAAGCCTCAACAGCAAAGGAAGAGATCCCATGGTGTTATGTGGAAAAAGACAAACCCTTACGATGAAGAAAGAAACAATATTAACACCGACCACCACACAAATCATATTCAACAGAGTTCCGACAGTACCAAGGGTGCTACTTGTGTCGTATGAGGAAAAAATGAAAAGTTTCACAACATCACACACGACAGACACAATGCAGAGAACATCCCACTGTCTTTAATAGAGTGCTAGAGGACCACACAACGACATTGAGACAATGAAATGCTGATTGCACTAGTTAACCTCTGTGTCATGGTTCCCTAACACTCTACTTAACACTGCATTAACCCTGACCCACTGGGGAGGGGGGAGAGGGTTGAGAGGTAGAGGTGAGTGTAGCAGCACTTTGGTTGGCCTTTTCAGAGAATTCAAGAGAAGGGAAGCTTCACATTGAAAAAATATCACACTGGTTAAAAATTGGTCAAAGTTTCAGCCTGTCTGTGGATTTAGTTGAGAGACAGACAGCTGGGGGACAGACAGACAGGGGATTCAGTTAAAACTGAGTGAGGGAAGCTGAGGAGTGTCCACATCAACCCAGAACTCAATTCTGTTTCTGCCACTAGATGGCCCAGTGTTCTCCATAATCAGAGTACTGACCATGGGACTGGATTAGATGAAGCAGAATTGTGAGGAAGGGATGTGTTACTGCTGCGGGGATACCCACGTAGAGGTGATCCCGTGAGCTGAATTTAAAGTTAAGAGATGTCTTTTTTTTCTTTTTTTACTTTTTTAGGGTGAATATAGACGTTAGGTGATTTCTCCCCAGGTCCTGTCTTACCTGACGTTCCAGCCACAGTAGTGCACCAGGTAGAGCACCTCTCCCCCCTCCACGTCTGCCTCTTTCACAGTGGCCTCGTACGTCTTCAGATTGCGGCCTCGCCCATACCTCACCTGCACCTTCATCCCCGGGGGGTAACACTCAAACTCCTCCCCCTCCTCCCCCTCCTGACTGCTGTCATCCCTGCAAGAAAAACAGTTCAGCACTTCCTGGCCCTAGGCTGCCCCATATTGAACACCACAGAGCCCCGCCCACAGCCAGCCCACCCAACTCACACTGCCTGCTGCTTGAAAGCCTGTTTTCTAGTTAAATTGCTCCACCCTTGCCTGCCATGTCCCGTTACAACACTAGGCCCTTATCTATACAGAAACATAAACTTTCCATTTTTGTCCTAGTCCAGTGTAACCTACAGCAAACTGCAGGATAAACACCTGAATCATTTACAGTAAGCCAGTCAAAGAATAGTACATGGAGTGTTTCAGCAAATAAAACATCATTCTTTCATGGCAAAAATCAATCATCTTGCATGGGGAAACATCACTACGGTTAGGCTGTCTATCCCTATATCCACACAACAACATACTTGGGATTCTCACTCACACACACACACTGTAAGAAACAAAGCAGCCACAAGGAGGAGCTAGTGGGAAACAGTCAGGAGATGTCGAAGCTGGAGGGTGCAGGAGTGCCAGTTAAGTGGTTTAGGCGCAGGGGGGGCCACGAAGGAGGAGGAGGGGGAGGGGGAGGGGGTGAGGGTGGGAGGGGGCAGGTTATAGCACGGCAAAGCACAACTTGGCAGGTGAGGCGGCGGCGGCAACTTAAAGCGAGAGTACAGAGAGGAAGCACGGCTGCGAGATCCAATTTGGTCCGCCGCCACGAAGAACAGCAAACGACCACAGGGCTCCATCACAACCCCTCTCAGACCTCGCACTGCTCAGAGCGCGTGCTTTTTTTTCCTGCTGACAGCTCATTTTCAACGTGGGCGACACGGTGAAGAAGACGTGCAGCGGCGACTGTGACCACCCTACAACTCAGGGGACGTACTAGATTGTAAATGGCATCTGCACGTGATCAGATTCACAGATTATTTCCACTCCTCAGTGATAATATAAGGTCATGACACACAAATAAGCACAGGTAGGTTATGACACACACACAGAGCTGCAATAATTAGTCAATTTGCAGTTTTTTCAACCAAACATTTGTTGGTTCCAGGTTCTCAAATGTGCCAAAATGTTGTTTTTCTTGGTCTTACATCACAGTAAATTAAATATTTCAGGGGTATGGACTGTTGGTTGGACAAAACAAGACGTCTAGTGAAGTCACCTCAGGCTCTTGAAGCTTAAACATTTTTTTTTAACCTTTTTCTGGTGTTTTACAGACAAAACGATAAATCTATTAATCAATAATGAAAGGAATCTTTAGTTGCAGCCCTTAAGAAATGATCCTAGATCATCACTAATATTAAGACTTCTACATTCTACAAAACCAGAGCGATGAAACTTTCATTATTAGGCGCTGAAAATGGCCGGAGTGTCAGTCTTTTCATCAGAGCTGGAGCTGAATATGCTTCATCAGGAGAAAAAGGTAAAAAGGTAAATAGCACTCAGGCAGTAACATAATTACTGCAGAACAAGAGTTTCTCTCTATATAATTAATTACCACCATTAATATAAATCAAAACATAATTTTCTTCATTTAAGCTCACTGTAAACCAGCTGAGCACACACAGTGTCAGCTGAATGAAAAATGCAATCCAGATTACAGGCTATAAAACATCACACAGGTTTGATACTATCAGGAAAAGCTCAGATCAGATCACACCGGCTGGCGGGGGGTTTGTCCGCAACGTGAGTCTGTAAACCACCACTCGCACGACCAGGACCACTGATCTCGACGAAGCCAAAGGATCAGAAACTCCACATATGATCATACTGTAGCCACCGGTAATAGAAACTACACAGAGAGGGGATACGAAGAGCAACAGCGTGTGATCAGGACATCCTTCAAGTTGGTGAACTTGAACAGGATCCAAGAAAACTGCAGTAAACGCTGTAAGTTTCTAGTTGGTCCCCAGCAGCCCAGCCAAACAACCTTAACACAAATGTCAAACTGGAGGGTGAACAGACACAGGTCTAAACTAGACAGAGAGCACTGACCTAGATGCTCCGAACAGGAAGCAGCAGCAGGGGAAAAGACATCAAACTGAGACCAAACAAGTCCACTACCCAGAACAAACATTTATCAGCACTGAAAAGTCCCCCCCCCCCCCTCGACTTTCTAAAAGGTTACTGCCTCTGAAGCGCTATCTTGCATCTAGTGTGCTAATGCATCAGTGACAACACTCACACACATGGAACATTTAATAAAGCTGAACATCAAAAAAGCCAAAAAAAGAATGAGAGGAAAGAAGACAGGAAGAGACAGAGACAAGAGATAAAGAGTTTAGGAAAAGAGGGGGGGGTCAAGAAGAGCACAGCCATGTTGTGTGCACTGAGGAGAGAGTTGAGCCTGGCCACGGTCAAACAACCCCAGCCAGAGAGACAGAGAGACAGAGAGACAGATAGATAGAGAGAGAGAGCACAGCATGACATGCCAGGTGAAAGGTAGCAGTCAGGCTTTGGTGCTCTAAGATGTCTCTGCCAGCTGATGCCGACTAAAGCCACAAGAAATAACAACAGCATGGAGGGCAGTGGGTAAGAGCTTAGTTAGAACAGAGAGAGAGGGCAGAGCTTTCCTCTCTCTGGTTAGCAGCTAGAGGTGGATTGTGGGTATGCTGCGTATTAGTATCATTAAGGTTGGAAGGGTCACTGCTTCTCATCTGCTAATGGTTTTTACTGCCACCAAGGAAAGTGAATGCCTCAGGTGTTTTTTTTTTTGTGTGTGGAAAAACTTTTTAGAGTCTTAAACAGTGAAGGTCAGACTGAACATCAACACACTCTGACTCCATGCAGGGCTCCTGCTGCACGGGGGCGCTGCATGGAGCTCGTGTTTGTGCCATGAGGATCTTTTTTTTATTTTATTTTTATTTTTAAAGCGCCCTGGTGGAGGGACCATCCCCAGTCAGACCACCTACCCAGAGTTGTCCTTGCTCTCCTGCTCCTCGTCGTGCTCCTGTTTCACGATCTCGGCTCCGAGATGAGCAGTCGACGAGCCCTCGTCTGCGTCTCCCTTGCGGGCGGCCTCTTCTTCGTCATCGTCGTCGTTTGCGCCGTCCTTTCCCTCCGTTTTTGGCGGTTCGGACTCTGTTTTGGTCCGGGTCGAATCGGGTTTCTCCTCCTGAGGGAGAGGGATGCTTTTAATACCAACACATCCATCCATGACCTGCGGTAATTACTGTAAAGTAGATGCTTGGATAAATGGCTTTTTAATCGAACAGTATTTAGGAGACTGCACCTTGCTGACTACAGACTGTGCACTGGAAGGTTCTTCATCCACCTGGGCTTTCTGCTCCTCCGAGCTGGAGGATGTGGGAGCTGCACCTCCCGCTTCCCCCTCAGACTTCACCTCCCCCTTGGGACCCTGCTTCAAAGGGAGGTCCATCCTGAAGGTGATGGCGGTGGAAGTGCAGTATTCCTCAAATCCGTACAGGTACCTGCATGATAACACAGTCAGCATCAACGTGGGCAGAAGATCCTCGTGTAATTTTACTGCTCTTCACAGGAAAAAATATATAAATGAGTAAAACACAGGGTACAAACTGTATGTCAGTCTTGGTGAAAAACTACAGAAACAAAAGCTGCATCTGCCCAACTGAGTTAAAAGCTTTGAGGAGCTCTGGAGGCAGCGCTTGTACGTACTTGCGGTAAGCACATTTGACATTGTAGCCAGCGGCTGAGTTAAGCACAGGGATTCCCAGATCCTGATAGACTTGCTTCCAAACGGAGCCGCTTTCAATCTGCTCAAACGTGGACACAGAAGAAGACATTTTTTTTCCCCCACAGTCAGTTGACATCAGACGAGACAAGTGTGACTGAAGTCAAACGACACTAAAGAGGAAATCGCCTCTCGAAATCGAGGCGGCACTCACGTTGTCAAAGCCTCCCAGTTTGTGCACCAGCCTGTAGAGCTTGAACAGGTTCAGGTTCCTGTAGCCCAGAACAGGCCGCTTGTTGATGGGCGTTCCTGAGGAGAAAACACATGGTAAAACTAAACAGCAGTGAGGCTGCGCTGCATATTTGGTTTAATGGAAAACTTTTTATAAAGCTGTCTGGGACTGATTTTACTCAGACTCTTCACTTAAGGGAACAAAACTGTGAAATAACTACTCAGAAAAGAAGAAAATATCACTGAGTAAAAGTCTGCAGGTGTTATAAGCCAAATGTATTAAAAGTATTGAAAGTAAAAGTACTCTTAATGCAGATTAGATTGTTGCACTTCTGCATTAATTTGTAAGTAGCATTTTACTGGTGTAGTTAACAGAGGTGGGTTAATGTCAACTATTTCATATACTTTTGAGTTGTTTATATCAACAGTTTAAAACTAGTAGATTGTATTTTATAATCTGATCATAAACTCTAAAAACTGAACAGTTATCAAATAAATGTAGTGGAGAGAAAACTACAATATTTCCCTCCATGTATGAAGCAACATAAAAAGAAAACAAGGAGTCTGTATTTTCCATCATTGTTCTTCAGCACATTTTAATGACCAATGTAAGTGGAAAAGCAGCTTATAAAGCTTGTAGAGAGACTACAACTAAACCATCTTAGACTAAAAAATCCAGAAAATTAAATATTTAGGGTGCACACTTAGGACTGTGAGAGGGAGACAACATAAAAGGCAGAAAATAAAGAAACTGTTACTTGTTTTATTATAGTGTTTTTTAACTCTCAATTGACCTAATCTAACATAGCGTGAAGAATCTGTCACGGCTTGCATTTAATTTTAAAGCTACACCTAAAACTGCAGAATTTAAAAGACATGTTTTAGAGAAATGAAATGTTTCTGTAAACACTAGACTTTGGGACTCACCCCTGTCCTCCATGAACTTGTAGAGCTGCTGCAGAAAGTTCTCCCTCTCCTCTGGGAACGGCTCCACTTCCTCCTGCAGACAGGAAACAACAGTTTTGAGGGTTTTTCACTCTGAGGTTGTAACTAACGAGAGTTTGTGCAGGATTCATGTCGCTACCTCCTCCTCTTCGCCGCTGGCATCTTCCTCCTGCTCCTCCTCGTCATCCTCGTCGTCCTCCTCGCTGCTGGAACTCTCCTCTTTCACCTCCGTCTTCCAGGTGCCGGGCACGACCAGCTGCTGCTGGAACTCAAAGGCTGCGTCCAGCGCTGCCGAACACGCACAGAAACACACGTTATAATGTGTTAACCACACCCAGTGAGCGCTGCCTATCATTCCCTGCTGCTGTTATTTTTCTAACTGAGCTTGTAAAACTTGAGGTGGATTTTTTTTTTTTTCAGGGAGAGAACATTTTCCAGGCTAAATAAACAGAGATAAGACACGAGCAGGTGTTTGAATCAGCTCTTCGCATCTTGCACATGAAGTGTTAACGACGTGATGTTTTCAAGTGAAATAAACATCATAACTCCACAAAACAAGGCTAATACTCTGAATTTAAGGCTTTCCTTGTTTTATTTAAACCCCATAACATCTGCCACTCGGTATGCATGTATATGTGCATGTGTGATCCCAGTAGTGAACCAGTCAAACAGTGGATTATACTGAATGAAACCAGAGCATCCTCAGGCAAAATGCCTAAACTGACAACCAGTGCTGGTCTACTTTGCTAAAAAAAATACTAATACAAATGTTATTGCTACCTTATCCCTGGTAATAATAGATGTGTATACAAAAATAGGGCAGTATAAAAAGACATTTTGACATAAACATGAAGAGAAGGCATAGAGGAAAAGCAGCATGAAAATCTGTCAGGAGTATTTTCACTGATGCAGAGCAGCAGAGGCATTCAGCCACAATGTCACAGGTGGGTTTAAGTAGCATCTAACCACCTTGGCAGATGCTTGTTTTACGCTTTTGTAATGCGGAAAATATCACAGTTGTGAGTCAACCACCTGTGAATACCAAGAACGGGATAATACAAAGCTGTTTCCTAAGTGTAATTATGAGAGAGTAAGAGCTCTGCAGCAGAAAAACGGGGGCACTATATAAAAAGCCTGGTGAGGACTTCAAATAAAAATAGACTCGACAGTGACAGGAGCTCTCCACCGCTGCATTCCCCGGAACAAAAACAAAACTTCTCTTTCTTCAGTCTGCCTCACCGCAAAACCCACTCTGTGAGCATTTTCTGCCAAGTGTGTCAACACACACAGGCCAGCCCACAGATGTCAGGGATTGGGTATGTGCTATGCACCAGTTCTGTTAAGATTTCACCCCTTAAAGCTTTACTTTAAACTCACCTGGTTTGAGCCCTGCGTCGGCTTTTGGAGGACAGTCGCTGTTCATCTCGCGGACGTCCTTTCGCAGCACCATGTAACTGCAAAACACAGCAGCTCTGATTAAAATGTCCACAGAAATGATTCAGTGTTTACAGTACTGAATGTTACTACACCAAGGTTCAGCTCTGTGGTATGACTGAGTTAAAGTGAGAAGAATTTTGTTTTCCTGAAACAAAAGTGGCACTGTAAAAATAAAATGTGAAGCAGCGAAGAGTTAACGCCCTAAATTTTTGTTAATTGAAACGCTGGCAGAGAGGAAAGAGCCCTTCAAGTTTCCAACCTTACAACCAATAACGGCCTCAAAACGTGAGCCGACATGAACGGTCATGACTGCAGCCTATTTTCTTAGAACGTCTCTGCAGCAGCTGGGCAGAGTGTCGGTGATTTGGCAGATAAATGGATCGGTGGAGCTTGTAAGCTGAAAGCAGTCAGAGGCTCGGCTGCTGTGCCAGAGAGACGAGTTACTGTGGAATCTGTAGGCAGCTGAGCCGATCCACTGACTAGAATTGCCAGAGTGAATTTTAACAAATAAAAAAAAAAAATAGAGTTTACTGCAGCTAAACGAGCTCACAGAAAACAGACAGCTGGTTTAATGCCATTTCCTACAGATAATCATCCTAAAAATTGTGCTGGGTGTCTTGTTAGAGCTCCAATGGTTGCAAAGAGTAACTGAAAAAGATCAACAAGACTGAGTGTACAGCAACGCAAGCAGCTCTGGAGCTAAATGCTAATAAATGCATGTTAACATTAGCCAATTGGCATTAAAACAGCTAGAGCTCATTAACCAAAGTATGGGACACACCTGACCTGACCTAGTGATAGTGCTAAATGGAAAAACCAGAGTTTTATGTAACTGTAATTAGAATTCATCCTCTTGTGACTTTGAATCTATGTAGAATATATACAAGATAATTCACTCTGAGCCACCAAGAGATCACCAAGAGATTCATCCTCTGGGGACCATGAGTGTCTCGACAGAGTTTCATGGGAGTTCATGCTGCTGCGATATTTCAGTCTGGACCAAAGTGACAGACGAATCCAGCTTTTCCCCTGAAGCCATGCCCCTAGTACCGCTTACTGTTTTATTACTTATTATTATTTTCCGTCATTCGGCTAATGAATGAATCAAAAGAATCATTCTGGTTTGAAGCCTGGTTTTGTTGAACTGATGCAGACTTTCTGTTTCCAGTTCAGTGACTGGGCTGTCTTTTTCTGTGCATGTCAACAGCACAGACATGTTTGCGAGCCAGCCAAAAAAAAAAAAAAAAAGAAAAAAAAAAGAGAAAAAAATAGAAGCAGCTTCTGTTTCCATTGTTACTATGGAAACCAGATCTGACTAAATAAGAACAACCGCTTCCTGACAACTCCCCTTCTCCCCTCTGGATGTGACCTTGCTTTCCCCTTTATTTAAAAAAAAAAAAAAAAAAAAAAAAAAAAAAAAAAAGTTTTCCAGAGCCATTGTTTTTGAAGAGGCACGCTGCTGAACAGTTATCACTAACAATACCAAACTCTCCAGAGGAAAGTGAACACACTGACCCCCTGGCCCCGGCGCTGCACAGGGAGAGGTCACATGGCTTATGGATGTGACCCCCCCTTCAAAAAACAAATCACACGGGGCAGCAGCAAGTTAGAATAACTCGGTAATAATAGGCAAGAAGGGGCTGACATAAATGATAAAAAGTATAATAAACAGTGACGAGTGGAGTGTGTGTGTTGGAAAAGAATTTGAAAACAGTGTGTGCATAAAAAGGGCTAGAGGAAATAGACTGTGTGAGTATAGAGAGTCTGAAGCTGGTGTTGATGCATGCTGTCATTTATCAATCAGAAAATGGGGTAAAAGCTTTGTTCAGTCTTAAATACGTTAACATATCTCTGCAGTGGCCACTCGCAAAAACTGTGATAACACAAAGAGACGTGCCTGATGAATCAGTAATAATATGCCTTTTTCCATCTTTGTTACTCCATCCACATAAAAGCAAACAGACTGGATGAAAACAAACTTGAAAATCTCATTAACAGTGATATAGATTTTCCGACATCTTGCATTATTATTCCTCTTCTCACACCCACCCTCGGATGCTCGGCGCTGATTTCGATGAGTGAAAATCAAATTGCTACAAAACAGAGAGGAGGACTGCTTACTGAGCGATTTAATTTGCAACAAAAACCATGACAGAGGCGCTGCGCTCAGAGAGGAAATACTTATGACTTCCACATCTTTGATTTATCATCCCTTATCTTATCCCTCTCATCAACTCTACCCTTCACCTGACTATTAACTAAAATACAAGCGATAAGACTTCCCTGCTACGAATATCTCCTCAGCTGCAGATTAATGGTCATGCTGATGAGTTACGCGCAGTATCTATATAAAGCTACGCAGACTCAAGGCTGTTTTATCATCAGTGGAATTCGAACAGACAGTGCAAGGTAACCTAGTCGTTTGGCGCGGCGGGGCAAGCACCAGATTAATTTGAGTGTGGTTCTCCAGCATCTTTCTACCCACATGCAGAGAGGCTGCAGCAACAAATGACCAGCTGAATGCTAACTCCTGACAGGACTTATTCCTCTCTTTGCCACAGACAAAACAATCTGGCTGTGTGGTTCCACGCCGTGGGCAGGCTGCAGGGAAGCTACACTACCTTCGCTCACCAGTAACTCACAGCCTTAGGATACATAAAACAACAAAACCAAGCACTGCCAGGGAAGAAAACAGGACCTGAACTCTTGGTGGGAGAAGGAAAATCTGAGCTTATATTCTTCTAAAGCTACAAACAATGAATCATGGGTATTTTTATTCATTTATTAAACATGCACAACTAATTATCAGGTTAATTATGTTGGTCAAAATAGTGATGATATGGAGATTTGTCAATTATTTGACACTGTATTTGCAAATATGTACCTTTAATGTATTTTTTTGTGCATGTGCACTGGTTCTAAATGATTAGTTGATTAATAGACGTAAGGGAAATTTATCAGGAACAACTGAGATAGTTCATCAAGTGAGAATGGTTTGTAAATATGTGATATGTGAACTGAATCTCCCTTACTTTTTTTTGGAAAATCACAAATCAGTAAAAAAATTGAAGGCCTAACTTTGTGCTATGCTAACATCTTAATTTACGTGTTAATCGATGGAGAAAATGTCAAATAATCTTCCAGATAATCCTCAGTGCAGCTCTGCTTCACACATAGGACAAGTGTGGTTTTTAGCACATCAGTAGTGACTCACAATTTTCCATCCTTGAAGGAGCGGACGAAGATGTTGTCCTTCTTCATAGTCACGTCTTCGTGGCAGTCCGGGGAGATGACCTTGTTGCACAGAAACAAGAGACAGTTAAGAGGTCGAATGAGGTGGCACTGTGTGAGAGAAGGGGTGGGGTGGTGGAGGGTGTCAGAGTATGAGTCAATGACTAAAGTAGTTTCAGCAAAAGGCCACGCTGATGGATTAGAAAATATGCTGTGTGAGGTAGTCAAACAGACGGGAGAGATGAACGTGTGAGGGGGTCGTGCCCACTCGCACCATGTGCCTCTGCTGTTTGGAGATCTGATTTCCACCAGGACGTCACCTGCCCACTCCCACTCTCGGTGTATATACAGCGCACACATGCTTGCAGGGTGGATGCTTTTACTTGACCGTTATGACTCACGTTTGCTCTGTGATATCATTTCCCTTTTTGACGCATGTGCTGTGCTGCAAATAAAAGCACCACACTTGCACATACAGACCTGTTTCTTTTTTTTCTTTTATTTATCCAGGCTGTTTCAGAGCGCACTGTTTGTTACAGACATCTACCAGTGCACTACTCCACCCCTTTGCCATACGGTAACAGTGTAAACAATGACAGGCTGCTGTGTAGTGTACTTCTCCAGGCTGGCACAAGGAGGCAGCATGGAGCTCAGTCAACAGCCAGCCAAGAACAACAAACCCTGGAGGTGGGGCCCTGCTGACTACACTGTTAAAGGGACAGCTTTCCCCACCCTGTCCCATTCGCCCAGTTATACTTGTAACACTTACATAAACAAACATGCCTGTCACCATTTCATTGTGCACAAACGGTGGCTGAGAGTTAAGGTTGGGTGGAGAGAAATGGATTGGAAAAGAATGAAAACATCAAATCAAATGTTTGTGCTGGGTTGTTGCACACGTCAGGGAAAACAAGTCATATCTTTTCTTTCCTCCAAAATAAGAGTCAAGCTCTCAAACTACAGAAGTGAGGCAGTGACAGAAAGTTTGTCTTATTTATAGAACTCAGCTACTGAACTGCAACAACATGCATTTTATTTCATGGTGGGTAAAACGCAATACCATAATCCTGCGGAGCGCTTAGGTTATATAAGCGGGTGCTGAGATGAAATGGCACAATGCTGTGAGTGCACCAGAAGACCAGCAGCAGTGGTCTGTTTCTTCACAATGATGGAGCAGGGAGCAGTGAGGGAAGGGGAGACTATGAGCTCACCAGAGCAGGGTACCACGTGGTCTTCTTTTTGTCCCCCGTGGCGACCCCCTCCACACAGACCACTTTGCCGAACAGATCCTCATTCTGCCGTTGATCGCTCTCCTCCTCTTCGCTGGAGGATGAAGACAGCTCCTCTTCTTGACTGCGGGAGAAAAGGCGACTGTTTACTCACCGGACGGCACTTTCAGGGAGGTACAGTGAGCATGCAGATGTCATAAATACACACTTCATCACATCTATACACAGTTTGGTGCAATAAGTGAGGATTTGCTGCTTTTCTTTGTCTTATGTGATTTTAAACTTTTTATTTTAAAAGTTCTGGTCTGTATCAGACAAAACAAGCAATGCAATGACATCTTTACAAACCAGTGGTGGGCATTTTTTTTACTATTGATCACTTAATCCAGACTATAATCATTAGTTGCAGCCTAGTAAAAATATTCACAACTCTGCTATTTCAGAATAATCCATGAAATTGCCTCAATTCATAGTATCTGTATGCAGAAAGCTGTGCCAGTCTCTGGTTGCAATTGCAAAACATAATCAGATTTAATGCGGAGAGTGTTGACATTTGACTGAGAAAACTGCTGTCAACATGTCTCCATTTTCCACAGGAGTGGAGTATAAAAGAAAGACAAACATTCGGGTTGCTCATGGAACTGCAAAGATATTGGCATTTCATATTAAATCCAGACTATATATAAACAGGTTAGGAAAATAAAATCTCTCAATACAGAAAGGCAGAGGATTTCTGCTAACCAATCATCTTTTCATTTAACTGCTGCTCAGCTAGGAAACATCAGAAAGTCTCTGACTAACAATCCACAGCACAACAAAACCCATCCGCAGACTTTCCGGTCTTATCATTACGTGGCCCACCAAAACACGCGGCCTGCTCCACTGACGAGCTCGCTCGTTAGGATCAGCGTACTGACGAGCCGGCTCGTCCTCTGCTGTCTGACAGTCATCCTGATGCTCAGGCAGAGCCCCTGACTGTGGCCGGCAGACAGGCAGCCAGTGATCATGCAAGAGGCACCAGCAGGCAAACAGATCCTCCGTTCCTTTTTTATGCCTCACTAGGCCTGTTCTGAGAACAGCTCTATGTGCATATACACACACACACGCGCTGTCTGGCACGACTCAAGAGCAGTAAATCAGCCAGGCTGCTACTACTACTACAACAACGACGACGACGAAGCTGTGAATCAAAGTCTACTACAACTCATTTAGGAGTTTGGCCCACATATAATGACTATTGTAGCAGATAATGTTTAAATTACTGTCTTAAAAGTGAGGGTAACTGTTAAAGGAATAGTCTGACAGTTTGAGTAATATGCTTATTCCCTTTCTTGCTGCAAGTTCAGATGAAAAGATGGATGTCTGTATGCTAAATATGAAGCTACAGCCAGCAGCTAGTTAGCTTAGCTTAGCACAAAGACTGGAAACAAGAGGAAACAGCTAGCCTGACTCAAGATCCACCCACCAGCACCTCTAACATGTATTAACTGACATGTTATATGGTATCTGTTTAGTATGTGCAAAAAGTGAGGTTTTACAGGGGTTCTTGATCAGGAGTACTGACTTCTTGGTGTCTCTGCTGGTTGCTTGGCAACCTCATGGCTAAACAAACACAATATAATACGTTACCTTCTGGCAGAAGCATGCTACCTTTCCCCCCTTTTCTTTTCTAGTCTTCGTGGTACAAACATGAGCATTAACCTTCTCTAACTCTGCAAAATTAGCATGGTCCCCAAAATGAACTATTCCTTTAAACAGAAGAGAAAAAACGAGGTGTGTAGCTGTTTTAATCTTAATCTGTGCTGCATTGTCAGCCCTTGTTATTCAACAGTTAAGACTATTAGTGCACAGGAAGACAACTGGTCCAAGGTGGTAATGTGCAGCGGGGACCGCTCCAAGTCAATATTGCATCAATGTTTAGAGTAATATTGACTTTTCCCTCAGTGCCATTAGCAAGGGGTGTCAGAAAATGAGATTATGTAGCAGTGTCCTCTTTATAACAGAGTGGAGCCACAATTATATCCAGCATCCCCAAAAAAATCCTTCAGCAGTTCCTATTCCCTGATGAAAACTCTGCAGTCTAGCAGGAGTAGGCACATCAGAGCATAAAACACCCACTGGAACAAACATTTGAGTCAAAGGACGGGGGGTAAAAGAGAGAAAACATTTTAGCAGGACCATGCCGCACTCACACATTACTCTCCTGCATCCACACACACGTACACACACACACAAACAGGAGCCCGGCATGATTAAGGAACTGGAGGAGGCGAGTGGGCTGTCCTCTCCCGGGCCTCAGGGGCTGTTTATGAGGGGATGGAGATGAGAGTAAATCTTTCAGTCCAACTGCTGTCAGCACACTTAGAAGTAGGGGAGCCTGTTACTGATGGCTGTGGATCAGCAGGGAAAATCCCTCCCCACCAGCACCACAGACCTCTGATATATTAACGTTTGAGATCAGGATGCGCGGAGGGTGGAGGACGATACTCACATTGGGTTCGATCGTCGGCCGCGGTTGCCCTTCTTGCCGATGACGGGCGTGCCAAAGTGCTCGGGGTTGGTGAGAGGGAGTCTGTCAAGTGTCTGCAGAGGAGACAAACAACAGCAAAGAGCCACAGCGCCACCTTGTCAGACACTAAAATGGAAGACAAACGATCCATCCTGTGTACCTTAAAGAAATTCTCTTCATGGGATTTCACTGGTAACAAATAGAAGGATTCACCAAGCACTTTGCTGTCATATCGGTTTACATTTCCTGGAAATATCTCACATCTAAATGCCAATATGGGCCCATTCATAAGTGGTGTTTTAATCTGAGCACTGTGAGTAGAGATGTGAGACTGTTAGCGACTAAATAGAAAATATAAAATGAGCAGTTTCCCTAGAAAGCTGCGAAAAACTGCAGGACAGAACAATACTTGCCTCGCTCTCTGCAAAGTGACGCGCTCCTTTCAGGCAGAGAGAGGAACGCCTCAGGGTCTTCTCATCGCCATCGTCAAACACTGCAGAGAGATGAGAGGCAAACTATGAGGCTGCTGTATGTAGGCCAGGAGTCCACCAACACACACTTACACACGCGGTTATAAAATGTCTGCTTGCTCTATGATATGTTAAAAAACAAATTATGCTCGTCTTTTAAGGCTCAGATAGATCCTCCAGCCGGCAGTGACAGAGTCGCTTTCAGCTCACGGCTTCGTTAGAGCATCAAGGACCCTCTGCGAGACAGAGTGGTGAAATAAAAGAGACGTAGGCAAGTGTCGGATGCATTAACTGATATTAAATCTCCATAGACTGTTACAGTAAGCACCCACATAAAATCAAACTAAGCATAATAATAATACTATACATCATATTAAAGAACTTTCACTTTCAACAGCTACATCTCTCCCAGATGTGTAAATCCTCATTTTCCATTATTCATTGCTCAAATTGGCAACAAAAGCAAGGGGAAAACACTTGAGGTAACTTCAGCAGTGACTTATGATTTTGGTTTTTTTTTGTTTTTTGTTTTTTTGATGTTGTTGTTGTTTTCCCACTGATGAATGAAAAGATGAGTGTTTTCAAGACAGGGGAAACTCCCATGGGCGCTCTTAAGCGTTGAACAGCTGCTGAGACACTCTGCAGATCTGAGCAGCAGCCTCTGCACTGTATGCTTTGGATTACCCAACACTGTAACTTGTGTGCGCTTGACAGACTTGCAGTTACAAACTGCCATGAAACTAGAGCAACAGTTTTAACACTCAATTTCATTTCTCATGGAAAGAAAAATTCCCAAACTCTGGTGGTTCCAGCTTTTCAAATATAAGAATTTGCTGGGTTTTTTTCCTTACGTAACAGCAAACTGAATATTTGTGAAGGTTCTTTGGACTAAACAGTTAATTTGAGGATGTCACCTTGGGTTGTGAGCCTTCTTATAGTTAAAAATATATATTTTAGGGAACAAACATTCTCTCTTTTAGAACAATTCCTGGCAGATGTAGACAGGAAGCATAATGTTGCCATGGAGTCACTTATTGTGTGTAGTTTGTTGTGGGCTCCAAATTGAACTCCATTATTTTAATTTTAACCTACATTTATTTACATTTCGGCTATTTATCACCATTAAAAGTATGCCGAATTAACAGTTAGCAGTTCATGGTTACAATGTGACCATGGATGAAGAAAAATTAAAAGTGTGATGATTCGTGGGCAAGTTGCAGTAATGAGGAGTTTTATTCTGGGATTCCTGAGCAAATTTATTTCCATTTATTCATGATGGACATCAGAGATAATGATATCCTAAGGAAGAGTGAGTCACATTGAATCTAAGAATATGTGCATCATGTCTGCGTGTTGACGTATGACTTCAACAATGACGCAAATTGTGATTCAGTCTTAAACCTTCTGGGATAGAAACCATCATTTGTTCTTTTTATTAAACAGTTTTATGAGTCTGTCTTGTCTATTATCTCATGAGTTGCTTTGGACTGGACAATATATTGGAGTGTATTTAAATAGCAACATAATGTATATACATCATATATGTTTGAGAGAGGAGGAAAAGCAGGCGGTTTTGTTATTGACTTACCAACAGTATATATACTAGCATCAGTCAGCTTGTTGATTGTGGCCTCTTGATAAACTCCATCCTGATTCTTCACCTCCACTACAGCACCCACCTGTTGGACAGATTCACTGCTGTTATTTGACACGCCACTGTGTTAATTATTATTAGTTTCTAATGATGTTTTTTTTGTCAAGTAATGAGGCGACCATATTTCTGCAACTAGAGCCCTAACTGACTGAGATTAAATTGCAAAGTGAATGCTTCACTGGTGGATGCTCGTGTTTTTTCTATATTAGATAAATACAAATTAAAAAAAAAAAAAAAAAAACGTTTAGACAAAAGGATCAATGACGAATAACAATATAATTAAAAGGTAATTAATGTCAATGTGTGGGTTTCGGCGATGTTGTGTCTGGCTGTGGCACAACATCAATCTCCTCCATCTTTCCTGCCTTACCTTTAGCGGTCCTTTGATGTTTTCATCATGAACCTCAGCTGTGGACAGATCTGGTTTAAAGGTCACCTGGGGAAGCAGGGGTGGGTGGTGGTGGTGGGGGGGCAACAGAGGAAGAGAATCAGTAACAAGAATAAACAAACAATTCCCCAAAGCCCTGACCGGGGCCACATCAATCTCCCACTTCAGAGGGGACGCACATCCCTGCTAGACTTTGTAACGGCCACACACTGATTACAATGGAGTGTTCCTGCTGTACAGGTGTGTTGTAGGTTACAGGTGTGAGCTAACATGCTAGTAAAGTGTCACCAGGCGGCAGTACGTGTGTATATTAAATACTACGGCTCATTTCTGGCAGCACTAAGCGAGTGACCACGGATTGGCAACTGTGCCGTGACTGCTGGCGCCAACTGTGGCGGATTTCTGTTGACCACCCACCCCACCCCACCCCCCTCCTCCCCCGTCTCCCTCTACATCTGCAGCCTCCACTAAGTGAGCCATGGTAGATCATAATCTGATCACGCTGTGGTAATCTTGTATCTGCATGGCGACCTGGCAACACTGAGTGACAGAAAAGACCACAAAGAAGGCAGGAAGGCAGGCAGACACACACACAAACACTTGCAGCCATTTACTGTCACAGATTTTCCAAGGAGTTTGTGTGAAAAGTGTCAAAGCAGCCAGGAGCAAAGAAAGCTGTTTAGTATTACAAATGCCCCTCCCTACTTTATATATCAAAATCCTCATGTGCTTCTTTTTCGGTTTCCTGGGGGAAATTAAAGTAATTTTTGAGAGCATGAGCTAGTAAAATAGTAACATAATTATAATGGAGAACCAGCTTCACTTTTATTGACTGTGATTTAGTTTAGAATCAGCCGCCATCAGGTGCAGAAAAAGAGACATTAAGCACCCCATCTCAGAAGACAAGCCTGCAGGTAATGAATTCAGACAACGCTCGCTCTCTCTCTCGAGTCAGTTTCAAATATAACAACAAGCAGAAACAGCAATCAAAGTGAAGGCAGGATCAAGACAATGAATGAAAGAAATACGTATTGTAAGATGCTGCTGAATTGTCAGGTCATAAAATAAGAGGGGAAGGGAAGAGAGGGGAATTTAAAATAAAAAAAAAAAAGCTTCCCGAGGCTGCATTTCGTCAGTTGTGGAGATAATGACATTCCTGCCTGGTGGAATAAAGGAATCCCTTTCCTCACAGGAGGCTTCGCTCTCCGCAGACGGGGAGGTGGAGGTGGAGGGGGGTGACTCTAGCCGTCCAGAGACCCAGCTAGAAAGCGTCAATAACACATAACCTCTGACAACCTCCCCACTGTGAGCTGGGTTCTTGCAGAGGTCTGTGACTGTACAACCACTTTGACTTAACAGCAAATATTGGAATAAGATATGAAGCCATTTTTCAGATAAAAAAAAAAAAAAACAGCTAGTTAGTTCAGCAAATGTATGTGATGTGTTTATCAGGAGCTCACATTTAGGCGTACAAATTTGTTACTGAGCTGCAGGATGATTCACTACTAAATGCAAGACCGTTATGTTTCTGTTTACTTGATATAGCGAACCAAAGTGAACTTTGATCGTGATTTATTCGAGCAAATTTGACTGCGGAGGTTTATTCTGTGTCTTTTGGCCATGAGCAGCCAAAAGGACTTGATCCCTGGCTAACAACAAGCAGCGGCTGTATTTGTGACAGCTCTGACAAAAATAAACTCCACTTATTTTCCTCCAGACCCACTCTGTCTCCTCTTTGCTCTTCACATAGTAAAACCTCCTCCTGCTCTGATTTTACATGTTGTCTCGCTGAAGATTCAAAACAAAAAAATAGGAGTATTTGTTTTGTACTGATCTAACTGAATTCTAAAATTCACATCATGCAAAATGAGAATGAACATGTGGGAAGCATTTCAGATTCAACACCACAGATGTTAAAACTCGTGGATAAAGGTGCAGCTGTTTACTGCCTTTTTGAAAACACAACATTACCACAACAACAAATCTGAAGTCACCTGGTGAGGCAGCAGAGGCACCACCAATGAAAAGGAATTTTTAGTCTTATTTAGATAGATTTCACTGTAAAATTAAAAAGAAAAACTACTAAAACACCTTGAGCTTGTCATGCAGCACTCATTTTTTGACACATTGCTTCCTGACTGATCATATGTCCCACACCTTTCACAGTAAGTGATACCGGCATGGTGCTAATTGACTTTTTACAGGTCCTCTAGTACAGATCATCATCATAAATAACAATGTCACACAGATCTTTTCACTGAGTCTTTAAATCGCTCAAAAGACGCCAGCACCATATGCCGCAACCGTCGACTTTGTTAAACAAGCAGACAGAGATTAATGAAGCAAAGAACTAAAGAGGAATTCATTACAGTGAAATATTCAGATCCACAACAACCACTGAATAATTGCCATGTTTCAACGTTTGTGTAACAGAGCTCACATCCACATTTACAGCTTCTCAAAAACAAACCCCACACTCAGGCAATTAGTATGGTAATTAATTTATGAGCTGAGACTGTCCTATTAGCTTCTTTTTAGCCCATAATATTGAAACTAAGAACATCACATGGTCTGCTCTGTCATGTTGTTTGTCCGTGAGACAAAAAAGACGACACCATCATTTGATGATTTCAGCCGGTGTGTGTTAGAATGGCAGAACATTGCTACTCTTTTGTTTCTACAGGGGGGAACTATAGTGCACTGACACAGTGAAAAAGCCAGCATCCAATCTTTGTTCCTCCCACACACTCTAGCAGAATGAGAGACAAGCGATCTGTCTCTATTGTATTATCCAGATGCTCCAGCCCCACTGGGAAATGAGATACTGTACTACGTGCATCATGCGATGCGTTCATCAGCAAGGCTTAAAAACCAACGGGGAAAGGTGGAAGTGGTGGGTGAGGTGGGGGGACGCCTGAGGATGAGATGGGTACCTGGTGGGCTAGGCCAGACCCTGCATCTGTCACAGCTGGGCCCCCCCACCACCACCTCCTGATTGGTGTTTCGGCTGTATGAGCAGTACTAACAACTTAAACCAGGTGGTAGTGCTCCAGCTTGTGAGCAGCCCAGCTGGATTTTCGGCAACATCAGGGACGAGAGAGTAATTTGAAGGCACAGTCTCGGAATAAAGTCCAATATCAACACCTTTTATTCATCCCAACAATCCCCGGTCTCTACAGGAATGCTTTGGACAATGACTTTTAAATGTGGCCATCTCCTATCTCAACCACTCCGGATGTATAATAAAGCTGAGCTGTGTGATCAAACAGAGACAAGAGCCCCCAGCCCTGCTGCGCTCCACTTCACACATAACACAGACAGACAATACATTTTTAATTTTGGATCATGAGCACTTTGAAATGTGACTTACCTTGGCCTTGACTAGCCTCTTGGCAGTCTTAATCTTGGCCTCACAGAAAGCCCCTCGGTATTTGGCACTCACATCCGTCCCTACTGTCAAGTAGGGGGGCTCCTCCAGAGTCTGAGGAAAAAAAAAAAAAACACAACAGAGTGAGTGAGTTCAAAGCATTTTTTATATATATGGCTTACTGACACAGGTGTATTCTCACAGCTACGGCAGGAGGACACACACGTACAAGCTTCACATAGTCTAGGCCAGCTACGCAAAACCCACCCGGCTCTGTGATTCATCTGTGGAAAACACATACCATCTGCTCTGGGTATTGGAAAACAAACCTCTGAGGGAGCAAACAAAAAGGCCACTTCACTACTGCTTTGATGACTACAAAGAAGCAGCTATCTGAAACACATAGCACCATCTTGTGTCATCATTGGATGTTTATCAAACCTTCCTCTTCCCCCAACCCCCCCCCCCCCCCCCCAACAGATTTGCAGAGGGTAGGGTACACCAGGAAAACAGACTTTGTGTGTGTGGATGAGGGCAGACAGTGTTTGTGGTTCATGTAGTGCGGAGATGAATTTACTGAGGGTTTTTCACAAAGGCTCAAGAAAAGAAAAAAAGAAAAAAAAGGCCTAACCTAAGAGTGGTATATTTAGACATCTTTCTAGAATAAGGCCCAAAGTGGGCCACACTTCCTGCTGACAGGACACATCAAGACCAGTCGCAATAGGTCATGTGTGCACTTGGCCAATATGTCTGACTGCAGGTTTTAACTTAAGTGTTACTTGGGGGAAAAGACCAGCTCCTTCTCTAATGTGCTAAACTATAAATGCACCTTCTTTTTTTAGCAAAGCACTGAACACATTGTCTTATTTTCTGAACGAATTAAGCTTTCGTACAACAAGTTTGTTACTCGTTAGCCTCGGTAAGATATGTCCTCTTCTTAAAAAAATAAATAAACCAGACATAAATCTTTGGGGCCATGTCTACGTTCAGAACAGCTGTTCATTGTTCCCACAACCAGGGCAAAGAGTGTACAGGTTGCCATTCCAACTAAAAACTACACCAGCGTTTAGCAGCACTCAAACCAGTGAGGAGGAACTAATCACTGACACCAGCTGCTGTAGGCCTCCGTGGCACATACTTATGCCGTGAGCAAACCACTTAAAGGACTGAAAAGCCCACATCTGTGAATATGAAACCTTTGACACGTTATAAGTGTTAGCAGGTTAACATTTTTGTTTGCCCAAAGCAATCTGCTCCTGTAGCTGGTTTTTCCCAACTTTAGAAATCCTCATCCAAGTCAGATCCTTTATTTATTGTAACCCGGGGGGGTGCACCAGCTGTCAAAAATGACCTACTGCCTCCGTGTAAACACTTGAATCTGTTCCTTGCATGTTGCACGTGAGCAAACCCTTGAGTGGCAGGGAAAAATAAAAATAAAACAATAAACTGGATTTTATAGAGGAGTTCCACGATGATGGAGTGCATCGGTAGAAGTGAACAATCTAGCTTAGGGGGAGGGAAAAAAGAAAGAAACAGCCTCTATTTGCGCAGCATTTTGCAGGTGCAACACATCTTGAATACTGCATTTGAACTTGAAGACACAGGCTGTTCACACTAACACCTCTCTCTCTCCGTAAATGTAACATTAAGGACATTAAATTCACAGCACATGCACAAGCAAAAAGTGTTGCCCTTACCGATAAATGGGAGTGACAGTTGAAACAGGAATATGATTAAAAAGATGCGGTCCAATTATCCAAATGAACATAAGGGTTTCATATCCCTCATTAATCTTATCTGACAGACAAAGCATGTAGCTGTATTCTGGGCCACACACTCAAACCACAAAAACCAGGAAGATAATCTGATAATACTGAGTTAGGAGACACCAGCAGAGGTGAAGATTATCTGGATACTCAGGCAGACTCCTACTACTACATTAACTGTCTGCCAAACTATGATGCAGGACAACCAGAGTTTGGCTGGCATGCAACAAGGATCTTCTGATTGATCAAAAAGAAGTAGTAGATACAGTACTGTGTACTAAAAATAAGAATGGTTGCTTGCCAACTGTAAGCCCGTCCAGCCCTGTGAAAAAAAGAACTGTTAGGATGCTCTGTTTACTTTAAAGTAGTGTTTCACATTGTTGTTTTTATCTTGTACTGTGAAAAGTCTTACTGATGGGGAGTTCTGTGCACCATGGTTAAAAATAGTTAGGATCGCAGCAGAGTAAAATCAAACACTCACCAGTGGAAACCTGATTCAAACTGGCTGCAAATGCAAATACAAAAAAAAACAAAAAAAACAAAAAAAAACAATAAATACAGAAACATGTTTGTTAACAGGTCGACAAATTGCACCTTCAGTGTCGAGGCCGTGAACTTGTCACAGTCGAACCAAGATGCCGGGATGCCTCATCTCCAGTGTCCCTGGGATTCTGACAGATGGGATTCAGGGGCAGAGTCCAGCGCACTCCAGCCTCCCTACCTCTCAGATAAACACCTCATTAGTCTTTAGTGCGGTCTGGCCTCGGCACTGGGCTGCCCTCGCCAGCACCAGGTTTACATGACGCAGCAGCCATTTCCACTGGCTAACCAGCTCTCCTGTCAGTCATGGCTGCAACAAAGACGCTGGACTGCCACCGCTCCAGCTCCCTCTTTCATACTAATACTCATCTTTTCCTTTTTGCTTCCCCTTGCTCTAAAGCCTGTTCAATTTCTTCTACTTAAAAAAAAAGAAGAGTCATACTAGTGAGTCAGAGAGGGCAGCTTGGGTTATCTTCACAGCTGTGGCTGCCAAACCTCTCCAACTTAACAAGGCAGGGGTGATAACACACTACTGAGGCTGGATTTACATTTGTCATGCTCACATGCCAACACAATTAGAGGCTGGTTTGTTGTCTCCACTGATATCGCCCCGCCTTTCTGCATTCAGCTAAAACTATGAAAGAAAATTCCATTCCTTGGATTGGATTGCCATTTAGCCTACAGCTGTCTGGAGAGGGAAAAAAAAAAAACACACTGTCTAATTTTTTTATTTTCAATGCTCCTGCCAGCCCTGAACAATATTTCCCCTGCTCGCAAAATCAACTAATCAAGATGACTAAGCTCAGAGAGGCGGGATTCCTGCGCCTTCGGGGGCGTGCAACATCCCCTCGCCAAACTCGAAATAACAGAGACCCGCTCTAACCTGAGACTCAGTCAGGAAAAGAGCAGAGAAGTATTTATCAGAGGCCTCGAGCGCTCGCCACTTCAGCTACGGCACGCACAAGTCGACAAAATGGTAATAGCAGTAGTGTGATCGGGACCAGCTTTCTGGCTATTCACCTAGTGTCAGTGATGCAGAAAATGCTCTCCAGGCACACGTGCTTGATTAAACACATACAAATGTGACTTGGCGTGAGGTGACAAAATGCACCTGCGGCTGGCATGGGAGGAAACAAACCTGAACTGTTAGAAAATCTGTAGCTTGACTTGGCTGAAACGCATCACATCTGAGAGGGAGGGGGGAAAGGTACATGTAGTAATTAAAGGCCAATCACATTAGATAACAGCAAAATTTATTCATGCTATAAAAGCTCTTTTCCCCCCACAACAAAGGAACCAGCTAAAATAAATGCCAGCGCTGACGGCACACCGGGTTTGTTGGCCATAAAGTACCTCTGTCTTGGCCGGTGAATCACACAGACAATTTAAACAGTACTAGCACCTCACTGATTACTAGCGATCCGAAGCCTGCTCAGTATTTAAGCCTTTCTAGTCAGAGGAACAAAACAGGCAACGCTGCTACATTCAGTCAGGGGCTTTGAAATCATTCCAGCTTTACCAAAACAAAATATACTGGAGTGACACTGGCAGCAGCAGAATGAGATCTGTTTCTGTTCAATAAAGACTCTCAGGTCATGAAAAATTTAACAGCCAACTCCACAGAGCGCTAGTTGAAAATAAGCCACTGCTTATAGTGCAGTTCTTGGACAGCCTGAGTGACTATAGCATTTTTATTCCACAGCTCAGTTTGAAAAAAAAAATTCCTGGCAGCTATCAAAAGGTTAAAGCTGCAGGAAAAAAGAAAAAACACTGATGGTAGAGTTGTGGCATGCTATGTGTAAACTGTGGATTGTAACTCAGTCTTATTTTACATCAGTCATCAGGGGAGGGAGGGCCTCGAGGAATCCCGGGTCATTTGCTCAACAGACCACAGGCCGTTTCTGGCCCTGGCTGTTCCACCGAGGCACGCAGATTAAGACACACTTGCTCTAGTCTCTGCAAATATTTCTTCTGCCTCTCACTCACCAGTGTGACTGTCACATTCAATAATGTGTTTCCTGTGCGACTGACTCCCGCAGATTCACAAGTCACAAGTTCACCCTCGCTGAACTCTCGCCTACAAATTTGCATGGTCATCCAATCACAAAGATGTTGTCGTGATGAATCTTGTGTTTGTGGAGGAGTCGCTTATTTCAAGACTGTTTACAGCCTGTGATTTGTTATTTCCAGATTAGGTTCATCAGACATTAAATCAGGTGTATGGTAGGTGTAGCTGTGCAGGGGAATTACATGGTTTCATCAAACAATGTGCTAATAAAATTATGACGGGGTGAGTTGTCCCGCCCTGACAGGAGCAACAAAATGAAAATAAGGGTTAGGGAGATGTCAATCAAACATGTCTTGTACACCTGAGAGGAGGTCTAATTAGGTACCATAAGTGAAAACACCTGTGTGGGTGATTTAAGATTTTATGATACATCATTTTTTAATAAACTAGAGCATAGTAAACTAGTTACACCAGCTAAAACATGTACTTAAAATGCTGCTTATATTCTAATGCATCGGTAATAACAAATCAATAATATATGAAGATACAACACTGACAGGCCTGCCTCTACACAATGAGTTCTTTAAGTACATCTTTTTGATAGTACTTGCAAAGTAAAAGTCCTGTATTCAAAATATGTAACTGCATTTTTCCCTGTTGTACTGACTACTTCTTCCACCTCTGCTAATAAGTAATAATTAGCATAACTCAGAGCTGATGCAGATATGATGTAAAAGCAGATTAACAGCACAACACACAATTGAAATTACAGGAAAAGCTCGCTACTATCTTCACCTTGCTGTGTCTTATTTTCACACCAGCTATTCACTTCACACTCTCCACATTCTTAATTTTAAAGAAAATCAGGGTGCATTGTTTTACTGTTGCCACTGCCAACACTTTAATCCAGGCCAGTCAAGTGTACTAGATTTCCATGTTACAGATCTATTATTTTCACAGTGAGAATTACAATGTATTGATGTCTGCACAAGCCTACAAAGTGTTTCAGACACCAGGCAGCATTACTGAAATATTACAAACAATAGTTTTTGACCCATTATATTGTGCTATAATGAATAGGCTTGTAGGCTGAACAAAGGAACATGCAAGAGGCATGCAGGAAAGAATTAAGCTCCCTCCCAGCCTAGCTCACACGTACAATAATCCTGCTGTGAATCACCTCTTTGTCCAAACCAGAGTCACCACAATTCCGGTGACTGGTGCTTCAGCAGGAGTTGCCTTGGCAATGCCATGGCAGCTTTAAACTAGAGGGGGGAAAAAAAAAGCAAACTTAATAGCTTTTGTTTACGCACTTATTGACCAAAATTTGAAGCAGTTCAACAAATCCGCTGCTCCTGCACTGCAGCGCAGAGCTTTTAAGACTGTAATTTGAATTTTGGATGATGATGACAACTTTTAGACAAGTTCTTATTGATTACAGATGCTTCTGGTTTTAAAGAAACTAGCATCCTACCATGTACCAAACACATGGCCTCAATCATGCAGATAACTATGATGCAAATACACCTTTTGAATGTGGCCTCAGGGTTTTTTTTTTTTTTTTACATTTAAACATCATTGTTTTATATTTGAGGGCTTCAACACCCAACAACAACAATACACCTACAATTAAAAACAGCACGTTTGGAGAGGCGGCCGCTTAAATGAGCACTACGGCAATTTAGTATTGCACTTCCTTCAAAGTCAGGGGAGCTAACAACACACATATTATAAATTCAACGGTTGAAATCGAAGCAGCAGAAGCCAAGAAAGTTTGGATTTTAGTCTTTAGCATGGGTCAAATGGAACTCCTAACAATTCCCATAATGCAACTCTTTCATTAGACCTCCAGTGCTTCCTAATTCGTACAGATCTTGCAGGTGCAGTTTCTAACTCATGCTTTATGTTTTAAATTTCAAGTCTCAAGCCCAAGCAGAAGATGTTATACAACTGTTTTTACAGGCTGAGTAGCACACCTCCTGATAAGTAAACTAAATTTCATGTGTAAAATCTGTGAAGTGCCCCTTTAATTTAACTACAAATCTACAGAATGACATATATGGTAAATTAACATTCTGGTGGTTGTTGTGTAAGGTTATGTTTGGGGCATTTATTAGAAGTGCCATTGTCTTAGCACACAACATCATGCATGCAGACTACACCATTATGTTACTAATGAATGGATGGAGTGGATGGACATCATGAGACTGTGCTTGAATAAGAAATTGTGGAATATTTAGTATGGGGGGCTTGGGCTGCTTGTCTTGAGGCTTGAGAGGTTTTGATTAAATCTTGTCTAGGTTACCAAGGTCATGGACACAGTGCAACAGCTGAGCGCATCAGATTACTTCTGCTCAAGTAAGGATTTTTATTCCAGCAATGGGCATTTACATGATATTTTCAGATTAAGTTATTAGATGGATTAGCCTGAAGAATTCAAACAATGATCCGACACATTAGTCTACTTTTATGATGTCTTAAGTGTTTTATCCAGCACACCGTGTTAAAATAGTGTGAAGAAAGGCTGTGGACTTCAAGAAAAAGAGACATGAATGAATATCATAAAAAGCTGTCCTAGTTACAGAACAATTTACAGCAGAGACATCGAGTGGATGAGTCTGTACAGAGCAGTAAAATAAGTGAGAACTCCTCAAGCATCAATAGAGCCAGACGACTCAGAGCTGTATGAAAACAACAAATGCCACAACATTTAAAAAAAATAAATGTCAATGTGTATGCTTCACTCCTGTCAGCAGTGATATGGATAAGCAAATGTGAGTATTATAATCATCTAATATAAGGTTACTGCCATCCAGCTGGAGAGAATAATAACTGCAAAATGGTCATGGGGCACTAACTGCAACTGTTTAATGAATTTTCATATATTAAGCTTTACTCAAGTAGACACTTGTAGGAAATTAAGCAGCAAAGCTAGCCTCAGGTGTGAATTAGGAGGTATCTGCTAACCCCATGTGTTTCTATATCTTCTGTGCCTAGATGCTCTGTTCATTGAAATGCATTTCCAGTCACAGCATTCAGAATTCCATTGCCTTCCTGCTTGTGAAACAAACACTTCATTATATAACCACAAATCATCCTGCACTTCAAGTCAGCATTACTAGGAGGACAAATATGAATGCAGGCCAACAGAAAAGTAAAGCTTTGTGTCACTTTTCCTCATCTTACATGTTGTAATGCAGCAAAATAAACAAATCAAATTTTGAGGTGCAGTTTTGCACCATTTAATTAGATACATTGGTAGACTGCTATTAGTGAGCCGTGGTATAGTTTGATTAACCACAGTAAGCATAACTAGCGACACACTACAAATCACTACCAGAGCAGTTTTTAATTTGTCCAACACTAACTCTCACATCACAAAGTGCTTCTACTTGCTTTATTCATTTCCTCATGATCCTGTTAACCTGTATGAGACAGATGCCAAATACAAATCAGACTAAAAATACACGCTCTCATCTCTGTTTCTGTATGTCACACCAATTAAGTAAAAAGTGAAAACGACTTTGCATAGTTATGACTCTACATGTGGCGTACATGACAAGTTAAGACACAACAGCCTGCAGGCACGACAAGTCACAACTGTGATCCACTGAAACTATAAGAGAAGATTAAAAAGCGTGCATCACAGCCTTTTTCCCCAAACAATGACAGCTGTGACTTTTTCAAATTGAATAAGGCTGAGGGAAACAATGCCCGAGCTTTTGAATATTTTGTGAATTTCACAGCTTATTCACTCTATTATTCAAATATTATCATGCACCACACCTTTAACATGGATTAAGATTAGACACAATGTATGAAAGCAGTTTTTTAAAGATGAAATTCACATGTAAGCTCCCATCTCAGCGTATAATTCAATACCATAGCATAACAAAGAAATTACAGCTCCCAAATTGTGTTTGCAAATACAGCTGAAGTGGAAGTGGAAACTCAATATCATGCTTATCAAATGCATTTATTACTTTGGCCTATGTCCAGAGACACTTGCCTCCCTGTGTTTGAACAATCCCAAAATTGACTTTTAGCACAAGTTCACACACTAGCATTATTCATGAGAACAAAAGCAAATAAAATATTGATATTAAATTTAACATTTAATGTTTGATTTGCCGAGTAAAGGCATGCTTACACAGGAGTTAAAAGAAAATGAGCTAAGACTGGGAGTATGAGTTTCCCCGTGGCAGTAAACGAATGCAAGGAAAAAATATAAAGATAAATGAACTTACCTTCATCTCTCAATGAGTCCTCTAGGTGACCAGTGTAACGAATCTGAGGCTGAAAACAGAGGTTGAGGAAGCTGTTAGGCATCACAGATTAAGTGCCAACTTCAGTCTGCCACAACAAGACACGGTTATATTATGATGACATCACTTCTTCTGCTGCTTCACTGCTGGATGCCATTAAAAAAAAAGAGCTGGGCGGTAGATGCACACTTTACATCGCATGGAAAAAAGAACAACACATCGTCCGCACATCCTGAATGGAAGCTGTAGCTGATTTAAAGAAAAGTTTAAAAGACAATTTGCTTAAATAATCCTAACGAATGCATGCGAGTTCTCCCGAGCCACATTCCCAACAATATCCGTGTTGCAAAGTAAACCGTAGGCAGGCTGATCACTCTCATTCGCAGAGCCCTTAAAGCCGTTTATGTAATGCCCAGTGTACAGTCAGTCAGTCAGTCAGTCAGCAGTCAGACTTGGCTTGTGGCTACACGAAGGGCGAGCAAACACAAAGTAACTAGTCGCTGGGGCTCGAGAGAGACGACTTCCCCTTTTTTTCCTGCACACAAATGCACGGATAAATGTGGCAGGGCAGGATGCAGCGATGAGATACTGTAAACGCCGCACGGCACGGTTCGCTCGGTTCTCTGCGAAAGAGTACGGCAGCGTGGTGTGTGCCTTGCTGTCTGCACTGCACTGACTATACCAGCGCTACAGCAGAGGATGACGCCATTTCTGTAGCTGACAGTCGGCTAAAAGGGGAGAAGGAGAGAGCTCCACTTCAGCGCACACAAACACTTGGAAATTGCGGGAACGGTGGTCGCAATTCACCTGCCCCTGTCAGAGCCATTTCTCTCTCGGAGACGAATCTTTTGTGTGCGTGTGTGTTAACAGGAAAACTGCCCTGTTCATTTTCGTTTTCGCTTCTCTCTCCCCCTTGTCTCGCTGCTGCTTGCTCGCTTGCTGCTGCCTCTCTCTGCGGAGAGTACACTCGACAGCAAAAATAGAGCGATAATAACACTGCTTATGGGGCAGACAACACAGCAACCAAACCAGACCTTTAGAGAAATGACATATTAAAAGCTGTGTCGTGGTAGCAGCGTTAAGTTGAGAGCCAGTCGTGCAGCAGCAGCAGCCCCCCTCTCCCGTCATTGAAAGTCACTTTCTTTCTTCACAAAATGTTCTCTTTATCGACTGGTCTGGCATTTCGCTGACTGTTCACTGAGTAACGTTGAGTGGTGGGTTGCTTCTGACAAAGAAACAAGTCGACGGAGCGGTTCGTAACAAGGTCAAGCTCGAGGAAGACTTGCAACGCGGCGACACCGCGTTAATACCCAACAACATTTCTTTTGTATTATTGTTATAAGAGAAGCCAAGGTCGCAGCCCTCATTTGCGGTGCTCTTGGTCGCGGAGGATACAATGTCATCCGCCCCAGACAATTTGCTAGACCAGCCGCTGCAAGTGAGTGACTGACCACCGCCACAATCACCAACAATAATGCACACAAACAGCACCGAGCCTCGACCTCGTCTTTCCCCCGGTCCTAAAACCTGGTACCGCGGCTAAACTATCAAAACCATCGAGCCAATTTAAACCTCCTCAGTAATGATTCATGCCCAGTCAGTTTATCAGCGGTGATGTTGCCTGTTACGGAGCTGTGGGGAAAAAAAAATAATACTGGTCACGCACGCACAACACTGAGAATAACACAAGTCCTATCTCCAGCAGAGGGGAAAAATAGTCCACCTCGCATCTGGTTATAATGCCACAACTGATCAAACAGGGTGAGTTCCTTGACACAAGGTAGCCCATCTGCTCCAACCCTACACCGGACAAGTCAATCGTGAGAAGCTAACGATACTGGTGGCACAAAAGAACAGCCTGACAATGCAATTTACCTGCGAAAACTACCACCGTTTAGTCGCCGCTCGACAAATCACATCCCGCAGCGATGCCAGGCTTACACAGGTCGCAATCGGTTTTCGTGTAATATCACTTTTGACGGCTATTAGGGAACACCATGACAGGCGCTGCTCGACGACAACCTCTCGGAGGATTCCTCCGCTCAACAACACAACACCCCGGTGCTCGTCCAGCAGGGCTTCAAACTATTCAGCCCCGGAGTAGCATAACCTTTCACTGTGCTCATCAAGCTTAATTTGGTTGGCTACCGCATAACTTTGTTATCGAGCTGACCCAAGTTTTCTCTGTATTCTCGATCGTCAGCTTTTTGATGCCCGGTCGCCTAATTCATTCATTCCCTTAAATCCCCCTAAACACATCACAGCATTAGTTAACAAGTTAGCTAACGTCAAGGTTGGCTTGGTAGCAGCAGGGAAGCAAGCTAGTAAAAAATGTTCAAAATAGCGATGGCTTTGCCGAACAAAAGCAGGCTTACCTATGCTGTCAAGTTGAGAAACACTTCTGTTTTTCGACGAAAGTGTATTAGTAATCCATAGGAACATTTATGTGAGAAATCTGACAGGTTTTAACGTCGTCCGTTGGCTCCCGGTTGATGTTGGATGCGGATGGGTAAAAGTCGTTTTCGCAGAGCGCTGCTGTTTGTCTTGTTGAGTAGCTCCTCTAGCCTAGCTCTTTCTGTGATCCTCTCTCCGCCTCCTGAGAATGATTGACGGCCATGTTGGCCCCGCCTCGTCCAAAGATACGCTCGCCCATTCGATGACACGGTGGACAGACCCGCCTTAAGCAGCACACGATTGGCTGATCTGTAAGAAAAATATCCATGGTGAAGTGTACGAAGTAATCTACTGGGTGGTTGTCACAATACACAGAGAAAAAATGCTGAAAAACTACAACCCCTAGCTTTGGAACACAAGGATGTGTTCGATATGAGTTACGGGCTGGCCCGGCAACACGGAGGGGCGTATTTCCCCGATTCCAGAACAGGTCGGGAGATTTCACCGGGCGATGTAGAAATATAACTGCAACACATATTGTCCGAGGCACCCATGTTACATTCCCCACCTACTCTGCGCCTGCTCTGTAACGAAGCCGAAGCATATATATGTACCTCATCAAAACTAGCTTGTGTTGAAAAGTATCTATACAGCAGCAGTAACGGTCGTAGCCTAGCATAGCATCCGGTGAGTTGGCCAGTGACACGAGGACCTAAAAATGATATGAAAGAGTGTATGTGACAGTTAGATCGCGTCTTGGTCGGCTAAGCGTTGAGGTGGAAGTTTTTATTTTGAAAAAGAAAGAAAGAAATGCTCATCGGTGGCGTACCGGCGCATTTATGTTAGCCTGCTAACGCTAGCTAACTAGCAGTCTGGCTAACGAGGAGTACAGGACCGGCTAGTCAGCAGACCGACACACCGCAGCAAAGGTGGGTGGAGTTAAGGACCCTGGAGGAAATTGGCTGGATGTCACAGAAGCATTTTAATTTAAAATCTTTGTTATGCATGTGTAATTACACTATTTACTATATAATAACTATAACTTAATTTGTTGTTCCTTAAGTTCTTACTTTTAAAGGATGCACATGGTCAACATGATGGCAAAACATGCTGCAAAAACTTTGTGTTTCTTTTCATAAATTAAATTAATAAATTGATAAAATGTGTATATATTTGTTTTCCACTTTTAAACAACTAAAGTTAAGTGTGGTGGAAATATAATGTACACTGAATAATCAGTGTATTAAGTTAATTGTAGGGTTGTGTTGGATTCACATGTACTTATTAAACTAGTAACACCATATCTACATGCGAGGGAATCAGCTTTTCAAAAGCAATGATGACTCAGTAAATAATAATACCCAACAAGGGATCAGGTCCTCTCTAATATAGTGCCGCGCTGTGTCTGTATTGTAACTTGGCGGAAATTGAATGCAGCACTGTGTTATTTTATAGAGAATGTCATGGCAGCCTGATAATTTAATGATGAGAAGTAGCGGTGTGTGAGTATTTGATCACAAGCACAGCTGCAGCAAATGTTTATCTATGTGAACTGAATTAATTACTTAATATTGTCTTTTTAATGAAGGCAGTATCACACTTTTAGTTTGATGGGCTTATAGATCTGATGTGACTGGATATAAACTGCCTTCCTGTGTAGAGACACAGGCAGCCACTGCTGCATTACTCATCACCATTTTCATGTGATTCATTAGTAATGTGATTGTTTTACGTTATCCAGTTGTATGACTAGTGTGTCACCATGGGCAAGGGGATTGCATGGCTCTATACACCCAGTTCATTACACCACATAAGTATTTCATCAGATTTGTCAAAACCTTTTTTTTCCTTATTTTCTTGTTTGGTTTGGATGAGTTAGCGCATTTTTATTTAACTTTAATTACTAACAGCACATGAGTTTACATCTCTCATTCATTTCCTGTGTCTCAGTAATGTGCTTATTTAAAGGAAAAGTGCAGCAAGTGGGTTAAAGTATCACTTGCAAATGATACCCACACAGTACTGGTGCGCTCTGCAGCTAATATAACTGTGTAGCAGCATTTTGCAAGTATAGATCTGTCACTGGCCTTCGAGTCTGACATTGTTCTTGTCATGTTCACACACTCTCTTCTGTAATTTCTTGTTACAATTCTGTCTACTTAGCACTGCTTCCCTAAACTGTCGTTTAAGGGTCAGCTTTAAGTTTGATGTTGTGAAATACCCCAACATGAACACGCCACAGGCACCACTAATTACACCTATACACTTTTTTACTGCTTCTGTTTTCTCTCATGTGATGGTGTACTTCTGCCAAGCCTTTTTACATCCAAAGCACAACAACATTACCATTATATCAACAGGTTAGAGGGATGAATAACTGCTACACCTGTTCAGAAAATCACCTGTCATCTCTTACCTTATCTTGATTTTTACTTATGAATGACTTGATGGCTCATATTTTTGGAAAGTAACCGTTTTGTGTTATGAGAATATACACAAACACAGCTTGAAGATTTAAAAGTGTAAATTGATTTTTTTTTACCCTTACACCTGTATTGCTCTTTGTTGCCAGTTTGTGCTTTAATAGTTTTTCAGATTTCTTTCCCACAAGCTAGACTAAATGCAAAACAGAACAAACGTGGCCTCATGCAGTGTTTGTGTGTGTGTGTAATATTCATCTAGCTCTGAAATGAAAATTCACATCTAAGTGTTAAAAGATTGACACTAAAAACTAGGAAAATTATTGTTTTC
Source organism: Lates calcarifer (assembly GCF_001640805.2). NCBI lineage: Eukaryota > Metazoa > Chordata > Actinopteri > Centropomidae > Lates > Lates calcarifer. The sequence goes on along the minus strand of NC_066848.1, from coordinate 3,533,955 downwards.
CATTTTGAAGCACTAGACAGGTGAAACTGAAATACCATTAATTTCTTTCATGTTTCATGAACCAGTTTGTAGGCACACAAAAAAAAGCCTTACCTGCCCGAGGCGCTGTCAAGGAATCATGGATCCAAAGAACTGTGTTTTGTAGTTTTATTGCAGGTAAAAACACAGTGCTGCAGAAGCGTCCAAGGCGTGTAACATGTTTCACAAGCATAAAAACAGCATCCAAACAGGAGCAGTCAGCTAAAGTAAAGCTTCCCCTCTCACCCTCTCTCCAGTCACAAAAAACCCCAACAGGTGAAGGTGATATGCTCGTTAATACACCCACACCAGGTGACCCAGATTACCACGTGACCAAAAAAAGGAGCGTTCAACAACAACATTTTAAAAACAAAATAAAAAGGGCTTTTTAACTCCCAGATCTTTTTATTTTGACCCTGTTGTTAAAGGTTTATGAGGCTGCAAACAACCTTACATTGCAGTACATTAAAGGGTGTTCATTTATCTTAAAAAACAAGGAAGTCTTTTGTTTTCCTTACTTTTTCTGTTCTCTGTCCTTCGATAGATTTGTGTAAATTTGAGGCAATGGATGGTGACGCAGAAGCAGCCTCCGAGCGAATTCTGCTGGAGCCGTACAAGTACTTGTTGCAGCTGCCAGGTGAGTCTTTTCCACTGTCAGTGTGTGACTGCAGGGGTTGGTGGAGGAGGTGGAGACACACAGCCAAGTAGCTGAAAGGTCATTAAACAGCTATGTAGGCTGCTGATGAGTCCTAGAGCTCACTTCCTGTTAGTCACACCAGATCATGGTGTTGACATAAAGCCTAAAATGATGAAAGGCTGTAGTGCACACACACCTGATGTAATCACAGAAAACATGAACTTACACTTAAATGGCATTAAATTCATCCACTGTAACACATTTAGCTCAGTTTTTAACTAAACTACATTTTGTCTTATGTCGTGAATTTGAAGTACAGTCATGACAACTGACTAATGTTGCATTTAGATCTCAAATCTGTATTCTGGCTGCAGCATATGGTATTACCATGTTAAAGACATTATGTTGTCAAGTCCTAAACTGTATAGTTTTCATTTTAACATCTCACTATATAAATTGTAGGTGATAATTTGAACATCATTACATCCAAATGGCAATAAAATGAAGCCGTTTAACATCCTATTGTTGCTGACTAATTTCTCCACTGCCGACTCGTCTGCTGCTGTTAAGGAGACATTTGTTATTTGTTTTCCTTCAGCTCTGATTGGTCATTTTTTGTCAGTGGAGAAGTGACTGACCTAATGCCACAGCTTTATTTGGGTAAATAGGATGAGTCCTTGGAGTCTCTCTGTTGGTTAGGATGTTTCTGTTGCAGTGTCACTGTGTCATTCAGACTTATTAAATAAGATTATTTGTATGTCTTGCAACAGATTTTTTTTCATTCTTCAGTGTTAATTCTCACTTTAGATCTGCTTTCAATAAGTGGAATTAAAACTTTCTAACTGTGTGAGGCTAATATTTGGTCTGCTTTCGATGTAAGACACTAACATCAGCAAACATGAAAGGGGCTTATGATTTGCAGCAATAGTCCTTGTGGAGGATGCAATTGAAGGTTATCCTTTCCCCTTTCCTGTGCATACTACAGTCTATATGTCAGTGACTGTTAAAATGATTGAACTCACACTTTCTGGTCTTTCTTCAGGGAAGCAGGTGAGGACAAAACTCGCCCAGGCGTTCAACCACTGGCTCAATGTTCCAGAGGACAAACTGCAGGTGAGAAATCGGCCATTTTGAGCCTCTTAACATTCAGAGTCGCCTGATGTTTATTGTTGCAGACGGGGTCCAGGAAGGTGAAATGATGCTGCGCTCATCCCGAACAGGCAATTTATTTTTGTAATGCAACTGGTCTTGTCAGCTGAGATGTTCCTAACTGAATGTAAATGTAAAGCTTGGGTGTACACGGCGTTGAGCATCCATGATTCATCACAGGAGGTTGTTAATGTTAATGCAGCTGAGGATCAAGTGGAATAAGATGAAAAAGGTGGAGCAACGCTTTCAAAAACAGTTTCCTTTTTTATATTTACTTGATCTGTAGGTTGCTGATTTCATGACTTTTGAGGTTGGATGTGTTTTGTTTGCCCGTGTAGATGCAGTGCTGGGTGACACAGTAATTTGTTGTGGGTTTGTCGCCGCTGGCAAACCTACCAACATTACACGTAGTCGACAGATTAACTGTTTTTAAGAGATGATTGTGAGGTTTGACCGCTTAAAGGCAGAGTCCATTAGCCTGTTTCCACACCACTGAATCGACGCCCACATCACATCATCATTTTGTGGAGAGATTCAAAAAAGGTCTCTGGTGGATGAAAGAAGTTGTGAGCCCATCAGAGGGTTTGTGGATTAGGGCTTAAGTTGACGCGACTTAACGATACCGAGCTGTGTCAGATCAGGGCATCTTGTGTTTACCATCACAACAGCACAAGGAGCTCCCAATAAACTTAAATAAAGGATAACGATCAATTTGCATTAAAAATCTGCCTCAAAATTAATTAAAAATGTCAAAATGCCGAGTCAAAAAGTCGCTGTTTGTGCCGTGAATGTATCTTGCAAATTCCAACACTGATGAAGCCCTCCCCGCTGTGGGTATACTCCTAACACTTACACTACTTGCTCTCTATTGTTCATTTTGAAAAGGCTCTTTCTGACAAGGTAGCTGTTACATCTACTGTTTCATTTCAAGGTACTCAGCGCTTTCAAGTTGCTCAGTGGTAGCACATTAATAATTACTTTATTTAATAATATCATTAAGAGCACCACTCAAAATTATGCTGAGAGAAAGTAAAACAAAAGGAAAATAAAACGGTGCCAATTATTGGCTACAATACAAACAGAATTAAGCTCAGAATAAGATTTCATTAATCTAAGAAAATGGATCTGCCTATTTTAATGTAAAACAGGATGTTAGTTGTTTCCACACTCCACTTCCAAAGTTGCATGGTGGTTTTTATGTGGACTGTAGCTTTGCTTTGCAACGCAACAAAAAAAGTGCAGAGAATGTGTTAAAGATGAAAGAAAAATCAGTTTATGTTAATCAGAGTTTATCAGTTTCCATTTCCTGTTTAGGTTTTCACATTCTGGTCTTGGAGTAACGTGCTAGTCATGTGACATCCAACCCCACCCATCCTATTACTACTACCACTCAAACAACTGGCTGAACTAGATTGACTTCTGAATATTCACCCATCCCAAGTCAGATTTTTCTGTCATCTGCCGTCCTCCCTTCTCAACTTAATATTCCTCTACATCATCTGAAAAGGATGGAAAAAAATATTTTAATAGACTGGCATGAATCCCATCAGTGTTCTGTCAAACTAAGCTTCTTATGAGAAAGTATGGAAGCTCATATCCACCAATGTTTTTTTTTTTTTAAAAAGGGGGGATCCTGTAAGTCAAAATAACGAGTTAGTCTCTGAGTTTATTTTGAGATACTAAGTCATTATTTTGGGAAAGTTGAGAAAGCTAGACTTTCCTGTGAGTTGAGGTGTCATTAAATAATAATAACTAAATATTTTAAATTACTACATGTGAGCTGCTTTTGAGCTAATTGCTGAAAAACTGGTTTGATTTTTTGTTTTGGTGGGATGTGGGGATGTCTATCTTTAAATACAGCCTGTTTTACTTGATGCATTTTGAATGAAAATGGGTGGGTGATGGTAGGTAGTTATTTTGCTATACAATATATTCCAGATGGGACAGTATATAGTAGCAATGAGCAAGTATTTGGAACCATTTAGGTATTTTTTTGTTGTGTATTTAAGCTGTACTGCACCCACATTAATCTCCAGTGAGGGGCCACTGCTTTTTCAGCTTCTTGTGTTCCTGATCACCTCTGTGTGCTAAGGATTAGCATGAATCACATCACAGACAGCTTCCCAGGCAAACACACACCTCCACTCATCCATTACCGTGTTGTAACATATTCCTGGATGATGCTGCCTGAATATATTGCAACAGACATATTGAGGCACATATACAGATACCAGGCTGGACTGGCATTCCTGCTTTTCCTCAGTCATATTAATTTCAAATTAGCCTTTTAGGATTTATTGGTTTTATTGAGCCACTGTCCCCTCAGGGAAATCAGGCCAGTGACCTTATTATACTGATAGCATTAGCATTGTAGTGGCCAAACACTGGTCCCTCATCCAGTGGTAAAGATACAGAGACTTAATCTGTGTTTTCTGATTTCCATGTTGCAGCATGCTAAGTGCTGAGCCTGTCAGGTCTCATTAGGTTTGCAGTTCAACAGGTCTCCCTTTGTCCTGAATGTTTTATAAACCCTCCCCAAAGAGAGGAATTCTAGTCCTGCAAGCGGAGCTCGGAGGTCGCACTGTTATCTCCCTTCGGTCATTCCTTTCAGTGTGCAATAAAAGCCCCACCGCCCACGCTGTGATGACTTGTTTCAGGCTTCAGTAATAAAAAAATAAATAAGTGCATGAGTGTGAAAGAGTAATAAAGTTGTCAGTCTCCTTCTGAGGAATTATTGAATATTATAGATCAATCCTGTCACGTCAGCCCCTCCTCCTGCTACAACATCCATCCCACACTTTATTATTACAGTGGCTCGTACGTCTTCGAATGAGTGAATTCAGTTTGCAAAATTAAAAAGGAGCGACTCGACATTCGAAGTGGCGTTTTGTATTATTTTCACATTACATGCGGCTCTGCGTCTTGACTGAAGTGCTGACATTTTCAATTCAGGAGCTGATGTGCTCCTTGAGGCTACGACGACATGTTACCTCAGAGCTTTGAGTTTGACTGATCAGGTTTTGATGGAGATTTGCTGCCGACATTCATATGCAGATTGTGTCCAAATCTACTTCTGTTCTCCTGATAATTCCACTTTTAGTCTGAATTTCCTTGTTATTGTACAGCAGGTAGTTGAGGTTTAATCTACCTCACATATCAAAGAACTACACCCCCCTCCCCCCTTTCTGTGTAGCAGCTCTGTAAACTCCTGCTGAACCCATCATGCAGACTGAGAGCACTCCTCTCATCACCATTAGCACACTGCTGCCAAGAAGTCGCCGCCATGGAAACAACTGTGCCTTCAGATAGATGGAGGCAGTGACAGTGGCACACTGTCTCATTCACTCGGCAGTGCATTTTTCATCAAACCCCATATGTGCTCCTGTGCTGTGTGTAGTACAGCACAGGTTGCCGAGGGTTGGGAAATTCCCCCCTCTACGCATCAATTGCCGTGCAACCTTTAGCTGACTGGCTTCCTCTTGTTCTCTGTGACAATGCAGAAAGGTTAGCTTTTATATACTGTCTTCTGTCTTTGACTTTGACAACATGTGCCATTCATGGGAACGTCTGCCACCTCGGGTTCAGAGCGTTTTAATGACTATAACATAGCTGCCTCTGTGAGAAAAAATTAAGGATCCGTGTGGCAGGTGTGTAGCAACTGATAACTGCAACGACTTTATAATAAAGTTTGTAACAGCGTAGAACTTGTAATGTGGAGGGTTATCATCAGATGGAGCAGATAAGTTGTGACAACAGCAGATTGTACTGCAGTAAAGGCTAGATCAGGCTAGACAGTACATTTGTTATACATTTATATTACAGGGTTTTTCCCAGGAAATAGTTTAGCTGTAGTAGTTTGCCTGACAGATCCTGACACATCTCATCTTGTGATCAGTTTCATTTAGTCGATGACGGCCTAAACAACACTTTAAATAGAAGCTCCGCTGCTCTTTTTCTTAAATCTTTTAATTAGTAGAGGTGTTTTTTTATGATGAAACTACAAAACACTGCAGGATATTGTCAATTAGTTAATTAATTAGTTAGTTAAAGCCACAGTTTTCCACACAGTGTCAGAAGCAATACAAGACAATTGATAAGGACAAACAGCAGGGATACGGCATCAACAAACAGCTTGATTTAAAGAAAATATATGAAACATAAATCTCAGATCAAGATTAAACTGTGGCTTCTTAAGCACGCCACAGAAATCAGCAGGACATCTGCCATGTTTTGTTAGATTTTCTCACTACAGCTGCTGTTCTTCATGAATGAGACAGCAATTTTTGAATGACACAATCCAGTAGGCGTGGTGTCTAATCACGTGGGACCATCTTAAACCCTTGGCCAGACGTCAGCAGTCCTGCTGTCTGACTCGGCCGTACTCGTGGTGGTTTGCGCCTACTGTAGTTCCTCTAATTGAGAGGTTTATGCGTGCACATAACAGACTTGTCTGTCTCAGAGTTATTTCCCTTCAGCATATTGGACTCAGTGCACTCATTTGTTGTGAGGGAGTCTCTGCATTCTTAATGGATCACTGATTGTAGCTTCGGCAAACAGAGCGAGTTTCTGCGTCAATAACCTCTGGTGATAATCAATGAAGTCTTGCGGAGCAGTGAAGGCACTTAAACAGCAGCATTATACAGCGACAGGCAGACTAATTGGATTCCTTGGAGAAGCCAGGCACTCCAAAGTCCAAAACCTGAAAATTGTGGTGTGCTTGTGTTTGGGCTTGATAGCTGCTGTTGTTGATGTGAATATCAAATCTTGTCTTGATTGTGCCCTTGTTCCCTCATCCTGGCAGGGGATTGTAATTCACAAAAAACACGGTCTGTTTGTAATGAAACCTTTGAATCCTCCAGTGTGTTTTTGTCTACAATATTCCACTTCCTCATTCATGTTTGCATTCATTGTAGCTTTACCAGCAACCCCCCGCCTCCCTGCGTCTTGTGAGTGGCTCACTGAGGTTGCAGGGTGAGCGAGTGTCGGGACCCTGCCGAGGGAAAGGTTGTGTTTGGCGGATAAACTGCTCAACTGGCCCCAGCTTTGGCCATCTGCCTGACCCACTGAGCCTCTCTTTGTGCTCCACAGCCCCATACAAACAGCTTTCATTACCAGGCCACACCACTTGTCTTTTAAATCAGCAGAGCACTCCAGCAGGCTGCACTGCCAGCTCAGGACAGCAGACACCTGATGGCAACCTTGGCTGCTTTGTGTCGATTGTGGACCTGAAACAAAGCCATTTTTGGCTTAGTATGGCTGTGTGCTCCACTGATAAATGACTACAGCAATGATCTGACGTTAGTTCAGCAAGAAAAGAGTCTGTGTGTGTCCGTAAAATACCCTTGACTCATCACAGCAGTGTTGATACAGGGTCATACAGTATTAAAACTGTTGGAGTTTGTCAATATAGCTCTAAGTTTAAGTCCTCCAGCGCTCGTCTCTCTCTCATTAGAGGGGGTGAAGGTGCACTAAGCCCTGCAGTGTCACCTCTAATTGCTTAACCATGTCACATTTGCTCTAAACTCACTGAGCCACAGTCGCTCTCTCGCGGGCAGACCAGATAAAAATGTCAAAATCTGAATCTGATTTTGACGGGACTGGCATATGTCTTTGCCTGAACTCTTCAATCTCTCCCACTGGCTGCCTGGCTTGTTTCAACGACAACTGTTTTGTCTGCTGATGAAGACTCACTAGTGGAGCAGGGCAGAAGAGTGTAGACATGGCTCCCTCTGCTGTATACAAGTTGTAATGCATAATTTACCCAGGGCTCTGGAGAACCTGTTACTATCTCTGTAGGTCAAGAGCAGAGAAAGTAAGTTTCTTTGCTTTAAAAGCTCTGATATTTTTTATTCATTGATTTCTTTGTGTGATGTTCAGGTGATCATCGAGGTGACTGAGATGCTGCACAACGCCAGCTTGCTCATAGACGACATCGAGGACAGCTCCAAGCTGCGGCGAGGCTTCCCCGTGGCCCACAGCATCTACGGCATTCCCTCCGTTATCAACTCCGCCAACTACGTCTACTTCCTGGGTCTGGAAAAGGTGCTGACCCTGGAGCATCCCGAGGCTGTCCAAGTGTTCACCCGGCAGCTGCTGGAGCTGCACCGTGGCCAGGGCCTGGACATCCACTGGAGGGACACCTACACGTGTCCCACCGAGCAGGAGTACCGCAACATGGTGCTGCAGAAAACTGGAGGGCTCTTTGGCTTGGCCGTGGGCCTGATGCAGCTCTTCTCAGACTGGAAACAGGACCTGAAGCCACTTCTGGACACGCTGGGCCTCTTCTTTCAGATCCGCGATGACTACGCCAACCTGAGCTCCCGCGAGTACAGCGAGAACAAAAGCTTCTGCGAGGACCTGACGGAGGGGAAGTTCTCCTTCCCCACCATTCATGCTATATGGTCGCGTCCGGAGAGCACCCAGGTGCAGAACATCCTCCGGCAGCGCACGGAGAACATGGACATCAAACGATACTGTGTGGACTACCTGGAGAAGGTAGGCTCATTCGCCTACACCCGTCAGACTCTGCGGGACCTGGAGGTAGAAGCCTACCGTCTGATCGGGGAGTTTGGGGGAAACCCTGAGCTGGAGAGTTTGGTCAAACACCTCAGCAAAATGCATCATGAAGCTGAGGCAGAGCCCAGTACTGAGCCACACTCCAGCCAAAACCACTGACCTCATCCACTGTTCACTGCTGCATTACCCTCATACTAACTTCCCTGCACACTCCACTAACACAGACGCTTTGCTAATTACAGTGATTCACATTCCTGAAAAGCACAACACACACACCGCTACGTTACATTCACAATCAGTGAGTCACAATCAGTCATTAAACTTGAACACTTCAGCAGTGGTGATGCAGCAGAGCAGCCCCAAATGTTGCCTTTATCTGTAGTGTGCTACGCGGCATCCTTCAAGTGTTGCTTAACAAAGTACACATCACCACTTTGTATCTGTGCAGTCAGTGGAGGAGATGAATTAAAATAGAAAAGAACTTCCTACGGTTTTAGGTTTGCTTTTCTGAAAATGCAGAATAATAAGACGGCAAGCTTAAAAGCCTTCCTTTTGATGTGATACGGTGCATATAAATGTATTTTTTTAAGTGTTTTGCCAGCAAACTGAAAACTGTTTATCTAGGGCCGAGCAAATGCTGGATGTTACTTCCAAAGTCCCTGTTTAAAATAAGATGCGGAGTGTATGATGGGTGATTCGGGGGATCCTCAATCATTAAGCCGCCTCAGTGCCAATCCCTCAGAAAGACCTCCGCAACTCACTCGTCTGCTCATTATGTAACACACTGGCATTATATGCAAAGTAGCACTCGTGCTGTTTATGCTCGGCTGTACATGAGTGCTGTGTTGATGCTTTGGTGTATTACAGACTGTGTGTTTCTGTCTGGTTCAGCTCTTCACATCTCTAATGTTTTTATTTGGCTTGATTCACTTATGATATTTGAAGGTTGACACTGTGCTGCCGTTATGAACTCATTTGCATTTACTGAATAAAAACCCCTTTAAGGATAACCTGCGGGCTTGTCTGTACCTCTAAAACAAAATCCCACATCTGTGTGTGGCATCGGGGCTGGTTTGGTTGTCATTCGAGATCAACTGCGGCTGACTTGATGGTCGACGTGAACTGCTGCCGACTCCTGGGAAATTACTGCAGTCAAGTCGGACACAAAGGCGTTTGCCTTTTACCAGCTGTTCTCGCAATTTATCAAATATATCGATCTAATTGTGGAAAACCTGCACAGGTGTTCTGTGCTTTTTTTAAAATTTAAAAATATGACTGTTCCACTTTTTTTTAAACCTGTATACACACTGTTTACTCAAAGATATGTTGATCTCAACATTTCAGGCCAGAAAAGTATGAAGAAAGATGAAAGTATGAAACATCCAGGGCGATGTGTTCAGGTGTTGAATAAAAATCTACTACACGTCAGTGCAGCTGGAGAAAAGCAACTGCAGAAAACTGCAGGTGCCTTACTCCTGCAAGGCTTTAAGGTCATGTGACATGGTGATGTTGTGACAAAATTTCTAACCGGCATAAAGTCGAACACAGCTATTGTTTTTGTTTAAGGTGAAAGAGGAAGAGAGGGACTCTCCAGAGATGAGCAGCACCATCTACTGAGCAGATGTGTGTAACTGAAGCTGAAGATGTTACAAACATAAAGTTGTCTGTACGTGCGTCTCTCTGCATTTTATTGTAGTTACAAGCTTCCTCCTACACTGGGGCATCCTCCCAAACATTTACCACGCACCTCACACTCACTACAAAACACTGAGCCATCTTTATCCAGAGAATATCTAATCGTAAGCCTTCACCTGTTGCACCAGATTAATGGCAGCTGACGCAAGTTATCACAGAACTGCCTGCCGCGTGTTTTGTTTTCAGCAGCCTTGACTGAATTACTCACACAGGGTGGTTGCTATGGATGTGGCTGGTGTTTTTTGTCGCCTGTTTGGTCTGAAATACAGGGCGCACCAGTCGTCTAAAATCCTGTATCATCTGCTGCCTCTGTTAATACCATTGTGAGTTTTTCCTCAGCTGCGGAAAAGAAGCCCCGGCCCCGTGGACAGAGGCTATCTGTCCCAGACAGCTCTGTTGACTCACTGAAGCTCTTGCTCTTGACAGCTGCAATTCAATTAATTGTGCGTCTTTTGGATTGGATTGTGGCTCCTCTGAAAATACATCTATTCATCAAAATGTCAAATTCTTGAAAATCTAGGGGACCAGTTCCTTTACTGTTTTTTTTTTTCATCTAAGCAGCCACAAGTGCGGGAAAATAGGATGCAAATGCATTTCTGATTTGATAAACAGCGGAGACGTATGAAGTGGCTTTGGCAGAGCTGACTTAAGTCCATCACAATAATCAAAGCCTCTCACGGTTCTCATTTCTTCTTCTCCCACTCTCTAGGTCGACTAGATTGATTTTCTCCACCCACAGTGTCTGAGTTCTGTTTGAGAGCAAAACAGAATAGCTTTTGTGTGAAGAGCGACATGGCTCACTCACTGTCTCCCTCATCCTCTGCAAGCTTTGGATTATTTATCACTGGGCTGTGCTTTACACATTTGTGTTGCTTGGTAGCACTCCAGTGGATATTTCATAAATATTCTTGTGGCAGTAACAGAATTGTGAAAACCTCATTGCTGCGATTAGACGTAGACACAGCTGTGTTTGGACACCTTCACTGATTTCAGTCTTTTTCATGATTCTGCTTCTGCTCTTTCTTTTGTGAACTACTTTTTAAAAAAGTTTTTAGAGGCTGATGGGGTTTTTTTCTGCTGCACAGATATTTGACAGATGTACAGTTTGCACCTCAGAGCTGCTAGAACAAATGCAGTCCTTCACTGTGGGGCTGCTGAGCTGCTCCACTGGAGCAACTGGCAGGACATTTTATTCCCTCTACAAGAGCCTCAGAAGAAAACCACCAACAAATCTCCTCAGTGTGACTTAAACTGGTCTACATATCGAACCATGTTTCATGAGAGACGCTTTAAAGGTCAGAAACATTCATCTGTGCTCAGCTACTTTTAAGGATAAGACTCGAACAACAGTGTGTGGGTCAAAAATGGGTCAAAAATATATAATTTAATTCCTAAAAAAGGTGAAGTAATGTCTAAAACAGCTGAGTGACCAGTGACAGCAGGATCAATCCACTGATGTGTTTAAAAATCTAAATATATCAACAGAATTACCCTTTAATATCATTTGATGCACAGGCTTTCTTCACTTTACAACATTGATGGCAGAGTGGTTATCATATTCATGTCACTGTTCCCAGAACAACACATGTTCTCATGCATAATTCTGCCAGCACAGAGTTATTTGTGAAAACCACACTGCGCCCTCATGTCCCATCGGGGATAAAGAGGAAAAACAAAGCACTCACTTGTTTCCACCTGCAATCATCGTAGCTTACACAAAACTGTCTTCTGTGAGTTTAAACTGACTGTTTACACTGATTAAAGGGACACTTTTATATGATCAGTTTATCTATCATGAGGGGTAGAGCACAGCTTGTGGATAACAGGGGAGCTGAGAACTGAGCTGCATTGTGGGAAATGTAGTGTTTCTAGAGCTTGACCCATAAGTCTCATCTTCTGCTGCATCAATTCTTTTTTTTTCCTGTCTCTTGCAAGTCTTGCAAGAGCAATAATAAATTGCTGGAGTGCCCCTTTCATGCTGAACTGAGGGCAGCTAGATTCACTTCGCTGACATCATGACATTTCCTCCCTATGTAGTGTTGCATCAGGTTACATCAAATGATTGAGTGGTTTCCAAGAATCTCATCATCAGACCGATGAGCTAATTCATGATCCTCTTAAGACAGAATAATTGTCAGTAATGGTTCAGTAATGACTGAGCTAATTATCTCCCGCAAACACTATCATAGTAAATCTGCCATGTTGCTGCAGCAGGGGTCAAGTGGGCTTATGAAACTCCATGATTCACTCAGTATTTGCATCACTTTGTCAAAGACGTGTGTAATTATGTGCGCTGTCTAATAGCCAACCTTCCACCGAATGTATCATCTAACCGATCCGCAGTGTCACACATTTCACAGCTGTGTTCTGCAAATGTTTGCAAAAAGTGACAGCTATAACCTTAGCAACCTGAGACAGCGTAGCTGCATGGAAATGAGAAAGAGAGAGCGAGCGAGCTGTGGGTGCGATTTCAAATTGGGAATGAAAATGTTGCCCCATTAGGGCATAGTTGTGTGTCTAATAATATCTCCTCATTGCTGTGAATCAGAATCAGACAGAAATACTGGTTTTGGATGCCGGGTGTCATGAATAAATGATTTCCTCCTCGATTTAGTGCACACAGAGGACGAGGAGGAGGAGGAGGGGTGCTGGAGAAGAGGAGGCTGATTGACAGCAATGTGTAATGCTCTGCGAGGAAAGTCTAAGAATCTGGAGTTGTTTGAATGAGTATGCAGATGCACACCACTCAGCAGACTGTAAGCTCCTCTTTCTAAGATCTGGGACAGCTGTGCCTGATCTGAATCATGCCATCTTTACTTTGACACCACAGGTAAGTTTTAATTTTATCTGTAATGTACTGTGTTTGCACAGTGAGCTAAAATAAGACATACAGGTATAAAATGCACCCTCAGTACTGGCACATGATCTATCTATCTATCTATCTATCTATCTCTCTCTCTATATATATATATATATGATCATCAAACATGTATATCTACATATCTTTGTGAAAATATTATATATATATAATATATAAATTGTCACCATGCGTTTCAACAGAGAGTACAGACTAGTTACCATGCAAGACAACCAGCTAAACCAGCTCATGGATAAATAATTGGAAAAGCTAAATTACAGATAAACATTTGAAATGGTTAGCTAATGCTAAAAGTCATGGATAAATATCTAAAGATCATCAGTTGAAATAGCTAAATTATAGATAAACGTGAAATGGTTAAGCTAATGCCGTAAGTAACAGTTTAAATGGATGAAGTCATGGATATATAATCAACTTAATTATAGGTAAACATTTGAAACTGTTAAGCTAATGTTAAAATAAATTAACTGTTGAAATAGCTAAAAGTGACCGATATATAGTTAGCTATATTGGATATTAACATTTGGAGTGGTTAAGCTAGTGCTAAAAATAATACGGTTGAAAGAGCTAAAAGTGATGGATACAGTTCCCTAAATTATAGAAAAATATTTGAAATTGTTATGATAATGCTAAAAGGAATTAACTGTTGAAATAGCTAAAAGTCACAGATATAGCTGAAATAGCTAAACTATAAACATTTGAAATTGTTCGCTAATGCTAAAAGTCATGGAGAAATAGTTGAAATAGCATGGAAAAGTCATATGGTTGGCTAAATTATACATATTTGAAATGGTTAAGCTCATGCTAAAAGAAATTAATAAACAGTTGAAATAGCTAAATTAGAGATAATCATTTGAAATTGTTAGGCGAACGCTAAAAGAAATGAATTGACAGTTGAAATAGCTAAACTATAAACATTCGAAATGGTTAACTGATGCTAAAAGTCATGGATAAATAGTTAAAATAGCTAAATTAGAAATAAACATTTGAGAAATAAACACCTAGAATCGTTAGCTAAAAGTAACAGATTAGAAGCTGAACAGTTTGTTAAAAGTATATAATACTTGCTAAAAGAAACAGATGAATGGTTGAAAAATCTGGCTTTCCACTACTTCAAGTGAAAGGAGTACAAATGCAAACTTAATGACAATTCACTGGTATGAAAATAAAATACTGTTTTACTAAATTGTCACAGTACTTTCTCACTATCACACAGCGAAAGTGTTAAAATAAAATCCAGTTTATAATGAATTCATAAGAACATATTGGAACTTGGTGAGAAGTGTTGATGAAGAGGCACTTAAACTCATCTGATTGGGCTGTGGGGTACATCAGACACAAAAGACTCTAAACACTCAAGTAAAATGAAGTGTCTGGCAGAGCCAGACACCACGAAAATAAGACTCAAATTTGTAACATCAACACGGTGTTGTATTCAATCTGCAGCGCAAGAAGAAGATGAGTTTTGGGGAGAGGTGAGACTCGAGATGAAAAGGATTTTATAAATACAATTAACTCGAGCGCCCAACTTCCCTCTATTTTCTCAGAGCACTGCTTGTCACGGGCTAAACGGATGATTGCACTTTCATGGCAAAATATTAATAGAGTGAAAATAAGTCAGTGGTTCAGGGAATTGTACTCTTGTCGTTGGTTAGAAAAGATTACACACACACTTAAGGGCAGAGACGATTCAAAACGTGTGGGGTCCTATTGATATCAAACATATGAATGAATCAGATATTCTGGGTCAATAAGATGAGCAGAAATATTTTTATTTTGCCCGTTTTTCCCCAGTTCTGCTTCTTTAGTCTTTAAGCATCTAGCTCTGAGAGGGACTTCATGTTCACAAATATTGATCTCTCAGAGAACAAAAGAATTTTTGAGTAGTGTTCCCCCTTGACAGAACATTATTTCACACCATCTAACTCTTACTTATGCCAATACACAAGCCTTTTTTCCCTTTAAATATGAAGCAGCTATCAGCAAAAGAGCTCTCTCTACATTATCTGAACAATCTGAATCATCTTATTTTAAAGAACATATTGGCAGGAGATAAAACATTAAGAAAAGAGCGTGAACAACTGCAATTTGTTTCCCGCTGTGACGACAGAGGTAGATTCAGTTGATTTGATTGCCTAGTTTAAATGAGTATGAGAGAACACGGCTTGAATAAAAGGAGGCAGATTTGAGGCATATCTCTGGAAATATATAAAAACAAGACAATAATTTAAACATTTTAAATCAGTGAGTGACAATATCCCTACAGCATTAATCAAAGTTTAGACAAATCCAATAACTTCATCTTCTTAAGAGGCACTAGAGCAGAAATGAGAAGTGAGCGTTTTATTTAATTTTTTTTCCATCTGCGTGTTATTTCCACGCTTCACAATGAAGGGCTTCGAGCCAAATCAGCGAGAAAGGCTGATGGGGTGTAAAATAAATAAATAAATAAATAAATAAAGCGCTGTCCTTATCTACGTAGGAGAGTGGAACAGTTGCGGATGTGACTTTGTTATCATGCAGCTCACTGAAAGAGAGAGCAGGGTGAACAGATAAGACGGAGAGGAGGAAGAGGAGGAATGTGTGGGTCCGATGTCAGGTTAATTGCAGGAATAGATTTCCTGGCAGGTAAGACAGGCCTAAACAAAATAAACGACTTGTATTATCCTCCATTAGTAAAATATTCAGCATCATCTTTCATTATTTACAAAAATACACAGCGAGGCAATCTAATTCCACTGACTTAGCATCAATAACATGGCTGTTCTTCAATAAACAAATCACTGCAGCAGCTAAAAGCATGCGCTCAGAGGACTCGTAAAAAGAAAATCCTAACCACATTTGCTGCACGTCAACGTTTTAGAAGTCTCTGCGTGTGCGAGCTCATGCCTGGATGTGTTCAGTCCTATTGATTAACATGAAGCCACTGATCAATCTGGGGGCTGAAAGCAGGTTCTCACCGCTCTGCCTCAGGAAAACAATCACTTATAGATCAAAGTGATTTCATGTGATAAGCTGAAATAAATGGGACTTCTGCAGCAGCATGAGCAAAGTCTGTTCGCTGACTGTGTGTCTGGTGACGGCGGAGCAGCGTGTGCGGCTCCAAAAATCAACAACAAAGCCATTCATCTCTCTTTAAGTGTTCTTTATTACCTGTGAGGAGGGTTTCGTAAAACCAGTGTTAAACTATACTGAGTCTGTTCCACAGTCCACTCCGACTGCTTCGTCAAGTTCCAAAAAATTTGTGTTGCAAATACACCGATTTAAATCCGTGTTAAACCTACGTAACAAGTTTGACGCCCCGACAAATACAGTAAGGCCACAGCACTATTTGCACAATGACAGTTACAGTACAAATTGTGTGTGTGTGTGTGTGTGTGTGTGTGTGTGTGTTTGTGAGAAAACTCGTCATAAATCTACAAATAGTGAAGGAGGATGAAAAGCTTGAGACAATAATTTACAAAATATAGCAATGTAAAGCAGTCGTCTTTTTTAAAATACCATCAAATATCCCTTTTAAACCAAAAGGTTTAAGTCTGTCGAATATCAGAGTACCAGTAATTTATAAGATTACAAAGTACTCAAGTCTTACAGCAAAGATTCTGTACACGGTGACCATCACATGCTGGTGTTGCACATGGTTCTTGTCATTACTAAGACATCTTTAAACCCACAACTGATTTCATGATACAAATACTGACAGTGTGCTACGGCTAAATGTGTTTGTAATGTTTTCTGAAGCTGCAAATGTTTTCTTATGTTGAGTGTTTTGTTAATATTAAGAACCTGCAATGGAACCTCAAGGTTTTAAGATTATTTTCCAACAAAAAAAAAAGTGTTTATATCATTTATAATATGAATAAAACTCTTAACGGCTCAGTTTGGGGTTTGGAGGAAACCACAGAAGCTGAGCTGACGACCAGCGGTGAGTGTGTTTTACCCACAGTGCCACGTGGTGAGTTGTGGTGTGATCCAGATTTAGCGGCCCCAGGGGCAACCGCAGGGGTCTCCACAGGCCCTCTTCCTGTCCCAGAGGATGTGCAGCTCCTCGGCCGTGTGCTGGGGGGACGACAGCATGTCCAGGTAGCACTCTTTCTCACAGAGCCAGCCGGGGTCCTGGGGGTTAGGATAGCGACTGTGTTAGCATGCACATCTGGTTATTAGCCAGGTCTTACTCTGAACTATATGTTGCCAAGAGTAAATGTGGTGATCCTGTCAAACTGTGACGGTGTTTCCACAGCCTCCACCTGAAAATTTCAGATTTCAGGAGGTCTTATTTGTCACATGTTGCACACACAATGCAAGCAGTGAAAAGGGTGGTAAGGCTGTGCTAAAAGGCGAGTGTACTATACAATTTTGCACAAAGTATAAAAAGCACAATGGTTATCAGTCCACACAATGAAACAGTGAATTACTAACAAGAGGAAAATTATAGTAATCTCAATTTTCAGTCTTAGTCGTGACGCGTTTTCCATAGAAATTCACATGTGCAGCAACAAGACTTGGGAGTGAGGGAGTGAGGACTGGTAAAGTGAGTGCAAATGATCGACTACTGTCCTATTAAACTGGATTTAATTATCTTTTATAAATATATCTGAATGTTGATGCATGCTGCATCATTGGAGCTGGCGTCACCTGATATTTCTGTGGCCCAACAGCTGCCATCCATATCCCCATGCTCACATCTTCTCCCTGTGAACGAGACATCCAGGACAGATTGCTCACATTATGTTCACGATTATCTGCCCGTTATTGTTTCCCAACAGTTGCTCTGCGGCGCAGTACTCCACCTGGTAGGCCTTCAGCTTCTCTGCATTACTGGCGAGCCACTGGACCAGGTCACGAGAGACCACGTAGCCCGAGCCACAGGCGAACGCCGGGTAGGCCGGACTAGCGTACTCCAGCTCCTGCCACTTCCCGATGCGATCCACTGCCCAGCTCTGCCTGAAACTAGGTCAGGACAGCGGATATATTATCATCACATCCTGTCTCCCTTTCACCTGACACTTCATCATTTTGACTATCCTTGTTTCTTTCCTCTAAACTTCAGCTGCACTGAAGTTAAGCTGTGAACACAAGTGGACTAAAATCACAAGCAAAATATACACAGTCAACAGGATCGGACACCAAAAAGGACTTACTTCCCCCACCAGAAATTGCTGCGCTTGAGACCTTTGTGGTCAATCTTCATTAATACCGAGTCCACGTCGATGTAACAATCATCATCCGTCTTCAGCAGCAGATTAAAGTCAGCGTTTCCCACAGACCTGCCAGAGAGGGAATTTGCAACCTTAATTAAAGCCAACCTCTGATTTTTTTGCAATATCCCAGTGTGGATTTACTTTCAAATATCACTGAGAGTGAAGGGCAAAGGGTCTTTCGACTGAATAAAACACTTGCCAAGTCAAAGCTTGAGACCACTCTGTATATTTTGCTACCTGATGACTCACAACTGTACTTTTTCCATGACTGAGTGATTGCAATCGTGACTCTAACAACCAGACATTTTGAGGCAACGACACACTTTCATTTCAGGTTGCTGATTTCCTCAGAGGGCCCAGGCAATTTGGAGACAGGGAATCGAGTCATTAGCACTTGGCATACCATTTATAGAACTGAAGCAGTTTGGAAGGCACATTCCTGTAGGTGTCTACCACGTCTACGAACACCATGTCGCCGTGCCTCAGGCTCTCCTGCTGCAAGGCGGCGTCCTCCTGCCTCAGCCTGGAGGCATGGTGCTCCATCCTGGCTGGGCGGCCCCGCAGAAGCTCCTCCAGACCGTCTCCATCTGACACACAGGTGGTGGGGGGTAATGACAAAGAAATGCAGAGAAACTGGATAAACTGGGGGGAAATGGTGGAAGTCTTTTGGTCCAAAATAAGATTTTAAAAAGTCACATTAACTTTTTATGCACCCAAAGTATGAATAAATTAAGGCACTTGAGGGATAATAACTTGGCAAAACAATATGATATTATTATAAGATTTTACAGGATGGATCATTAGTTCTGTTTTCAGAGATACTGAATGGTGAATTTAATTTTCTTTTTACCAAAATGGCCACAAATCCACTCTCAGATAAACTCAAAACGCAAACACATGCAGGAGGTAAAATCAATAATGTGACACAACAGGGTAGAGAGGGTAAAAAAATAAAAACATGTTATTTCCCATTTGACACGTATGCAAGAGCCCTGAGGCGAAAAAAGAGCTAATCTCATAAACTGCCAGAGAATTTTTACATAGGGACTCCTTTTACAGCAGTTGGCTCACAGAGCGATTTTGATCAAACTGTTTTCATAAAAAGCTCAGAATTAATTCTGTTGCTGGACCGACCGTAGATAGTAAATGTGAACCCTCCAGCCAAACCGGGGAATCCAAGAGCACTTCTATGAGGCAATATGCCCTCTGCAATCTGCAATTTCAAGAAAACAGCAAAAAAAAGTTTCATTTTTTATCTCTTGAACTTACTCCACTTCAGAACTGGAGAGAAATATTTCGTTATACATTTATTTTTTGACGCCATACGTACAGAGGAGATCTTGAGGACACCTCCTCCGTCATTGAGCTGCACAGACGAGGAGTTGACCGTCGTCAATCCAGAAGAGTCCAGACTCTCCCAAACCAGCGTCCCCTCAAAACCCTGGAGGGGAAAACAGACGTTTTATTTGCTGCACATGTAGCACAGTGTTGTTCCGTCTGTAGCTAATACAGAGGATGCTAACATCATGTCCTTGGTATTGTTTTAGCGACCTTGGAAGTAATTAATTTTCTGGTTTTAACAGAACAGCTTACTACGAAAAATCCAAATACTTTAAACACGTTAGAGACTTTCTTGTCGTCGGAGGTGTGGGTGTTGGTCGAGGGGACCTGAGTACACATGGAGAAACTGACCTTTGGCAAGATGAACTGCTCCACTGGTTTGTACCACACCCCGTTCACCATGGTCCCTGTACTGATGGCACTGAAGCGAGCAGTAACCACAGCCTCCTGCAAAAAGTTGTTACACATAAAGAATGTCTTTTTGACCTCTGTGCAAATTTACCTTCATCTACACTGAATACTTCAGTTATCTCAGTGGCAGGAATCCAACAGGAGTTTCAGTCTGTGTCTATAAGCGAGGCAGTAAACAGCAGCAGCAGCTGCCCTCAGGCTGTGTATCTACCAGGCTCCACAGAGAAACAGCATACGCTCAGAGGTCGATGTCCTGTTACCTCCTGGTCCAGCTGGAGAAGCTTCACCGTTACGTTGGTCTGAAGCTCGGGCCTGGTCCCGCTGGGAAACACCCCCAGCCTGGTGATCACCACCGGGTGGAGGACTTTGAAATCCAAGGCAATGGCCGACACGTCGGAGGGGGCGAGAACCGAGGGGTCAGACACCGTCACGATCTCAATCTCGGCGTCCTGCCCTCTCCCTGGGACAGAGGGAGGGAGAGGCAGTTAGCGCACAAGCACAGGTAAAATTTATTACGATGCCAACATGCTGACCGCCTGTTTTCAGTGATGAAGACCGGATGACTCGGGGAGAGGGAGAGCGTTCAGAGAAGAAGGCACACTCTGGTAAAGCTACACCATCAGCACTTTGAGGAGCTGGTTCTCGGGACTGCTGTCTTCAAAGCAAGCCTCTGCTCGTGAGTGTGGTTTCTTAATTACAAAAGAGCAGTTTATTACCCAGGAGATCAATGAAAAGATCAAGGCCATTAAAAGGGAAGCAGGCTTTTTACTTTATATGCGTTGTACACAAGTTCTGCTGCCCGCTCCAAAATAAAAGACAATTAGGGGCAAGGAATCACACACAAAGAGGGAGAAGGCGTTTATCAAACCAAATGTTTCTCACACTGACAGTGGAACTGAGCTGCAGGATTTTACCAGTGCAGGAGGATATATTTAATATTCCTATGCTGACTAAATATAAATGCTTAGTTTGTGCAAAGTTGTCAAAACAAACATCAGTGCTTCTCTTGGCGCTGGGCAGCACACGATTTCTAGTTTATTCAGAGGAAAAATGAATAAAACTTGGCATAAACCATAAATTATTAACAGCAAAGTCACTGTTATTTAATATTTGTTGCTGATTTTGTTAGTATTAAGCGACAACTAATCCTCTATTGTATTCCATATGTTTCCACTTCTTTTATCAGTGTATTTTCTCGATTAATTGGGTCAATAAATGTCAGAAATACTGAAAAATGATAATCACATCTTCCCCAAATCCAAGATGACGTCTTCAGATAGCCTGCTAAACCAAAATATATTCAATTTACTACCACAGAAGACCCCAGGGAGACTTAGATGATTAATTTTTTATCAGCTCTAGTCACAACGTGTCAACAAACCGATCAATCAAACTGTAAAAAAAAAAAAGTCTATATCAGCTTTCAAGTCTCAACGTCTTTTAATATTTGAATACAACTGAGAATTTGACTCGATCTCATCACTACAAGGCACCAGCAACTTATGTTAAAGTCTGAGATGCTAATAAGCATTTACCTTACTGTAGTCCCTGAGAAAAATCCCTGTGATGAGAGCAGAACAAACATATTTCAGCAACAATTAATTGTTGACGTGCTTTGACCTGAATCCTGAGTCAGGTACCCAACTGTGCTTAAAAGCGGCCATTGTCTCTTTTCTCTTCCAATCATCATCGCCGAGCACCTCGCACCAAATCCGCTCCCCACCCCTGCCTCCGATTCTGAAGCAAATCACGTCAACACTTACAACCATTAACGCGGCGGAGAGCAGAGAATGGGGCTGGAAAAATAAAACATCGCTGTGACCCCAAAGGCCGCCGCCTATTCTGATGAGCAGTAATTATGTTTTCATGAAGGCAGCAAAACACTGAAGCGACCGGGGGAAAAAGAAGTGAAAACGGCTGAATTGGACCGCCTCTCTGAAGGTGAGAAACATAACAATTTACTGCAGAGAGTTCAATCTGACAGTGAGTCTGTTCAATTATTTCATATACTGTGTGTCAGTGCGTCTATAGCTTTACTTTTCAAGCATTCGTACATGGCTCTAGTCACGGCTGCAGCAGCTGCGTTGGCTGTGAGACTTTTCTGCTTTGGCCTTGGGTACGGAGAGGAAAAAGAAAAAGGTGTCCTCGAGCTGTGGGTGAACATGAATAAAAGGTGTTTTACTTCTTTTCTGAAGATGCATTCTTTTAATTCTTTCATCTCCTGCTATTCTGCCTCAGCTACTCTAGTAACAGTTGCAAGCAACAGATTGCACACCGTTATTGCAGCTGTCCACAGAAGTCCTACTCGGTTGTTGTTGTTGTTTTTTTAATACCTGGCTCGGTGAAGTTCAGGATGGAGCAGGAGTACGGATCCTCTCTGTCCTCCTCTGGAATGGGACACCCATGTTTTCCCACGATAAACTTCACCCCCACTCTGAAAAAGACAAAAAAAGGGAAGCAAAAAAAAAGCCACAAAAACTATTCAACCATTCATCTTTTTTGTGCAACATTAGGGCAACAAGATTTCTAAAGCTTGTCCATCTATCTACCCTCCGTTGCCGTGGTTACCGAGGGTTGCTTAAAGGCCGTCACACCTTTATCTGTGCTTAGATCGCTGAAAGGAAAAAAGGACAAAAAAAAAACAACAAAAAACAGGAGGAATGAATGAAAAAGAGAGAAGAACAGCACTGGCCACGAGGCAGGTAAAGATGAAAAAAAAAGGAGATTGTTATTTGCCGTCGTCTGCTGCAGGGCTTTATTTCCACTATACGATGAAGAAGAAGGGAGGAAAAGCAAGTTGGAGATGCAACCCTACTCTCACAGACCTGTGCTGGAAGTGGGGGTGGTCTCGGAGGTAGCCCAGCCAGGTCTCCCTTATCGCTTGTCGCAGTTCATAATGGTGTCTCGCTGACAGCACTCCCACCAAAACTTCATAGAAAGGTAATGCTTCATCTGCATTAAAGAAATAACAGGAATCAGCTGAAATATTCTAATAAAATATGCTGCAGCTGTAAAACAGTGCTAAGGTGTAACATATAAGATATGACCTACAGTTGGTAGCAATGATAAAAAGATAAATAATAAAAGAAAATCACACTTGCTTTGATTTATGCCTCGCATTCCTGCTCCTGACAGCAGTTTCCTCTGATATTTAGTTTGCACTGACTTGCTGTGATGCATCCCATCATAGAAATTAATGTCTTCATGCATCAGAGGATGGTTAAACTATATTATTCAGATAAAAAACAGCGGGTTCACCCTCCAGTACAGAACTGATAATAAGTGTTAATCCGTTTAAAGGCAGCATAGCGCACAGTAGTTGCACTGTAACAAGGCACAGCTCGCTTCTCTGTCTCCAGACTATCCCAGCAACGCCCAACACAACTGAACAGTGACATTCACGTTATTTTTTCCCACTCAAACACACACACACATATGTGAAGGCTCACTCTTTAGCGCGAACGAGTACGCATTAACTACCTGTTCCCGCACAAACTAACAACCACAACAGACACACCGGGGCGGTAAAAGCAAAGTTAGCCGCCCGCTCGGATGTGGAAAAGTTGGCTTCACTTGGAGGTGAAATCCCGCCGGTTGAAGCTCAATAAAAATAGAATAAAAAAAAAAAAGAAAGTACCCGAGTGTGTGTTGTTGTCCAGCGGGGTGGAGGAGGGTCGTTGTGCCAACCACAAGTGCACCAGGACGGCAACGGCACAGGGCAGCAGAGTGAGCGCTAGCCTCCGCATGGACGGAGCCCTTCCTTCATTCAGCCCGGGAGCAGCCTTCAGCTTTCAGCGGCGCGGAGCCTTCCCTTCCTGAGCCGCACTGAGCCGCCGCACGGTCTGAGCCGCTCCGTGTGTGCGCTTCATTTCAGCTCCGCAGCTCTCCGCCGGGCTCTCACCACTGCCTCATGTCTGCCTCCGCTGCTCGGAGAGCTGGGCCAATGAGAGACGAGCAGCCCCTGTCGCTGTGCACTCTGGGAGATGGAGTTCAGCACCCGCTAGCCAAACAAAAACACCGTGAGCCTGAAAAATATGTATTATTGTATTGTAATATGGTAGGCATACAAAAATATACACATTATTATTATTATTACTGTTATTATTGTTATAATAATTATCATTATAACCGCCCTACTAGTATTACTTAGAATATAATAATAATATAATACAACTAAACTCAAATTTTTCCACTAAACTAAGTATATATATATGTTTGTATAATTAAATCATTACCACTGAATGGTATTAATCTATTCCAAATCTCATTTTACAGCCACACTGGGGTGGTACAAGCTGTGTATAGTCTATAAAAAAGATAAATGTGTGCACCACAGTGGGTGTACACCATACACTTGAACATTTAACATGTCTCCATTAAAAATAAAGCAGCCCCGTGCAGTTTCAATTTCCTCTCAAACCACAAACAGAGTGGTGCAGTGAGCAGAATAAATAGTTTATGGCGTATTCTTAGAAGTAAATTGAAACAGTAAAACACTGATAAAAGCTACAAAAAGTACTGCTGAGGTGGACCCATGTTTATCACATAAAGCACTGTCAGGGTTTTTTTGGTTTGTTTTGCATCAAACCACACAGCAAATTTCTAATGATATGAGAAAAACCTTGGAAGCAGAGAGGAAAATTAACATATGAATCATTTTATCCCCTCCAAAACCCAGGTGACATGTTACAGCTTTAAGATTAGGACATATTAAACCCGTTACTCTGTGCTGCACATAAATCATTTAAATAGAATCTATTGTGCATGGAGAGCGATGCTTGAGGAGGATTTCTTCTGACTCTGAAAACACCCAGTGTTTCTCCAGGAGAGGAGGAGAAGCCCACACCACTGAGAACGCCTGCTGCCATGCTTGTAAACATTTCATTTGTATTGATTTTAATGGAGTTCCAGTGTTGCATAAATGTCATTTTGGAAACCTCACCACCCCTTCTAGGGAAAAATAATAATGTAATGGAAAACACTGGCATGCAACACCCTGTATGCCAATGTCATGAGTGGAAATCATTGAGAAACTGCTGCATGACAGCCAGCTGAGACCTTGGATAAATAATCTTATCAGAAATTATTACTTTTCTCGTGTATTTTCCGTACACTTTGGGGGCTCACTGTTCAATTTGGAAAATTGCTCCAGCACAGATTCTTGGTATTAGATAACCTACTGCCCTAGGGATAATTACTTTCCTGTGCATTATATAATTCTTTTTAGAGTCGTATTCATAGATATACTCATTACAATGATTTAGTTCTCTCTTTGCCATTATTCATTTGAAAGGGCTATTCATAGCATGTGCAGGGTTTCTTGAAACGCAATATAACATCCTGCTCTACTGCAGATAGCCAGCCCTCATCTATTCTAGTTTGCTATTTGTGTACTCAACTCTTATTTAACTTTTTGAAAACAATTTATGCTATTTCAACCCATGTGTATCCAATTCTTTGCAGGTTTTTTTGTTCCGCAATGTTAAAAACACTCAGCACTCACTGCACTTGTCTCTAGATCTATACAGATTTCTTTTTATCTACTCAAGTCCCAGCTGGGAACCATGTGCATACCAAATAATATTGAGATCTACTTCTTGAATTTCTAATTTTAGCTTATGGTACACAGAACTCATGTCTTGCTTTATAATTTTTTCCCCAACAGGAGTTTTAAAAAATCTTATCTGAACTGAGGGTTTAAGGAAAGATGTTGTTGCCTGTTGTACTGACTGTAAAACCCCCTGGAGTAAATCTGTGGTTGATACTGTAAATAAAACTGACATACCGCCCTGTACAGATACATTTTCACACATTCATTTTTCTATAACCATAATCAATCATGAGTAGACGACCAAAAATTAATTTTTAAGTTAGGAAATTATACAAAATGTAATCCATTGAGTTAAATTCTCAAAAGACTCATCTTATCTGGTTCATCACGGCTATCGGGGTGTGGATTGATCAGATTTTATTGATAGTGATCACAAGACCCATCAACATCGCTAAATCCTGATTGGTGCACAGAAGTTTGTGACATTATTTTCAACTTAAGCCTCGCCCACTTCACACAGGTGAATCCGCCAACCAGTTCATTGAAAAGCATGTGAATTTTACGGCCAAAAACAAGTTGAAAATACTCAGAAACCTCTCGTGAAAAACAAACCTAGTAAATATAATACTATGCTCATGTTGGGCCCAAAAGCTGTGTTTCCATAACGTATTTTCATGTGAATTTTCTTTTGACCTATCCCCTGAGAAACCATTGACCGAAATGGCAAAATTTGAAGAAAAAAAAAATCCACCAATTACGCAAAACAAAAATCTTAACGCTCGCTTGAGGTGGTTTAGACTATCGAAAAATAATTTAAGCGCTTAATTGGAGAGGAAAACACCTTTTCCGAATAAGTTTTGAGGTAGCAAACATTTTACTCACATGGTCTATTTCCGCAGACGAAGAAGAAGTAGTAGAAGAAGAAGTCGTACAAGTAGTATAAGAATAAATCGTAGAAGAAGAAGTAGAAGAGATCGGCGTAGAAGAAGAAGTTGTTTCCTGCATCCAAGAAAATCCTGAGGCCATCTCTCCTCTGATTGTATTCTCTTAATTCTCCTCCCGTAGACGACCAAGGCGACTGGTTTTCCTCTTCTTCTTCGAGGTTTGGCAATTAACTTGCTTTGTTTCTGGTTCGCGCCCTCTAACGCCGCCTGCCGACGTCACTACGCAGGTGAGTTTACTCGACATTTCAAAAGTTCGCCTCAAATTTTGCTTGTTAAATATACGGAAACACAACTAATCATTCATAGTAAGGAGCTGATTGAGAAGATTGATTTTCACTGCCCTTGATTTGAAATAAATGTAGATAAACAATCAACACTCTCTAGAGAGAGAATTCTCTCTATTCTCTTTAATTGCATCCTTCTTCTTTGGGATTGGTTGAGAGAAATCAATAAGGGATAACTGAGTCGCCTAATCAGTGTCATTCATCAAGTGTCCGGACTATTTTGTACAATCCGTTAAGGTACTGCCTTACTTATGATAGATATGATCTGATATGATCTGATATGTCTGAAAAGTGTCTAATAAATAAGTAACCACTATCAACCAAACTTGGTAGGAAGCAGTAATTTCAGTATACTCCCGGTGAAGCTGTAAATGCCATGCATGGTTGGACACATGAAATAGCAACAACAGATAATTTGAATGTTGATGTCAGTGGCTGATACCCTGAATTATTATTAGGGACGTTATTCATGCGACCTGCAGAGTCTGCGGATGTGTTGCAGCGTAGAAGGCAAACTGGCTGAGGCTGAATTGAATCATAATCTCATAATCCTTTAAAAAAGAAAAGAATGAAAGAAAACCACGACACATGAACACTGCATCCAGATGGCTTGTGGTTCATCTCAGCCACAGGAGGTCTCCACTACACACTAGAATATCATATTCCTCAGTGAGACCCACAACGATTTGCAGAGGCTTTTTATGTTATCAGTGTGATCACACAGACTGTATCTAAAAAAAAAAAAAACCTTCAGTAAGAGGAGACATGAAGCAGAAATACTGAAGACACAGCACATCTGGGTTGCCCTTTTCCTTTAATTCATTTGATCCATCGAAGGATTTACAAAGCCTGCTATTTAAATGCTATTTTTCCCCCTCCCCAAAACGATTAATACCATTCATGTATACAGCTGCACATTGTCAACATATCCGGACTCCAGTGAGATTATTATGTGCAGAGTAGCACCCAGAAAGTCAATGACGAGGCAATATTTCATTTCATAATAGTTCTCTCTGTTATAGATAGAAATAAATCCATGCAATATTCATCTCTAGCCGTTATATTTCTTGTTTCAGATTTGGCACCATCCTTAAAGGTGAGGTCAGTGAAAGCCCTGAGGTCACGCTCAGGTTTTCAGATAGGAAATAATAATAATACTAATAATAACAATAGTTTTATCCTGAAAACAATTTGAGTCCAATAGTTTGCGTTTTGTGACAGTCCAGTATCAGAGTCTGATTCCTAATGCGATGGCTATTCAAGTACCAAGAGGAAATTTTCTTTAATTTTACAGAAATGATGATGCAAAAAGCCTGAACCACCGAAGGGATCATATTATGTAAACCGACCCTTATCATTATTTTTAAAAAATACTCAGATAGTATCAATAATTGCATGATTTATAAATGTTTTTTTTCTCCTAAGTATCATACAAGCTTAGTAGCACTACACGTCATGTAGCTGCTATGCAACAAATATTCAATAATACTACTGATAATAACAATATTAATAACGATCATAACAATTCATCGTAAAAATTAGCAAATGCTATTCAACTACCATGTAAAGGAAATGTTTTTTCGACAGTGTGCTTTTTCTTCCAAAACAAACAAAACAGAAAAAGAAAAAGGCTGTGGGAGCGCCGTGTGAAGACCACACTGCTCGCACAGAAATTGGCACTGTAACATACTGTACACTCTAGAAGACTGACAGTCCCTCGGAAACAGGGGGGAGGCTGTCATAAAAAGGAGCAGAGAAACATGCAGGCCTCTGGTTTGGCATTAATGTCAAAGGCCGTGCCATTCACTCTAGGACAGGCAAAAAAGAATCAAGGCTCAGGAAACATGCCCAGCAGACAAATGAGACCGTTAAGGAAATAAGAGGAGAAGATATCCTGTGACTTGTAAAAATATTCTGGTCAGGGGCCACAGGATTAACTGATAGTGTCTCAGATTTGAAGTGGATGAAGTATATGAGGAGTAAATCAAACAGAGCAGTAAAGGTAGAATGCATTAGAGTGGGGCTGGGAAGGAGGCAGCAGATTCATAAATATTTTTTGACTTAAGGGTTGTTTGCACAGTGATAACCCTGAAGAACTCATCTCGCCGTTGAAACATTAGCTCTGCACCTTTCAATAAACAGAGAGACTATTTATTTATCTGCAGCAGAACTGATGTGCAGCCGCCTGCTTATTATTATTACGGCTGCAGTTTGCACAAACTGAAATAATTTACTGTGCGAGATAAGGTTTCTGTGTCTGTGCTCTAATCTGAATCTGACTGTACTGCAGCACTAAAACGAGCGGGTTAATTGTCAGTGACTCTGGAGGCAAATCGAAAGAGAAACCACTAGTGAGGGAAGTGCCGAATTTCAGTGGTACTTTCAGTAAGTGTTGCTACAAATAGTCAAACCTGTGCACTGACAAAAAAACCTGTGTTCGAGATAATACAAAGATGAATGTTTTTCTAATTCAGATAAAGGGAAAGGGAATAATTGTCTTCAAAAAAAAGTCACTGGGCAAATTTCTGTTTCCTGAGGCATGTTAAGATCTAGCACAATAAAAGAAAAGAAGAAAAAAAACATCTCTCATCTCATTAAGCACTGAGCAAGGCTGTTCTCTAATAACAAAGCAATAACAAACCTATTTAACAAGACATGATACGCTCACTGGGTTGCCAGTTTGGTAGCTGACTCCCCCAAAACCTTCAGCCACCAGGACAGAGCTGACCAACAACAGAGTGTCCACCTGGCAAAACTCAACTCAACGCCTATGGCCAGTAGCTTCAGGTGTGGTGAAGACAGTAGAAGCCAGGCAACGCCATGCCTGCACCTGTACAGCTCTACCGGCAGGTCATCAGAGGATGGTGCAGAAGAACTTCTTCTCCCGGAAAGGGTTCTCGGAGGCGGGGACGGGCACGATGAGGGGGTCCTCGCGTATGTGGGCGTCGCAGTACGCCATCAGGTCTGCGGCCGCTTTGGATACCTGAAACATCAAGACAAATTGAAGAGGATGTGACTGCCTGTGTGAGGAAGCTGGAGACAACGGCAGACACGACCTTGATGGAAGCAGCCAGAAACATTTGGCAAGGTGAATAAAGCATGGCGTACTGCAGAAGAGTTGTGTGATGTGTTTTAATTTTGATAGAAGCTCGTGATGTTTTGCAGCTCGCTGTGTGTTTATTCTGGCAGAAAATATTTTTGGAGCTAAACTCAATTCAGATGAGACCAGTCCAAAAAATCTGAATGAATGTTGCATGGATCCTTTTTCTTTCAAATTGCATATTGTCTGCGTTTCAGATTTGTCAGCGCCTGTGGCGACCGCACTGATGCCTGTAACCTCAGCCTGGGGGCAAGAGGAGAAGACATCTCATCAGGATGACTGCGACAGTGTTAAGGCGGGACCTTGACCGGCTGAGGGGGAAGGAGGACGGGACTGACAACACGCCTCCTGCCTCAAGGCGAGAAGTTGCATATTGCAGTTTTCAAAGTCAAACAGTGACGATAAATTCTACAGTACAGTCGAGACTGTACGTGAACACACAGGTTTCCACTCGGGAGCTGAGTGGGAGGTAACGGGAGGGCAGGCTGCAAATGGAGAGCAGAGGAGCAGCTGCATCAGAGGGACGGCGAGGGCTCAGGGATCTATGTGGAGGACAGAGCCATCTGATCTCCTGCCTGCCACTTCACCTCACCCACTGCTGCTCTCACCAGAGAATACAATGCACAAAATCCATCACGCTGCCCATCACTTTTAGTCTTAAACATGGGGGATTATTACAGTATTATCATCACAGCATAAAATTATCCTGCCTAAAAGGGTTGTGGATCGATATCAGGTGCTGAGATTTCTGGATTTTAAACATCAAGATTAGATTATTGATGTCAACAAATCCTATTAAAAGACAAAAACACACCCATGAAAAGACAGTACAACCATTTTGAACCATGTGCCTGGGGCTGCAACCTTTTTTCCCACCCTTAAACTAGCAAAAGTGGATGTGGACACGCCCTAAATGCACCTGCTCCCCCTGAAGATGTCAAATTATTAAAATGGCTCACAAATATATACTTTCTCTTTTTTAAAAAAGGCTTACACGTTCCCTAAAACAGGTGGGCACTGGAGTTTTTAACAAATATTACTCAAACAGGAGTAAATAATGCATTTGTTGGGGACTATTTTCAGTTGTGCGCCACAGAGGAATATCAGGCTTTAGCTGCGAGGAGTTTTATCTTTTAACTCTGTTAGCCAACTTTCCATGTCAAAATATTCCACTTTTGACTGAATATTTTGTATTCCTTTAAGTTTATTCACTCTTTCTTTATCTTAGCTGTCCAGCCAGGGTTTGGGAACCCCCAAGACAAATATGTGATGTTACGAGATGATTGCAGGAATACAAAATAATAAAATGTACATATATTTCTTTTACAAAAATGATGTCCAATCTTTACTTTATTCTTGTGAGATACTGGGTTCTTTCATCTCCTCAGGGCATCTAAAAATCCTTCAAATGAATCAGTCTTAGAGGGAAAAATGACTCAGTGGTTGCAATGTTCAGACCTCACGTCCATACTGAGGCCATAACCCGAGATGAGGGGTCAGTGCTTCATTTTAAGGGATCACAGAGCAAAACATTTGGAAACCACTGGGCTACCTCATGCTGTATCAGAAAGTCCAAACCAAGATTTTTAGAGTCTACAGTCGTGCTAGAAGCTCTGTGAAGCTGCACAAGGGTGTTTTGAGCTAAATGCTAATGTCAGCATGCTAACATGCTCACAGTGACAATGCTAACATGCTTATGTGCAGCAGGTATAATGTTTAGCATCTTAGTTTAGCAAATTGGCGTGCTAACATTTGTCAATTTGCACTGTTGAACAACCCAATCCAAACACAGTATCCCCTTTAAACTAGAAATCCATAAGTTTCTCTCCAGTTTCACAGTTAAATACTCATCGTCCACCATTTATCTTCTTTTAGAAACAACCAAAACAGAATGCAAAAAGCCAGAGGACATTGTGTAGTTATAAGCGGACATCCAGCAGTGCAACATTAAGTTCCCAAACCAAAATAAAGCAAAATGACAGAGCAGTATTATCACACATGGTTACCTCTCTGCATGATTCTGTTGGCTCTCTGCTCTAACTACTGTAGTCACCTTCCTCCAGCTAATGCGTCTTTATTATTTATGTCAGCTACACACCACCTGTGCTGTGGTTCTCTTTGTGTCTTTGTGTGTGTGTATTTTTTTCTTGGCAATTCATCTGTTGCAGATAAAAGCTGAGAAGTCACTGATTACTTAATACACCCTACAATGATAATAGAGGTGCCTTTTTGGGGGGGGGGGGGGGCTAAATTTGACAAGACCTGCTTTTAAGAAAAACCACTTATGTTTCTTGGCATTGTAACAACTCTCAGCAGTGCTGGAAAATGTGTTTTTGCATTTCTTGAAATAAATGAGAGACAAAATCAATACAGCCATGAAATGTCAAATCATCAGTGGATATGTTTACATGCGTATTATGTGACTAACTCAGGGTTAAACTAAGCACCAATTCGGATCTAGCTTGATAAAAACTACTTAAAAGATACAACACACCTTTAATGGCTGTTTATTTATCTAATCTTGAATCAACAACACTTTCTCTTGCAACGCAACTAAACAATGCATTCTCACAATCAACGTAAATGCAGTAATTATATCATCATGTTACTGCAGCCAGGGTTTCTGCAGAAAACAGGAGCCCCGCAGGACAAAAAGTGGTATTGCACGGTGTGTGTCATTAGGCCCAGACTGACTGTAATTACACTGCAGCCCCATGACGGAAGGAGAGTCCTTCTAATTAGCACAGATCACATTCCTTTGGCTGATTGAGCAATTAATGAGAACGTGGTGATCCCTCAATCAGCAGCACCAGCTCTTGTCACAGATACACACTCTCCCTCATCAGATCCCCTTAATTAAATTTAAGGGATCGCCAGACGTGGCCAACTATCTGTTTTCGCCTCTTTCTCTGCACTTTTCTCTGCTTTCATTTGCAGCCACGTTCTACTTCAGTAACTCCCTTTTTCTGAGGCTGTTAATGAAGAATTACTTGGATCTTCACATCTGATGTGTCAAGTAGTTGGGAAGCACAAACAGCTGCCTGCCTATCAATCATCTGACAACTGCTGAGGACATAATACAGATGTGAAATCATGCCGCAACTAAAACTGCTTCTATTTTTTTTCTTCTTTTTTTTTGAATTACACACTTTTCTGGTGCTAAAAGGTTCACACATGAGAGAAGAAATGCACCACTCTGAAGCCAAATGAGCCTGCAGAAGTCAATTATTCAGAACGCTTAAATTTTGGTCAGTACCACCGTGGGGCTGAGCGAAAGCCTCTCAGATAAAGATCAACCGTGACATTTAAGATTCATTCACATTCAAGTCTGATGCGTCTTTTCCCATAAAAGGCTAAGGTGACAATAAAACTGACAAGTCAAATCTATTCAGACACCATGTGATCTAAACACTTCTCAGCTCATTTTAGATAACAACATCATTTTACACCATTTACCTTTCACCTTCAGCAGAACCATAAATGAGCTTGTTTACCTTGTATGCCATTTCAGGTGTGACAGCAGGTTGTTATGCACACTCTCGTTTTATATTCTAGCACCTGACAGTTTATAACTTAAAGTGCAATTCAACCACAGCCCAGCAATCCTTATTGCTTAGTGAGGCCATACTCAGACATTCTTGGATATTTTTTCTTCTGTCAGTCATGATTGCTATTGCCGCTACATTTATTCTCTCTATTCCAAACAAGCAGGAAATGGAAAACACTTCATTTCTGGCTCACAAAACTATTTTTTCAGTTGTGTTGTTGTCCTTTTCACACCATTGTGTGAACAATCCACTTGAGAATTGGCTGTGGGCCTGGATCTAGTGTGTAAATGTGAAACAACTGACCACAAAACCGCTGAACGTGGTGTCCAAACAGTAGTGGGTGGTGGTGATGGACAAAAAAAGAACAAACAAAAACAAAAAAAGGCGTAGAATATGCCCTATGAGTAGTGCTATTTCTTAAGATTAATCTGGACGCTGCAGTGAGTCACTATCGGAAAGTGACGAGACTGGTGGGCTGCGCCACAGCTAGCTGGTTAGCATGCTAACTTCAGTAGAAGAAAAGAAGTGATAGAACTAGAAGCAAAACATTGCTGCTGCTTTCCACCACTGGAGACAGTTCTTAGTGAGTAAACGAATAAAGTTTGATGCTAAACTTGCAATGTTTCCTCTCATCTGTAAACTGCTGTCAATGCTAATGTTAGCTATGTAGCGATAGCAAAACTTACAAGCTCCTTTGATGTTTTTATGCTACCTGAAGCCAGAAAACCTCCCATTTTTTCTGACTTGGATGCATTTGCACGACATCAAGAAAGTTACCCACATTGCTAACCTTATGTATCAGTGGTAATATTTGATTTCAGCCATATTTGATTGCAGCCATTTTGTCCCCACTTTGTTGACACTTTTGTGGTTCTTTTCACCACCTCTGACTCTGAGATACATCTAACGTGAACAATTTTTTTCCATTGAGTTGTTATGATATAACATGAAGATGCCATTAGCCATTTTCTTTAAATCACTGTAGTTTGCATGTTGAGAGGAGACTCAAGTACTTGTGTTGAGAATAATCAGTAAGAATCAGTTGCATCTTTTCCATTGTCTTGAAACAGCTGAAGTTACACGCTACACGTCTATAAGGTTGAATCTTTTCTACTGAATTCAAATTAGCAGTAACATAACAATGTGCCAGACTTTAACGATTAAAATTTGCTCAACTTACTTTATTTTCTGAAGAAAACTATGAAAAGTTGGTTGTATTATTGTATGTTTCGTCACATATTTATGCATCTACTTAAAGTAAATAGGGTATTTTGTAAAAATTATTTTAAAAAAGATGAGATGGAGTCGGCAACTCGCTGTGAGTGCAATCATGGAATCAGAAATAGTTGGAACGTTGAGTAAGTTATCCATTTTGGACCTGCTGGGGTCCCATAGCTTACAATTTTGAGGGGTATCAGTGCAAAATGTTTGTACAAAGTGGGGGTGTGGCTGAGTCAGGGAGGTTTTGTTTGTACTTTTTGATTGACAGGATAATTGATGTCAAAAAGTCAACTTGTAGGGTTAAATCGAGTGGTCAGCTAGATACAACGCTTTCCAAACCCCTGATTTTCAAGTTGTGCGGATAATCACTTTGTTTGTCAAGAAGACGAGGTTTTCTTGTAAGCAGCCTTTGTTGTACTTAGTAGGGATGATGGTGTATGGCAGGCTTCCAGGCCTAGCTATAATGCTGAGCGAACAGCCTCGGGGCTGTGGGGCAATCATTCCCCAAGCACATGAGGAGCATACTGAATGAGATGATGACACGGTCTTTTAAGTTGCACAAGAAGTCGTTGATGAAAACTGTTGAGAAGAGCCATCCCTTCACACATAAACATATTAATGGAACTGGGGTGAACACACAACTCAATAGAAACAATGACTTCTATGAATGAGTCTATCTGTTGAAAGGAGGTAATATGGAAATCTCAGTATCACAGTATTATGATAAGTATGGCAACTGACCTCAACCATAAAGAGTATACAGGGCTCAAAAGTCAATATTCAACCAGGTGTTGTTTGATGAGGACACATACTCTTCACA
The DNA here is from genome assembly GCF_001640805.2 of Lates calcarifer. Taxonomy (NCBI): domain Eukaryota; kingdom Metazoa; phylum Chordata; class Actinopteri; family Centropomidae; genus Lates; species Lates calcarifer. The sequence goes on along the minus strand of NC_066848.1, from coordinate 3,498,641 downwards.
ATAAAAGTCAGGAAGTTTAAGAGAGATCGCTGGCACATTCAAACGTCTAGATTTGCTTTGCTGAGTCTAGGAATTTGAACCAGCAACTTTAAGCGCGCAAGCCTTCTGCACGCTTGCAGAAATCAAACACCGGCGATGTAAGATGAGGAGAAATCCTGCAGGAGAAAGTGCTAACCAAGGACACGATCTGATGACCCGAATTGGTAGAAAACGAATGTCAGAAGTGGTCGGCAGTCACCGTACCTTGTCAGCTTTCGGAATTAATTATGGTAACCTATTACAGTTGATTACGAATGTTTATACATGTGAAAAAACGTTTGTGGCTAGTGGCTTCAGAGGGAGCTACATGCAATCTGATAAATGGCCTCAAGTGATGAGTAAGAACATCAATTTTGACGCCATTTTTAAGTGTCCATCGAGATGGACATCATAAAGGAGCAATGTTAAATCAGTGGAGTACTGTTCTAAAGAACCACCATTAATATTTAGCTGGTGCCAGTTGGGTGGTTAGCTTAGCTTAGCTTTAAGACTGGCAACACAACCATTATAGCTGAGTTCAGTCCAGAGTAACTCACAAATGCAGATGTTCACAAAACAACACAACCAAAGTTTCCAGAGGAACAAAAACTGGTAATTAAAACAAATAAAAACACTAAATAATGCAGTTGCTTAATAAAAATCAGTTTTTTGCTAATTGGCGATTGGGGCGTTAAGTTAGCTTGTATCGTTGAGAACTTAAAATCCAGACCTGATGACTAGAATCATCCAGGTAAAAGTGACTAAAAATGACCAAATGACTAGATCAGAAAAATGTGGTTTAAAACTGGATAAAAAACTATGTTTTACAAAAGCATATCTGGCAGGAAACCACAACACCAACACATGTGCAACCGATCTGTTTCCCTGTGTTTCCAGTTTTTATGCTAAGCTAAGCTAAATTAAGCTAAGTGGCTAGTGGGCGTAGCTACATATTTACTGACCAGACATGATCTTTTCATCTGACTCTCAGCCTGTATACCAAAATCAAACTATTCCTTTTCATTTTGAGCTTTTAAAATGACAAGACAGCAGAACGTCAAGTTTGTCACAAAGGAGGTAAAATCAACAAAACCCGTGAAATGACCAAAAACTAACAATGCGTCAGTCTGTCTCTCAGAAGTTCTCAAACCCTCAAACTCCAACTGAAGACACAAATCTTTAAAAATAAATCACAAATATATACTTTCTTTTTCCCGCCAAAAAACAAACTCTCATTAACTTCCTAAAACAGCTGGGCACTGTCGTGTTAGGGGACTAACTTGAGCTGCGGATTAATACACATTTAGTGCACTAGTGAGTGTTTATGCTTTGTTCAGATAGAAAATAAATAAAAAATCAAGTGTTTACCCTGTAGATTTCGCAGTTATATAAATGCAGACCCATGTTATCACCAATAAAATAAGCTGTTAAACAGATTACAGTTGTTAAAGCAGTGAAAAAGCGGCTAAATCAATCATCTGAGGAGGTTTGTACCCGCATCAAGTGGAGGTACAATGAACATACACTTCATTTTATATATATTTATTACTCACAACACATACAGATATTTAAAAAATAAAAGCCCCAACGTACCTTTATCCTATCCATGCAGGCCTCCATCTTCAGCTGCTCCACAGCTTTCCTGGCTTGGGAGATGCTGGCCGTGCTGTTGTTGGCGATACCGTCCTTCATGATGCTCCTATGAGTGACAAGAGGCACAATATGGGGGAGAGGTGGGGGGGTACATATAAGAGTCAATGAACATCACATTAAATCCAGAAAAGCAGCAGCAGCAGCAGCAGCCCCCCTGGCGATGTTTCTGCCCCCCCTCCAACCCCTCATCTTTTCTTGGAGCAGCCATTCTCTGCCACAACCTTTTTTTTTTTTTTTTATAATTCAAAGAACCCATTTTGTCTGAGGGGAATGTGTTTTTACAGCAGCCAAGCTCCATTTTATCTAAAGAAAAGGAGCTGGACAGTAGTTTGTCATTTTCCAGTCGGCGTTCGTGCTTGATTAGTTTTCTTTTCCCTGATGAACTTGTGCTGTACAGTGACACTAAAACACCCTCAAGTGCTCTGCTCAGAGACACTTCAGTGGACATTTTGGGTCCAGTTCTGGGATCTTCTCCGGGGTGGAATCACACCTACAACTTCTCCTCTCCCCTGCACCTACAGCAGCCTGGACTCATCACCTTTTTCTCAACTTTCTCCTCAACGTGCATCAATGCAGCTGCAGAGTATTTAACCTGACAGATCTGTCTATGCATTGACTACATCTTACTTTCATTTTTAGGGCCCCTTGACCCCCACCACTTTGCTCCTGAGATGCCCCAACCAGAGCACACACAGAGAGATGACACCCTGACCACAGCTGTGTTTTATAATAATGAAAATATGAGGTGGGGTGCAGCTGAATTCACACTCACTGTGGATTTTTTATTTATTTTTTTGCATCGATTTGTTTATTTATTTCATTTCCATCGCATCAGCTCGAAGTTAAATGTATTTAAATGGATATTATGCAGCAGATGTTTGGTAAAGGAGGGGACGCATCCTCCCAATCCCACCCTTCATGCCTCTAAAGCCAATTTATATCTATTTAATCATCACACCCTCGTATGGGGAAGCTATCATCAGGCCTTTCCCATTCAGGTTTACCCCCCCACCCCCCTCTCTCCTCGATTCATCCATCCTGAAGCTCACACCGCTGCTATCTGGGGGGCTTTAACCGGGGTCTTTGCCGCTTTATCCAAATGTACCGACGCTAATTGTTGATGCAAACACTCTTATTTCTAAGGGGATTAAATAGTGGACATACATATATATATACATCAACACACACCGTGCGAGCTGCGGCCCTGGTTAGAGCCGAAAACAGCAAACCACACATCATGAAAAAAAAAACAGATTTTGCATGAAGGAATAATATTTTTTTTAAATTCTCCTGATGCTTCGCTGCATTGCTCGGCTATGAGCTGATTAATGTAGGGCTACAGCCGCCGACCTACCTGAAATGTGCCAACGGATTTCCAATTTGGAGAATTCCGGGTTGACTCCACCCAACACACACACACACACACTCTCTCTCTCTCTCTCTCTCACACACACACACACGCACGCACACACAGAGGGGGGAAAAAAGCAAGAGGATCTGTCAAATATCAAGTGATAAGAGGAAATCCCAGCCTCCGTTTCGGTCTTGCACTGAACCCCGAAGAGGTAAAATCCTGGCGTTTGGATTTCGCCTCGGCGCTTTCGCTCAGTGTGAGTCGTGCGTGTATATTCCCCGTGTAGGAAGATGAGATCCAGAGCGGTGAGGTCTTGGTGAGAGCTTGGACTTGGAGAGATGTTACGCATGCAAGCAAAGGGGGGGAAACCTCTGTATGACGATCAGGATACAGGCTGTGGGGCAGGGAGCACTCGATCAGCGGACCAGGAGCTGCAGCCAGCGAGCGACAAAGCCAGGGGTGCGTTTTTACGACTGTGCAAGCTGGCCCCTAAACGCACCGACACTTGCCTATTAGTCAAATTAGTATCTGCTGTTTTTCTAATTTGCTTTATTTCTGCAGAAGGCACCAGAGATCTGCAGGCTTCCCCGTTTCATTTTTACATCAGCTTTGACATCACCGGGTCCCCCCCCCATCTCCACATCCTCCCTACCTCCCCACCCCACAGTAACCGATGGGCCTCATCTATAACACCCCCCTTTTTTTTTGGATCGGGGGGAGTTGCACCCAAATTCAACCTATAATCTATATTTTTCTACTTCAGCAGCATCACCATTTTGCTCCAGACGTCCCTGAACGCACCTCTCCTCTCCACACACAAGACACAGAAGACCAGATGTAGTAATATTTCTTCAAATATTTATATATATTTATATATTTATAATATACTCATCACTTGGTTTGTCCATACATACACACACGTACATATATACAAACAAAAAGGAAACACAAACACTGACGTTTGGGAGCTTCAGTCCATGATGCCAAACTGTCAAAACCAGCCCCAAACAGGTCAAATGAACGACAACATTTTAAGCAAACTAAGACAATGATCTTAAATTATGCATAGCTTAAGTTATGAACTGAAAAATATTTCCTCCTGTGTCAGAGAGCATGAAAAAAATGTCCATTTTCCTCTCTGATTTTTGCCATTTTCTCAAAAAGAAAAAGAAGAATTCGTACAATCTCACATGTGGATGTTAAGAGAGAAAAAACAAAGGTTGTGGTTTTCATAGACAAACACTTTTATAAATTTCGAGGGAAGGGAAGAAATGTATGTACACATGCAAGCATCAAACACAGTAAACAAACGCAGTAACGTCATGGCTTGTACAGGCTGAGGAGGAGGAGGAGGGGAATAAATCAAATCAAGGTAACGACACAAAAGGAATGATATAATAATAAGAAGTAATATTCCCTTTCTCGTAAACCAATGTGAAATGTAAGACATCGTTTTAATGACAGAAGGCTCGCTGCAGTCACCACAAAGGCTCGTTTCACAGCTGTGTTAGAACAAACTCCTGGTTTCGTCCCACGTGATTTAAAAAAAAAGAAAAGACCTATTGCATGTTTATGTCTGATATTGCTTCTTTCTGGGTTTGATTTATTAGTGGAATTAAATCAAAGCTCAGTTCAGGTTAAGACCACAGATCATTGGCTCCTCTTGGATGAAATGGTAGTTGGTTTAAAGAAGGAAAAAAAAGTGCTTTAACTACCATTTTTTGACGTGCGGTACGTCGAGTGGGAATGTGAAGAGTAGCGGGGCGGGTTGAGGAGAGAGAAACGATTGGTTGATCAGTGTAGTGTTTAAGATTCGGCTCTTTGCCACACCCTCCCCACCTGCTACAACCTTTAATCTAATGCTGCACAGGTACAAAGCAGAGGATGAGGATGAGGATGAGGAGGAGGGGATTCCTCTCTGCTGCTTCTTCAGCGTTAGGCAGCTAATGCTGTTTGTTAATTGCTTTCTCAGGATCTCAGCGAGGCTCTGTGAAGTAGTGAAAGGGTTTTTTTTTAGTGCATTTGAACAGCAGATGATGAAAAACACGAGGGAAGGTGAAGATGAGCCTCGTGGTGTTTTGAAATAAATAAATGAGTATCAACATTTCTGTTAGGAGACAGGAATCATGACAGCGAATGTCACACAGTCAAGGTCAGCATCATCCTAGCATGCAGGAGTAGGACAGAGCAGCCAACACAAGGTACAATTCATCCCGACATCTCCTCCCTTCCACCTCCATCCCTCCACTGAGCTCAGATACAAAGTGATGCAGGGCCGTGACACTAGTGTTCAGACTTGAGTGGAGCAGACAGCCCAGCAGAGCGGCGTCTCACTCCCACAGAGCGGGACGTCTCCTGGTGACAGACGCGTGAGGAGGGGAGAGAAGGAGGGGAGGAGGCTCCCTCCATCTTCCCAGCTCCTGCTGCAGCGTCAGTGGTACACGCTCCAGCGGCAATCTGTCGCTGCAGGAGATCTGAGCGCCGCCACCGCCGCCGCTGAGGCGAGAGACGGCGAGGGTGAGGGTGAGGGGGGGGTCCTCTTCACACTTTGGGGTCTGGCTTTGGCCAGACGATAGCAGCTCACCAGGAAACGGCAAAAAATTAATATCACGCGAAGGAACAAAAAGTCAACAGCAGGAAACAAAACGATGAAAGATTTAAACCAAACACACTCTCAGAAATGCGTTATGTGTAAAGTGTCTGTTGCAGCCTCAGCCAAATATTCATTGACCCCCCCCCCAACATTCCACTTCAGTATGTTTATAAATATATATTTATATACATATATTACTATGTTTATAATCATTTCTCGATGCTGGGAGTGGCTGCAGTAGAGTCTGCTCAGCTGGAGGCGGCTTTAGTTAAAGGTCACGGAGGGTTCAGGGAAGTTGAGGCCATGCTGACAAGTGCCCCACCCCCCGCCGAGGAGGAGGAGGATGAGGAGGAAGAAGGGGGGGGGGGGGGGCTCCTCTTGCTGAGAAGTGGACAGTAGTAAACGTCAGACAGTCACAGTCTCAGCCTGCGGCGTAGCTGCTCAGGAAGGAGTAGAACATGGGCAGCTTCATGCGCTGCTGGTCCCGCCGACACCACGCCATCACTGTGCCCTCGCTGTTGGCCGTGTAGAGGTGGTGGCCGTCGCACGAGTACGTCAGGCTGAGGCGGGAGAGGACGCAAGGATTATTAAACCATCACAACAGTGGGAATTAGCATGGTTGTAGCTAGGACTGGGCAAAAACAGATATTTGAAGAGTGTCCTGATCATGACTGAAGCTCATCAGTTAAACTTTGAGGATATAATTTACCATGCGAACACGTTTTATCTGCCTTAATTAAAGATTAAAAATGTACTTGTGTTGTAGAAATGTAAAAAAAACAAAAACCTGCAATGAAAAGTATTTCCTGCCTGGGAGTTTGTAGCTAAATCTTTAACTAAGAAGTAGAAAACTGCGTTTGTTATGTCCACGCTTTCATGCGGGGCAAAAGTTGATGAGTTGATTTTTGTTTTGGCGTCTCTGTGATCTCGTTTTAACGCCCAGCCCTGGTCGTAGCACTGAAATGATACCTGATGATGGGTTTGCTCGACTTGGGGAAGGTGATCTCTCTCACTGGTTTCAAATCCCAGGTGCTCCACAACCTGAAAATGTTCCAGACAAAAAAAACCATCAGTGTGTTGAGGAGAAAAGAAGCATAAATAAAATGAGACTCCACCCACCTGACGACGCCGTTCTCCAGCCCGCCGGCGATGACGTTGACAGACACGCCCTCCGGCTGGTTGGAGAAGGCCACAGAGCAGATGATCTCTCTGCAGTGGACGTGACCGATCAGGTCGCCGTTCACCGTCCACAGGCGCAGGTCGCTGCCTCCGCCCACTGGGACGTGAAAAGAGAAAACACGACCTCAGCGATCTGGAGGTGTGATGCCGTAAAAACACAAGAGGTTACAGAACGAGACGTTTCTCTCACCTGAGTCGCAAACTGTCGCGATGTCACCCGTGGTCTCGCTGGCGGAGACGGCGGTCACCGGGCTCTTGTGGCCCGTGAGGCTTTGCACGTAACAGAGCCTGAAGAAACAGAGAGGAAGCTCAAAGACGAGGCTTCACAAAAAAAACACATTCTGTTTTCACAATCTCTCACTGACCTGTTGAGGTCCCAGAGGATACAGGTGCCATCTTTGCTGACACTGATGAGGATGCTGTAAGGTTTACAGACAAACAGACTGGTGACTTCACCCGTGTGTCCGTACAGGTGAACCTGAGATTCCACCTCCATCTCCGACGGCTACAGAAAGACATGACATACATATTAGAGACCATGCATGGAGGACTTGGTTTCACAATTTCCTTAAAAAAAAAAACAAACCCTCCATTAATCAATTCCCAACAGCACAAATCAATTGCCGTTGAAACACCCTTCAGGAACAGAGAAACAACAGGAAATGTAGCTGCCTGTCAGTGGGGACCGATGAAAGTCTGAAAGCCTCTCTGATGACTGAACTCCCAGACCCCTAATCCCACTTGTAGGCTCGGTGGAAATGTGTTTCAAGGGCAGCTGTGATGTGACTAATGAAGCCGAGCGTTTGAGCACGGTGAAGCTGCCTAAAGAGGTGGGGAGGGTGGAGGAGAGAAGGGGGTGAGGAGGAGGGGAGGGGGGGGGGGGGGGTAATGGGAGGTGGGTGGGTTGGATCGGGCGTCGAAGCGGAGGCGGAAAGGTTAGAGGGGGACGTCGCCATGGAAACCCACCGTGGTGCTGGTGAAGCGGTTGCTGTAGGCGGTGATGACTCCACACTTGCTGCCCGTAAATAGCTGGCAGCCATCGGGCACCCAGGCGCAGCTGGTCACCTGGCGGAGGAGAGGGAGACGCACGATTGGACGGTGGGAAGGGAAGGAGAAAAACCCTGAGAGCTCATTGGCTGGATTTTTCTGACGAGCTGTCTTACCTGGTGAAGTTGCGAACACTGAATGAAGTTGATGGGCGGTTCGCTCTGCTTGCTCTTCAGCCTCAGGATGTTGTCCGCGTAGCCCCAGCTCAAGATGGCCGACCACTGGATGTCGGTGCTGTGCATGCTCCGAACACCTACAGAGAGGAGAGAGAGCACAGAATTAACGGGAGTCGGCAGAACATCCTCTCTGACTTGCGGCTGAGTTGTGGGCTTCCTACCCTGCTCCTTGCTATAAATCATCATGAGGCAGAACTTGCGGGACAGCCCGCAGATGGCTCGCGTCGGCAGAGCCAGCAGGGAGCCGAACCTCTCCCCATGAGGCTGGCTAAAGCACACCACTGGGTCCGGAGCAGAGGGCGAGCCCACGTACTCGCCCCACTTCAGACCTTTGATCCAGGGCAGCGGGCTCTGTGGGGGGAAGGAAGAGGCAAATTGCCAGGTGAGAAGCACTTCATTTCATGGACGATGCATTAAGTCATCCTCGGCGCACAGCGGGTGGCCAGAGCCGCTGGAGGAGATTTACCGGGCACACTATTTCCTTGGCCTGTTCCCTGGTTTCTCTGAAGGCCAGCTGAACCAGGAGTCCCATGGCTGCTGGCAGCTCCCCCTCCATCGTGAGTTTTGGTCCGGCCCTGCTGATATGAGAGGCGTTGAAGAGCTGCCTAGGCGTCTGCCCGTACGTCTTGATCATCGTCTCCAGGGCCCGTCGCTGCACCGGGTCTTCTACAGCCGAGACGTCCATGCCAAAATATGTCTGCGAAGAATGATATAAAACTAATATAAGCAACAACAACTCTAATATTCTCCCAATAATTCTGGTGATCAGCAGCTTCTTACAGCCGGGTGGAAGACGTTGATGGCATGGACGGCTGCTTTGCCTTTCTGCTTGAGCCCGAACACCAGGTCGATCCACTGGCACAGCGTCTGGGAGACCTGGTCGGACTCCAGCGCCTGTCGGTGGATCAGGATGAAGAGACGCGGGTCGTTGCGAGCCCAGGGCGGCAAATTCACATGATTCACCCTCTCGCCGTTCTGTCGAACCCCGAAATCAAAACCTGCAGAGGCATAAAAAGTGATAAATAAATGCATGGAGGAATTAAAGATAGGTATAAAGGTTAAAGGAAGTGGTGAGAATAATTACCCTCTCTGTTGACCAGAAATTCTGGGAGGTAGAAAAACTCTGGGATGAGCTCTTTCACATCAGTCATGGACTCGTAGGAGGACAGTCGCCACGTGGTGTTCATGGAGTGAAACGTCCGGTCCGGGATATCAAAGCTCTGGTCTGATTAAGGGCCAAAGACAATCTAATTACAGATTCAACTCACTGATTGAAAAGATCCCCTTTCATGACCTTGGACACCACGCTGGCTGAATAAATTTACGATCACACAAAAAGATGCCTCGGAGGATCAGAGGGGAGAGAGACGCATGAATGACAAAAAATAATTAACACGAACGGAAGAAAGAGAGAAGAGAACGAGGAAGGAGGGTGAGGAGTTGATCAGAGAAAAGTATAAAGATGAAGTAACCTTTCATGGCTAATTCATGTGACACAACACAGCTACGGTGACATGCTGCTCAGCTCCAGCGTCTCAGGACTAAAAGCCTAAAGATGGAGCCGTCAGTGCAGCGCAGACAGGTGCTGCTAAAAGCTTTTTCAGAGCTGTATGATAATTATCTGCTGCTAAAGAGCCGCGGCCTGTCAGTCAATTAACATTTACAAACTATAGATAAAGTATAAAATAATGCAGCTGGAGACTTCTTCCTGCCTTAACAGTTTCCCCTCCTTGACTTTTAGAAAGCGTCTGACGTTGTGACTCACCCTGGTACGCGAGGAACATCTTGGTGAACGGGGGCATCCGGACCAGGAAGTGCAGCACGGTGCCGCTGTTGGAGTAGTGTGAGCCGTAGTGGTAAGGCTGGACGGGAGGCATGGGGTCGTCCTCGCGGATGCCCTTCTTGTACTCCTCCTCCAGGTACTGCACGACAAAACACAGGCATCAGTTGTGTTTTCTTATCGAACACGGGTGCTAAAAAAAGTGAAGCAGGGCCGGACTTACCCTGTAATTATCCACGTAACGATCCTCTTTTTCTTTCGACTGGACTGCGATGGGTTTGCTCAAATTCCTGCACGGCAACAGAAGGGAAGCAAAGTAGTAATAAACCACGATTTCTCATAACCTCAAATGCCTCTCCTACCACAGTAACCATCCAGCACCAACCTGTAGATGTTCGGGTCCTGCAGGTCGAGCGTCTCGCTGGTGTAATCTCGCAGGATGAAGGGGAACACGGGGTACTGCATGAGGTCGTTGAAGGAGCGGCCCGCGTGCTTGTTGAGGTGCGTGAGGTACTCGAAGTTAGAGATCTGACCCGAGCCCCAGAGCTGCGTGAGCGCCGTGATGTTTCCGTGCTCCAGCAGGTTGGGCAGGTCAGAGGTCAGGATGTTGTGGTAGACGTCGTCACGGAACTAAAGCGGGAACACGAGGAGAAACGTGAGATTATTTCCAACACGGAAGGAAATATGGAAAAAGACTTGTGTCTCTTAGTATGCTGCACCACTGGAAAAAAGTTTTAGTTTCATTCATCTAAAAGCTAAAACTTTTCCACCACACCAAGCAAAACCATACTTATACAAGACTAATGGTGCGTTCCAGTTGTACTTCCTGGTAGGAAATTTCAACTGGAATGCCCCTGAGGCCGGATTTCCAACTTGGAAAGTCAGAGCCACCTCGCCAACCCCAAGATAAGAATTCAAGATGGCAGCTATTAGAGTCTGCAGCCAGCATGCTGATGCTAATCACCCTCTTAGTTTAGCATTTGAACAGTTCAACCAAATGGACAAGTGAAAGTTTTAGAGGAAGATCAATAAAATGAGAAAAACAAAAACAATATCAGTCTAAACCTGAAGTAAACCTACAAAGAAAAAGAAAATACCTTCCTCCCTGTTTATCCAGGAAAGGTTTTTTAAGTCCACCAACAGTCTGAGGACGACCGAGTTTGACTTTTCTGCTTTGGAAACACCTGCAGGCAACTCTTTCTTTGCTTAAAAGTCAGTTGTCCCACCATATTCTAACATTCTTTAAATATTTCATTGAAAGTAGTGTAAAATAATAATAGTTTTTTCTTCCAGAGTATGATGGTACAGTATCTTATTATCCTGATTGATTCCTGGCAGAGAATACCACAGAGCTCGACGGGCATCAGGGACAGAATACCAAAAAGGCAATTCAACAATTAACTCTCACAGTAAAATAGCTTCTTTTAATTTCTATTCATACATCTTTTTCTTTGAGCATCAGCGGGCTCTTTCATCTTGTCATTTTTTATCACAGTCCATCCTGTGTGGCTACATTTTAATATTCAGATGAAACATGGATTGAATTTTTCTCTTGTGATCTTGTTGGGTAGTCTAGTTATGGATGATAAGCCCAGTCAGTCCTTTGCAATAATAAAAATGGAACAGCTTAAGTAAATAAGCCGGAGGATCTACTGTATGCCAGTCACAAGTAATATCAGCATTCATTTCTTGAGCACTGACAGCGTGGATTCCTTCATTTTTATTCCGTGTGACTTGTGTTTTTTCCACCTCACCTTGGTGTTGTCAAAGGCTAACAGCAGGGTCCTGCCATTTGTGAGGAATATCTCCACGGCGTTGTCTCGCAGCTGCCACCAGCGCTTGTGCACCTCCTTGATCTCCTCGTACGTCCAGGAGAAAGAGGGCGCCTCGGTCTCTCCGTGAAGGCTCTGTCCGAACACATAAACACATCCGGTGGTTGAGACACCAGGCAGACTCAATACGTAAAGTGGAGGGGAATAAGCCCGGACAGCTTAAGTCTGGCTTTACCTGGTGGTCATGAGCATCGGCGGCGTTGTCCTCCACAAAGTACATCCCAGACTTTCCTATGAGACAGCGCATGGGGAGTGAGATTTGGTGTACTAAGAACAAGACAAACAAAAGCTTCCCCCACTGAATAACTAACACACACTTGTGTGTGAGGGAAGAGCACATTTTCTAGTGCCCCAGAGAGAGCACATTAGTCTTTGTGCCTTGTGACTGCCTGAGTATATTATGCATGGAGCAGCTGTGAGCAACGGTCAGTGACTTACCCAGAAGTAGCTCCCCTGCTGTCTCTCTGGAGGGGGCGACGCTGATGCACCGTCTGGTGAACCTAAAAACAAAAAGACATTTCTCATATAAGAAATGCACCCTCTGAATAAAGCACAGACATCTCTGAGTCTATTAGACATTTATGCACTTTCCTCAGATCATCCCCGGCTTCGTGAGACAAATCTGATGTTTTCTAAAGGCTTACAAACAGTGCAGAGAGACAGAGAGGAGGGACATTATACCTGATGGGCTCGCTGGTGGCTTTGTCTTTGACAGTGGAGGAGAAGGAGGAGTGAGTCTTATCTTCAAACAGGAAGGACAGCGCTGGCTTCACGGTGTCTAAACAAAACACAGAGGTCAGATAAAGGACGACAAGCACACTAGTACAGTCAGAATTTTGGCACTAAAAAGTGTATCCACCTTCAGGCTTGCGTCTGTCCTTGAGCAGGTATTTGTTGGGGATGGTGAGGTAGCATCTCTGTAGCCGCCGTCGCTCCCGGTTCGGCCCTTCGGTGGGGTCCAGCTGCCAGGACGTTGGGTAGGATGTCTGGTCGTACCAAACAGCGCTGAAACAAATTACTGAAACGTTAGAATGTCATTTTCCCTGCTGCTTTTTTTTTTTTAATGAGAAAAACAATCATCATTACAGTAACGATTTAATTACTGCACTTTCCCATGTGAGAAATAAATTCCCATGCCCACCGGTCATGCGTGAGCTGCTGCACCAGCTCCTGCCAGTGGCGGCTGGCGCTGAGGTCAGTCTTATAGAGTCCCCTGATGTGCTGGATGACTTTCTTTCTCTCCATGCCTTGCCGCAGAGACACATTCTGAGTTATATCAGCTGCAATCTTGGAAATGTCCTTGGACTTTCCATCAAGCCTCTGGATAAGACTGCAAGAGAAATAAGAAAAGAATGGAGTGAATACAAGAGGGGAACAAAGACACGATTCTTTACGCTGTTTTCTTGAGCTGAACATCAATTTCACATTAGGAAAAAAAAAAAAAGCAGAGACGCACTTCCTCTGAGTGTTGACCATTTTCTTTTCCCATGCCACTTTGCTTGTTCTCTCCTCTGCTTCGTATTTGAATTTCTCCTGTGCGAACAAAAACACAAGTAAACAGGTTCTTAGCATTTAAAGCTGACAGGGTTGTACTTAGCATTTTTTGGATCCACCTGCACAAAAATTGGTATTTCAAATGTCCTATCAAAAAAGGCTTAGAAGCTGTTTTCCTTCCCTTTTAGCAAACGACAGCCTTTGTAGGGACTTACCTCTTTTATGGCCCTGAGCAAGTCTTGTTTGTGCGGAGCGTTGGGGGGGATGCAGCGATGGCCGCAGAGCTTGAGCGAGGTCATGAATACACCCACAGCGTTCTGCTCGTCTTTGGTGAGGCTGTCCTTGTGATCGTGGAGCATCTCGTACAGGTACAGCGACAACTTTGGTCCGTGCTGAGCGAAAAAGAGAGAGAGTAGGAGAGTTAAAGGGAAGGACGGAGGATTAAAATTTTCATTTGTGGCTGTGATGGACAAGAAGCGAGCCTTCTACGGCTCGCTGACCTTCAGTAAAGCCTGAGAGGAGGATGCAGAGTGAGAGAATGACAATGCAAGGCAGCAGATGAAGAGCTTAAAAAACTGTCAAGAGTTATTTTAGAACCAAAGCTTGACAACTCCTGAAAAACTGTCTCCTGTCTGTAGGAAGGTGGAATGGATTTTATCAACACATATCCTTCACACTCACCTCCAGACCCGGGCTGAGACTCTCCTTCAGGATATCCAAGTGCCTGGGATCAAACACAAACTCCAGCGCCTCTTTCCTGTCAGACAGGGGAAGCGCAGGGCTGAGCGTGTGCACCAGGAGGCGGCCGATTTGAACCCGAAAAGTGTCCCGACACGACCACAGGATCCTCCGCCACTGCTGATGTGGGGCCCCTCCCCGACCCGTGCTGCCCTGTGAGATCACAAGCGTCAACGTACGGCATCACGATGTGACAACTCAGCTCTTTACAGCTAAAAAAAAAAAAAAAAAAAAAAAAAAAGAGTCCTTTGTCCTACCAGGCTGATTTTGATCCCGTCCATCATGAGTTTGAGGATGTCCTTCTGAAAGCTCTTCTTGCTGGCAGGTGGCAGGGTGAAGGGCGTAGGGGAGTGTGGGACAGAGGCGGAGCCGCCCTCGTCCTGCGGCTGATCACCTGGATCTGGCGTGAAAAGCTGCTGGTCTGGGGAGTCTGGGATATTCAGCAGGTCAAATAAGTCCTGACTCACATCTGAAAACGAACAGAGCCAGGATTAGACCGCAAGGAGAAAATGGAGATTAGAATAGATAAGTGGGGGGAGAACAAGTTTTTTTTGTTACCGTAGTAAATGAGTCTGTTGACAGCGAGAACCACGAGCCTCTGTAGCCGCTGGACGAACTCCGTCTCGCTGGCACGGATGGGGTTTTCCTGGCTCATCCTCCTCTGCATCATCTGGTTGAGCTCATCGCTGGCTACAGAGCGCATCCGCATCAGGAGAGAGTCAGTCTGGGCCAGAGAGAACCGGCGACGGCCTACAAAGCACAATATTGGTATGAGCTCAGCTGTGAGGACACTTCACGATGGGTACACCATTTGCGAGTAAAAGCGCACATGTTTTTTTTTTCCCCTTTCAAGTTAAGAGTAAGGTTGTGCAGATGTTTCATGTATCATTGAACACGGAGAAGATTATACAGATTCACTGATCAAAATGCCATCTGTGCTGAAATGCTTAACGCTGATTTAGTTAAGCATTCAAACATGCACACACAAAGGCACCAGTAGCACACACGAGCGTACTGGGCAAATTAACCCCCAAAGGTTAAAGGGGGAGGAGGGCAGAGAAAGGGTGAGTTCACAAAAAAGTGGGAGACATGCCCCATGGCAGGGAGGATGTTCTCCGCCGTGGACCGCGGTCCCAGCTACCTGCGTCACAGTGGAGCATGTAGGATGGAGCTCCTGAGGGGGAGGGGAGGGGGGAGTCCTGGGACAGGAAGCTGAAGGGAGGGGACAGGGGGATCTGGCCATAGGAGCAGTAGTGCTGCCTGGGGATGCGGGGGATAATGGAGTCTTTCATGGCAATGGAACCTTCAGATCGTGGATGAGGAGAGGATCAATAAAACAGACAGGTGAGAGTGGAGCAGTGAAAACAGGCCGTGGTCACTGACTTCTACTGTTTGGAAACACTCACCTGCGATGCTCTTGCGCTTCTGATAGATGGCGTGGTGCGGAGAGCTCGGCGCATTGACGGAGCTGCTCAGCTTCTGAGGCTCCTGATTGGCTGTTGTCTTTATGAATTCAATGGCTGACTGAAGGACGCGGAACTGCAAAGCCACTGCCATCTCTGGGGAAAAATAGAGACAATGAAGTTAGAAGTTAGCCAAGCTTTATGGACTCAGTACTCTTTGTTCTTTCTTGTAATCTCCTGTTTGTCGAATCAGTTTGATGGGCATCATGGATCGGCAATTTACTGAGAGGTTCAAGAGTTTCTAACGTTGACAGCTGTTGTAACATTTCTTATCTTTCCAGTTTTCTAATGCAACAACCAACACTGCTTAATATATGATGTTTTCATCTGCCAATATTAAATTCTTTTTTGCTCCTGGGGAACATTTTATCAAATAAAACTTGTCCACAAACAGAGCCTTATATAGCAATCTGGTGTCATAGATGGAGCTGTAACAAATGCACGGTTCTGTACTTTGGTTTTCTTGTTTTGTTTTGGTGGGGTTAAACCAAAATGTTCCCACACTGCTGACTTGAACATGCACAGGAGGGGTCTGCAATCTCAGGGTTATTATTCCTTTTGAGCCTAACTTTTACTCACTCGATGGAGATTGGACCAAAACAGTGATGTGAAACAAGCAGCTGGTAGACTTTAAATAGAATAATATTTTAGTGATTTAGTGTTTATTGTGGTGGCAGCAGGTTGGGGTTTAGGGATGGGGTATTGCAGCTCTGTTATCCTGTATTGCGATATGATATTGTATTGCAGTTTCGGTCTCAGTTTCAGAATCAAAGCACAAATCTTACGCGCAGTCATCAAGTTGAAGTAAACAAACTGTGGTGCTCGCTTTATGCTCAATGGAGGCAAAAACACAGCTGAGTATGATTACTAAAGCTACAACTAAAAATAAAGGGTGCCATGTAGTCATGATGCTTTTGTAACGTTTGTGTGATCACAGGATGATTATATCAGATCAAAAAAATTGTAAAGACATAAACACTAATGAGAAAGAAGATGGGAGAGATTATTTTTCAGAGAGCAAATTTAGGGACAAATGAGAGAAAACCATTTAGTGGGACGAAGGAGATGTGAGATAGTTCTCAAATTATGTTTTTTCTCAAATTAGATTCCACTCTGCAGTTGTAGATAATGAAGTGACAGCCCAGTTTCTCCCTGACAGCTTGATATCATCCAGAACTGCAGAGCACAGAAGATGACAACACTGATGTATTTTGCATGTGTATTGAATTTCCAGAAATCCAGTCCTCACCCTGTGTACGACGCATCTTGCTGGTCTGCATGAAACCCAACAAGGTAATGAGGTCTTCGATGATGCGGAAGTACTGGGACCCCGAAGAGCTGCAGGAGTGTATAGTCACAGCCACTAACAGCTGCTGGATGTCACACACCAGGAGCTTGTAGTCATTCAGGGGAATACTGCAGAGGGAGGACGGGGGAAAAACAAGAAAATGTGAAGCAGGAGAAGTGAGTCTACCACTCGTATATGCCAGATCAATGAACAGTGAGAGGATTAATCATTTAATTCATGGCTGAAAGGTTCAAGACAAAACCCGTGAAATCATGGAGGTGTTTGAATGAATCATCCTCTGTTCTGGCAGCCTTACCCGTTCTCCATGCCATTGAGGGTGGAGAGGGTGTTAAAGAGCACGTAGAGCAGCCCGTGGTCTAGCAGGATGTCTGCCAGCTTGGGGCAGGCGTTGAGGAGCTGCAGCAGCATACACAGGATGTTGTGCACCAACGAGTTCTCATACAGGGAGTTTTCAATAAGACCTAACACTGGGATAATGCAGCGTTTTCTGAAAGGTGAGATATTTTCCATTTCCTCCAGGTCCAGACTGGAAAGACAGACAAAAAAGAAAAATAAGGGTAGAACGTGTCTGCAGATGTGTCTGCATCAAACACATTTAATCATATCGTTGACAAATATATCGTTCCAGGACTCACTCTTCCTCTAGGCCCACCGGCCGTCCGAACAGCATCTCCAGGAAGCATTCGAGGAGCCCCTGGCTGCCCTGGTGGATGTATAGCTGGTTTGCGAGCAGCGAGAAGCCGTGGTTCTTGAGGAATTTCTCCTTCTGCTCCTTGATGGCTCGGCTGAAATAGGCATCCAGCAGCTGGGAGAGAGGGGCGAGAATAATAGGAGGTTTTAACACACAGCAAAGGAGAGGTAGCTTAGATTTCCTAACTCGCTAATTAGCATCTTGTTTATTTAATCTATACAATGAAAAAAACAAAGTGTAACAACGACTGTGGACTCTTTTTTCTGGCTGTTTAACCTTTACAAGTTTATGGTTGTTTGACTTGATGCACTGGGGTACACACTTTCTTCTTAACAGTCTATAAAACTATGACATTAATCTTGTGCGACAGTTTCACTCGCTCTGAGCGGTTTGAGAGAAAAGTGTTTGCTAAAAGCATAAAATGTAAAACAAACGTGTAAATATGACTTTTTGGGAACGCCACAGTGACAGCAGTTAAAGCAGTAAAAGCTCGACTCCTGGCACCAAATCAGAGAGGACACTGAGCCAACCTTCATGACTCCTTGCTGGATGAGCGGTGACGAGTGGTTGACCAGGACAATGAGGGCCTCTGGCTGGATGAGTTTGTCCATCACCTCCTCGAGCATGAGATCAGGCAACAGCAGCAAGACGCCCCTCAGGAGGTCATAGAGTCCGCAGCAGATCAGCACCAGGCAGTCCTCGGTACTGGACCTAAGGAACACACAGATTAGACTCCAGTGCCTGAATACCTAGCCAAAATATTTTAATATAATCTTAAGGTATGCAGAAAATGAAATTGTGTCCAAGATTGATTGATATTTCTGTCACTAACTTGTGTATAAAATCAGACACTGGCCACAAATTTGGATTAAAGCCATTATTTTGAGCCTTGAAAGTTTTCGGGACTGCTTTAAATTCACCAGCGAATCCAAGCAGACCTCTTACTGTCAGACAGCTCACTTTGTGTCTAATAAAAAACACAAAGGTGACTTTTGCGAAAACAGAATTACGAGGAGCAAATCTCCTTTTTAATCTGCAGTCAGCTTTAGCTGGCATCTGGCAGGAAGACACACAAACTGAAACTAAAGTGCAAATCATTTTCAAAGTTAAGAAGGCTGAAGATCATGCAAATCCCCAAACAAGAATTCTTCCTCTATCAGAGAAATTCTATAGTTATGCAAAACAACCAAACCCCCAGGATACTCAGATAAGCAAGCCGTGGTGTTAAAGGCAGGGTACCTGTCATTGGACTCGGTCTTGCTGTGGGCCCTCTCGTAGCCAGGAGAGTAAGTGTAGCTCTCCCAGTCTTCAGGCATGGAGCCTCGGTCGGCCACGCTGGGCCAGCGTCCGATTGCCAACGAGCCATTCGGAGCTGGGAAGGCCAGACCGAGACTGGCCAGGTTGCTGTGGCTCCTCTGGAAGGACTGGATGCCTTTCAGACTGTCAGGCCGACGTGGCGCCTCGTCACTGGCCCAGTCAAACCTGTCCTCAGACTCCGCCACTCCCACGCTTCCCTCCGCCAGGCTGTCCACCTCCGCCGCCTCGTCCCGCTCCTCCTCCACGCTGATGGAAGGGGTGCGTAAGGCTCCTCCCTCGCCTACGTCCTTGGAGTCGCAGATCGTCTTGGCCGATTCACAGCTGCTCAGGAGCTGCTCGTCACCGCCGCCGCCACCGCCACCGCCACCGCCCTTCTTGAGTGTTTCTGTGCTGCCCCGAGCCTGCTGAGTGGCGAGGGAAACCCCGTCACCTTCGCCGGCCTCGTTTGAGCTACCGTGTCCGTGTCGAGGTGTCAGCAACGGGGAAGAGTAAGGAGACGGCGCCAGACTAGGGGGGCGTAATGACTGATCATCACCTCCATGTTCAGGAGAAGGAGCGTGGAGATGTCCTGGGAAACAAAACAAAATGATTCATCCTTTTGTAACTGATGGCTGCAAGGGGCCGATTTATATTCAGGTGCATTATAAAACAGAGGAAAACAAGTGTCTCAAGTAAACAGGGTCAGTAAATCAGGAAGGAAATGTCAACTGTTTTTCTATTTTTAAATTTCATCTCATTGCTTTGTTATTGCAGCCAAATCTTTTTCATTTATGCAGCCATTTCCTAAAGTTATAAAGTGCTTTGCAAGAAATAAAAAGAATTAAATAAAAAAAAGGCGAGGTTATGATGACAAAAGAGGCTTATAACTGTAAAACTGAGTAGAACAATAAAAGCTCAGATAAAAGAGGAAGAAAGGCGTAGTTAGAAAGATATATAGGACGAATAAAAAAGAAGGATTCTGCAAGAAATACTGTTAAGAGCAGCAGTTAGATTAAATCTTTTTTAAAGTAAAAAGTGGAGGAAGATGGGAGGGAGTTTCACAAACACATATAATGACCTTATGTTCACGCAGCAGCTTTTTCCCCATAAGTAATGGTGTTTACATTAGGCGCTTAAAATAAAACTCTGGTGACTGTAATTCATCACAGAGAGAAAATAAGGCTGATACAGCACTTAACATGTTACAGAAATTTTCCTTGTTAGAGGCACATGCACTCATAAAAGCAGTGCTGATCTTTCCATTTATAATGTCATCCTAAGCAACAAACTGAAACGTTTGTATTTAATTATCTCCACTGTGTTGGATGCGGGGAGTGCTTTTAAGTCAGTGTGATGTAGCTGCAGCAGCTGTACCTTCGTGGGGAGCGTCGGCGAAGACGGTCGGGGAGAGCGACACCACGGAGCTGCTGGCGGACTTTCCTCCACTGTTGGAGTGTCTCAGGTACATAATGGACTGCACCTTCTCCTGGTACAGCTTCCCATCTGACAAACAGACACATCAAAAGGGACCCAGTGCATTAAATTAATGGCGCTTTGATACACGGGGAGCTGCTTTCCATTCACTGCACCCGCTTCCTCACCTATGTGCAGCGAGAAGTAGAAGCTGGATGGAGTGTGGCACACGTAGGTGTTGGTGGGCGGGTGAACCGCCAACAGGAAGTTGTAGATCAGTTTGAGGAGGTCCATGTCTGGAGGTGACCCGAGCACCTCCTGGATGATTTTGACGAACGACAAACAGACTTCCTGGGGGATGGCAGTCAGATGCTCGTCCCGATGCTCCTTAAGACAAACACAGTGCTGTTGATAACGGTCTCTGAAAACAGGGGGCGTCGTGAGAGTGGCTTTTTTTGACAGCAACCTACCTGTAACACCTGGCAGGCGAGCAGGAAGCGATGCACTACTTCAGCCTTGAGGAGCTGACGGATGTTGAAGACCTGATGAGGGTGGTGCACCCTGATGAGGATCTCCAAGGCGGCGAGCAGCGTTTCCCAAACTCCACACTGATGGAAATGACACAGACAGACACGGTTCTTCATCTTCTAGTGATGAGGTTGAACATACTTTCACAACTTCTAGGAATCATTATTTTTGCAGTGCACACACTCCAGTTTAACCATTTATTATTTACCTAACTAGACTGCATAGTTAGCAGTCCATTAGTGTTTCCTCCCCAAACTTCTGACTTTGTCAGGACATAAAATCTGAGTGGAAATTATTAATTCTGGGTATTTTCTGATTTTATCTTTGGCCTGCACCTGAGAGTAGCCCCTGAGTATTAATTTATTATAAGCTCATCATTAGATGATGATGTTTTGAACTTTCTGTCCTTCATTGGAAATTAGCAGACCTTGGGAGAGATCAAAAAACCGATGATGAAAAATTTTGTGCATTACTGTCATGTCTCGTTGGAAAATGACAAATCTTTGGCAAACAATATTTGCTATTTTATGTATTTGTTGTCTTAATTTTAGTTCACAGTAAGTGTTATTCACCTCAGCCTTGGCCCAGATCTTCCAGTCCAACAGGATGTCTGAGAGAAGCCTGATATCCTGCACCACGGCGATGGACTCGGTGTCCAAACGAAACTGCCCGTCGTCCCCCAGGACGAGGATGGGTCCGCTGCAGCACCCATCCAGCAGAGTCTACAGAGACAAAACACGACCTCCGCATCAGAAATACAGTACAGCTGCTTGTCCTGTGTTTCTAATAACTTTGTGAGTGCTGTTCACTCTAATCAGACACATTCCTCAACATATTGATAATCACTATCTCTCCAGAAACAACCTTACAGTGCAGAACCCCAGACAGGAAGAGAATCAATAAATTCTCCATGAAATTTTTTGGCGTGCTTATCACTCTGTCAAAACCAATGCCATTTACTCCCAGAGCAGGCCTGTTTGTATTGATCAAAGTCTATCATTTGTGACCAGCTTCACTGCAGTGGTCATAAATCTTGCAGCCCTTTGGGTCTCTGGTAGTCTGAGGTAAGACAGAAGGTCGGAGTCTTAGGCACAGTTAGTTGCATTAGTTATCGTCTGACAAGCGAGTTATAGGTAGAAAAGGTTAATTTTACTGACGTTTAAATAGCAAAAATTAGTACAAGTGAAAAAAACTGTAAAGCAGAATGTTCCTTTTCATATAGGAACAATTATGAGTGTTTGTTATCACTAATCGGTGCAGTTCTGTGCTATACAATTCAGCCTACAGTGACAAAGGCAATCAGAGGTACTGTGTGACTCTGCAGGAGCTCAGTGTTTCATCAAGTCAGACAGAATCCATTTCAGCACACAGCCATCACACAGCTCAATTACAGACACAGCCAGAGGGTCAAGTAACAGCGGGGTCACCCACACCGGCTCAGGGAGGCACCGGAGTGTCGGGCCGGATCAGATTCACGGTGAAAAACAAGCACTGGCGAATGCATTTTTTTAAACTTATTTATTTATTTTTAACACCGCACAGATCAGCTAGAGGTTTTGCGGGAATAGAGAGACGGCATGCGGAGTTCAAGGTGTGACTCACTTTCAGCATGTGATATCCCACGATGCATTTGGACTTTATGAGGACCTGGTGGATCATAGAGTAACCATGGTAACAGTCCATTTCGTGGATGCGGTGTTGGTTAAACTTGGACAGAGACAGCAGCACCCGCAGGGCCAGAGCCTGGGTCTTCTCACAGTCACTCAGCTCCACCGTCTGGATGCCGCAGAGCCCGAGATGAGGGATGAGAGGGGAAAAAAAAAAACAGAGAACAAAAAAAAAAAAAAAACAAACCCTGAGCCAAACGTGTGACCATTAACAATGCCAGTCTGCAGATGCATTTATGTGTTGCCTCTTTCAGCACAGATCGAAAATGACATAATCATTCAGGTTACATTTTCAGAACAGGACGAGGAGTCTAGCTTTTAACAAAATTCACACACAAACAAGAGACAATTCATTCAAAAATACTTAAATAATACAGCATTTCCATTTTGTTTTGCACTTAAAAATAACTATCTATGCTATATATATCTATATGAGCTGTGCACAGACCAAACTTGCCCTATTAAAGTTTCTTTTCTATGACATCTGACAAGTAAATGTGTGTTATTATGTTCTGCTCTTTATGTCAGCTCAAAGAATTTGCAAAGGAGTAACAGAGGAGCAGTTTTTAATCACAGTATAATAACTAGGAAACCTGGCCTCTCACTCCACAGCTTCATTAAAATACGGATCATCCCACCTGCGCCAAGAGGAAAACAAAATTCCCCGTTCCTCCGATCTTGTGCAGGACGCTCTGCAGGCCTTGGGTCTCAGTAGGGAGCAGAGCCTTGAGAGCGCTGGGCTCCAGGGAGATGCTCTGCACCTCTTTGGAGCTGAAGGGCCGCTGGGTGACCACCGTCTTGGCCTGACCCTTCAGTCTGATCACGGGCTCGTAGATAGTGTAGGCTCTGGGGCTGCTGGGAGCATACACTACCGCCAAGCTCTCCTGTGCAGAAATACAATTAATTTTCATCTTGTAACTTCAAATCATTTCTAATATTAGGTATATAATAAATCTTTTTGTTCAAATAAGTAGCCCGACTCGCCTCTAGCATGGATTAATACCTGGGCTAGACTTGGTTTGAGTAAAAGAGAAGTTATAAAGATGTAAAGGGGAAATCATTCTCCTTTTTTTTGTCTCACTCCCTTCTTTTCTTTTTTTATCAGCAGAGCTATTAGCAACAAAGCTATTAGCATTTAATGGGAGAAAAACTATTTTCAGTCTCACTGAAATAGCTGCAGCTTAACTGTAATAGCTTTTTCCATTGGGAAAAAATTACTTCCGACTGTGCAGTATCATTAATGACAACTAATTGGAACAGCCCATTACTCATTCACCGTGAAATGAAACAATAAATGAGACATAGGAGGGATTTGCTATGCTTACAGAGCACTTGAATCACAAACTACAATTACAGGGTTTAACAGCGGCATCAATCTGCATTTTAAATGATGAAACAACTTTGACGATAAAATGATTTCTTTGTCTGTGTTTGGGTTTTGTAAGTGCATGTTTTTGTGACATACAACCAAAGCTGTTGTGTCCACATCCTTGCTCTTCATCAGGATCTCTCGCACATGCTCACACTTCAGCCCTTCCTGAGTGACAAACTTGGAGAATGTCCCACTGGGCTTGCCGTACTTGCAGGGCATGATGGAGGTGAGGTCAGGCCCGCTGGTGTACAGGTAGAAGGCCTCCTCAGATCCGATTCTAGACCCTGAAATACAAACATATAGTTAGGATAACAAACATTAAAAATGAGGAAAATATAAATACGTTTTATATTATTTTTTCTCCATTGTCCAGACACTTGGGGAGTTCTCTTTCTTGAGGAATATCTTGGCATTTTGGACATTTCTTTTATTAGGAAGCCAGAAAAAAGAGCTGAGACATTTGAAATGGACCCTGAATCAACCCTCATGAGTAAATTATTCATATTACTCCATCAATAATTCATTAAAGTAATAACATATGATGTGATGCAAAGTGAGACCCTTGAGGCACCAGGGTGCACCTTGATGTTTAATTTCTTGTTTTTCATGAATCTCGAAGTCCTTCTTCTTCCAAAGAAGAAAAACTTGCTACCTACGATGAATTCCAACGACAGCGAAGAAGGCTAAAGCATGTGTGAAGACATCAGTTGGATTCACAGGTTGGGATCGCACTGATGCAAGCCATTCACAGACAATTACAGGCAACAAGAGAAGCATTCAGTAAGCCTCCTGAGAGAATGCGGAGAATCTGCGGCATGCCACGGCCTTTTACAGACACTGGACTGGATGCACCACAAACAGGAGTTAACAAGGAGTCCTACCGTTGAAGAGAAGCACAGTGCCCATGCTCCAGTGTCCACCCTGCTTCAACAGCTCCTCACAGGACGGCGTACAGTGGCCCAACATGCAGAAGGTTTTGTTGCTGTCAGATGATAAGCTTGACTTTCTGGGTAGGGTGTAGTCCAGAGAAACTTCACATTGCCTGAAGAAGAGGAGCAGTTTTAAAGCTGAAGTTATTGTTGACGCTAATTTAAAAAGTTTCTTGCTGTTGCTACTACACATGCTTCTCACCTGATGCCACACACCCAAACAACCACACGGCCGTGGATATTCTTCTTGCCCTCTGGCTGCTGGGTGTAAGTGAGGCCGAGGTGCTGCCACTGGCCCGGCCTGAGCAGCCCCTCACCTGAGTCTGCCTGAGCCAGGAGCCCTGCTTTTATCTCATCGTTTGGGTCTATACATATTCTGAGGGAACAGCACATTACAATATTTCAGGGTTGGTAAACTATGAATTCTTCTTCTCACACATCTTTGAGGCTGTGGTCGACAATGGAGCTCACCTGAATGTGAGAGAGCCTGTGGAGAAGTCTGCCCACACTTGAAGCATCAGTGCCTTGGAGCCCATGGACAGAATATGAATGAGGCTTTCTTCTACTAATCGTGTGCCCGCCTGAGAGGAGGCATGGTGAGACTCAGCTGCAGGAGGGTTACTCTCTTCTGGAAAACAATGAGAGGAGAATCTCAAAACCGGTTTGTCTTTGTGGACATCAGGTACAAAAGGGGAAGGATCTGTTTCTCACCTTTGTCTTTGTCCCCGTCCTTCTCCTCCTGCTCTGCCACCCTCAGCCACATAGAGGCGCTGAAGCCACTAGCCATGTGGGGCCAGCAGTTCTGCCCCACTAGGGGCAGGTGGAGAGGAGCGATGTGCCACGGAGAGGAACGGAGGTGGCTCAGTCGGTAGTCGGCGTCCCCCTCTCTTCGCCCAGGGGACAGTTTGCCCTTCCAGAGCAAACCAACACTTTTCCCCCCGGCAGCACCGTTCTGTCTGGAGCCGGGGGATACGCCTCCTGGCGTTGACCCCCCAAGGATTATCGGAAAGGTCAGGAAGTGAAGAGGCTCCATATTCACGTTGGCTTCAACAACCTGTAGGATGCCCTTCAGTAAAATCTCCTGGCAGATAAGAGAGTAAATTGGCAGTGAGAAGAACAGTTTATCATTTTAGATTTGATAAAGAAACACTTTGCATATCTGTGCTGACTCTACGTATCTGTAACTTTCTCATTAAGTTTTCTTTTGTTTTTTGATCTGTAAATTAAGTAAAATTAAGAAAAATCATCTCCATATGTTACTGAGCAGTTTAATTGCTGTAACTGTGTGAGCATTAAACCTGATGTGTCTCATTTTCACAGACAGAAAACACAGGTTAAATATAAACTGCTCTTTTCCCTTCTGGAAACCTATTTCTTGGAGGCAGGTTATTGATGATGTCTGCTGCTGGATTCCAATTAAAAACAGACCTGTGCTAATAAGTTGAAGTATCGCATCTGTTCCGCACACGTTGGTGTTAATTATATATAGAAAGAAGTGGACCCAGGGGAGCATTATGTGTTGATGAGTTTTAAAGAAGGAGTGAGAGGCGGGCGTGACAGGAAGGATGTCTAACAACTAAGTTCTTGTCCCTGCTGAGCAGTGTCAACACCCTGAACGTAAGCTAACAGTGCGTTTGTTGAGTGACTGATAGGGTTTTGCTATTTACAGTAGGTGGGGTCTTCTCCAGGAAGAGGCGAATCAATAGAGCCAGTTCCTCCGCTGTGATTCGCTGGCTCACCATGGCAACCAGCAGCTCCACTAGCACAGTCTGGCAATCTGAATGTGGGACCGATGAAGAGCGTGTTACGTAAACAGTTTTCATTCACTTGGGCATGCACCAGAACAACACACAGACAAAAACACAAAACATCATGCCTGCTTTGCTGTCAGCAGAAAATATCTCAGGTGAAGAAAAACAAGAAGTCTGAGGATTGTGCACAAATTATTTCAAGAATTATTATCCATGAGAAACCAGTCAAAATGTCAGAAGCAGGAATAAAAGCTCACTGCAAACAGGGTGTAACCGTTTTTTCCCTTTGATTTTGACAATATCTTACAATGCCAAGTGAGATAAACATGAATTTTGAAGGTTGGAACCCTCAGGACCCAGTCGAAATGTCAGCACCAGGAGAAAAAAAACATCTAAGGAACACAGCAAATGGAGTGTTCCCAGTGTTTTTCTCCTTAGATGTCACACATGAACAATATCCTACCGAGTCAGATAAGACAAAAATAAACCAGGAGAAAAAACAAACCTGTGAAGGAGGGGTCTGTTTGGCTGAGGATGTTGTGAAAGCCAGACAGAATGGTTCTGACTCCTCCCTGCGAGGACCAGAACAAGGGGTTAGTCATATTCCTCACAGCAGAACTGAGGAAGAAGTGTAAGACATATATAAACTGGCGAGGCAGTTAAGAGGAAGAAGCGGTCAGTCTGACCTGGTCATAAAGCAAGGCAGCGTTGCGGCAGTTGGCGTGTACTGCATCCAGCAAACTGTGAAACACATGACTCAGAACCTCCAGGTCTGGGGAGCCGGTGGCGAGGAGCTGCAGCTCCATCGTGCAGATCTCCGGGAATAGCAGCACGCCACGCCCGGGCCCGTCCGCCACCGCCGCAAACTCCCGCATCACAGCTGACTCCACCTTCACTCCTGGGAGAACAATCACAGACACGGGGACACAGCAACACGGAGAGATGCTAAATGTCACTGTTGACTGGCACGCCACACATGCTAACACAGAAACACACGCTGCCAGGCTGCGTTGCTTAAGCAGCTTCATGATCCACAGGCATTCCCTGCTTCAGCTACAACCTCCCATCCTGGAGGCAGCACATAAAAATGAATTAGCCTCAGTCCTCAGCCTCAGAGCAGCATGGGAGTCCCCCCCTCATGATTTACAGGAGAGCAGCCCAGCAGGTTCTCATGCGGCTTCTGGGACCTCGTTTTATTAATGAAGCTCGCTCTCTCCCCCTGTGCACAGCTACACAGCTTGCCTCCATCTAATCTCACACACCCGAACACATACCACTTACAGTAAATACAAACTAAAAGGCATATACCAGCTGTCATCCCTGTCTCCCTTAATACCATTTTGTGGAAAATTTAGATGCCTGTGTTTGGTCTGAGGTTGAATTTAATTACAGCAAACCACCAGTTTACATTTTATGTAATTTTCGCTGTGTTTTTTGGAAAAGAAATGTAATCTTTCACCCAGAAATCATTTCAATTAACCTCATTTCATAGGGCATTGGCGAAGTGTAAACACAGTTAAGAAGACTAGGACATGCAGACTTTAGAAAAACACGGATATGATGTGAGTTATGTCATGCACAGGATTTTTCCACGAAGTTGAAGTCTCCATTTGATGGAGGAGACTTTGAGTCACAAGATACAGCTCATGAGGCCACAGGAGGAGTGTAGTTGCCTGCAGTTGTAAAACGTAAAACAATGACTCTATTCTGAGGGGGATGAAAAAGTAAAAAAGAATAGAATCAGGCCACGTTCTTAACCTGCAAGACTAGAGTGGGGAGGCAGAGCTGACACAAGAGGCTGTTGTGAGGGGAAGGGAGAAAGAAAAAAAAAAAAAAAGCGCGCAGGATTGTTTTTGCCATGTCATCTGTACGCAATAAAAACTAGGCACTTGTCATTGCGAAATGTGCTCCACAGCCCGCCAAAAGGAGGAAGTGGTTAATTACAAGACACTAACAAGGCCCTACCTGCACTTGTTGCTGAAAACTTTGATCCTATTTAATACAAAATCTTCCATTGGACGCGATAATGCAAAAAGTGTACTGAATTATCAGTTAAGCAGTGGGAGAAACAAGGTTTCCCAAGGCTAAAATCAGGTTTAGAGGTCGAGACCAACACATGACCTCTCAGTCCATTAAGATTCGTCTGTTGATATTTATCGCCAACAAAAACAAATAATCGGAGGAGACTAGACGGACTATGCGAAGTAAAAGTGATTTACAGCGTTCTTAAAATAACCCCCCGGGAAGCAAAAAGGGTGAAAAATGAATTTGCAGTGGATAGTTATGAGTCTTAACTCGTGTTAAACCTGTCTAAGGCACTGTTATCAGGAACAGTGAGGTGTGTGCAGAAGCTGTGGATTCTTAAGGTGGAGTAAATAGGAGTAGTAGTGCATATCTGTGTGTGTGTGTGTTTGTCTGGCAATTAAGTGTGGACCTACCCTCTTCCTGCTTGGCCATGTCCTCAGGGTTGCTTTCGCTGTCAGCGTCGTAGCCCTCCTCCTCCCCTGGGGGCTTGACGCCGCAGCTCTGCGCCTCGTCCACCTCCTCAGACAGATCGCCTGCCGGGGCCGCCCCCTCAGCCAACACCTGGAGCTTCTGACAGAAAGAGAGTGAGAGAGAAAGAGTGAGACAGAGAGAGAGAGAAGAGGAAGAGGAGGAGGAGAGGCGAGAGGGAAAAAGTCATGTATTTCGGTCCAGCACAGTCCAAATACAACCAAGATCATCGCCTGGTCAACTGTCAAACGGTTGGTAAGATAAGAATCATTTCACAAGAGCTTACTCAATCCTGTTTTTTAAAATAAAAATAAAACTCCTTCACTAAGAACGTAGTGCTAAAACATACTAAGCATGACAAGCAGCGGTCTTACCACTAATACAGCGAATAAATTGCCAACAAAATGTTTTCAAGTGATGTGGAAAAGAAGAAAAAAAAAGTAGATTTTGGTCATAAGACGAACATCAGCTGACTTGTGCAGCACTCACACAGCCCCAGTTCCTTGACGTGAACAGTCAGTCATCATATGTGCACGTAGGCAAACACACACACACACACACACACACACACACACACACTCTCAAGTAAACAAACTCTAAATCCCTTTACTGGTTCAAAGAAGAAGCCTACTGTAATACACACCTCTCTTCCTTTCAACATAACACGAGGCAGCTGTGATATTCAATTGCAGATGAAGTGAGTATTTTAAAGAATCGTCCTTTCGCTGGACAAACTATGTGGCGGAGGACTAATCTCGGAGCTTCGTAGCACATACTTACAATGGTTAAGTGAACATCACACTCTGCTGGGCTCACCGAGAAAGAACTAAGCTCTTAGGAAATAGGTAAATCTATTATATAAAAAGCTAAATCCTCCTGTGTTGGAACAGGCTTAAGTCAGACAGGCATTTTAAGACTTGCGGAAAACACATCTAAAAGGCTGTGAGACGGGAGGCACCCATAACCAGGCGGCGAGTCATTTTTAGTAAGGGCAGCCAGACATGAAAAAAAACAACATCTTTTTGCATTGTAATTTTTTTCTTCTGTATTCGTGTCACTTCCCGGAAACAAATAAAAGCAGTTGCATGTCTGGTCCTCACCATATATGGCCTTGAAAATCTTTCATTAACGTAGCCTACAGCGATGGTGTCATGGTTGAGGAGGTGGGAGTTGCTGTGACTGAAGGGTTTAATTTCTCATCTGTCTTGTCATTGCTGAGTGACAAATTGTTGACACGCGTGAATGTTAAAACTGATTTATCTTTTATATATTTCTATAGGACAAGTTAAACGTTAAAAAACAAAGTTATCCCAATGTTCTCTCTGGAAAATGAGGCCATGCTTGCATCCACTACGTGCTCTAAACAAGGCCTGTCATTATATTCATCTGCTGTTTTGTTGGACATCGGGGAGATAACAGCTGCTTAGCAACATGGCCTGAGTGGCCGCCTGAAGCCTGACGATGCTTGGCTGGAAAATGGTTTTCCTTTCATTGTATGTTTGCCTCCTAAATAAACACCACCGCTTTTTATATTCTGCCACTGTGTTCGGCTGCCTCTCAGCCAAAGAGGCAGCAGGTAACTAAACACAGTCTGCCTCATTCTACCAGAAAAAAAAAACAAATGTATAATTCATTATTCATCTGAAGGGTTAACCCCTGTGCTGGTCAGTCGTCCTGACCATAATTGTCTCGACAGCAGCTTATTGGGCACAATTGAAGACAAGTTAATATCACCGGGAAACACACAACAAGATACAGTTTGTTTCTGGTCACATAAGCTTGTTTAAAAACTGTGCTATCTCTCTCGACTGCCTGACAGCTTGTTGAAATTACTGATGGGAATTTGTTTAAAAATAAAAAAGAGCACAAGAGACAGAGTGAGCAAGGAAAAAACTAAAACTAAACAGAAACTTACTTATGTGGGAGAAAAGGGAGTGTGAAAATTTGCATGGAAGGTGCAAATATTTATAGTTGTAATTAGAAATTTGCTTCATTTATCATGTCTACTCCTGTGCAACTCAGCAGAACAGATAATGATTAGTAGGGAAACACTTTGCCAAGAGCTTTATTCTGTGATGGACACCGATGGCAGCTAGCTGCAGAGGAATCAAGTGTCCAGATGTCTGACTGCCTATAACCTGAACTTGCCTCTTGATACATGAGTAGATCAAATAACTTGAGAAAATAAAAGGTGCATGTAACACTCACAGGTTCTCCCAAGGCAGGACTCACCCTGTCTGGCTTCTCCTCAGGGGGATCGGGGCAGGATGACACCTCAGCCAAGGCCACTCTCAGGAGAGAGTCAAACAGAGGCACAGCGAGGTCAGAGTTCACCACCCCTGAGCGAGAGAGCTGGTCTCTCACCTCGAACAGGGTTTCTTCCACTGACTGGAGCTGGAGATAAAGAGGTAACATAACAGTTTAACTGAGTGTTTATTTTTGCAGTAGATGTGGTTGGGGATTAGCTGATCAGTGCGATATAAACTGACATACCTGATAAGAAAGTTCAGGCTCTATCCTCTGCAGTGCTGAGTTAGCACTGTGTAGACAAATAGCCAGCAGGGCCTCAAGCAGGCGGATACTTTGAAGTTGCCACTCTTCCTCCAGCTTCTTTGCAGGATCTTTGGTCTTTCCCTCGGCTGTGCCAGTGCCGTGGGCGTCAGCTGGATCGTGAGTTGTCTCCTCCTGTCCCAGTGAAGCGGCTGGCGCCGTGGACTCAGGGCTGCCTTTGCCCTTACCATCCCTCTTCTTCTTTGCTTTCCCATCCTTGGTCTTACAGGAGAGTTTCTGAATGACCATGGCCATGAGGCGCAAGCAGACGTCCAGTCCTCCCAGCCTGAAGAACTGCCTCTGAAACAAGGGGCTGGCCAGGTAGATCCACCGACACACCGACCAGACGTCTGCAGCGCGTCGCACCTGCTCTTTGGAGGGCAGAGCCACGCTATCCGGGGACAGGTAAGGCAGCCGCCCGCCGAGAGGTTCGCTAGCTGTACTGTCATAACCTGACGTGTCCTCAGAGTCATTGGCTGAGTCCCGGTCAGAATCGGCTTCTTTGCTGACGCAGAGGAAGGCCACACACAGGAAGAGGTTGATGACATGGAGGTGGGTCTCTGCTCGACTTCGCCCCGGTCCACGTCCCTGCCCGCTCCGGCTCTTGTGACGTGGATACGCCTCCTTTAGGCCTTC
Source organism: Lates calcarifer (assembly GCF_001640805.2). Classification (NCBI taxonomy): domain Eukaryota; kingdom Metazoa; phylum Chordata; class Actinopteri; family Centropomidae; genus Lates; species Lates calcarifer. Next base: position 3,466,679 of record NC_066848.1, on the reverse strand, counting down.
GTAGAACTTGCTGAGGCTCTGCGGGCCCTCTCCAACCCCTCGGGACCCCAGTTCCTCAGCCAGGCCCAACACGGCCTCTCTTTCTTCAGCATCTGCGCTCTCCAGCTCCTGAAGCACCCCGTACACCTGCTGGTGTCCAATGCCAATGATCAGAGTCTCAAACACCTTCAGTGCCAGAGAGCGCGTCTGGTCCAGGTAGACGAGCTCCGTCACCTGATTGAGCCCGTTACAACTGACGAAAAGATCTCTTATCACCCTGGAACAGAAAATATTAGAAGCTAAGAAAATAAAACAGAACAGGAACACTAAAAAACTACACCCTCAGAATAAATATAAGCAATTATGAGCCATTCATTACCTCAAAAATTAGCCACAGGAATAGAAGAATACAGCTATGAATGTGCCTCTTTTTGGCCAAGAAAAGGATAGACAAAAGAGGTAGATGTCAACTCCACACATCTAAACTCTCCTAGATCTCTCAGCAATTAAAATAAATGGCAGCACTCCAGTCTAATCTAACAAACTCTACAACTTGTCAGTCAGAGGAGAAGCCACTGCCAACACACAGTCCCCTTATTTATTTCACAGATGTAATTCCCTCCAGGGCACAGCACCTGTAAATAAATTAGTCAACTTCTATTAACACGATAAATTAACCATGAAGGACACTGCACGCTAACACTGTGCAAGTCCTGACTTTCTATATTTCATTTGCTTTGTTTTCCAATGCGACTGTGTTTATTTTACTGAGCCCCATCAAAAGACCAATTTCTGTCCCATTGTGTCAAAGTTATCTGAATATGAATCATACTAGTAGCTAACAAAACAAAGCTGCTATTTTACCCTTTTAAATTTGTTTACTACTGGTACACACACACACACACACACTACTGAGGTTGTGATAAATAATAAATGACGCTGTTACAAAGCAGGGTAAATTATTTTAAAAGAATAATGCGCCTGAGTGAAGGTTAAATCAACATTTGGTTTAAAACAAAATGCTGACATTATAAATGACGAAAATACAAAACACTTTAATCCAAACATGGGAATGTCTGATCAGTGTGATGGGGACCTGAAACAAATGTTCATTTGAGGCTTTGAGCTCTGTGCATGACATAGATAAATTTAATAGATTATTAATGTGCTGATTATTTCCCTATAATTCAAACCCTTTCTCCAGCCTTCCTCCAAATTAATGTAGAGTTGATTTATTTTTGCTTTTTCAGAACATTTCCTCTTTTCATTAGTGGTGTGCAAGTCCATCAGGGTGACTGTCCATTAGCCTGCACATTTAATGCTCTCATCTGAAAAATATTGGGAGTTCTGTTATGCAGAAAGCTGCAGGAGCGGTGCAAGATGATGAAGAGGCAGTCAGATGATGTACAGCTTTGAAAAGGTTACTTGTCCTTTCAGTTATCTTGCAACAACAATTTTTCCACTTGGCGTGCTTTTAAATAAATGTGCACACTGTATAAAGAGGTTAGTTGACCCATTAAGGTGAAGGTTAAAGAATAAATAATATTACATAATATATAACCAAACAGCGGTTGATTGGTTGTTGTTTGCCTCGTCCCAAACTACACAATGACCATCACATTTTTCAGCTTCAGCAAGTGTTGCTCTTGCTCTGTGAATATACCATGAATGCAAGTCAGAATTTACCTTGTCCTCTCAATAATTTAATACACAACATGGGAAACAGGTGTTCCTTCAGACCAGTTCAGAGTGTGCGTTTGTCCAGGGTAATTCCACTAACTAGTAGAAGCTTTAAACTTGACCGCGTCCAACTTAGGAGAGCACACAACTGATGGACGATCAATTTTTGCTCATTCACAGCTTTGCCAATTGATCTCTTCAACCAAAACAGTACATTTGATTTTGGATCAGCAAATTTTGAGGCTATGTTTTGAAAAAGGGAAAAAATAACTAATATGTAAATAGCCCAGCAGATGGAGCTATATAGTCTACCCTAATGAGATTGATCACATGCAAGAATGCACAATTTTGTCATGAGTCCAGTAAGCATCAACCTAAAGTTGATTATTGTGATCCTGCCATGCAGTAAACATTGCAAACTGGCTGGCATTGTCCCAGGACAAACAAAAAAATTAGTCCATATTTGTACACATCTCAGCTATCACTGTTTAGGTATTCGAATGCGTATCCCTGGTACAACCAATTTTCCATCGTCTCCAAAAGTGAGATTTAACAGAACATAACACTGGCATAATAATGCCTTTCACATAAAAATAGGGGCCTAAAATTGTTTCTGAAAGTGTCTTTTGAAAAGGCTCAGATGGAAAAACATCACAGCTGTAAAGACTTTGAATTCAAGTCAAACCTGCAGAGAGGAGAAAAGGCATTCTCTGAATTTTAATAAGGAAACCTATCAGCCCACTGCTGACAGCACGCCCACGAGCATCCATCCATCCATTTTCTACACCCACTGATCCTGTTTAGGGTCGCAAGGGGGATGCAACCTATCCCAGCATGCACTGGGCAGGAGCCGGGATACAACCTAAGCAGGCCACCAGGGTTAATACACGGACAGACAAACACATTCACACATTCAGGCAACTCAGTATTCACTTAACCTGCATGTCTCTGGACTGTCTACAAGCAGGGAAGTCTGTATTCAACTGATCATAACCACACCTAAAGGAAAACCTAATCAATGCAGTATCATACCAATTGTTTTAATTAATTGTTTTGTTAAATGTACCCAGAAAAACATCGCAAGCACCGGCTACTGTACTCGTAACAGTGTTACATAAACAGCCAATAATCCACCTCTCGCTCCGTCCACAAAGCAGGGATACATTATTGATTAGCATCAATTAGCAATGACCTGGAGAGAAAGATCTAATGACAAACAATGTCCAAGTGGATAAGGTTTCTTACTTTGAGCGGGGCTGATTGTATTTGCTTTATGCGACGGCACAAAAGCAGCAGAATCCATTTCTTGAGTGAGAAATTTGCTAAAACATTTTTCAAAACAACCATTTGGAACGAGGGATTAGTCTAAACATGGATTATTGATGCTTCTGCATATTTACTGAACCAAAGGGCTTTGATAATTTTTTGGACAGTTTGCAGCTACGCATCTTTCTGCCTAAAAATATAAAACCAAAACAAACATTTGGCACAACCCTAAAAAGCAGCCGAACGCTACAGGGAAAACCCAGACTAAAACAACCACTGAACAGATGATCAAGAAAAAGAAAAACATATCATAAACGGATACTAAACTGTGAACCACTCACCTTGATTTGAGGAGGGCAGGTAACGTTTGCAGGTATATGAGTAGTACCTCCACTGGCAGGCACTGCGTGTGATAGCTGCAAACCTGAGTACAGACAGTGGAAACCCCCAGCTGTTGGGCATGGTGGGCCAGCTCTACCCCTCTCTGCAGCACAGGGTTGAAGATGTGTGTATAGAGCTGCCACTGCACTATAGCATTGCCCCGCAGGGTCAGGTGGCACACATGGCCGGCTATCTGCTGGCTCAGCTGCCAGTCCTCACCAAACACTAGCTCCTGGTAGGCCTCCAGAGCATCCCACTTCCACAGCATGTCCTCTGCCCCTCCTCCGCTCGGCAGAATACCCTGGGAGCGGTAACACAGACTGGTAGAAATGGATGAAGGTTCCCCATGCTGTAGTGTCTCCTCCAGCCCTGGTAGCTGGCTGCTGTCCAGAGTGCAGATGTTACAGGAGGCCAGTTTGGCTTTCTCCGAGGGCTGCCCCCCACCGAGCTGGTCTAGGATCAGTCTACCAAGGACGCTGAGAACGTGAGACTGGTAACTACGCAGACCAGGAGCTTGGAAGGCATGCAGCAGGGGTCCTACAACTGAGCGGGGGTCCATACAACAGCAGATTCCAACAGCCTGCACCCCAGCCAGTACCTGCAGGACAGCCGGTCCGCTGGGGGACAGGCGCTGCAAGAGCCGCAGGCACTGGTGAGCACAGGCAGCCAGACAGCAGCAGCGCTCAGGGTAACGCACGGCATCACCCTCCATCCCATCCTTGCCGTCTCCATCCTCTTCAAAGGGGTTGCGTCTGGCAGCCTGCTTGAAAGCAGAGACGGGCAAACCGGACAGGTCTCTGTGGTGATGCAGGAAGTGTGAATATTCACAGCGACGATGACGCCGTCGGGCGCACACGGACTGATGCAGCTGCTCAGACTTTGCCTTCTTGACGGCACTGATGATCTTGAAGACCCCTGCGATGAGACCCCGTAGCCTCTCTGAAGCCTCGCCTCCTACTTCGGAATCCCTCGCCCTGCCGAGCCCCTCCAGCCGCAGCACCGTGGCCTCAAACAGCTCCAGGCCGCGGTGCTGAACAAATTCATGGATGAGTTCCAGCGCCTGGCTAAAGAAAAAGGGGTTGGGTGTGGAAGCCTGCAGGCAACCCAGCAGCACTTGCAGTACTCCCTCGAGAAGCTCTGGCAGCAGTAGCGCCCTGTGGCGATAGCGGGAGAATGAAAAGTCATCCTGGACCTCCTGCAGGGTTTTCTTGGGCCGAGGAGCGAACGGGTCAGTCTGTCTGTCCAAACAGCTCCGGATTTTAAGGGTGGCTCGCAGCAGGTCTGTCAGGCTGCGTCTCAGGCTGTCTGGAAGGGTTTCACTCTGACTCACATCTACTGACATCAGGTGCAAGATGGTGCGTAGAAGCATCCTCTGGACCAGGGCGATGGGCTCTTCGGTCCAGCCTCCAGCAAGCTCCTCTGCCCCTGTTCCACCCCCACCTCCTCCCCCTGGACCACAGCAATCTCCAAACTCAGTTAGGATCTCAGTGAGGGTCGGTACAACACTGACCGCCAGGCCAGGGTTGTGGTTGATGCTCATGTCAAACTTGCACACCTTCTCCAGTAGGGAAAGCAACACATGGCAGAGATCAAAGGGCGAGTTTTCCATGCGGTTGAATATTGATATTGCAGCCGGGTCTGTCAGGGTTTCAGTGTCTGCAGTCTGAGACCCAGGGGCTCGGGGGTGTGGGTATGGGGCGCTCATGATGTCTGTGGTGGTGCTGGCGGTGGATGTTGACTGTGAGGCCTCTGAGCGATGATGCTGGCAGCTTACCCTGATGGTGGAACCATGTGATCTTCGACTCCTTGCACCACCTGGGCCTTGGACAGCTTTGTCTTCAGAGTTTGCTTCTGAATCTGAGGTAGAAACCTGGGACTTGCGAGCATCCTTTACGGAGTATCTCTGCGCTGTTCTGCGTGACCTCCGCGACTTCCAGGTGCCACTGCCGACACGGGACCTCTTCCCAGAGTTCTGGTCATCTGTCGCAGCCTTCTGTCCAGCTCTGAGAGGAATGGCCTTCACCTCCCGGCTAAGGAATACCTCCAGTAGGGACGGCAGGGTGAAATCTGTCCACACACAGAAAAATCTGTCAGACTTAATGTTCCAATTTTTTAAGCACTAGCCTGAAAAATGCTAACACACTGTATTTCAAAAATGCTAATTTTCAGAATTTAAGATGAGGGACATAAAGCTCAGCAGCATGTCAGCAGCCACGACCTGTTTGTTTAACATCTTCAGTGAGTAGGAATTAATTAAAGTAAAAATGTCTAGGGTCCATGTTAGAGAGGATCAGCAGTCCTGTACTAAATACCAGTGTCATCCTGAGGTCACAGACCTCTCCAACCACATGTCTTCTCTCCTTGTGTGACTGCTTAGAGTCATAACACTAAGATTTATCGCACTAGAGACACTGGCTCAAATGATTAAAACTGGTTCATCCATTTTATAAATTATTACAGTGCTAAGCAAGTAAAATGTGTACACATTCCACTGCCATTACATGAACTCACCGAACCTACTGCTGAGACACTGTCAATAACTAAAGGTAATAATCAGTAACAAATTATGTAAGCGATAGAGATAAAAAGATAAAACAAATATATAAATAAATAAAGCTACAGAACATTTCTAGCCCATGAAATGCAGCCTGCAGATCAGTTCGTCTGTACAAACGATATTACTGTTTGCATGTCACAGAGAACTGTGCTGCATAGCTAATTTAACACTCATAGTATGTAAACTGAAATCATTGGTTACACATGCCATTACAGTAGGGCAGTGTGAGGTATGCAAGCAAGCAAGAAACAGATTTAAGTGTTTGTGGGTACTGACCTGGGGCTTTTTCCTCCTGCACAGGGATCTTCCAGACCAGCGGCAGTAGCGACAGCAGCAGAGTGAGCAGCTCCTCCCGACAGGTCAGCTCCTGAGAGGGCAAAAAACAAAAAAAAGTTACCCTGAAAGCCTCCTCTCTCCCTTTGCTCACACTCTGATATCACATCCAGACACTCCCACTGAGCATGTGTGCCTTTAGTTAGCTGGTTAGTTAGTTAGTCTGTGTCAATGAGAGCAATGTGGCATCTACATGACAACCTTACTCCCAAGACTTCCAAGGGGGATCTCATGTCTATCCAGGGCATTCCTCACAGCAGAGAGAACCAACTCCTTCATGTGTTAATTAAAAACAATCAACCTACTCCTTCATGTGTGGATTAAAAAATGATCAGCTTGCTGGCTATGCAAGACCATCAAAACACACAGTATCTGTGTATTGACAGAGGATTAGATCATTAAATTTAGTTTAATTGCTTCCACTCCATGATCATTTAGAAGCATTATGATCAGCCACTTCTTGTTTTTCCAATTATTCAAATATAGGCAGCAGTCCTAAGGTTGTGCAGCTCATTTAATCACTGAATGGTCATCTCTGATACAGTGAAGAGAAGGAGAAAAGAACGAATATGAGAATATACTGGAAATGCTGACACTGACTTACGACTTACTAATTAAATAACTCACTAATCAAGCAGTCTTTTCACTAGATCCTTTCTCTGGTTATTTTCATGAATATTTTCAGTTTAATTATAGTTTTTGGATACTCTAACCACGTCCGACTATAAATTACACAGCTTTTTTGTGAGGAGTAGCTGAGTATCTAGCTTTTGAATTATTCAGCTGATGATGTACTCAGAAATGACAGTAGCCTGACATTTAACACTTGGCCAGTCAAAAAAAAAATCACTAAAGAAATCACTGTCATTTCCAAAGAAATGCAGTTGATTTATAATTCGAAACCACATTTTGCAAAGCACCAGTTCGTCTGCACCACCAGTATTAATGTGAAGTGTCTGGCCATGACAGTCACGACTGGCTTGACTCCATCTAGGCCACAGCTGACACACACACACACACACACACACACACACACACACACACACACACACAGCTGGAGCTTGTGATAACACATTTCCACTTTTTTTGCATTAAATCTCTGTACTGAAAGCTCCTATATGAAGAGAGGAATCTGTGTGAAATTAAAAGATAAGAACAATATGAGGCCACAGGGACAATGACACATAAGGTCATGTTCACCATATTATAGTTTTTCTGCTACATCTGACATGAAAACGACTGAGTTCAGGATCACATCTTTCTCTATGGAACCTTTTAAGAACAGATTGGTAATTACATTATATCAAAAGTCAACTATGGCTGATGGATTTGTCCAAATGCCGCTCTGACATTATCAGTCCACTTTAATTGCCTTGACACACCGCAGCACCATGAATTTTGTGAATATTCAGCTTGCTTATTCACTGATGTTGAAGCTTATTTCACATGATTAGCATCAAAACACTTAGCATCTCATAAAACCATTACACAGCCTTATGTAACTTGACTCCTGACTCAGCAACAGGAACATATCTGACGCAGGGAGGAGATGACAAAAGACGCAGAACCCTGATAGTCAGACGTCATATTGTTTTTTACTTTTGTCCTGGTTTCACGCTGACTTTTTCTGCACAGCCCTTGACTCATCATGTGAATGCCCCACAATTCACTCTGGATAAGCACATCTCTTCACTTGTTGCTTGACCCAGAAAGACTCACAGATCAGATCAATACATCCTGGGCTCTGCTTATGAGGAAACACTGGACTCCAGACTCCAATAGAGTGGAAACCTCTGCCCTTTGTGGCACAATACTGTCCTGTAAAATCCATTTTGAAAGAGAGTAGCACTGACGTACACAGATCAGCTACAACATTAAAACCAGCCTGACTAATATTCTGTAGGTCCCCCTTGTGCTGCCAAAACAGCTCTGACTTTTCGGGGATGTGGCAGAGAACATCTGCAGTGGATCCTCTGGGTCCTGTGGGTTGCGGGGTGGGGCCTCCATGGGTCTGGCTTGCCCTGCACATCCCAGGTGTGAAAGATGTCTAACGTCCAGATGAATCCAAGGTTTGTAACAGGATGATCAATGTTATTCACTTGACCTGTCAGTGGTTTTATTGTTGTGGCTGATCAGAGTATTTTTTTGTACTGGATGATGAAAAATACACTAAAATATATGTTAACTCTAAACTTGTTTATCAGCACCAACATCTTGTGTGCAGCAGCAGCAGCAGCAGCAGCAAAACCCTCTGCAATCAGTTAAATAATCAAACAACATGTGGGCACTGCAGAGCTCATTTCCTCCTCCTTCATGACGGAGCCACCCTGCAAGCTGTAGTAACACCAGCCACAGATGTAGAAAGGGAGCCAGTGTCCATTAAACATACATATACAACATTGGCCATGTGGTGGTAATAATTACAGTTTCTCATGTCTGAGTTCAGGTGGAAATAACTGATAATAATAATTAAACAGTATGCTCTACTGAGAGCAATCGTGTTTGTGCATGAAATTATACAGCATCTTATCAGGGGATAACCTATTTTTCTCTAATGAGTTTTATTGCACTGTGGTCATTATAAATACCCCTTTAATCTTACCAGCTGATGTCTGTCTGATGTTTACATAATCTTTGTTGCTTTTATCATCTGCGTTCATTATACTGTATCTCTATTACAAACTCTGTCTGCAATGTTCCTTTTGATGAGCAGAGATTAGTCGCAGCAGAGGTTACTCGGGCTTATGTGCAGAAATTTGAATTTGTCACGCTGATATTGAAGAGCTGCTTTTAAAAAAAAGTTTAATTCGTTAATTAAAAATTGTGAGGCATAATTTGAAGCTAAAAGCAGCGACCTACAGCTCAGTGTGAATATTACTGTGCTCGATTAGAATTTTACATCTGCCGGATTTCAGTTCTCTGTGAAAGCGACACTTTGGGTTACCTCTTCCTTGTGCAACAGTATTACAATAGGGATGTTTTTGCAACCAATAGCTGTGGCTTCCCAGACTGTAGTTTAAGATACATGTTTGTGACACTTGCTGCTGAGAAGCCTTCTGTCTCCCATGCTGGTACCACAATTTAAATGCGTGTGACTTGGCTTGAACAGGCGCCCTTAGCTTCTCCTTACCTGGTCGATGATTGAGTCCAGGGTGCTGAGCAACAGGAAGCCCCGTCCCCTGACCAGGTACTCCCCCAGTGCCACCATGTGACTCTCCTCCTCGTCTTCCTCCCGCGCCTCCGCCCTCTGGGCCACCGCGCTGCATAGTTGATGTACATCAGTCAGGAACTCCCTCGCCAGTGTGTTACTGGCCCCACTCATGTCTGAGCTACGAACAGACATAAAAGACATAAAATGTCTTACACCTGTGACACACATCTGTACACATACTCAACAGTTTGTAGGATTTTCATAGACTTTAATGGCCAAACTGCCCCATGTGAAAAATATCAGGTAGGACAACACTTTTTGTTTCTAGTGTGTCTCATTCCTGGGTAGTGAAATGCATCCTGAACAGATTTACAAAAGGTAGAAAACTGAGATTATTCAAGTAAAACTAGCAAGTTTAAATAAATAAAACATAATAAGCACACTTTTGCTGTCATACTTGAAAGCATATTCAGAATTTGGAAGTAGCAGACACAGACATACCACATCTTGTCTGTCAGGTTTAGCGCTCAAAGTCATTTTGTCAAAGTATTGAGATGATTGTCATTGTCTAACATCAATTACTGCCGTAAAAGCAAACAGACAATCATGCTTACGTTTGTTTGAGATTTTATCTGTAGTAGGTGACAGTGGTTTAATCGTTCTGTTTGGGACCATCCAATGGAAATTCCTGCGTGTTGACCGCAACCCAAGTACAGTGAAGTGAAAGGAAAGCCAAAGCTGACAGTATCTTGACAGTCAGGTTTATCCAACAAGGCCCTTATCAATAAACACGTACTGATCTGGTCATGTATGTTAGAGTCAAACCTTAAAATCTAGACCCATGCAGGGTGAACATTACGTAAGAAAACTGACTTATCCTACGAAGAGAGCCTCTGTTCACATGTGCCACAACCACATGCTCCCCGAAAACTCATTGACAATAAGCCAAAGACGCACAAACACACACGTCTCTCCATTCACAGATTTAAGACACATGCACACACACCCTTTACAGGACAATCCCGATTACCCAGCTCAACGTAAATCTGTCAACACGAATTCAAGACGTGCCCTAAGGACTGAGCCATAACTAATTCCATCAGACGGTAAACAAATAAGTTAGTGTACACATTTACACGTTTAGATTTCCATGGCTTAGTAACTAACTCTGAATAGAATGATAATGTAAGAAGATGAGTATTGAGATAACAAAATCTACACTAAGAATCTCATTTCAAAAGAACTAAAACAATTTCTGCCTCTCTCCCCCATAACTTATGATCTTCATCATATTATCTTACCTAATGTTACTGGGCCAAACGGCTTCCTTCCAGTCATCTTGTCTTTGCCCTGAGTCTGACTGCAGCTCTGCTGGCTGTATCTGCATACCTCCTCACACGACTGCTGACTGAATTTTCTGTTCTGCAGCACAAATTCCATTAAATTGGAATTTCAAATGGAAGCTTTCCAGATTCGCAGCAGATCAGCGTATCACATGAAAGCATGTGATGTCACATGGCAAAGGGACTGGCCTTGGGAATACTGACGAGCCCCTGGTGCCCTGTACAAGACCTTCGTAATCGACCATCACTCACAGTAACTGCCTTTGTATTCTCCACTACAACAACTGGTTTGGGAATTTTTCCTTTAAATGAACAAAAGGTCTACTAGCAACAACTCGTGTGGCAAAGAATTGCAAGCGCACAGGGATTTATTTGAACTGTATTCTCAGATTTCCAAAAAAAAACAACAAAAAAACCAAACCTAAATCTGTCAATGCTAATTTCAGAAATTATGCACAAAAACCATGTGATTTTTGCATCAGATGTTTACTCTTTTCTTTTATTCTTTGCAATTCTATTCTTGGTTGTAATTGAGACCACAAGGTTTCCTAAAAATAATTGGCTAAACACGTTATGCTAAATGGTTTCCACTCTTTTGAGGAGATTGTTTTCCAGGGCATTTCACAGAGTCGTGGAAGGGGGGGGGGGGTGTCTTCTATGGCTGAAGAATTAAATGAAATATTATCAAAACTACAACCTGGCCAAGTGTTTTTCAGTGAAACTGAAATTCAAACATTCCCACTAAAAACATGACTCATGTTGTGGGAAAGTCAACTTCTAAATCCAACTGTAAATGTTGCCGTTGTAAAGACCTTCTTACTAATATCCAGATATTAAAAGCATTCGAGCCATATCGACCCACTCCAAGTTATTCTAAAACAACTATGTTGTACACTAAAGTATTTAGTGACACTTTGTGACCTCAATTAAAACTCAAGCTCACCATGATAATTCAGCTTTAGTCTGGGTGAAACATGTCTGTCTGCTGAATGGAGTTTATTTGGGTCACATGTTGCTGTCAAACAGGCCAGACGCACATCTAAAATGCTTTGACATGCTATCAGGGAGCCCGACTACAACCCAGCTCAAACTGGCACTGGATCACAATTGTTTTTATTTCTCAAATATATACAGTATTCTGCACAGGTGTATTGTAATGAGGGTGATTACAGGAGCAATACTACTACAAAAATACTGAGCAGAGAGCAAATTCAACTGTCTAAACTGAACCGGCAGCTATGATCAAACTGTCCATACTGGATATTCATCTGTTATTTAAGTAACACACACACAGAAAAGCAACAGAACCTATCAATTGCTGGACCAAGGCTACAACTGAATTCATCTCTGTATATTACCCATGATCCCCTGCTTCTGAAGCAGGAAGTGCTGTCACTGTAACAAACACACCAAGCTCTGTTTATAATTTGTGCTATTTTCAAAGTTTTCTTTCTGGGTATCAGAGATGAATGCTGTTTTTTAATTACTTTTAAGTTTTTTTTTTTAACTGATCTACAGTTCGGCATTACTCTTGAACTTGCTTGACCTGAATTCAACAGTTAAAGCTGCTGACTATCACTTGGTTAGCGGGAAATTGTATCTGCTCACCAAATTTACAGAGCAAGAAGGTATTCAGGAAGCAGACTGGGGATGAAAGAGGCTCCATTCTCCTTACTACAGGTCAGTGAACCATCAAAATGATTTTGAGGATGTTATTTTAAGGTGAAATAGTTCTATAATGTTGCTATAAAGGCTACAGTATAATGTACAGTATTATTTAAACATATCATCAAATTAGATACCTTACAATAGAGTTAATTTACAGCTGGGGCTGCATTGCCACCAAATTCAGCCACTAAAAAAATACACCACAGATTTGCAGAACACATTTTTTGTTAAATATTAACAGTATTAACTAATTTCTCCACAAGCTTTGTGCCATCATCCTCCCAGTTGTGTTATCATAACCACGAGACAGTGATTAGAGACTTGGTAAACACAGATAATGATTTCCATGAAAACGTCCCGCTGCAAAAAAACAGGCATCTCTTTCCAGCAGAACTCGGATTTTGTGTTTCCCCTCTGGCCAATTATTGTGATGTTCTTCACTCCAACTGAGTTATTTATTCAGTGGAGGCTTTACTCAGCTCACTACCTCTCGGTGTGGGGGGGTGGCGGGCAGCTTTCATTGGAGATTAATGGACACTTTAGCAATGGATAACATTCAAATATTGTCTGGATTAGTGTGGTTCCTGTAAGAGTGCAACACACAGCAACTTTAAGTGGGATTCCTCTGTGTCCAGTGCACTGTTAATAGAGTGTTAAAAGCTATAATAGTGTCATGGAGGCAAACATGGTTTATCCACATGATTACCTCCATCGATATACTTTGTCTTCTCCTACTGCAAACAATGACAGATTAAAAGAGTGTTTTTATTCACTGTGGAGTGTTTACTCCTTTAGTGTGGTTTGTCCAATCAATTTAAATCTGTCACTCAGGACTCCAGTGAGTTGTGATGGACATTTGTAAATGACAACTGAATACATCATGATTATGGATGACTGAAATTGAGTTTGATTAGGATGCCTTTTGGGTGCCTTCCTGTGGGGTTTTTCTGGGGACGTCCAACTGGGAGGAGACCCAGAAGAACCTGCTGGAGGGATTAAATATCCCATCTGGCCTGGGAAAACCTTTGGATCCCCCAGGGACGTCTGGAATACCCTGCTTAACCTGCTGCCACCACGACCCGACCCGGATAAGAGGAAAAAAATGCATGCAACTGATAATTAGGAATAAGTCTGAAAATCTACAGTCTAAAAATAACTGGAATTACCGCTTCTGTCAGAAATGTGTCTTTGTAGGACTTTTTGTGAGATCACAATGACTTTTGACCACCAAATTCTAATCAGTTTATCCTTGAGTGAACGTTTGTGCCCAAGTTGAAGCCATTTCTTCAAAGCGTTCCTGAGATATCGCATTCACGAGAATGGGATGGACGTATAAAAATCGTATGGGTAGCTGAACAATAGGGGAGTTTTTAAAAAAAGATTTCTGGTGTAGTTTCATTTCTACATTTGTTAGCTAAGTGCCCAATTATTGCAGATAAAACCTTCAAATATTTAAAAAAACTGAACATCTAATAGTTGATCTCACCGAGCGAAACATGAAACCGCCTTAAGCATGTCTTTAAACAAGGACATTATTTCAAGCATTTTAACCAAAACCCCATTCAAACTAATCACTTTTCAGCTGAGGGAACACATGGCTCAAGAATGCTAATGCACTCACTTAATTCTAGGTAGTGTGTGTGAGTGTGACTTATTTACACTGAGCAGAATACAAACAAGAGGTACTTGAGATGCCTAATGTCCCACAATTTTCCTCATCAATATGTAAATCTATGCAGCAAGGTGCACTAAAAGCTAATGCACCATGGTTACATAATGTCTGCAACCTCTACTATGGTGGTGGTGGGACATAAAACTGATGAAAATAAATCTGTCACGTCTGCAGTTACTTTTCTTTGGTTAAGACAAGAAAAAAGCATCTGCAGGTGTGTTTGCAGTCACTGCACCCAGCCCATGTCACAACTGGCATTAGTCTCATACATCCATTCAAGCTTTTGTTGCCAGCGTTTATCCTGATAAAGGCTTAAAAATGGACCAATATTATTATTACATTATTTGCCTGCTATGCCTCTAATCGTGCTCAGTTTTCTCACTGAGGTGTTGATTTAACACCTTGTACTTTTCGAGGCTGCAGCTCATGATGCTGCTGTATTTATCCACCCTAAGTGAGACAAAAACCTCCATTAAAGTATATTAAAAGAGGTTAAAATAAAAATAAGACCTACCAGAATTTCAGTGCATCTTTGGTGCTATGGTTGGGGTGATGCTGCACATAGTGGAAGAGACATAGGAAATTCTCCAGACTCTGGAGGCTGACCTGATGAGGAGACAGAGAGAGAGAGAGACAGATAAGACATGAGAATACAGTGAGTGAATATGCACTACACAAAAACATTAGCCTTTCCTCTGATAACCCATTATGACATCACTCTCAATGATTTTACGTTTTATAATTGTTATACAAAAAAGTGATGTAACAGCCACTAATGTTGTTGCGTGGAACTATTGCTCCAATATTGATTTATCAGGTCAGATGTAGTTTGGATATTTTTCCATAAAAAGCACTGTAACCAAAATCCCCCCCGAGAGTCACAAGTCATATTTAAGAGATTATATATCTTATCTCCAAACAAACTCAAAATAAAGCCTTTGTTAGTCTTAAAATTTTAAATCACAATCAGCAGAAAAAGAATAGTACTGGAGAACCTCTGAATCTGGGGAAATAAAGACGATATAAAGATGAAATCAGCTCCTGCGGTCAGAGCCTGACCACAGAGCGGGAATCTCACCACTGGAGTTGGCGAGGCAACTGGGACTTTCTTAAACAGCAAGACGTGCCACCTGACATGCTTTTAAACTATGCAACGGGTTCCAGGGTAGTGTGTTAATACCTTCCTGGCAGCCGTGTGAGCTTCTAAGCCAGCGTCCCGCCGTCCTTTACACCAACACAGGAGCTTGCTTTACGCCTTCACTAATCTGACACCAGTGACTGGATTCATTCAGCCAACACTGATCCCTGACTGATGTGGCTGCACTGAGCGTCTGGGTCAGGAAGCCAGAGAAGAACAGACACCACACAGTGCCAATCACCTTACACACAGTCTGAAAAGTTCTCTGAAATGAGAGGGCTATATCGTCTTTTTAATTATAAAACAGTGCCTACAGCAGTGTCATGTGTGGGCTCACTTTATATCTGCAAATATAAAAATCTTTGAAATGAGGCCAATTTAAGCCCTGCTTCCCAAAAGTACTTTAAGGCTAAGATGATCTTAGCCCATTGACTGATAACAGAAGAAGGTCATCTTTGCCTTTGGGTGAGTTCTGGGAACAACTGTAAGACTTTCCTGAAACTGTCTGAATTGAATCAATCACGACTATTCAATAATCAAATGAAGCAGACAAATCAAATTGTTGTGCTACTAAAAGTGATAAAAATTACATCTGACATATAAATGTGTGCTCAATTATCATGGAAATCATCAAAAAATGTAGTAGTTTCCATCTTGTGACTTGTGCACTTTAAAACAATCTGCACTTAAAGGTACCCTATTGGGTTTTTGACCACTAGCACTGGTTTTGGGCTGGACCTCAACAGCAGGGTTAGCCCTATAAACAGCAAGTGATAGAGCTCGACCATTGGTTGTTGGACTTTTCCTACTGGCCGTTTTGTGCAAACAGGTATTATGTCATCGGGGAGCACGGCTCGTTTTAGTTTGCCCTCTTCGCTCCAGTGCCAGGTGTTTTTGTTTGAAGTACTCACCTTGCCTTGATTAACCCTAACCCTAGTTCTGCCTGCCCTCCGAGAACTGAATGCCCGTTGCAGGGACACACACAGCACACTGACAGAAAACGTTTGCAGAAGAAACACTCCACACACCCATACACAGTCCAGCCGTCTACTACGTTTTTACTAGTCTTTCTACAACTCACATGAACAAGCACGCGGGCAGAGTGATGTTTTGTCCTGTTCTACTGATCGACAATTGGAGGCAGTAGCGCCCAAACAAGCGTAGCAAAGGCTGTGAAGAAGAAGACTGCTAGCAAGGTTGTATACAACGTAAAATTTCAAAACATCAGCTTTAAATGTTTTATGACACATTAAACAAAGCCCTCAAAGACACAAACAAAGTAATGGAAAAATAACCTTTGTCTTTGTCTTAAATTCCTCTTGCTTTGAAGAATATATGCATGAACTAACATTGGCACCCAACATGGTTGGGTTGCCTTCAACTAGTATAAGCTAAACCAAAGATTATAATGTCTTTTCCTTTCTTTTTTCTTTTTAAATGCAAGTGTGGTTGTATCCCAGTATTATTTTTCACCCTTGGATTGCCCACAAAAAGCAAACCGGTAGTATCATTTCATAGAAATTTGGGTACAGTGATATCTTTGTACAACCAAGTTATGTCACAGTGACACCAAAGCAAATCATTTAGCTGTGAGGACAGAGATTTTTACATAGACTCAACTGTGGAATCTACTGGCATGGCATATAAAAGAGCAGAAAATGGCAAAAACTGAAAATCAGTTATGTAAAATAGCTCTTTAAAAGGGTAAATATGGCATCATTTACAGTTATAGTGTGTTTACTATTTTCTGCGTCTAGTTTACATGCTGTAGAACAGCAAAGACCGCTATGCATGTCCGTGAAACTGATTTTCTCATTCTCCATGTCTAAAACACAAGAGTGAAACTTTCAAAATCGGTTATTCAGGTGCCCGAAGTTTCCGTCACACTTCGGCTTTTGCTGCAAACCGTCACAGTGAGGACAAGGACCGGGGCTACTGAATCTTCTGGCAAAACCTAGCGCGCTGTGACTCAACTTCCTTCCTGTGTCACAACTGTCAAAGCAAGCTTTGTTTTTGTGATGCTTGTTACTACTATGAATGGCATTTAAAGAGATATAATAAGAGTTGACCACACTCACCGGGGGGAGGGAGACCAAGAAGAGGGAGAGAGGGTGACACTTCGACAGCTGAGGCAACAACCCACCCAAGCAGAGAAAAGGGGAGGGGGTGGATGGTTGTGTGGGTAGGGTGGGAGTCACTGCACTCCGGGGGGCTGCACAACATCACACACAGGAGATGGGGAGGGGGAAAGAAAAGAAAAAGAAAAGCGTGGCTCATGAGAGAGACAGGAGAAGAGGACAGGGGTAAAACATGAAAGCTGACAATAACATAAGGGTGAAAGAAATAAATGCAGCAACAGTTGACAGCAAAGATAAACAAGGGGTTAGCGGAGGAGGAGGGGGCAGGGTGACTGGCAGGAAATCAAAACCTCAAGGTTGCCAAAACTGTTATTAGTTTAATAAATAAGCCCTGGAGCTGTACAGGAGCTGTGCACTCACTCTATTAAAATTAATCTACCAAAATGAGCATCTAAAATAACTTGGGTTTGTCCTTGTGTTATCAGTGTACCTGTTGTGGCCGTATTCCTCATATGGGAAAGGGAAACCAAGTGGTTCACGATAACACTAATTTCCCAGCAACGGAGTTGTTTTTTTCTCCAAGGCTCTAATCCAATATTACAATGCGTTCGGCACAAACCAGCCGGGGTGATTTGATAATGGAGAGACTGCCAATACTGATTAATACAGCTAAGGGAGGGAAATCAACAGTTGACAAAGCTCAGAGAACAGATTTCTGTAAACAAAAAGAAAGGTTTGACCTCTCTCCTCTGCTGCGATGAACTTCTTTATTTGCTCATTTGTCATGTAGACGTGCACAGCGGATCTGGTTGAGACATACAGCTTCGGATTTCACCTACTGCTGCTTTTATGTTTTTTTTTTGTTTTTTTACAATTGAATCAATGGGGAATTAAATCACGGCATGAATACACATCCAAGTTTGATGATAAGAGAGACACAAACAGCATAGTTTTTTAATAACGGGTCAAAACAACACTAATATTTAATGAATACTTTCTGTTTTTATTTCGTCCCTGGTCTAGGAAGGTCAGAGGTCAGGTTAAGCTACAGAACAAACAAAGATACACATTTGCTCACACTTGTTTTGTTTGTTTTCCTACCTCTCTATGTTTAATCTTTTTCTTTTTTCAACGTGTGGATTTACAGGAATACAGGCTCAAATACTAAAAGCTAGAGTTTCCGTAATTGCAGGGACTCAGAGACTGTGACCTGTGTCTTTATCCAACATGGTGATCATGGGAGGCCTAGTCATGGGAGTCTGATGGCTGAGTCACCCATGCCAGTACAGACTTTCCTCTCAAGCTCTCTTCGGATAATTGGGTAGACTACAACTTGGCAGAGGCAGTGAAAGCGATGTGATCCTGTCCTCGTGAGACAGGACGTGGGGCGTTGGTTATGCAATGTTTTTTTCCGGTTTGAGATCCCTACTGATCTAATTTGACATTTGGGTGATGAGCATCATGAGGAGCCCCTAATGTTCCACATTTCCTCACGAGCTACGAGTCAGGGAGGAGAAGAAGCGGCTTCACACAACACCACAAAATGACCATTTTTTTTCCATTAACACACACTCCAAAATGTCAAGAGGCTACCATCAAAAAGCATGTTTGTGTTTCTGTCAGTGTCAAGAGTCACACCGTCACAAGCAGTGACCTTTATCCAAGCATACTGTGCAGGAAATGAAAATGTGTTGCTCTCTGCTTCATTGTTTTCATTACAGGGGAGATAGCGTGCAATCTGGTGTTGGCCAATATTACAATCCAAAAACTCTGCTCTGGCCTGTCTCTTCCCTGGTGGCCTCAGAGATTTTTTGAGGGAGAGATCTGACTTAATAACATGCCACTGGGTGGGAAAAAGCTGAGGCAGAGCAATGGTTGGGAGCCTGACTCAGTTCAGAACTAGAGAGATGAATTATTCATCCATTCAGCCAATCGTTTGGAACAAGCCCCGGAGACCAGAGCCAGTGGGAGTAAGCGTCGAGAGTAAGAGCAGAACAATAAATGCAGATGTGAAACATGTCCTGTGGTCAACCGGCAAAGACTCAAAAGAAAGCCACTTCACTGAAGACACGCTGGTAAACAAAAGTCAGAGCGTAGTAGAAATCCTGAGAGTCACATTGGTTAAAATTAAAAATGATCAACATCCTTTGGTTAAAGTCGTGTGATGATCACAAGACATCATGATCAGAGCCTGACTGCTCGCTTTTTATGTTTGACCCATAGCAGTTGAACTTTACTCAAAGCGCAAAAAAGCGTTGGGGTATTAATGAAAAAATTACTGTGAGATATATAAAATGATTCATCACACTACTGTGATGCCAGATATGTTTTAAATGAGAAGCCCTACTGTATATTTTCACAGGACTGAAACTATATTCTATATTTGTCAGTGAAAAATATGATTTGGTTTAAGTTATAAAAGAGTCTTTACATAAACCTCCAGCTTCACTTGAAGTGAGATATTACTCACTGTGGAAACATGACAGCTGAGAAATATCCAGCCAACACGCTCTGGTTCGTTGGTTTCTCAGTTTAAGATTAGTTTAGAAATTACTTCTCAGAAAAAGTCCCACAATTCTTAAGTACTGATTCCCAACTACTAAAACAGGTAATGCACTGTACTGTATGTCTATCGTACAATAAATAACAAATTAACTGGGGTTAGAGTGATACATTTTATGCAGATGGAGCCATTTTAATAAATGCTGGATGCGGGTTAGTCCTTGTTACACACCCTCTTTACAAAAAGGAGATAATATCATGAATAATTTTTACATTTTGCTAGACTAAACTACAAGAGAGACCAATTAAAATACCAATTATTTTTTCCAACTTTGCTGTGCTCTTACTGTGCTCCGATGTAGACTATGATCTATACACATGATCATTAATTGCTTTAGATAGCTGCAGCAGTTGTACATATTACAGCTGACCTGAATGCCAGACAAACTACACAGGATATTGTCTCTGATAATGCATTCATGGAAAAAAAAAATGCGCACAGTGCAGCTTCTACCAAAATATTACAGAGATAAAGGAGGGTGCATCTCACACTGTTCACTCCAGACAAGTCAAATTATAAACCAGCACTGCCATCTTTACTTTCTCCTTAGTATTCACTGCGTTTTGCCTTATGCTTTGCTCGACAAGTTTAATCTTCTGTAGACAAGGATTCAGGGCTTTACCACAGAAGAAATGTAAAGCACAGAACTGAGCTTAGAAAGCTAATGACAAGTAATGTGGGTAGAAGATGTGACCAGGGTTTGTCCTATTTCAGACAATCACTGTATTTAAATGTCTGTTGTTGGAAATTAAATGACAACGTAACATTACCGCCCGACGCGATTATAAACTGTCAAAGACATGACTGATGTTGTCAGAGCAGCTACAGAATGATACTTACAAGATGAGTCAGATCATCCTGGAGGAAGACGTCTTGTCATCCGTTTTTATGTTAAATCCAACCAGAGTTACCATTAGTCCAAGACTACAACTGCCTGAATTTTAACATGATATAAAGTGAAGCAGAAAAGATCATGCAGCTGGCACCCTGAAGCACCAAAAGACAGAAAGCAGTGAAGTCCTCCAAACACCTCACTTTGGTGTTTTGAAACATCCTGTTAGCTCATAATGAAACCAAACATTGTACAAGCAACAAAATCTCGTCTCTTGCTTGGCTCCTGGCCAGGTAACCATTCAACTAAATTGACTCCACTCATCAAGATACAAAGAGACTGGGCAGCATGGAAAGTGTCCCCACAGATACTGTGCCCAAGGCGAATTTCCTTTGTTGCAGAGCACACTAATGCAGCAGTTTTGGCTCCACATAAAGGAAGTAATTCTCAAGAATGGAAAGAAAAGATTAATTCAAATAATCCTATTATACTGAAGTTACAATACCAAAATAAGTTATTTGGATTATAGTGGATTTCATGTAGTAGAGGCTGTTCTAAAGGGCATTTATGTATAATGAATACAGAGCAAGTAGGAGGATGGGTGCAGGAAGTGTGAAACCTTCTGACCCAGAAATAATAGAGACAGCAACAAAAATTAACCTCTTAACAGCAGTTCTGCTTTCTCATAAAAGTATCTAATGAGAAGGGTAGAAACAATAGGAAACAGAAAAGAGGAAGATTTAAGGTCAAAATCAGATCACTGCAGATAAGTGACTGAGACACCAGTGTGAGATTAATCCTGACAGATGAGAAGTGAGAGAGATGAGAGACAAGAATGCACAGAACAAAAAAATGCAGGAGGCAGAGAGAAAGAGAGAGGCTGCAGCACCAGTGTTTTCACACTTTTTTTCTCTGGTTTCTTATTGATTACTGCAGGGGAAGGTGTCTTTTTGCCCCACACAATTCACTGAAAAGTGTGATCACAGAACTGAAGACAGAGCAGCAGGGCAGAGTCTTGTGTCTGATGGGCCTAAAACAGGAGCCTTTCAGTCATTAGACAGCTTTGTCGTGTTTTCCTGTTTGTATTCTGACTAGAAGATGCCACTTTCAGTGAGGTGGTATAAATGTACAGTATATGCTTGCACACTGACAGCACTGACAGAATGAGCTGGAGACATATATCATGTGCAAGCAGTGCAACAGTATCCACAAGAGCGCTACAGCCTGTCACCGTGTGTCCCCATCAGATTCTGTCAGGAGGGAAAGCTACCGTATCAGCAAAACTGGAGAGCACAGATGTGCTCACTTAACCATCCTCCCTCATCTCATAACACACACAAACACACACAACACGAAAGGCGACAAGTTAAAGGAGGAGCGGCCGTCCCGAGGGAGTCGTCACAACAACAACAACAACAAAAAAGTGACATAAAAAGTTACCATTAATAGAAAAGGTAGCGCCTGCTTGCTGCAGTCCAAGCGTTATCGCCATGGCAACTGAGAACAAACCAGCACTGTTTTCTACAGCTGATAACCTAATGCACACCAACATGATTAACAAAGCAGCGGAGCATAAAACCCCACCATAGATGTGATGACTGTTGAGGAAGGAAGCCATTATTTCCAAGAAAGGAAAAAAAACCCTACAGGCTTTCTCAGCACTCATTAGCTTTAAAAATGATAGCAGGTCTGTCTTTAAGGGACAACTCGCACGTGATAAATCAAAAATAATGGACTGCCATAATGATTAAATCAGCTCATTCTAGTGTGTGTGCAGGGTAGATCACTCTTCGGCCTGCAGTCTGATCCTAATCCAAGTCTCGTGATCTGGCTGCTGTTAGTTCTCTGACAGCAGGATAGGGAGGGTGGGTGGGGGCTGCAGTGGCCTGGTAGAGATTTGACAACCAACGCCACTCGCTCCTGTGATATGCCGCAAACAAGAACTAGAGTGCTCTTGCACAACACCAATAATCTGTGGTTTACACCTGCCTCCACCCCTGTCCTGTGACTCACTGCTATTACTGCTCGTGCTGTGTGCATCAGTTAAATTTCCAGCTCTCAAAAATGGCATCTGGGGACCTCCAAGAGCCAGTTATTTTTACTGCTCGGTTCTACCACATTGACAGAATGACGTGTGCTGAATGACTCTCTACCCTGTGGTTACCCTGTCTGTACGAGGGGGTAAGTTATGTCTAAAGACAGGAAGTTCTTCTTCTTCTTTCTCCTGTGTGTCTCTGCACAGATGCTTCATTTAGAATTGGAATATTTGAATTAGTTTAACTAATAAGAACACGCTTTATAAAGTCTAACTTTATACTTCTCTACACCTGCAGAGCTAGCTCTAACTCCGTGTGGAACAGCTATGGCAAAAACAGGAAAGTAATTTAGGCAGCTTGAGTGACAAGAAGCAGACGACAAGAATGTATCTGAACAATGTTTGCTATTGTTGGATGATTTGACCTTTGGACGAATATTTTATTTAATTTGCAAATAAATCACCAACACAAGCACCTGACAACTGTTTAGATGCAGTGAGGACTAAATATTTGGATTTAACTGTGATAAATTAAAATTTCAAACAGGCAGTTAGTGTATTAAATTTGTATCAAATACAATTTCCTATTTTTTTGTAAATTTAATACTGTGTATGATCGGTTTTGCAGCTGTAACATGACAAAAATAAGTTTTCCTACATCAGAATAAAAATAAAACTGTGTTGTAGACTTTCCAAGTAAAATTTGAGGAACCTTCAGGCTTTTTTATCCATGACAACTGCCTTGAAGTCCTGGAAATTAAAAGTAAACACCACCACTACTCAGAGAGAGA
Organism: Lates calcarifer; assembly: GCF_001640805.2. Classification (NCBI taxonomy): domain Eukaryota; kingdom Metazoa; phylum Chordata; class Actinopteri; family Centropomidae; genus Lates; species Lates calcarifer. Next base: position 3,443,212 of record NC_066848.1, on the reverse strand, counting down.
CTCCTGGGCTGAGCCTGCCCCCACATCCCCCTGAGGGTCTGCCAGCAGCACCTACCTGCAGATCTGCTCCTTGCAGTCTACAGTCCATGTACTTTTCCCACGCATATGACAGATCAGTCTGCTGTAGACTGGCCATGTCGTCCACTCCTCCAGGTATAGCACCAGTCAGGGTGTTGGGGAAGTCAGGAATGACAGAATTCTCCTGCTGGGTTCCTTCCTAATCCTCCAGGTGACTGAAAGTGCCCCGGACAGCACCGAACGAAGCCCCAAAGGTTCTCCTGGGTCTTTCATAGCAGAGTCATGATCCACTGCGCCGCTTTGCCACTTTTAAATTGGGCTCTCTGCAGAAAAAGTGTCAACTGTTAGCAGGACTAGCTGGCATAGCTACTTTCGCTTTTGCCCGCGCGCAGAGATAACTGACAGTTGAACGTGACGCATATGAAACTGACTTGAACCTAAACTTCGGCCAGACGACCGTCACACATTGTAGCATAACCAAAACAAAACGGTCTCAAGCAACACACTCAGCTAGCTAGCTAAGTATCTGACAGAGGCTGCGTCAACCCCTCAAAAAGGTTGACGCAACTCATTTCCGGTACGGGATTTTGTTTTCAAAATAAAAGAACCTACCGTACTAGAGTGAAGACAATAATCTCACTAAAAAAACAATACCACATTTTAATTTCATGGTCATTGTATTTTAACAATAAAGGCATACAATGCTAAGAAGTACGTTACAGTACAGTATTTTGTGTGCCACATACTTAACACATTTGTCTTCTCTGCTGTGTGATTGATAGTCTTAGGATAGTATAAATTTTTTTCATTTCTTATATTGAATTAACTTAATCAAAGAAATAATTACCAGAAGTAAAATGTTAATTTTATTATCACCCTTGTTACCACCAAGCCTTTAATTTGGGAATAAAAGCATTATCGTCTTTAATAGCACCGTTTATTTGACAAATTTACCGTGATGAGTTTAACACTAAACACTGACCACTAACTATGTCATAGTTTCTTTAAATTTATATTTTACTTACATTTGAAGAATGAATTAACTACTCGGAAAATTGTCATTCATGTTTTATTTTGAAGGTTCTGCTCGACAGCTGTGTTTAATGTTTTAGCTAGCTTGACCAAAAGAGCTATGAGCAAGAAGACTCGATAATTTTGACCAAAATATTTGCATACATGCCAGATTAACCTCAGAGCCGCAATATATCACGATCCCCACAACATATTTCAATTAACAAAATACATATGGTGTTATTTCTGGCTCGTTTGCTAACAGTAATAACGTTAGCTTTGATGCTGGTTGTAGCATCGCATCGTACTGTCTATGGCAGCTGTCAAAACTGTGTGGCAGAGAGAAATGAAAATAACCAAAATAAGCAGACGGTCCGGCTACAGGCACATCCTCCTTAAATTCGTAACATCAAGTTAAAAGTAGGAAGAATTAATTTTCATACATACCTTCGTACGTTTCTCATAAATTAAAGCCAGCTAATGCTAGCCTTCGTCCAGCAGACTACTCTGTGTAATTTAGCCCTCAGCGATGACTGCAAGACAACCACATTACCGCCCCTTTCCTTGCCTGCCAACCGCTTTCAGTGCCAACGGCTGAATTTCGGCAGGAATTTTAATTCTTTTCTTTTCTTTTTAAACGTAATAGAGAACAAAATATATCATAACTGCAAATAAATGTTAAGCGATTACAAGTAGCAATAACTAATGGGTGTAACTATAAATCTCGTGTAAGTAAAATTGAATTTTTGCTGCTCTGGCGATTCTAACATGGCGGAATACGCAGAAAAAATGATAACGAAACGTAATCACTTCTCGCATTTGTAAATATATTTCGCCCAAAATGCTAATTTATCTGTTTTTTGGTGATGGCCAGGGCAAAAAAAAAAAAAAAAACATTCCCTGCAGACAAATATGAGGGTCAGGACACCACCATGTGTAATAAGCGCTCACAGCCGGTGACATGCCCACAGACTCCCGTTTTGTTTCCCATTGGATAACACACAACTGATTCCCCAATCAATCAAACCTTTTGGTTAAGGGAATGGTGGTGCGTTTGCTGAATCACTGTAAATTCTAGCGTCAGACCCAGGCAAAGCTAAAACAAGTAAACTGGGCCATTACTAGCCCAGTTTAACTGTTGCTTGTTTATATTAGACAAGTTTTAATAACCTTTCAGATCTTTCTGAATTTGTAAATTCAATTAGTTTATTCTTGTTTTGTGCATGTGTAGCTTACTTTCTTCTGAAAGTCACGGAAGATGTTTTAACCTCTCATTCATAAACCATCACACAGGGATAAAGGGTCACTCACAAATAAAGCTATAAGTAAGTCCTGAAATAGCAAGTGTATTCTCTGTCATTAAGTCTAAATTGAGGGGAGAAGGGATTTCACAAGTGTGTTAGTAAAAACAATTCACAGTTGCATATGAATTACAGGTGACATTAGTCAATTAATCATCTTAAGTTGGTTATTTGCAACTATTTTAATACCAGGTTAATTGTTATAATTAATAATGTTAGAAATAATTTCACTTGGCATTAAATATTTACTGTTTTTGAGGAGACAAAACAAGCAGTTGAATAACATTGATTTGGGAAAGTTATAAGCAGCTTACTTCACTTTTTACTACATTTTTATGTGTAGGTAATCAACATATTAATCAATAACTGAATGAATATTTAGTTGCAACCCTAATATGAATATTGTGGTTTAAACAAGGTTGCGCCTCTCATGGTTCATATATATCGGAGTTTACAAAGAGCCCCTTAACGCACCATGACGTTGGCAAGTGTCTCCCTCTGCGCGGCAGGGTACCGTGACTGTGTGGGTGGCAGCATTTTGATTCCAGCAGAGCAGAAACATCAACAATAAACCAAATATCTATTTTTGTGGTTGAGTCAGTTATTCAGGTAAACATCTATTCAATGAAATAGAAACAAATAGACAGTGGGAGGAGTTGCTGCATTAATACTGCAAATATACTTTTCATTTTAAGAATATTAGGGACCATAAATGTGACCTGACAAGTATAAAACTGGCTTTCACCGGTTATTTGTTCGGCCATAATACAAAAGCTGTTCTTTTTCAAATTCGGCAGCATCACACCACCCAAACTGTATTTATAATTCACCCCACCGAACACAAGATGTCGCTGTTATCGTACTAAAGCCACACACGCAGCAGACCAACATGTTAGAAAAATGTTTATTCTTTTGTTGCCCAGCATGTAAACTCATCCCACCAGCTTGTACAGACACTTTTAGTCCTATTCCACATTAAGACCTCCACGAGAGAAACCTATGGGATACTCCAAACATGCCACAGTGTAACACAACTGACATGAGATAATTAATTTCACATTAAATTATGTATCCCTTGAGTTTTATTATCAGTTTATGTGCACTCAGGAAATAAGTCAACATTATAAGTGTTTATATTTACAATTCTTAAAGGAAAATGTGTTTTTTTTAATATATAAAGGCAATGGGAGATGTAAAAAAAAATGTAGATAAGCATAACACTGAGCAATAAAAGGCACAGTAAGTTCACCTCTGGTTTTCAGTGGCATTTTCAGCAGCTATAGTTTAGTAATGCTGAGTGGCTCCTAATTTGCCGTCAAAACATCCAAACAGTGTCATCTCTCAGCCGCCTCGTTTCAGTACCCACTGTCTCGCTCCACGCAGCCCACGCCCACTGCGTTGTCGGGACACTTGCAGGAGCGGCCGGTCGGCGTCGCTAAACAGAGGTGAGTGCAGCCCCCGTTGTTCACGGCGCAGTAGTTTTGTCCTGGCAGGAAGGAAAAAAATACACAAGCTCTTATCAATGCAGGACATCCTAGGGCATTTGTTTAAATCATACGCCGCCGTGGCGAGGAGCAGCAGGAAAAAGACTCTTCTCTGTTTGCTAACACAATTAAAGATGCACGCAGTAAACTCCAGATGTTGGAGGCCCCTCTCCCACGGCTCCACATTCCCTAGCTTTATCAAGAAGGGAGGATAAGGCCTGGTGCTGCACAACAACATCACTCATCCCTCCACTAAATGATGGGTACTAGCTGCATTCCTCCTCCTGTTGCGTTCAGGTCGAGGAGTGAACCTGCGATTTCTCTGGTTGCGTCAGAGAGGGCAGAAAGGTCACGAAACTGGGCTGCTACAGCCCCTGAAGAGCGGAGGGAATGGATAATAAGCCTCACTCAAAGGGTCAAGCTATTTCTAACAATGGCTCTTTAGTGGGGCTGCACAGATATAAGATGATAAAGTGTCAAAACTTTAAAAGCACACAGGGTGTTGGAGGTGAATACACGCTGCTGCTGCTGCACCCTCCTATCTGGCTTGATACCTGAAGGACACTGGGAGTAGGCTGTGGTGATCCCATACAACTTGGTCCGTTTCTGAGGCTGGAACTCGTCCGACTCCCTGCCAGCATGGCGATCTACTGCGACCACAGCGTCCCTGTTGTTGTAAACACAGTCGGCACAAGAGTTTAGAAACTATCCCAGCTTGAGAAATGTTAGCATAGCATCCTGCCTCCACTGTGTTTTGTATAAACTCTGTCAAGAATGAGTAAGGGTTAGGAGGAGTGTTAGTGGTTTCTCTCCGTAACTGACAAAGTTTGCTGTAAACTTTTTGGGAGTGTGTGCCTCCCCCACTACTACTACCACCACCACCACCTCTCAACCTTCTCCAGCCCTGGTGAGATCACAGGGAGGCCCTAGGTCACTCACAGACGCTGAGGCTGAGAAATTGCAAGCAGCTGCCACTTTTTAAGATGCCTCTTCACCCCACGTACACACACACACATACAAATAGATACCCCAACCCCCGCCTTTTTTTTTGTAGTGGCTAACATACAGCATCATGGGAAGAAAGCCCCACAGTTCCAGGGTGGGAGTGTCCAAGTCTGGGAGAACATCAAGGGCTCCTGCTTAAAATGTGGGGGGCTTTTTGACCTTTGACCCACCCTCTCCTTCCTCTACCTTGACAGATCTGGGTTCTTACGTTACACACAGACCATGGATAAAGGCTGCATTAAATCTTTAATCCTACAACACCTGAGTCTCATTTATAAAAAAAATTAAATATGGTACTTTAATAATTCAATAAGTCAAACCTCCGCCAGTCAGTGTAGTAGATGTTCTTCCCAAAAGACGTGATTCCAAAAGGATACTGAATCCCCTCCATAACCTTTCTGCGGTCGCCCCGGGCGGGATGCATGCACTCCATTTTGTGTGTGCCTACAGGCAAGAGATTACACAAGATGATTACAAGGCAGACATCATTTTTGCGAGTGAGTCACCTGAGCTGTCTGAAACCCACAGTACCTGCGTCTGCCCAACAAAGCAGAGAGCTCTGAGAGTCGTAAGCCAAGCCGTTCGGCAGGCCGAGGTCATCGTTAACCAGCACCCTTCTGTTGGATCCATCCATGTAAGAGGTCTCGATCTTGGGAGCGTCGCGGTTCCAGTCGGACCAGTATAGGTTACTGTTATAAGAACAGGTGTAGACGGAGCCAGAAATGTAAATATAATCATAAATGTTAATCTTCTGCTAATAAATTTGACGCTTTATCAGTAGCTTCTCAACCATAGTACATTTACAAGGCTTAAAGGAGCAATCCAACACTTTTTTTTGCTTTCTTGCCATGAGTTAATTAAAAAAAAATCAGTGCTAGTAGTTAGCTTTGAATAGCATAAAGACTGGAATTGGGCAGAGGCTAGCCTGGCTGTGACCAAAGGTAACAAAAGCCATAGAGTGCCTCTAAAGCTCACTAATGAACATGTTATGTCTTATTTATTTAAAACAAAATTTGTATGTTTTGGGAAGTATATTTATTTGCTTCATGCTAAGCTAATCTGACACCAAACAAATAATATATCATGTAAATTAGTGAACTTTAGAGGTGCCTTTAACTGGATTTTGGACAGATGAGCTGGGTTAGCTGTATTTCCATTAAACTAATCTAAGATAAACTATCTCTTAGCTGTAGCTTCATATTTAACTTAACAGGAATGCATTTACATCTCAAAGTTGTGCAAGTGTAAAAATTTTACACACCCATTGGGAGGATCGGTGATAATAGCACGTGGGTTGACGAGATCAGAGTCGATAATGACACGACGCTGGGACCCGTCCAGAGAGGCAACCTCGATGCGATCCTTCACAGAGTCTGTCCAGAACATGGTTCGCCCCAAATGGTCGATGGCGATGCCCTCTGGGCTGTCCAGATCTATGGAGAGGTTACGTGTTGCTCCTCAGTCTCTTTCTCTTATGTAAATTGTAGAAGAAAGAGTAAACGGTTACACTACCTGATCTAATGACTGCGACGGGCTCTCCTCCCTGGATGCTGGCCTTGCTGATTGAGGGAGAGGTGATTTCTGTCCAGTAGACCATTTTCTCCACACAGTCATAGGCCACTCCGATGATTACCTTCTCCTGTGGAAAGGTCAACAACCAAATCTTTGAAGTCCACTTTTGTTCAAACAAGACCGGAGCAGATGTGTTTTTTGACATTAACGTCTAGACATAAATCCAAACAAACAGAGCCACATACTCAGCGTGCGCAACTCAGCCAGACTTTTCAAGGCCAGCTGGTTTGGAAATCAGCGTAACAAGAAATGCAGATTGTAACTCCAAAGATGTCGGACTGATGTTAGTAATTAGTGTGAATGTCTCCATGTGCCTCCAATAAAGTGCAGGCGCTGCATGCATGAAGCAGATGGAGATCACAGCAGAGCTAGAATGCAAGAATTAGTATCAGCAAGGGAGCAGACTGTGGAGTAAGAAGCTGAGCCGATGTTGTATACATGAAGGAGAAATCCAAACATACAGCAGCTTTTTGGGGTCGTCATCCCTGAATCATCACAAATACCAAAGAATCCTGACTTAACTTTGTGTCTGAGATGGACTCACAGCTGAACTGTGCTCTGAGATGCTAAGATCTTATGAGGAACAGACATAAATCCTGTAAAAGTATTGCCTTTATGACATGTCATAACACATATTTTAACCAAAGATCTTTCCATAAACAGAAGTGCCTATTAAAACCTCTCAGAAAAATGTTGGCGTTAAGAGGAAATAGCGATTGCAGACATGTTAAACAAACACTCCGCAAGCGGTTCAAACCACAAAAAATTAGAACCAAAATAAAAGGTATATTAAGACAAACTTACAGGGAGATGGAGGACAGGCTTGGCGTCATCCTTTTTCATATCATAACCCTCCAGCGGGACGTGTTCAATCCTGCCGCTCTGGGCAAACAAGAGGTGTGTTCCTGGAGGCAGTGGGTGGACATCGGGGCGTGGGGTGGGTCCAACAGGTGGCTGCACACCGCCGTGGTCAAAACCTGGACAAGCACAGAAAAATCAGGAAACACCACCACTACCACCTCAAAATGCATCTGATTTATGTAGTGATCTTGTGTGTGATTTACTCACACATTGGTCTGCTGCCGGGTCCAGAGCGAGTCCCAGGGATCTCCTGTCCGTTTCGGTCCACGCACCAGCAGTGTCCCGTGCTGCCGTGGCACTGCATCGGCTCATAGGCGCCGTTCTCGTCACATGTAGGTATGTACTGTCCGACGGGAGGCCGGGGGCCCCGTGGACCAAACTCCGTCGCAGCCAGGAGGCTGTCTCTGTGGATCTCGCATTGTGTTCTCGTCCTCTCTGAGGAGGAAAATGAAACACTCCAAGCTGATCACAATAGCCTGACCCTCAATGGCACAAACCACTTCATAAGCTCATTTTTATTTCCTTTCTTCGTCTGCTTTAAATTCAGCCACACAAAAACTCCCACAACCCTTATAAGGTATGACAAATTCCTTTTCTATCCAGAAGAAAATGAAAAACAGGTTCCAGCTGGCACCAGTATACTGTGGCGAGAAGCTCATTTCCAAGAGGAACAAACAATGCAGTGAACAATGCTGTGAATACATTTTTCTATTACAGAGTCTGCAACTGCATCAAAGACGACTATTACCAAACTGTCTGAGCTCCCTCCGCAGACACCCAAAATAAACTTGGAGCAGCACAGGCCGAATGTTACTCGACTGAATATAAAGCAGTGATGCACTGTTTAAAGTAAGATGTTGAGTTTGCTTGTCAGAAAGTGAAGGCATTCCACAAGACTTACCTGGAGAGCAGTAGAAGCCGTCGCCATAATAACCTGACCTGCACTGGCAGGTAAATGATCCCTGGGTGTTATAGCACACGGCGTCCTGATGGCACCTGCCTGGCTGGCACTCGTCTATGTCTTCAGGTGGGATAAAAAACAGGGGAGAAGAGGAGAATCAGTCGTGAGATATAACACTTTCTGCTTGTCCAGTCTGTTGAGCCCTTTTATGGTCAGAGGTCCGCAGTATTGTCTGTGCAGGACATGAAGCAAAGGCGTGGAGAGAATGGAAACTATGAATGAGTGCGACTGAGGACCAGCCAAGCAAACTACAGACCGACTCAGGATCTCCACATAAGAAAATACCCATCTGCTTCTCGTGTTTCACCGCTCAACCACTGCAGATGTATTATGCAACCCCCCACCCCCAAGTCCTGGACAGACGGTTTAACGATTACAGCCTTAAATTCCATGTGATGGATTTGAAATTCTCCATTTATCCTGTTGATTAGATACACTTCCAACCTTTTTCATAGCATGTCATGTGACTCAAAGCCATTGGTGTCAGCAGATTTGTGTTTTTTCTTGAACTTAATCATCGTCACATGATAATGATAAGGCCATAGCAAGGAGGGTCTGATTTGAAAACTCATGCTTGTCAGCTTCTCTTTTTTTTGCCTTCCTCTACAGTGACTCTCTGACAACATAAAAGGTTTTGGCTGCCTCTCAAATCTCAGATTTCACATTCTCTTTGCAAACACCAACAAGAAAAATAAAGCCTGGGGTGTGCCAACGGAATAATTTAATAAACCTTACTACATTTGCATTTAAATTATTCATTAATAAGCTCAAAGATCATGACGTCAACTAAATAGTAATTTAAATAAGTATGAGCAGTGTGCCACCTGAAAATTACATCTAACGATAAATGGACAACTCTGTCTGTCTGTCCGTATTTCGATTCTCTCAAAAACTGCTCATCCAATCAACTTCAAACTTTGCAGGTGTGTTGCTGAGGACAATTTACAACGTGCACATACCAGAGTTTTAAGAAAGGTGGAACTCAAATGCAACTGCACTTTCTATGCCATCTGATGCTCTCAAGAAAGTCGCAACTTTGTTGTATATTCAGTAACTTCGAATGAGGCCCAAATTCAGTGGCCTACAAACTGAAAGTAGTTTATCCCCATGATCATTCTTCACCACAAGCATATATTTAGTGTCTCTGTGCAGTACCTTGGCAGATTCTACCATCTCCTATGAATCCTGGAAGGCAGGAGCAGATGTAGGACGAGCCGCCGGTATAACTGCACTGAGCACGCTCGGGAATATCACAAGTATGTGTGCCTTCTTCACAGGCGTCAACAGGTCGGTCAACAGCTGAGGAGAAAAAAGAGTGAGAAAATTGAAATGAAGTTGACCTTGTAACTTTTTTGTGACTTTTTAATGATTATGAATCATCCTGATGTTGTGTGAAGGGTGTATTGTTTGACCTAAAACCTAATTACACTTTCTACTAGATAATCTGTGAAATGATAACATCACTGCTCCACAGTTGGTTCAAAGTTGTATGTGTGTGCTTATGATTAGTAAGGACCCATGTGGTTTGTCTTGCTCACCCTGGTCCTCTTAATATCTTAATGCATTTTATTACAGCTTATGTCTGAACCTGCACATCCCAAACACCAGGTAAGATCTGAAATGTGTAATTGTACTCGGCAGCACACAAACACCACTTACCGATGCAGGTCTGCCCGTCACTGTCAAAATGATATCCATCTTCGCATTCACAGCGGAAGGTCCCGGGCTGGTTGTTGCAGATAGCGTGGAAGCCGCAGATCTGAGGATCCTCTCTGCACTCGTCGATGTCTGATAAAGAGAGCAGACAATTATCATATGCTAATAACTGTCACATTAGGCCCCGAGTTTGAGACTGGAGCTCTGAAGTCTGGATTTGTCAAATCAGTGACCTTCATTATCAGATGTCGGGAGATCAGAGGAGGGGAGATATCTTAATTACAAATGTTTCAAGATAGCATCTGTCTGAAACACTTCCTTCCTTTTTCTACGTATGCCTCGGCGCTTCCTGTCTGGCCCTCGAATGCAAAAGACCCTTGGTTGTATAGCGTGCATAGGCTGGGATTGAGGGCCATGCTGGATGTGTTAGACTGGCCTGGGAGTATGGGACGCTTTGTTTACCACGTGGGACTCCCTCCCTCTGCTAATTGACAAGATTGCACAGTTCCCCAGGAAGGGGAAGCAGATAATGCATTAGTGGAAAGAGGCTACTACACCCTCTTTATTGCCATGAACAAGAAGTCTTACCATAGCATGTGCGGCCATCGCCATTGAAGCCAGCAGCACACTGGCAGGTGAACTGGTTTCCTTGTCCAGGTCTGCAAACAGCGTTGGTGTCGCAGCCGTGTCTTCCAGTGAAACACGGGTTTTCTTCAGGTTGCCCCCCTGAGAGTTGAAGATGTAAAGCAGTGTTGTGTGATTTCATGAGAAAGACTGTTTTTACAATTCAAAAAAACTCTTTGTCAGGATGTTATATGTTGCACTCCAGGAAGGAAGTGAGCCCAGACCAAAACAGGAAGACAAGAATAATCTCCATGACCTCACCGTTGATATCCCCGATCTTGTTGCTCATGGCGAACCGGATGAGTTCATTATTAGCGTCGTACATGACAAAGACCTGGTCCACGCTGAGCATCTGGGTAGGTTTCATGTCTCGTGAGGACAGGTCATGCTGGCAGCTCTGGAAGGTGATGGTCTGACGCCACTGGTACGTCCTGGTTTCGGTGGAGCCATCGGGCAAGCTCACTACGTAGTCCCGAGTGGAGGAGGAGGTGATCACTGGAAGGTACGATAGATGAGAAAGAAAAAGATGATGATTATAGAAGCTGAAAAGGCTTGGAAATTGAAATGCAGAGGTTCAACCAAGTGCAAAGTATCTTACAGTTGTTGCTGTACTGGTAGATCTCAGAGTAAGGGTCGATCTGTACGGTGGCTCCACGAGGCACCTCAGGGACCCGACCCTCCAGGGTGGTGCTCACCACCAGGTGGTCATGCTCGTCAATGCCTTTGAACTCCTGCCTGATGGTCAGCTTCTCGTTCCCTGGCATAAAGGTCACCTCAGCCTGCCGTGTGAACTCCCCCCCTTCAGAGGACAGAGAAGAGGTTAACTTTCAGACCCTGCCCCTGGATGAACTTTGGCTCGCCGCCTTCTGTCCGAGCTGAGGTAATGTGAGGGGAATTCAGCTGGACACAGTGAGAAAAACTGCAGCTGTATGGAAAAATGTGCCTGTAGCAGCACTGATATTTGTTGACAGAGATTCCTCCTTCACTCCTGTCGTTCTCTAACCCAGTGAAACACAGGAAAATTACACAAAAAGTCCATCATATTATTAAATATTGTTAGTACACTCACCAATAATACTGAAGCCATTCTTGAATCCAGGCTGCTCCAGAGCAAAGGCCCACCCAATCACCCCACCAAGGGCCGACAGGGGCTGCAGCGAGGGCCCAATAGTGTACGGGATGTCACTGATTGCAACATAGGATCGCCCATCATTTACCACAACGTACGAGTGAAGATCATTGCTGGAGAACTCCACTGGAGAAGGAGAGTTGCCCACATGCACTTTTCCATGCACTTTGCCGTTCATCCTCTGAGGCTTTCCTGAAAAAATACACCAAAACCATCAACATTAGTGACAGAGGAGAACAACCAAACCTCATGGCAGTACCCAGAGACTTGCCCTACTTCCTGGAATTCAATTCAGAAGTTGTGTGAGTAAGTAAAACTGTGAGACAGATGCTAAAACACTTCCCAAACATATCCACAGCTGCCAGCTATTAACAAAAATTAACACAGGAAATTGTCTCTGGATAATGAAGTGTTTAAAATGTTCAGCTGTTTGCACAGTTATTTTTTGAGAGTGAACCTGTAAAGTTATCTTTGGCGAGGTCATATCTACGTTCCCAGAGTCCTATGTTCTGTTAAAACACATCAACCTTCTATTGTTAAGTTAAAATATTATCCAGTTTTTTTGTTTTTTTTAATCAGAGCAAGGCTTCAAAACACAACGCGGAACAGTGATAATGATATTGGTAAAAAAACAAAACAAACAAACAAAAAAAGCTAGCAAACAAGGCTACACTGTGGCATTTCTTTAGCATTTTGCTATGTTAGCTAGGCATGCTAGGCCCTTTTTTAACCTTTAAATCAGCATGTGATGCCAACCACTCTGCAGCCTAATATCTAACCATATGTCTTAGTCTTTTATGTTTACTGTAATAATAAAAGTGCAAAATTCATTAAACTGTGTTATGCTTGTGTGCCATAGATATGCATTACAAATAAAAACCAATTCCTCTCCATTTTCTTGAAGCACTGATAATGATAAAACTGCAGTTTTAATGTCTAAAATGAAAAGTTAAAGTCGAGGCTTACCCTCTGCCACACACTGTATCCCATTCCCATAGAAGCCAGGCCTGCAGTGGCAGCAGTATCCACTGGAGTAGTCTTTGCAGTCAGCAAACTGGGAGCATTTATTCCTGTTGTTTGCACAGGTCCCGAGGTTGTATGAGAACACTGGAAACATGGGAGCAGATTGATTGAAGAACTATAATCTTTCAGCACTGATATGATGAAGTGTATTAAAATATAAAGAACAAAGAACACTCACCATCTACATTTATATCCGTGTCGTCCACCACCACCACCTCTGGGTTGCTAGGCTGATGTGGCTGGTACTGAACTGGGTGGACTTGGATCTGCCCCCCTTCTGGCTCATAAGGAGGGTACTCTACCTTCTGTCCGTCAGTATACACAGGCCCCCTCGCATTGGTGCCGTCATCATAGCCATGCGGGGCCCCATGTGGTGTGGCCTCAGTGGGCAGGTCAGTGACCTCACCTGGAGCCACGTTGGTAAAATAGGGAGAGGTCCCAATCTCATAGACCCACACACCCCGCAGGCCGGAGTTGGTCTCCCTGTAAGAGTCACGTTTGTGGGTTGAAAACACCTTTAAAGCCACCATAGTTGAAATATTACCCAGCCTGTGTTCCTGTGCTGAAAGATGCTTACTCTGCCAAAGCCCTGAGGGATGCCTCATCATCAGTGGTGGTGCGGTAGTACGGTCCCTGACTGGAAAACAGGAAACCTTGCACGTAACCCTTACTGAAGCCAGCGTGTATGACCACATTACTGTCTCCTGCAGGCGTGGAGGTAAACTGTATCCCACCCCTTGCATACAGGAGAATAGCATACGAGGCGGTCTCCAGGGACGCAATCACCAGCTGGAAGGTGTTCCTCTGTGTGACAACATATAAGAGAGGATGTAAATAACCAGTTTCTCCACAGATCACTTGACTAACCACGTTGTCCTCACCTTCTTGTTGACACCATCCCCTCTGCTTTGAGATTCCTTGGTGGCGACATCGACCCAGGTGATCACCACAGCATGGGTGGGATCGACTTCGTCGTCCTCGGGGAAGGCTCTGTTGATGTGCTCGGCCGCCCGGCGCAGAACTTCAGGACTGGAGTCTTGACGGAAGAACACTCTCCCCACGCCGTCACTCGTGTCCAGGTCTCCTTGCAGGGCTGCAATCATGCCAAACTTTGGGGGCATTTTGCCAAGATATGTCGACTCACTTGTTGGCTCTGTTGTGGCAACAAAACCATTGGTGTTGATCTGAAATTGAAAAGCTCAAGTTGGTAATGGGGATAACAAGACATAGATGATTGTAACACTGTATGAACTTTCTTTATGACACAACTAGAACCGTTTCACAGCAGAGGCAAACCCAGTCCAGTCTGACCCACTTTGATCTTTATTTCAAACTCATTAGAGTAATGATCCGAGTCAGCTGTCATGTCCCACAAAAGCCCTAATGAACAAACAAGATGCCATTTAACACAGATTTTACACACTTAACATTTAATGTGAACACATGCAGGGAAGAAAAGCTGGGCTCATGTCAAAAACACACGCACACTCCGTACATGGGGCTCCTTCACTTCCTGACCAGGGGAAAACAAGAGTACTATTCCTGGCCCGGGCCACACTGTTTCCTGTCCTTGCCCCTGACGAGCAGCCCCAGATTGCACACTAATCTTCATTACAGAAACTTCCTGCCAAAATGGACAGAGCTGGGAAAATGATCAGTGATTCCGATCCCACTGACATAGCGTACAGAGATCTTTAAGGTTGGCAGATTCCTCCCAACATACCAGAGCTCGGTGGAATATGAATCACGCTCCAGAGGAGACGATAAAACCCTCTAATGATCAGAGGGAAGTTTTTTCTCTGTGCCCAAGTCTGGTGTGAAAAGCATTACTGGTCCCCTAAGGGCACAGACAGTCTTGTGAGTGAAAACAGAAATCTTTAGGCCATCTTGACAGCAGGAGAGAAATATGTTTGTGGTGGCTAATGTTGGGATATTGGCGGTAGAGTCAGCAATGGGAAAACCTCCCCTAGACTGATTATTACAACAAGGAGCTCAGAGCTCAGGCTCATGTGTAAACCACAACTTCTTGCTTCTGGGGTGAGAATGATGCAGAATTAAGTTGTCTTTTCATGGTGTTAACAACTAATACGATCAGTCACACTGTAAGAAATTAAAGCTCTAATTCCCTGCAAGACAGAAATAACCATTTCTGCTTCAAGTTTTTACATGCAAGACCTCTCCAAATGTTGATCTCCTGCCTTAGAAGGGAAATACCTTTCATATATAATTACCCTCTGATAGCATGTTATCCACATGCAGCACAATCAAAGCAGAGATGCAGCACTTTTCTTTGAAAAGCAGAATCACAGGGAATAAAGGGCTGTTTGTCTGTCCAACACAATGGTGCAGCTTTCAGCTAAATGTTCCTGATGCCTTTTTCCGAGTCATGTAAAAACTGCACATGGTAACTGCAAACAACAAATAAAAAACATGAAGTCTGTGCAGTTTGTGCAATTTAGATACTGAGTTTTTTGAGATATTCCAGGATATCTTTGGTTCGAATGAGCATCTCTGAGTGACCGCACTGTTATGTGACATAGACTCACTGCTAGATGTTTTAGAGAGAGTTGCAAAATAAGATTCCTCCAGTACTTTGGTCTTTGTGTCAACAGTGAAACGATAACCTCAGGGGAAGCGGTAAGAATGTGTAGACGCATACATTAAACGCAGATAGAGCAGCCTCTGTGATAACTAAATCAATATTTTCCAATAATCCAGAGCGACAGAAAAAGAAAAGTCATACCCTCCCCCAGATATATTTTGCAACTTCCAGGCATTGTCTAAAGTTGTAACTACTGACCCTTTTCACGTATAACTGCCCATGGTTTTTAGGGAATGCGCAATTGCGCAAGATCGATGGACTATCCACCCTGTCCGGTAAATCCCACGCGTTTGTGTAAAAAACACCATGATAGTCAGTGTGCCAAGTTACGGGTTAACTTACAAAGATGCTGTCGAAAGTGCCATCATAAAACAACACTGGCTTCTGCAGTTCAAGTCGGTGCGTCTGGTCATTCCCCGGTTCCAGCAACTGGTCTCTTGCGCTTGGACCGAAAGCGAAAAGCTCTCCCCGCGTTACGGTGTGCACCGAGGCCACAAATCCGAGAATGCTCGCACAGACGAGCCAACCTCGCTCCTGCCAGCCCATTGTTCGTGTTTCAGAGTCAGTCGAGCGGTCCTGTGGTTTGTCCGAGCCGGGTTAGAGGAGAGTGACGCACAGGCTCCACTGAGGAAAGTTCAGTCAGAGTTTGAGAGACGCGGGGCGGGGTTGAAACCACCAACACTAGAGAGAGAAATGAGAGGTAGCCTATACTTTTCTCCTCATGTTGCCCCTCAAACAAATTCCTCAAGTGATGGAATGGAATGCTGCAAAGGTCAGTCTGGCACATTTAACCAGACATCTGCAGTGATGGCGTTATGTTTCATATCATATCCTTTTATTTAAATTCTTCAACCTCATTGTCCCAGTGTTGCCAATACAGTAGAAAGCAGCCATCTCTATTTGGATGATAGGGTCCTATAATACAGGGGCCACTGTGTGGGAGGTCTAAGGGTCCTCAGAGGGACAACACTGGAGCTGTATTGGCCGGTTTGGACTCCGGCCAAGGGGCCATCAGAGCACAGACATCACAGCATGGACCAGTTACCGGCAACAGAGCCCCAACGGCCGGTTTGATTGAAACATTATGTAAAGGACAATATCACAGAGCACTGTACCATACACTAATCATCTGAGGCATGCCGCTGTGGCTATCAGACTCCACTCCAGCTGGGATAATGAGGGGCATGCTGGTATTACAGTTCAACTTGGAGCTGTTTTTGCCCTGCTAACAGATGGTCAATCACCCGTCCAACATCTTGGGTCAGTTATCTCAACAACTGCTGGCCACGTTGCCGTGACATTTTAATATAGGCATTCACAGTCCCCCTTACACATAATGATTTTCGGTGACCTTTGGCCTTTTGTGTAATGCTAACATCAGCCCTAAAACGTCTCTTTGACCAACACTTGGAAGAAAGTAAATAACCTCCAGATTAAGGCCAAGATTTCTGCTACATTACTTGATCCCCAGACGATGATGATTCACAGTGTTTTTGGTGACCTCCTGACCTTTTCCCACGTCCACCTCGAGGCCAAGATTTCACTCCACTGGAGATTTCAAAACTGAAAGTACAGATCATGCATCACGGATCCTACATCCACATGACAGTCATCTTTGTGAGGAGTAAATGGATCTTCATGTGTAAAACTGGAAACACATTTACAGTTTTTTTTTTTTCTTTTTTTCCAATATCAGATGTTTCCACGTTCTCTGACCTCTAAAAGCTTCAAGGGAAATTCTGGTTGAGATGCTCACAGCTTGTATCAAAACTGAGGGTGTAGCTGTTGATAAAGGCTCCTAAGTGGACACTAGTTTGTTTTTAAAGGGGTCATAAAGCAAATAGTTTGGGAACCACTGCGCCCTCTCCACTGTGGACAGTTACCCTCTTGCACCACCCTCAGGCCAAAACTACTTTTTTGTACATGTCATGTAACGGCTAGAATACTGTGAAATTTACACAGGACATTTATTCTTCCAAAGGGGATAAATCCTTGTGATTACAGTGACTCTATGATCTTTTCTTTAGCATCTCCCTCAGGGCAAACTCCCCATTTTTTGCCTTCTCCACTGGTAGGACTCCAGCATGCACCAGAGCTTTATCTTGCTGCTACATGTTCTGATAAAACACATAACATAAACCTCCATGGTACATTTTTTCTATCTGCTGCTAACTGCTAATGACCTCAAAGGGATTCATGTCAGGACAGAAGAAAAGCCACAGATAAGATGTATGATTTTTAAGACTATTTTTCATCGTACATTTTAGTTTGAAATAGTAAATAACACTGATAACATTATGTCTATACTAAGGCTGAAGGATAGAAGCTTCAGATAAGCACCTTTTCAGATCCTGTTTCTCTTGTAGGCTGAACTCAGGAGCCATTTTAAGACATTTATAATGCTACAGTATTTTATTTTTAAAAGGAGAATAGCTTAAAAGATTATTTTCTGGATACTATGGACTGATTTTAAATGTTTAAATTAGTATCAGAGTATTTTGGAAAGAGGCCCCGTCATAACTTTGCATTAACTCCCCTCCAAGCCTCTCCATCCATATACTATACATATATGTACAGTTGACAGGCGCCATCTTGTGGTCACTTTGTAAAGTGTGCATTTGGGGCTCCTGAATGCACTCCATAGAATTTAAAAGGTTTTTGGAGATTGATATAGGTTGTTATACATACAGTACGTGCATTTATATCATCATAGATGTACAGAGAGGTGACAAATTAAAGGAAAAAGCAACATAAAGTGTCTTAAGAAAGCTTCACTGGTGGTAGCCTTTACCTGGTCATCAGCTGTGACTTGCTGGTGTCCGTCTGAGTCTATTTTCTGCGACGGTGTTGCCTGGGGAACCAGTGGCCTGTGATCTGGTGTCTGTGGCAGGAAACTGCAGTTTGAAAATCGGACTGAAGTGCTGTTTTGTCACCACGCTGTTATTGTTCTTCTTTTATTCACTGACCAAAAAAAAAGTAGACGTGGGAGGTTTAAAGGGCCAGGCTGAGGGAGACATATCTTGTGTCTCATTCATTCTTTCATTCACTGGCTAAATCTCAGTTTAAAGCTGCCTAACTTTGTACAAGGTGTTCAGTTAGTTTGCTTCCTTTTTGGTCAAGCCTTCAGCTTCATTACAGCGTGCCTGTAGTTGAAATAAATATGTGAAACAAGAGCAGCTGAGGTCTCACAGCCAAGAGGGAAGTACAGCAGCTGACAGCTTCCTGTTTGGTGCGGTGCCTGGGCGGCAGTGTGTGAGGAAGGATTAATGTATCATGGTGGTCAGAGGTGAGCTGGACAGTGACCTCCATCCTCGGCCTCCCTCGTGTTCACATGACCCACATGAAACAAACAAACAAACAAAAAAATCAGGACAAACTTTACCGAGGTTTGTGTGCCGATTAGATAAGTTTCTTGGATCGTAAACTAGATTCTGCTACCAGACCTGAAGTCCTCTGTGCTGGAAATCAAGGGGAACTCCAGCGATTTTACACTTGAAGATCAGTTTACTTGTCACAAGAAGAACAACTGAGTTTATGAAAACAACCGTGTAACTTCTTCTGTGAGCCCTGCAGGCCCAGAGTCAGAGAAAACAACCCTGAAATATCGTCAGAATCGATTCAGCATGGGGCGGTGACTGAAATCTGAAAGATGTGGGTGTTTCCCAGGTCTAATGAAAGCCTGAGTTGCGTTGTGAAAACTGCAGGATCCAGTGATTTAGGAGTTTTGATTTGTCGTCCTGCTGCATCAGTTTCATGTAAAATCTGTCTCTTGCTAAAGGGGTACTGCATCTGTGCTCCAGACCCTCAAGGGGCCTCAGTGTTCCCGGATTCACTTTGTGGTTAATTGATTAAATGATCTACAGTAAATAAACTGAAATAGTGAAAGGTTTAAGCCGACTCCCACGTCTCTAACGCCCTGTCTTTAGAGGAGTTACTGCATCAAAAGCTGAATGTAACACATAAAAAAACTTTTTTTACATGTAAAGTATGATTACAGATATTTATCAGCTCATTACTGTAATTAAAAAGTGTGACGCTTCACTTTCTCTGAGCATGTGTTCTTTTTAAAAAGATATTTTCCAGAGTTTTTGCCTTTATTTGATTATATGTTCACTTTATTTTGTGGTATAAGCTAGAAAAGGCTAATTTCTGTTTAGCTCTCGTTTTAATTTAATATTTCAGTTCATATCCTGCTCATATGGTGCATCTGCTTACATTCATTTTCAGCATATAAGTAGGGGAACATGGGGTGGAGGGGCTGATTAGGAGCCCAGCTCCACCTCAAGTGCAAAATAAAATGAGTGGATTGCTCCTTTAAACTTCCCACTGGTGAGTGATGATGATGAATTTTTATGTGATTTTTTAAAAATAAAATGAGAGTAAATACGTGTAACAGCTCTGAGCTGCTCTCCTGGGATCAGCGCTGTGGTGGGAAGCCCCATCACAGGGTTAAAGGTACCGTAGCGTGCGTCAGCTGATGCGTAGCGTCACGTAATGGGTGCTGATGGAGGAGGGGGTGGAGGTGGAGGCTGGTCCTGTCTCTCTCTGAGCTCCAGCAGCAGCAGCAGCAGCCCTCGGCAGCTTCCTGCCCCGCTGCTGTCCCCCTGAAACGGCTCGTCTTCATCACTGATCATGCGCCTCGCTCTCCGGCTGTCTGTGGCTCTGCAGCAGGAAGTCAGCGTCGTTTTCCTCCCCCTGCACTTCTTCTCTTCCCCTTCGTCCTGACAGCCCCGTCTCACAGCCCGCACTCTCTCCGGCGGCTCTCGCTTCTCTGGAGCGGAGCGGCTGGCTCTGTGAGGCCGGAGACCCGGCGGCGAACACCGGCAGAGACGGTCATGGAGGCCGTGGTGGAGGAGAAGGAGCCGTCGCCGATGGACGAGCCCCTACCTCTGCCCACCCTGAGCCCGGCCGTGCCTCCTTACGTCACCCTGGGCCTGACGGTGGTCTACACCGTCTTCTACTCCCTCCTCTTCATCTTCATCTACGTCCAGCTCTGGCTGGTCCTGCGGTACCGACACAAGCGCTTCAGCTACCAGACCGTGTTCCTGTTCCTGTGCCTGCTGTGGTCGGCCCTGCGCACCGTGCTCTTCTCCTTCTACTTCAAGAACTTTGTCACGGCCAACACTCTGGGGCCCTTTCCCTTCTGGCTGCTCTACTGCTTCCCTGTCTGCCTCCAGTTCTTCACACTCAGCCTCATGAACCTGTACTTTGCACAGGTGAGTTAGCAGCAGGTTTGTGTCATGAGCGTGACACCTGTTTATTTGTAATGTGAGGACCGTATTCTGATTGTTGAGTCTGCAGAGCTTCATGCTTTGAGCTTATTTGTACCTCACCTTCATGTTTGACCTTCACCTGTACATATAAACATCATTTTTTATATTTAAAGTCCAAAATAGAGCATATTTATGTTAGAAAACATGTCTGGAGGAGATCTTTAAACACTGGACAGAATATAAAATGGTTTCCAGTCATAAAGTGAAACTGACAAACCACAGATTTGTACTGTATATTCAAATGAAAGTCCCACATGTAGAGCCATGAAACCAGCACTGAGCATGCAGTTATACCGCAAAACAACATGGCTGCAACTTCAATATTGATTTATCTCGATAATTATGTTATAAAATGTCAGCAAAAAGGGGAAAATGTTCATCACAACTTCCCATAACTTAAGTTGATGACTTCAGAGTGATTCATTGTGTAGTAATACAAAACAAAAAAGCAGAATCTTTGTTTACATCAGTTGACACATGAAATAGTCATTTCAGCTTAAAATATACACATTTTTCCAACACATGCACGTACTGTGATCTGGAAAATGTGTAAAAATTACAAATAAAATTGTAACATTGAACTCCACAACAATAAATTGTGTTCCATATAAGAATATGTATGAAATAAACTTTCATTTTGTTACTTTTCAGCTACAGTTAATTATATTTAATAGAATTGCACTGAAAGTTAATAGATGATAGCACTAATTTAACCTGTCACACTGATTACGTTTGATTTAACACTCAAACTGTCACTGATATTAACATCATCTTATAGCAATGACTCTCTGTTACCTGTTGCTATCAGTTTAATAGACTCCGATTCAGTGTGATGCAGTGAATCATTCCCTCATCTGCTTACATAATCCAAAAATCAAATAATAGCTTCTGTGGCGTCTCTACCTAAAGTTTATTTTTAGTCTAATCCTCTTGTGCTGATTTGAGTCACAGATGACAGTGAGGCACAAAGTGTTACATGTGGCTCGGTTAAAATCTCTTTTTCTCCTCGGAGAGGTTCCTGTTTCAAAAGAATATCTGGTTTTTCTTTCCGCAGAGCAAAGAATGCAGAAGTGAAAATGGAGCTACCAGAAAATAGCAATGACGAATTTGCATGACGAAGGTTTTGCTTTTTTTTTTTTCCCTTACAGGTGGTTTTCAAGGCAAAGTCGAAATACGCACCAGAGCTTTTACGATACAGGTGAGAGCAGGCACCTTTTGGGATTTAATTACACGATCTATCTTTGGCTGAATAAAATAACCAATATGTCTCCCTGTCTTTGTTTGCTGGCCCTCAGGCTGCCTATGTACCTGCTCTTCCTGTTCATCAGCCTGGTGTTTTTAGTCGTGAACTTGGTGTGTGCCCTGCTGGTGAGGATGTCCTCCGCTGAGGCCCACACCATAGTGCTGGTGAGGGTCACCATCAACGACACGCTCTTCGTCCTGTGCGCTGTCTCGCTCTCCCTGTGTCTTTACAAGATCGCTAAGATGTCGCTGGCCAACATTTACCTGGAATCCAAGGTGAGACAGAAGCATTAAGACACATAGGAATGGTAGTGCTTGATTGGCTTTTGTAGCTGGAATCAGAAGGTATGATGACCTGCATATAGCACCCCATAATTTATGCTTTGTACATAGTGATTGTTCCCTAGCAACACAGTGTCTTCCCTGTGCATGACTGGTTGCACAAGGTGCCTTACATCAGCCACAACTCACGTTTCTCCCATTTCTCCCAGCCACAGCACTGCCGAGTCGCTCCTGAGTCCGACTTCCACACTCACCAGATTAACTTCTTAACGTCTAATAATCACCATTCCAAACAAAACAGTCACTTTTCATACTTACTGGTGAAAGATAAGCGGCTAGTAGCTGGTTCTAAGAATGGATCTCAGCGGATCAAGTTTCCAACGCTTTCCGAAAAGCTTTTCCAGCATGTGTAAAGATTACTGCATGACCGGGAAGAATTATAGTGACTGCAAACAGCAGAAAACAAGCTGTGTAACATCTTAAACTGTGAAAGATTGTCTGACACTGACCAAACTGTCATGTACACTCTCTAAACATCCATCCTTTAGCTCTACGTTCAGCTCATCCTGCATGTTTGCTCATATCCTTGATTTCACACTGACCTCAAACTCAAGACTGACGTCTCTAAAGAAATCTTTTGATGTGATTTCACAGGTGTTTTAATGTCTCCTTTTCCCCTTAAAGATGGATGTGAGGTTAATATACTGTGTGTTTTTCTGAACAGGGGACGTCGGTGTGCCAGGTGACGGTTATCGGCGCCATCGTCATCCTCCTGTACTCGTCCAGGGCCTGCTACAACCTGGTCGTCCTGGGACTCTCCAACAAGAGCATTAACTCCTTTGACTACGACTGGTACAACGTTTCAGACCAGGTGAGACACTTAAAGGAGCAGTTCATCTAAGTAGTAGACTGCTGAAATACTGTGCCGTACAGTAATGTGTTATGTTTCTCTTCTTTCAGGCAGATTTACAGTCGACTCTGGGCGACGCCGGCTACATCGTCTTCGGAGTGATCTTGTTCGTGTGGGAGCTGCTCCCCACTTCCCTCGTGGTTTTCTTCTTCAGAGTCCGGCAGCCTAACATAGACAGGGTGAGCCGGCGATTAAAGCCTGAGCCAGCGGTTCCCAAACCCTGGGGGGTTGGAGAGGGAGCGGGGGTCACTTAATCCTCCCTCAGGGGTCAGGAGATGAATGTGACATGTGATGAGAGCTTTTAAAGGGTTTGTTATATCTTGTGTTTATTGTCGTGTTTGTGTCTTCGTCCTGCAGAGCGTCTCTGGGCTTCCTGGTCACGTCTTCTCCTCCAGGGCTTACTTCTTCGACAACCCACGCCGTTACGACAGCGACGACGACCTAGCGTGGAGCGTCATGCCTCAGAACATCCAAGCCAGGTAGGAAAAAAAAAACTCTGAAAAGATAGAGAGGTCAAAGGTCAAATGTCATATTTAATGGATGTTTTCTCTCCTCGATTGTCCAGCCTGGCTGCTGACAGCTACGAGTGGGGGAGCCAGAGCAGCGGCATCGGTGCCTACATCGGAGGAGACGACAGTTACCACCTGCCTCCTCCTCCAGAGGAGCTCAACCATTACTGACAGGAGCTCACGCTGACTCCTGCTCCTTTCGTTTTTTATTTGTATATTTTTGCACAGTCTCTCTTACTGATCGAGGCACATGTGGCTTGAAAGTCGCCCTCAACTTCACACATTGTTTTTTCTATTTTGTCTAGAGAAGAACTAACAGACTGTGCCATTATATGAAGGTCCACTGACGGGACGTTAATTTTGCACACTCCTTGTACAAAGATCTAATTTTGACTGCTCTTAAACGTTTTTTCATTGTATAGTTTATATTGAATACTGCATAATATATTTCCTGACCTTTGTAATATGTACTGTATTACTATTTTAATGTCTATGAACATGTTCTTTTTCGTACAGATTGTTTATATAGAGGAGATATTCATTTAATTCATATTAAAAATGTTTAAATGCTGTGAAAAACGCACTTTATTTTTAATTTATTCACACAAATACTTTAATGATGCACTGACAGTAGGTTGTTAATGTTTCAGAAAACTAGAGGGTTTCTAGAGGGTTAATCGACAGATTTAAAATGATTATTTTAATGTGATTCACTGACTTCCACCCATTTTAATTTATTTTCTCTATTCTTTATTTTTCACACTACACTATATTTTTTTTACTTGCATATGAAACAAATAAATCTTTAAATCACAGGTAAATTTACATAAACTATTTTATGTAATATGATAATAAACATACAACCCTGACAGTAATTTATCTTATATCATACAGGCAGATGAACATACAGGACGAAAGGAAGATGTAGAAGAACAAAAAGACCAGCAGGCCAAGATGTATTTCTCACTTCTCCCCATTTTATTGATGAGCTGTTTTCAGAGATGTTTGCATTTTTAAAAGCACTGAATACATAATGTGCCATGGAATTTTTAAATTTTTTTTTTTTACAGCAGTTAATACTTCAAAGTTTAGCAAGTAACTGGATGTTCATTTACAAAACAGGAGCATTCTCACTGTGTATCTGTGAGGCTTAAATTCAGCGATTGTCCTGGAACAGGTCTGCGATGATAGATTAAATCAGATTTAATTAGAGCGCTTACTGAGAAAATCAACTATTTCTACAAGAATTCACCAGTTGATGGTATCATTTACATTTGAATCAATCTATGAAATGGTTTTAATCATTACTGAAATGGTGTTTAGGAATAATGATCACTGCAGATAATACTGGTCCAGAAAAATAAGCTAAATACGAAGAATCTAATTTTCGTTATATGGATTTTTTTTTGTCTATAAATCCACAATAGGTGCAGGACACAGTAGGTTTCCAGCAGAGGGCGCCATGGAGCTGTGTATAATGCAAACAGGGGGCAGGTGAGGCCATGGTGCAGTGTGTCCTTCACACACAGGTCAGACACATCCATGTTTATTCTTATTGGTAAGTAATTGAAATAGTTGGTTTGTCAGTGTGAGAGGGAGTTTGCGTCTACTGCGCTGCGAATGAACTCAAACTAAGACCAACGAAGTTCTGTCAGAAAAAGGGTGTTTTTAATTCATATCATTCCTCGTATTGTTGCAAACTGAAGCACATTTTGCCATACAGTAGCTTATAACAGCTGATTCCATGTGAAAACCATAACACATTAAGCATATGCAGAACACTGTACCTTTAAGGAATTAACTGCAAAAAAAAAAAATCTATATGCAAAAGATGTAGATTCTCTCTGAGCTTAATTCCTGTTTGAAGTGATGTTCTGAAAATGTCAGCTATAATGTAAGCATTCTCCTCTGAAGGAAAAAAAAACAAACAAACAAAAAAAAAACACAATCCCTTTCAGTACAATGTCATGACATTCAAGGTCCGCTGAGTTGCCCCGGTTTGCTGAAAATTATCAGAAATCACTGTGTATTTGTTTTGTCTCCACGAGCATGGATCTTCCACCCACTTGAGCAAAAGTCTGCTGTGTTACCTTGTAAAACACACACTCTCTCACACACACACGCACACACTTGCTCTCTATAGGCCACTTTCTTAGGACAGAGCACTTAATGGCTGTTTGTGGGAGACGCAGGGGTTCCCACTAGCTGGGATCCGATGGTTTGTCGAGTTCAACCTTTACTCCTTTCTCTCCTGCACCTACACACAAAGGAAACGCAACAAGAGTGAGAGATAATGTAAACGAGCTAAAGCAACAGAGACGGGATTGTTTAGTTTGTCAAATCCTACCTGTTAAGTACTTTTCTTTAGCTCTGGCTCGCTCATCTGCGTCAAAATACCACACCGTGATGGCATACCTGCGGAGACCGAAAGAAAGCGGAGCAGTGAGTTGGTGCCAAAACAGAGTAGATTATCGTCCGAGCAGACGGAGACGCTCGGATGCTGACCTGGTGGCGAAGGCGGGCTGGACCTCGTGAGGGTTCCGTCTGTCCGACCAGAAGAGGAGCAGACGGTCGAATTTGGGCTCTATGTCGGCAAACTGGGCCTTTCCTTCTGGGAAGATTCGAAGAAGGCCACCGTGTTCCTGGAAGAGCAGAACAAGGAGAAACAACCCCGGTTATGTACACAAATCAGGACAAAGCAATAGCAGGAAGGTAAAGAGAGACTGGAGGAAGCAAACACAGAGTGAAGCCTCTGCAGTGATCACGTTTCTGGATTTGATTCCTATTGTGGTCGGCTACATTAAAACACTCAGGAAAAGGGGATAAAGCACCCTGAACATGTGTGTATTCCTCCTATAAAAAGACACTAAAATATAACCAACATGTGAGGCTTGTTAAATTATCAACATAGGACGACATTGTTAAAGGAAAAGGGTTGTCCAGCTCCAAGGGCTAGGAGGAAAGCTCAGGATAGGAAGCAGCAGTGGGGGACGGCTTTCCTGTGGAGGGATAGGAAGAATAACCCACAGGAAAACTGCTCTGGCTGGATAAAGGACCTGGAGAGTGAAAAAGCAGATTGCTGTAAGCGTGCCGCTTTAACTCTCACACAGCTGATATGATAGGGCCCCTCTCTTCACACGCAAACTAGCAGAGCAGAAAGGTTCACACCCTTTGTCGGAGAAGTAATGCTATTCCCATTTATACTACTTTTGAATGAGGGGGAATGCCGGTGGTGTGACAAAACTAAATAAAGCACAATAGGGTCAAAGAAGACAGGAGATATGTTTTTTTTCTGGTGTTAACAATTGTTTAACTGCACGCATAACCAAGTAGATGGCGGACATTCAGTCAGCAAACATGAAAACTATGTGGTATAGATTATAGATTAAAGTTAACACGTGCTGAGTGTCGCCTGCAGGACGTGACCTTCTGACCTACATCAAGCAGAGCTGGACTGATGCAGAGAACCCAAAGATCTGATGCACTTAAAAACAGGACAAAAACATGGACTCTGACTGACCCTTGACATTTGAATGTTTTTCAAGCTTAGGGGAAAAGAGCACAATGGTTATAGGTTTCAATAAAGTAAAAATGCCTTAGAATAGAATAATTCTTTTGTCATTTACAGTCACAGAGGTTTTATTTCAGGGGAATATGACTCACTGGATGCATATTAATATAAAACTTGCAATATATCCCATTTAACCAAAATCTGATCCATCGATTTCCAGTGATATGCTAATGAGTTTCTTTTTAACCCTTTAAAGTTACAGCAATTAAGATTTTTATGAAATCAACAGGTATTCAATGTATTTATATCTATTAATTTACTTTTTTCTAATCACAGCTCGATTAAATTACTTCTAATGTAAACCAAATCTTTCCTACTGCTGCTCGTTAAAAAGCATTAAACAAGGTGGTTTTTACTGTGAAGAGCCGCAGTAAATGCACCGTGCTTGTCACAGCAGACAGCACTGATTGTGATCATTTCTTTCTTTTTTTTAAAATAACGGATCAGTTTTAAACTTTGCAGGAAGTAATGGAACATGAACTTGAAGATCAGATTGCATTTGGTGATTATTACCATCTGGCTTTTAAAGTAAACGTGTTTGTTTGGCTGCACTGTAAACAGATACACCAGCTGCTCTTCTGTTTGTCTTCCTGACAAAGTACCTGCTGAAGTACTGAACTGCTGTTACCATGGTAACCACAAGATATTAAGAACTATAACTGGAATTTCTGGAGGACACGACTCTTAAGGTTTCAGCTGCATTTCTGAAACTGGATTTTTGTTTTTCCTCTCAAAATTGTGATGTTGGGATATATGAATAAATGAGTATTTATGTAAATTAACTTTTGTACAAGTCATCTGTAAAAGTAGTACAAAGTGCTACTGCTCACACATACAACAGTGGATGGGAAATGGTTATGAAAAGACAAGATCAAGATCATGAATGAGCTTTCTTCTGGTGGGTGGTGGAAAACAGTGGATGGAACAAAAAGTTTTTCCCATGTCTGACACCCTGTCCAACTTAAACAAATAAAAATCTTGCCAAACCTGACACCCCCATGCCCGCTGAAAGCACTCACCAGTATGAATATTTATCATTCACAACAAAGTTTGTTGTGAATCAGGCTTCATACCGGTGTCACAGAGATTTTCTTTAGTGTTTAACTGACCAGTTATGACAGAAATGGCAGGAATGATGATGCTTACTAATCCTGACTGTTAATGCATGAAATAAATAGTGGCATGTACGTGTCTGTGTGTGTGTCTACAGTATGTGTCAGTTGTGATAGGCTGGTGACCTCTCCTTGCCTCTCGTCCCCTTGCATGTTGGGATACGCTCCAACCATCTGCAACCCTGAACAAGATAAGCAGTTTTGAAAATGGATGGACACATCCCGGTGCAGTAAAACGGTTACTGCACTGCACTTCTGCCTCTTAACATACAGTATGTAATCCACTTTTTTTTCAGTGCTCCGCAGGCGGTGCTTTGAAAAATAGCAGCCACCTCCTTATCATGGTCCATATTTACAAAATGTCAATACTGAATATAATTCCTTTAATTTGGGGGTGCACTTTAAACCCTAAACCATACTTGGCACAGAATCTGTGCTTGTAACAGAAAGCATAGCTTTTCCAGTGGCTGATTCATGTCCTTCCACTTTGATTTTTGCTTGCCTGTATATTTTTCCTCCCACCAGTGTGGTTTATTTCTTTTATTTTTGTCACATGGGTGCACAGGGAACATTCAAAAGTTGTGACTGGTCATGCATAACTGAAGTACATGATGTACCAAGCTGGGATTTTCAGGAGTATCTCAGACCTAAAGACTTTATACAATCATATACAGTGAATCACTATATGTACCAACTGTGTAATCTGAGCTCAAACATTAAACATTAATTTTTGATTTACAGTATATATACAGCTAACTTGACACCCACATGTTGTACTTTCATAATGAATATAGCAGTGAAGCAGCAGAAAGAGACATGACGTTGAAAACTGGGGGTAAATGACTGGAGCAACTGAACCTGAACATTCCCAAGCCATGTCATTCCCTCATGGAACCCCGGTATCCTAGCAACCGCATTCTATAACAGACAGCTCCTGACACGCCTAATAAAACAGCCAATCAGAGACCAGATTGTAATTGTTCACATGTCAAACAGTGTTCCGGAACATGGCTCATTAGAATACTTGAGGCCTGTGCGTGAACATCACAATAGAAATCATGCCACAGATTAAATGAGTGACATCAAGGCAGCCGCCTGATGTATACTATCAACAAGCAAAAACTATGATTGTGTTGATTGTGCCAGGCCATACACAGGGTAGGTGATATAATGTAAAACACTGCTGCAAAAGTGGGTCACAGATTATGGTGAATCCCATTTATGAGCATCTGCTGGCTATAGAAAGGTGTGGTAACAACAGTTTGATATGCATGTTTTCATAACAACATGAGACACCTAATATTCTCCAAACAAGGCCAAGTTTTTTGCTCCCAATTTGCAGGTACACAGGTCAAAAAAAGAAACCTGCTGTACATACTGGTTATGTAATATGCCAAGGGAAATGGTCCTGAAAACCATGGCAACTGCAACCAGAAAGAGCAGCAGCAGCCACAAGTTGAAGCTAGTAATAATGGACATTTGACTTCACAGTCAAAGTACTGCTAAATTAGGTGTTTATGTTATAACAGAGACAGGTCCCCAATACCTGTACATTCAGTTTTCCTTTGCTTGCTTGACGGCAGCCAAAACTGTCCAAGAAGACGTGCATGTCCTGCATTCTACCACAGACTAGCATCCAGAGGCAGACAGAGACAGAGTTTCCTGTAATTACGTAATTTTCATATACAGGTCTGGAGGTCAAGTATGTGAGGAAGTCTGGACCGTCCTGACTGTCTACTTATGTGTCTTGCCATGTCACCAGCTCCTCAGAGCAGCATGAAAGCCACCCCTCCACCTGAGGGTTGCTTTCTGTTATGAAGAGTGTCGCTGTTACTTCCTGGTGCGCAGCATCCTGTTTATCTGTCTCCATTAGAGGTGAGTTCCTTAACCACTTGTCCCATGACATTAACTGATAAACACTTAAAGCACATTACAGTGTGGCCATGATTTTGTCTATGCGTGCATGTTGTGACACAATGTGGAGCCTGGTAGGTGTGATTTGTGGAAAAACAAAATGACGGCAGTTGATTTGTGTTATCAAATTTATGATTTGATAACATATGGGCGTAGGAACTGAACTTACAGGTTGTTGTGGCTACTATGGCCAGTGAGGGAGGAGCACCCAGTGCTTTAGCAGCAGAGTTTTGGTATGGCTGCTCTGTTGGCTGCACATACTGTATATTGTGTATGTGGACACAGAGCAACATGAACATCCAAAATAAACAGTGAAAGTTGTCAGGATATGGACAATCTAATTTAATGAGATGCTTGGGTTTAATGCAGTTTTGTTTTGATTTTGGGTGGAGATACATAGACATACTTAGTATTTTACTGGTTAAACAAAGTAGAACCATCTCGGATGGCTTTATATTCCATCTATTTGCATGCATGAACTGCATAAAAAATCAAGTTAAGTATACAAATTTCCCCCCCATGTCTGGCCTTAATTTAAATGTTTATGTCAGACCAAAATTATATGAAACACTTATTTAATCCATATAGTAATTGTTCATCACAGGTGTGAGTATTAAACTACCACAGTAACATCTCAGTCTCCTTCTCCTGCCTGCCTGGAAATCCACTTTCTTGCAGGAGGAACAATGGGTGTGTGTTAGGTGGCATGGGGGCGCTCCTCTCCCTGACCGGGTGTGGCTGGATTAGCGGGATCTCTGCGTTTTAATGGGATTATAGATGACGGGAGTGGCCGAACAGCACGTGCTGACACGTAACCTCTACTACTGACTCTGCACGGGTATGGAGTGTGGAGTAAAGCAGGATGACATTCCTGTCGCTGGGGACAAGAACTAGGCTGACCCGTCATATATTAGTGACAGGAAGTCAGACCTTTTCGCAAATCATTTTCTGATGTTTATCACATACCTTGGCATTCCAATCTTTATTAAGGTAATATATGCATGTGACACAACGTCCATCGCCATTGGGATTATCCACATGGCGCACGTATCCTGTCCCATCTCCAGGGTAACACGCCACCATTGCCTAAAAAGAGAGAAAAGCACGATTAGTAAAATACAGATACAAGTTGACGAAAGCACAAGCGTGTGCATACAATGTCAATGTGTCATTGAACGACAGAGGTACTGTACTGTATAAACATAAAGAAGAAACAGTCAAGGTTGCGTTAGAATTGTGTGTGTCAATACAAATGCGAGTGCTGGGGTGGATTCAGTCAGTCAGAAATGGGCAGTGGAAGCAGCCCAGCTTGCCTTTGTTGGCCTGTGATGTGGTTACAGCAGACTTGGCACAGCCACGTCGTATTGTCCTTTCCTCACCTGCACCAAGGCTGACACAAGCACTGGCTGCTTACAACCCAGCAGCCTCATTATAAACTTTAAACTAGCGAGAAAATAAACCGGAGATATCGCGCTGCACGTCAACTTCCCCTTGCCTTTTCCTGCTCTATTAAGACTTGCATGATCTGCTTGGGTGTTGGCAGTGAACCCCTATGAGCTCTTGTAAACGTCTTGGTGTAAACAGCGAGCGAACGCACTCATACAACACAGAAAGTCCCTCAGGAATAAGACGCACACAAGTGGTGACTTGCATACTGCCTGGAGGACTGGGACAGAAATACTTGTCCTTTCTTCAGAAATGAGACTTCCATGGAAAAGATATTAATTTTCAAGAAGGGAAAAAAAAAAATCTGTCTCCATTGTCTTAAAACGCTGAGTTCTTACACTGCCTGCTTGCATCTAGTAAAAGAGATATTCCACCATAAGCACTGGAAATTACAACAAATGCTCATGTGACACCATGAAACTGTGTTTTCAGACTTGAAAGCTGAGGAGAGTGGTGAACGTGCACAAACACAGAGGGCAGATTGAGCCCTCATGCACCGTGTCTAAGCAGTGATATGACAAACAAAAGGCGAGTTCCTCCACATTCTTTCATGCACTTGGATCAACATAAACCATAGCGACATTATTATAAGCACTCGCCGCAGACTAAACTCCTTAGATTGGTCTTGTGCCAAGAGAAATAATTTCACTTTCATATGTTCGAAAGTTTCATTTCATTGTACTATACAGTAACTGTATCGCAAAATCTTTACGTGCAAAAGCATTCTAGGTTGGCACTACTCCGTGAAGAATAAAAAAAATAATCTACATCACACGTGCGTCTGAATCTTATATTCCTGTGCATCTGACCGTATTTGCTTGCGTCAGTCCACATTGTGCTCACATCTTTTGAGTGATGCAGGCTTCCACTGGAATGCACAGTATCAGGGCCTTCAAAGCTGAAAAACAACAAAACGCCAGCATAAAGATGAGGGGGTGTGTGTGTGTGTGTGTGTGTGTGTGTGAGGGGGGTGCTCCTGCTGCATGAACTGACAGAATACTTTGTCGATTTCTTTTGAAAATGAAAAAGGGTGGGTCTCAGAAGAAGAAGCGGGTGCTGGGAATCAAGGCGAGTGAGCAAATTGACAAAGGACTTCCTGTCAGTAAGGTGCAATACAGTAAGCTTTTGTGTGAGAGTGTGTGTGTGTGTGTGTGTAAAAAGAGAGGGAGAGGGGCACAGATACAGAAAGCAGAGGGGTGGGGCTGGAGGAGAAGAGAGGAGTGAACGGCTGTAAACTTTGACTCCTGGCCTCGCTCCAGAGGGAGCAGTATTTTAATGGTTGTGCTACGTGCAGAGCGTGAGGTTGGCTGATCCTCGGCTATGTCACCCCTCCCACCCCTCCGCTGCTCGGCTCATGCTGCAAAGAGGAGATGGGTAAACAGTTGCTTCTAGGAAAAGTGTGTTTGTGTGGGATACAGATGTGTGATGGTGGGGTGTGTGTGCATGTATGCAGGGTGGGAGCTCATTGAAGGTGTGATAGCCTTGGCATTCAGCAAAAAAACAGACACAGCAGTTTTGCCTTTCACTTCCTTCAACTGGAGAGCTGCAGAAACTCTATAGGGTTTCATCCACTGCAGGAAAGGTCAGTTATGTGCCTGTGAGTGAGCCTGAATATAAATATGCCATTTAAACCACGATAACTCCTCAAAATCTTCACAGAAATTATTTAAATTAGATCAGCAGAATGCAGATTTCTGGAGAAGTAAGTGGCACAAAAATCCTAAATAAAGTAGAAATTAACATATCACACTGGCAGCGCACACAAAAGAGAGTGTTCACCAATTATCCTCCAAAAAACACGAGGCTGGAATGCAGATCAGCTAGTGTTTGCAAATGCCAACCTTGTATGAAGTGCTGTTTAATTCCTGTTTGCCTTTCATGTGATCTGGTCATGAGGATGCAGCAAGCTGAAACACAACAGAAGAGACGCGACTTCAGATCAAATTCTCAGTCAGAGAAACACAGACGGCTTGAAGCTAAAGCCTCTGATGAGGAACGCAGCATGCAGCAGCGACACAGACGACAACACAGCAGGGCAGTCTGTACAGGCAAAATTCACCACAGTTAAAACGTTTTCTTGTCTGAATGAGCTACCGGTATCATAAACTCTTATTTCTCCATGCTTTCACAGCTCCTCCACACTGCACTTTCTTCCCTGCCCACTTCACCTCTGGCCTTTATCCCTATGTGAGCTTCCTCTCCTCTCAGCCACTTATTCTTCCTCGTTCCTCGGTGGCCCTCATTAGGAGGCTGACCTCGCTCACTGCGTCGTTTGTTTACATTCCACAGGCACGGCGTCGGAGGCTGACTGGCATTTACAGACAAAGTGTGTGTGAGAGAGAGTAGAGGTCGTTGAAGTAGCATGCAGATGCCTAATGAAACAAACTTTATGCTGCAGATACACATAAACTGAGCAAGAAAATAATAAACATTACAAACGCCGAAATCTGCATCCGCTAGCAAACTACTGCATCAATAATCCAGTGCAATATTTCATTTAAGTAAACTTGTTTCTGTCCCAGTTTTAAAAATGTTCCTCAACTTTAATCTTCAGTTTTTTACCTCAAGGTTTCACTGTGCAAGTGAAACAGTAAAAGAACTGTTTCATGTAGGTGTTGTATCTATAAAAGGAAAGATACTGGCAGGCAAAAATATGTCTTCACTTAAACTCAAGTTTTTGCTGTTTTCATTTGTTTCTACATGTCACAGTTCACTGCAGGTGCTGGTGTTAATTTCAGACAATTACTTTAATATTTATTTTTGTCACGAGACAACATTACTCAGAGGTTACAATGACATTCATTAGAACGATCCAAGGTCACCGTAATATTCTTCAACAGAATCAGTTATTGTTCCCCATCCAGTGAGTGGGAGAGACTAATCTGCTCCACACCAGTAGCTGCGTGCCACTGTTTATTTATTCCCCTCCGTTCTCAATTTGTCTCAGACATCTGCAAATCAAAGCTCAAATAAATCAAGTTTGAACTGGACAGCCTAACACACTGATTTACTGTAAACTAAAACACACGACTTTGTGTTTAGGTGTTTATATTGAAGTAAAAACAAATGTAAACTAAAAGCTTCAAATTAAGTTACTATAAAAAGTCATTTCCATCTGGGGCAATTTAGGGTTCAGCATCTTGCCCGGGAAACTCCGCTCGAGGACTGGAGGAGCCAGGGGTTGATCCACTGACCTTTCTGATTAATGGGCGACCCACTTCACCTCCTGAGCACCAGCCGCCCCCCTGGTAAGTGCAAACAGGTGACTATATTCAGCTGCTGGCAGTGAACAACACCCTTCATTGGCTACTTTCAATTTAAATCAGATATGCAAAGGGTTTGCAATTCCATGACAAAAACACTGCACAGTGACTCCAGTCTTTAATATGGAGTAATGATGCTTTTAACACAAGTAGTGTTTCTGACGGCAGCTAAGGGTTGTTGGCGAATTTCCATCCCCTGCCCAAAATGCAAAACTCTACCACATGTTTACGGTTTCATGCAAAACAGAAATGTGCATGAATGATTCTCAGCGTCTCTGCTGTTTGTGGTGACACCTGAAGTTTTGTCACAGCCACCAAAGAATTATTAATAATAAAAATTTATTACAAAGTCAAATGAATTTATAAAGCTGTGCCAAGCAGTGTACAAGTGAACACACAGCCCTGTTGTGGCTCATGTGGGTGAACAGGAATCTGACCAGACTGAAAAGAGCAAAGCTTCA
This sequence comes from Lates calcarifer, assembly GCF_001640805.2. Taxonomy (NCBI): domain Eukaryota; kingdom Metazoa; phylum Chordata; class Actinopteri; family Centropomidae; genus Lates; species Lates calcarifer. The sequence goes on along the minus strand of NC_066848.1, from coordinate 3,407,982 downwards.
AAACCGGTTTTTAATGACCTTTTCAAGATTTATTTGGATTAATATTCAAGGGGGAGGTGAGATGAAATGTGAGAGATTTTTCTTTGTGACTGACTCATTAAATAACAGTGCCGGGTAACGCATTTAAGATTTAAGTTCTGCATTTAGGTTTTGGTTTCTACTCGTTTCATTTACATTATTTACAAGACATTTTGTCTGGTACCTCACTATCATTAATGTTTGAATCATTTGTGATTGATTACATTATCTTGATTCTGCAGAAAATGTTCTGTTCAAATACACCGAAAGAGCTGAATAAATGAATAATGAGATGTGCCAACTATATGAATTTTAAGTAAGAGAATTCACTCATTTCTGAAATTTCCACAGCAAAAAAAAATATTTGAAAAGTAGATATTTTAAACCTGACTGCTTCCATAATGTGGTGGCTGATAAGCACAAAGAAATCTCCCTGTGCTGTGTTCCTGGCAGTCTGCCACCTCCATCAGCCAAACAATAAATGGTAAATGGACTGAGTTTATATACAGCTTTTAACCTGAGAGTGCTGCAAAGTGTCTCATAATAACCCCCCCTCCTGCTCATTGTGAGCAGCTCTGGCTTCAGCATCTTCCTCAAGGACACAGTGAAACGCAGACGGGAGGAGTTTAAGGATCAAACCACTCTCTCCACCATCTGAGCCGCTGACACCCACAGACTCCAGCCACGCCATGCAGATACTACCTATTGTTAACCAGTGATTCAAGCTAGAAGTCCACTGTTCCCATGCCAAAATCCTAGTTTTATGTGCGACTAAAACCTCAGTTTCAGATGCCATAAGAAATAAATAATAATAATAGTACCCTGTGGAGTTGTCTTATCAACAAATAAAAGTTATGTTTTCGTGTTTTCTGTATTTCTTAACCAAACCCGACTGTGTGAATCACTGAAGATCTAACAAATGAATACATTTCCTTCTTAATGAAGCTTGAGTAAATAAAATGTAATAACATGGCTGGCATGTTATCACTGACAACAGATCAGTGGAGCAGCTTTAAATTGTTCCTCGCCACCAACTTTTTTATTTGGAATCATTAAAATTTGAGGGGGATAAATAATATGAATATTTCCTGTGAAGACATGCGATAAAAAAAATGTTTTAAAAAAAATCACAGAGAATTTGTGATATATTGTGACATATTTTTACATTTTTATTTTAATATTGTTTTTTTTTATTTTTTTTAAGTTATTTATTCACTATAGAAGCAACAAAATTTTGTTTAGTTGTGCACAATAAAGACATGTTGAGTTTGAGTTGTAACTGTAACTGTTTAAATGATCAATTATTACAACTTTTTTTGTTTCATAAATGACTTCAGTGAATACCTAGCTATCAAATTTGTTTACAAATTTACTCTCTGCACTAAACATCTGACAGGACATGTCCTCAGATTGTTAATCACTGCTGGAGTTGCGTCGAACAGCTCCACCCTGAGCTGTTCCCTCTGCTCATCACCGGTTCACGCACTGATCACGCGAGCCGTGAACTCGGGGTGGAGCGAGGAGGAAAAGCTGCAAGGGGTCCACTCACTTCACAGAAGAGATGCTTATCCAAACACGAGTACAAACAGTTGGGATGGAGACCTCGTAGCACAGGGGAGTGTGGGAACCAAGACAGTTTGGGCCCCTGCCCAGGACAGCTCTCTGTTTTATCTGTCAGACAGTGGTGCTGCCTCCAGAGGAAATCCCTGTTTAAAGTAACGACCTAGTTTACTCTTTTCTGCTTTACCGTAGGCTGTGAACAATAGAGGGACGTATACACAGCAGCGGCGCTACCATGCACCCTCTAAATGTTGCAGCAGAAACGCAAGAACAGTTTCTGGTATCATTACGCAAATACTCTGAGGGGGGTTGTGTAAAACCGGCGGCCTTGTCGATTTCGGCACACTCTGCTAGTGTCTCCTATCGACAAATAAATGATAAAGGCACAGGCTGAGCTGCTTAGAGCTTCACCTGGAACAAACTCAATCCTGAGATCCACTGACATAAAGGGGCCTGCTGTTTTCTGCTGACAAGCATCATAAAATCACACAATAACCCGTCAGAACCAGAGAGCATCAGTTCATCTCTAAAACTGTTCTGCAATCAGTTACAGCCATAGACAACACAAGCTAGAGAGCAGATATCTACAGCGCTACGTCTGTTCTGTGCAGTAACTTCTTAGCCGGACTGGATGGCTCCGCCGGCGCCTGTGTGAGAGCCAAGTGAGCTCATTCTGTAATTGGATCAGTTACTGATACTTTCTTGTTGCCAGTGTTAGAAGACTGAGCACGACGAGAAATATTTGATGTTAAAAAAATGAATGAAGATTTAAAAAAGGCCTGAGTTTTTAAACACGTACAATAAATCAGACGTCACGCTCCACCCGACATAAATCGTCCCTGTTCGTCAACTCTACAGCTGCCAACAGTCAAAAACAGAAGACCTCTTTCTCGGGGCTTCGCAGCCAGGTGCTGCCAAGACAGTCAAAGCATAGTAAGCAGGGATAAACATGCACGAAAACTTTCAAATTCTATTAAATGTTTCACGTACCTAATATCTTACAACCATGCAGCATGTCACATCAAACTACCAGCCTTCATTTGTTAAAGTATTCATGGTATTTCGGGCATTGTTAGATGAGAGGTCTGACTAACCCCAGATCTATTACATACACCATCATGTTTACCGCATGATGGTGAAACAATAAGCAGGAAGAAGGTGGTATGCAAGGTGCTGCCTCTGGCGCGCTGGTACCGCGGGGAGGAAGGAACGAGCAGCTTGCGTTATACCCTATAGCATAATGCATAGCTGGCTCCGACGCTGAAAAGGACCACTACCACATGACTTCCTCTTGCCTACGTGCTCTATAGAAGCTTTAAGATTTAGGTCAACGGTCAACTTCCTTATGAGAGCACATATGTCTGCGGTCGCTCTGTGACATTACGAAGGACACAACAAATAACTCAACATCCAACAATGTAAAAACTCGCTGCTCGTGGAGATTTTGTCCACATTTATCCTGTTTAGATTAAACTGCCTCTGAGGAGCTGTCAGCAGTTTTTTACTGGCTTGGCCTGAGTTGAATGACATTATACTTGTACACATTCATTTGCTTAATAAAATGTCAGAAAGTCCTTAAAGTCCTTAAAGCACAAGGTCACATCTTTAAATGTCTTGTTTTATCCAACCGACAGTACATAACCCAAACAAACTGAATTTACTAATCACATAAATCCTCAAAACTGAAACGCTAGAAACAGGTTTATGTGGCATTTTATGTATAATATAGATGCAGATTAAGTTTCTGTTGACTGACAAGTACATAAATCAACTTAATGAACTGGCTCTAGGTGTGTTTCTTTTGCTGAAACAAAATAAAAACAGAGCTAATTTTCATGGAGCTGTGTGCCTCTCACTAACGACACGTTAAGAATCTCCAGAAACTGTTTTCTATATCTAATATCTATATTCATTTTCACCTCCGAGGGGATATGGCAATGCTGCAGACGATTTATCCTTCCGTGAATGCCCTTCTGTTTCTCACACTGGAGAGTCGTGCTTGAGACAGTCGCTGTCTTTTTACACTGTGTACACTGCATTATATTGTTAGGAATCCATGTCTAACAATCCAGAGTTATCATGTTTCATGTACAACAACATATCTGTATAAATGCTATCTTTGTACACTAGCAATAAGAACCTTTGTAATGCAGCCCTGGCTTAGAGAGCCATTGTGTTAACATGCTGGACATACCAGTATTCAGAGGGGAGCAGTGAGTCAGTGACAGGACAATCATGTCGCTGCTAAACACGTCTTTATACGTGCCCTGATAATTCTATAATGGCATCAGAGCACATTCAGCATGCCGGAGCTGCAGAGAAACAAACATGTCCTGCTGCCTGCAACTTCCCACAATGTTATCAAGTGAAAGGGGGAAATGGAAACAATGACATTAAATAACTATTTGGGCAAAATCTTTTCCCTCTGTCTTCCCCAGTGCAAACTGTGCTTACATTGTGTTGTATCCCTTTGAGCCAGTGATACTGGCGGCCTTCCATATGTGCAAGTCATGCTGATTTTCCCTGGTCACAGTCCAAGCGTGTGTTTGCCAAGGCAACTAGGGCAGTAGGTGAGGAAGTCAAGTTCTCGGCAGCGTTTGACTCAGTGGCCAGCTGCGTGGATCTACAGCACAAACTGGAATAATGTGCATTCATTTCTAGTAAGAACCAGCTAGAGGGAGGAGGGGGGCACAACTGGACAGGAGGAGGAGCAGCCGAAAATAACAGCGTACAGCGATCAGAGCTCTGTGCCAGCACAGAAAACCAAGTACCTGCAGTAAGCAACGGCCACAGGCGTCAGTCCAGTGTGTGTTCTTTCACCGCTAGATCCTTTAAATGTCAAGGACTGCGATAGCAGAACATGATAAGGTACAGCGACAAATATAAAACTGTGACTATCTTCAGTGGGGTTGACTTAGTGTTCAGTTCAGAGTATCATTTTTTCATGTGCTAATCCTAATCCTGTTGGTGTTTGACTCCACTCTCTCTATCCTCACCAAGGTTAGAGCCATGGTTATCTTCAAAACCTGCATGTCCCATAATGTTTTAACATCTTTACAGGATAAATGACACAAGAGTGATGAAGACAATAAAACCAAATGTGAAAACAGAAAGAAGTGCACGGATCAGCAATAAAAGCACAATAAATTCCTCTAAAAACTAAAGACCTAAAGAGCTGCTTCTAATATTTAATCTATCCTTTTGTTTATATCCAATTTATATCCAAAATCCATAAAATTGATTTAACAGGAAAGAAGGAGGCTGTTAAATTAGTTTCAGCTAGATGTACCTAATAAACAGGTTTGCATTGCAAAAAGAGCAACAGGAGAGGGAAACTTCTATTCACTGAAACAGTGACCGTCAACTTCTGAGTATTTCCCCCGGGAGAGGAGGAAGAAGGGGGAGGCTCAGAGCAGCTCATCCCCCTCCTGGGTCAGTCTCATGTCACAAGGTCACAGTGACCAGATCTGGTTAGAAGAGGAGCTGTGGGTCACACGCAATCTGACAGCCGAGCCAGAGCAAGGTTGGCGTTGCTTTTAGCTGACGTGGGCTGCTTTTTTTTCCTCCTTTCTTTTCGAAATCAGGCACAGCAGTGTTAGAACTTTCCAAAGTACACTTGTTGCTCATTGTCTGAGAGCAACCAACCTGAAAACAAGACTAATTCAAAAACATGTTCTTAGAAAACGCACCTCAGTGACACAGAAGCTCCCCACAATTTCCTCACTGCCACACATGCCAACCTTGAAACATTCAGGTCTCCCTCACAACAAAGGAACACTCTGTCTAACCAATTTTGTGTCTGTTTGAGTTACTGAACTGAATTTATGCTGCAAGGCCAGCTCTCTGCGGCGAGGTCAGAAGTCTCAGTCGCAGCTACAGAACACAGTCCCTGTGGATGATTCAGCAGCACAGTTGGACTTCACACCATCTAACTTGGGCACATTAAACCCACACTCCTTCACACACATCCTGTTATTGTACTATAATAAGGGATGAACGCATTAATGAGTCGTGTAATATGCACAATTTTGTTTCTGTACTTGCATTTAGCAGCAGCATGTGTGTCTATTAGACCTGCATGTTACAGAGAACAGTCTTATCTGTGAATGCTGCAATTATACTCTCAGTTTTAAGCATATTAGGGACACCTAGAGCTGCTACAAATAATGCAGTATGATTCAACAGCCCTGTAGAGCTTGAAACAATAAGTTGATTCATGAATTTGTCAGTGAACAATAGGAATATGCAACTATTTGATAGCCAAGTAATAATTCAGCTCCTTTTTTATGCAAAAGTGTCGTTGCAGTTGTGGGGGATTTACTGCTCTTTCTGTCTTTTGTGGTCTTTGGATTTTGTGCTGCAGACAAAACAATGTGAAGACGCCAGCTTGTGACAGACCATTTTTCAGTATTTTCTTACATTTTATGGGGCCAGGAAATTAACTAAGAAAATAATGGGCAGTTGCAGCCCAACAGAACTGCAATAAATTGCACCTTCATGAATGTTTTGATGTTCAGATTGTGTTGAAAATGTTTCAGAGACGTGCTAATTCAATTTTATTGTCATTTTGGAGGCTGTACATTGTGTTGCTGGCTAACTGCACTGCGCTATACTGAGGTGTTTATAATAAACTGTCCACCCATTTTTTCTCTAAATCAAGGTTAGATTAAATCAAACCACAGCCTCCAAACTGATCGTACAACTGAATTAACACCGTTATAAACAGTTTGCATGATGGGAGGATTTACTGTAGGGCTGTTGTGTGAGACTGCACACCCTGAAAATGAAATGAGTACTGCAGACTTAAATACAGAAAATATGCATTTAGTAATATTGCGATGTCAACTGTGGAGAAAAGAGATATCAGTTTAAATTTTGTACACACATTAAAACACTTAAACACAAAGCCTTTATACATCAGTTCATGTTTGAGGTAGTGCGCTGGCCTAGTACCTCCTGGACTTTGCTGTTTGTGATGGGTTTGTTGTGCAGATATATTCAGATTAAAATCATGTGTTCAGTCCTGGTGTATACAGACATTAACGCTGTATGTTGAGGAAATAATCCACCTTTCTAACTCAGGGCATTAGTCAGGCTTTAACCTGGAGTTAGAAAGGACTTACTCTACCTCTTACACTTAAAGCCAGGTCTAATTAGCAAACACTGAAAGTAGTGATGCCTTAATTAGAGAATAGATAAGTCTGAGAGCTCCAGGTCTCTCAGATACCTGCAAAATCTTTTTATTTACTGGTTCTCTGGCGCCTGCGTATTGATTACACTACTCTGCTGGGTTGTGTGTTTCCACCTGCAACAATACTTACTTTTGTCCTTCCATTTATTGTGTAGTTTCCCAGTTTGCCGTTACAATGTCTGATCAGGTCGTCCATGCGACTCATTAGAAAGCGGATCTTCTCGCAGCCGGCTTCCCTCCCCTCTATCCACGTGATTTTGTCCCCTCGGATGTCTTTACTTGTTTCGCTTTTTTGACTGACCAGCTGTCCGTCTGTGAACTTGCCCGTCTTGTGCAGCGCCTTGACGTTCTCCAAAATGCCCAGTCCAATCTCTGCCCCTAAAAAGTTGTCCACCACGCAGACGCCGTGCTTGTTCATACACGGGACGATGTACTCCATGGCAAGTTTCTGAGGGGATGAGCTGGTTTGTCCGTTAGGTGTGGCGGTGTTGTTTGAACCGTCCTCTCCCGGTCTGTCACCGACCCCACCGGGTGCCTCCGTGTTCGTGGTTGCGGCACGGTCCGCCGGCTCGGGGCTTTTCTTTTCTCGGGATTTCTCCGGTGCCTTGTTGTCCCCCGACGCCGGAGCCTGCTCGGGCTTCTGTTTGGGAAGCTGCGCCGCTCTGTCCGCCTCCTTACAAATGAGCTTGTGCTTCTTCCAGTGCTGTTTCTGGTGCTCCTTGCTGCAGTAGAAGGAGCTCCGGCACCTACCGCACCTGAGGAGGTTCTCCATTTTCCCACAAAGTTCACAGTACTGCCGGTCTCGGTCCAAGTCGCTCTGCTCCTTCTCCATGTTTGCGGCTACACCGGGTGCACTGCGCCTTTAATTCCAATCCTTCACACGCGCCCTGCTAACCGACAACTTTGGAAACGATCCACTGCCTCTGCCACGCTACACCGTGCGAAACGGAAAAGTGAGAGTCAAAACCTCGCCATTTCAGCGCAACCAGCCCCTTTTCACATCTTGTATCAGTGAAATAATACGACGGCGTGTGCCCCGGGCCGAACATTTCGGGCTGAGTCGAGGTCTTCGGGAGGCATTTCTGTTGGCTAGCGGTTAGTCCGAGAATCATGCATGGCGCCGCTCGGTGTGTGCTCAGCCTCTCTGTGGTCCAGCCCACTATGACGTCAGACCACAAGCACCGCCCTTCCCGCGCTGCATTCGCAGACTGTAGGACAGATGGCGTTCGCCCGAAACACGTGGAAGTAGTTGATCAGTGCCATGTCAAGGAGCATGCCGGGATAATGCGCGCCTCTGGTCGATCAATAAGATAGTAATAAATGTCATCTTGACTTGACCCGGCTTTTACAGATTCCGATTCATTGCTTTAAATTAAACTACCCAACAATATAAAATATATCGAGCTGGTCATACCAACCAAATTCCTCATTGCATCCGTAATGATCCAATAATATAAAATAATATTGATCATATATATATAATATCACGACTGATTTAATGAGGCAAGATATCACAAACCATTTTACCTTTGCCACATATTTCAGGTTATGTGTAGAGCTAGAGCCATATCTGAAATATTTTACCAAGATAAATGATGATTTTTTTTTTTAATTTACACAAACTGTAGGATGTGGAAATTCTGTCAGCTGCTCAACGACAAATAATGCAGCCTACAGTTTTGTCTTAGAGTATAGTAGTAGTAGCGCAAAGGAGCACCTGGATTTATAAAATAATACAACTGCGTGTGAGGCATTGTGTTGTGTTGTTATCGTTCTTGAAAACCCAGCAGGTCGAACGCTAGAATGTAGGAGCTTGAAGGGAGCACATGAAGGCATCATCAGTCAACGTCAACGTCAGAGTGTTTGCCCTCATTCCTGGATCGCATATGTGAAATTCCTTTCACACAACAAAAGAATATTTTGCATAAACATTTTACTGTTGTTTCAACAGACTGATTTGTTGTTTAGTGGCAGGTTTATGAGGCTCATGATTGCGGTTGAGAGGGACTTAAATCGACTATCGGAATGCATATCATAACACATATTAATTGGGTTTTTATGAAGCATTAACTTATGCTCAGATGAAAATGTCATTCTATACATTGCTGGGGCCTGTCGCTTATCGCACCCGTAAGCGAAACGGCTCTCTGAATGTCAGGGAGTGTGCTGAGCAGAGGCAAAGCGCAAGCTCAAGTTGGCACCAGTCGTATGGCACGTACACAGTCTGCAGGAGTCCCTGGAGGAGGGGTTACTGAGAGAGAAGCGAGTAATCTGATCAAGAAAGGCTGGATGAAACATACTTTAATAGCAAGAAATGACACAGGCCAATCTAGGATGGAGGTCTGGAGATGACTAGTTGCTCAATCGGGGTAAAAAACAAAACAAACAAACAAATTGGAAACAGAAAGTGTTTTGGCTGCAGGGGTGAGCCTGTGTTACTCCCTACTTAATAAGTTAAACTCCAAAATATGCTTATGATTATCAGATACAGCATCCTGCAACCACGCATGACACTGGATGCCTCACGAAAAAAAAAAAATGAATCAATGACATGCACAAAAGTATAATTATTATTTTCAAGACGAGTTCTGCATCTTAAATTATAAAAGAAACTATTATCATCGTTTGAACTGTTTGTATTTGTTTAGATTTAAATTATTTTAAAATAAAAATTTACATGTACGACCTTAACGAGTTAGTAAATGGTGTAGTAAACACAAGTGCCACGTTCTGCTGTGCTACTACACCTCCCAAGATGCACTGCGCCTCATTTCCTGCTACGCGTGTAAACAGCGCAGAAGCCCCGCGATGAATGAGGTCCACATGAGTGCCTGTTATAAAAAACACGTTTCCTCTGGCATAGTGGGACGGTTAGACTTTTGTCGGTTTGTTTATTTTTGCCCAGAGATGATAATTTCTCCAAGAAAGCGGAGCTGTTTTGTTTTATAATCCGGATAATCTCCGAAATACTCTGTCGTGTTTTTTCTGGTTTGCGGCACGAACGTTAGTGGCTAAAACAGTTAGAAATATAATTATATCGAGCTTAAAATAGTTAGATTTATTACTAAGAGGATAAACTGCAACACTGACGGCATGAATAAACGAGAAGGTAGGTTCAGCTTTTGTGATAAACATTTCTCATGCAATGAATATTGTTGGTTGGTTAGCTAGTTAGCTAACAACAAAACCGGTAAAACTAACATGCAGTTGTTGTCTTGTAAGTGTAGACAGAGAAAAAAGCTAGAAAATATATTTATCTGAGTAGCTGGAACCAGTGAATTTGTGGCCTTTTCTTTGTTTAAAACCGACAGAAACTATCAAAAGATTACTAAAATTGTTGCAGCTCGCTTTTTATGTCAACTGGCTAATTGTTTCAGCTTTAATTCATATGTTAAAGAGGTTTTCATTAGTGATGTGTTGCTCTTCCATTAAAGGATAATCCTGGTATTTTTTAACCTGGGCGTCATTTTCCCTTGTTTTGGGATGTAAATGAGTAATAGGGACAAAAATCCTGGCAACCAAAAACAGCTGCTGTAATGTAATCCAATGGGTAATTATCCATGTCAAAATACATCCAGTAACACTGCTTGTTTTTGCCACTGACAGGCTCGGATTGTTATTATAAGTGTTTGACAACATTATTATGTTGTCATGTATATTATTATTTAACCACACACGTCACTATCAGACTCCACTGACAAAATCAGTAATTTTACTCAGCAGAACACAGGAGGCAGATTTTTAAAAATCTTTAGAAACTTTAGTAACTTTAGAAAAATGACATCAACTGGGGCAATTAATTATAGTGCAAACTGACTCGTCAGCTTACTGTTTCTGGCTCGTGTCAGGTGAAGGATGTCCACGGAAAAATGCTGAGGCAGCCCAAGACCGCAATGCGAGTGCCAACCCATCCTCACCTATCGTTGCTGTGTTCAAAGGTAACTGCATCCTCAGCATCTTGATGACATTTATCGCCCACGTGGCTGCTGTATGTCATCAGTGTTTTGAATATCTCTGCATTCAAACTAAACTTTCACTCTGTGTGTTTTTTTTAAGTTTTCCAGCAGGAGCTTGACACCAAACACGACAAATATGAACGTCTTGTTAAGATCTCTAGAGATGTAACCATTGAGAGCAAGAGGGCCATTTTTCTTTTGCATAGAGTGACCAGGTGTGTACTGTTTTACTTTATTCAGATACAATGAGAGAATGCTTCTCAATTTAATAATTTACATGTTATTACAGGAGATTTTAGATTTAATTTTGTGTTTTTTTCTAGAAAGGGAGGTTAAAGAATTGAATTAAAATGAACTGAATGATGAAAGCAAAAGTCAGTTTAGTTTTGTTCCCAGTTTCTGGAGACAATTGTTTGTGTTACTATAAGTTGAAAGTTGAAAAGCACTGGAGTAACTTCTGTTTTAGAGAGGACTTTAACTTTTAGGTGTTGCATTTCCAACTTTAATTCTGTGGGGTGTGCTCTGGATTTGTAGTGTACCAGATGCAGAGGATGTTCTGAATGAAGCAGATGGTAAACTGGATGGAGTCAGGCAGAAAATCGGTCAAATTGCTGAGGAGCTCAGGGGAGAGGACATCTATCAGTTTCACAGAGCCTTCACTCCAGGTGAGTTTTCATACAGCTGTTATACTGCTTTTAATAAAGCAAATGACCACTAGATAAACTTGTGTGGTAGTTTTGTTACCATATAATATTGTAGCATGTTGTGGTCTTGCATTATGATACTTTTTGTACCAGAAAGCTTGTAATTAGACTGACAACAGTAATCACATGCTCATTTTTGACTGATGACTAGAGGAATGTAAAGACAAGTTTAACTTTCCAAATCAGTAACAAATAAAATATTAAAGGATTGCAGGTGTTAAGCGAAATACAAGTGACAAACACTGTGGTAAAGAAGCAGACAGATCAACCATTTTTACTAAAGCTGCACGTTTCTCTGCTCACAGCTGAGAGGCATCACTCAGACGAGTTCAGCATACTAACATTTCCAGGCTTACAAAGTGATGAAAGAGCTGTGACCTATTTTTCCACTCTCACCTGTCATGTTTGGTATTATTGAGCTGTTTATTCTAAGAGATATTTCCAGCACATGGAGCAAGTAAATGGGACACGGGCTGTCGTAATGATCCTTATTTATTATATTAAAGTCCTGAGATACAAGGTTAAAGTCTTGGTTGACTGAGTGTAGTCATTTGTTGCACCTGATATTACTGAAACGCACAGGCTTGTCATTATTCTTGATTTAGCTCACGTCTTTTAAAGGATAAGTTCACAGTTTGTTCTTAAAAAATAGTACAGACGTGCTGTTAATGTTTCCTCGTGTCCATAGTGGTTGGGAAATCTCTTCGTTGCACAAGTCCAGTGTACTGTACTGTGATCAGGGACAGACTCTTCAGTTCTTGTTCTTGGGAAAAAAAAAAAATAAAGTTCAACAAAAACTAATATGAAGCTTCAGTGGTTTGACTTGGGAATTATCCAAAGTCTTTTTATTGCAAAATCCCCTCCTTTGTTTCCTGGCTGAGCTACAGTGGAGGGATAGTGGACAATGAGCAATGATAGTGTACAAGGTGTCCAGGGGAATATTATAGCCTCTAAATTGTTAGGATTAACTATTTAAAACTACCACTCGGGTAAAATAATTCATGTTTTTACAGACGTGTGACAGATGTATAATTCTGCTTATTCCTTAAAAAACAACAATGAATCTCTGAATTGACAAATAAGGACACAAGTTAAAAAGTTAATTGCACAGGAGCTTTCAGCAGGAATTCTCTCAGCTGTGCTGCTATCGCCTCAATCTCCATTTTTGGGCTTCAGATATATTGTGAAGTCAGTGTTAGTGTGAGAGCGTGACCTTGATGCAGGCCTGGATATGATAGACACACCCTCTGATAAAGTTGTTTTCCCTCCAGCATCAATATCAGTTTTTGTTGCCGTAGCCAAAATGTCTGCAGAGTTTGGAGAAAAACATGACTGGGAGCGAGGGTTAGCTGTTATCTAGCAGCTGGGGAAGTCATTTTTAGATTGTGGTCACTCAGGAATCACTGATGCATCCTCCGCGACGTGACCAGTGGCAGTTCCCACCAATTAGACCTTTCATTTTTTTCCATTTTTATCGTCTTTATTAGATTGAGACTGGGCTCGCTGCACGGGCTCTTCAGATTATCTTGGCTGGACGAGAAGTCTCCAGGCATGTGTAATGGGTCTGCTTTTTTTTCATAGAAGGACCATTAAAGATATTGTGGGCTAAATCTGAACGTAATTGCCGCTGATAACAGGGCAGTGCGGCGCTTTGATAAGCTGTTTAGCCCGACCCAGCTAGTAGCTATGAGACAGTGCAAACACAAAGTGTGCTGGCGGTGCTATTCGCAGGGTTCACCTGCAACTCACTGAACCGTTCTGTGGTCAAACATTAAGCTACATTTGTTTAAGACATTATATTAAGTGTTCTCAGTACACAAATGTGCCGTTATCATTTTGCAAAACCTCCAAAAAAACTTTTCCAACCTCTGTGCCAGTAACACCTTTGTATTTTCCATCTGGTTTCCTGGAGTCATTGTTGAGACATTATCTACAGTAACTTTTTATTATCATTATTATTCTCTGTCTCAGTGGCCAAAGGTAACTGTGGCTTCAGAGTAAATAACATGGACAGCTCCTGGCAGAAAACTCAGGAACTGAACTCCATCTGCTCGCCTCAAAGCCTATGTAACCTTTTCATGTCATATCCTGTCCGCCTCAGATTGTGTTGTATTCTCTGGAAGCCGGTGTCACAGCTGTGGAGCCACTGGCAGTGTTTAGATGTTTGTGACAGTTTTGTTTTGATTAAAAAAAAAAAAAGGTTATGAAAACCTTTCTAAATAAAGGCAGGGGTGCCTGGGCATGAAATAGACGACTTCTACTATTCACTATGCAACTATAAAACGTTAACGAAGTTAAAGATCTGAAAAACAAGTTTAAATGAGTCAAAACTGAGCTCATGTTGCCAGAGGAACCAGACTTTGATTCAAATATTGCGATATCCTAATTGGTGCGCAGAAGTACGTGCAGTCTCTAATGGGCGCAATCATCTTATTCCTTTGGCATCATGATGACCAGCATCACATGAGGCACTGGGATAAATAAACACAAAATAATGTTTGCTTATTAGGCCTTTCAAGTAACACAAACAAAGTTACAGGCAGATAATAACTGCCCCTTCAGTGATGTAAATGACCAGTAGAGCGACCCAGTAAACAAACTTTTTAAACTCTCACTGCCTCTTAACAGAATCGAATACTGCATACAGCACATTTTTCTGCTTACCAGTGGTGCATAACCTGGGAAAACTATCCAAACTTCCAGGTGCAGTGCTGGTAGCTTGACAAACAGGCTTCTTTCTCTGAGCTAAAAATAGCACCGAGATGCTTCGACCGTAAAACAAGGTCAGCTCACAAACAGTCGGTAAGAATGTAAACACATATCTGGGCAGCGTTGAATTTCAAGGACAGCGATCTTTCTTGTGAAATAACTGCAACTGAATGAGAAAGTAGTTCTTCAAGGCCATCAAGGAAAACATGCTGTAAAAACCCCAAAAGGTTAAAGGTTAAGTAAATAATAGGGGTAGTAGGGGTAACGGTTGATAACGTGAGGTTTTGTGGTTAGATGGACTCTGTTGCACACTGTGGTTAGCTACAGGGAGATAGGACTCCCTTTGAAGTTCAATTGCCGCTCCAAAAGTAAACTTCAGACACAAAGTCTTCCGTCCTGTGATTATTTGATTGTTGTTGACACAGGGCCAGAAAACAAATGAGGGGTCATCTCAACCCACCACAAAAAATGGCCGCTGTTGTTCAATCAAAAGGCCGCGGCAGGAAACAGGTTTTATGTGAATCATTATCTACATCTGTGATCTATACTGTGCAGATACCATGTAGTGTTTATACACACACTGTGTGCTGTGCTCATTTGATACACAGTTGACCTTCTTTTTTAGTAAGCAGGAATTTTTTAGCACCCACCATCCACCATCTTGTTTAGATTTGACAGCTCGTGTCTTGTGGTGATCCATTTTAATGTAATTTCTCGCATTAGGGATCCAGGAGTATGTGGAGGCCGTCTCCTTCCTGCACTACATCCGTCATCGCAGCCTCATCAGCCTGGAGGAGATCAACGCCAGACTGGTGTTCATGAGAACGGAGAAGGCAGATCCTAAGGTAAATTTAAAGGAGACTTTATCGTTAAGCTGCGCACGCTGTTTGTTTTTAGTTCAGTTAAGTTGTTTTGTGTCCCGGAGGCTGGCTGATATCACCCATATCTCATATCTCTAAATATGAAGCTTCATTCTGCAGGTGCTTAGCTTAGCTTAGCTTTGTAGTTTCATATTTAATGCACAGACATGAGAGTGGTGTTGATCTTTTCCTCTAACTCTCGGCAAGAAACCAGTTAAGCATATTCTCCACTAAACTGTCTTAAATTTCTGTAAGAAAATGTTCATTTTACTTCACTGTAAGGCAGTGGTGATGGCACTCAGGCAAAATTGGGTGGTGTTATGTGCTGCACTTATAAGCATTATGTGTCATTATGTCATTTTACCCACTTTGCCTGTTACTTTCGAAGGTGATGGGTGCCTGTTGATGCAGACAAAATTGCTTGAACCTCCAATATTTTGTAGTAAAAGCATCATTATTGTGGCTCAAGGCTTTTTCTTAGAAGTGCAGTGTGAAAGCCCAAATCGAGTTCATAATCTACATCTTTTTATGTGATTCTTTCTCATTGTGTTTTATCTCAGGGTGCAGCTGAAGCCCTGCCGCTGGGAACTCAGGTCCTGACCTTCCAGGTGACGCCCTCGGACTACCTGCTGGGTGTGGCCGACCTGACCGGAGAGCTGATGCGCATGTGCATCAGCAGCGTGGGCAACGGCGACATTGACACGCCCTTCCAGCTGAGCCAGTTCCTGCGGCAGATCCACGACGGCTTCTCCTACATCGGGAACACGGGGCCCTACGAGGTGTCCAAGAAGCTGCACACGCTGCGGCAGAGCCTCGGCAAAGTGGAGGACGCCTGCTACACACTGCGCGTCCGTGGCTCGGAGATCCCCAAACACATGCTGGCCGACGTGTTCTCCAGCAGGACCACACTCATGGACCCTGAGGAAGGAGTGGTGTAACCCTCCACAGCTTCAACAACACTATTTACGTTCCCTGTGGTGTTATTGTCTTTAGTTTTCCTCCAGTTTGTATGTATTTTTAATGGGATTTGACAGATGCTTGATATGTTTTGTGTCTTGCCTGTTCATTTAGAATTTATTGTTATATTAAAATCAGTGTTACAATAGACAAAGGATTTTTTTTTCTTCCTCTGATAACGATCTGATGACTTCAGTTGTTTTGCTTGAAATAAAAGTTCTGTGCCAAATATGCCGTGATCTCCCAGTTTTTAAGCTGCTTTGATAATGTGTGTGTGTTTATTTTTATTTTTCTCTCTCTGCCCTCCTCTCTCTATCACACGCAGATAATCTAAGGTAGAGCCATTGGCTGCCTGCACTCACTGCATACTGTGTGGAGGTGGAACATGTGACCTTTGTACATTGTACGTGCCTTTTTTCTCTGCCAGGCCCACTGGCACACAAACACAACCCTTTGCCTCTTCATTCTACCCTGTTTAAACAATCCTCACCACGCTGCAATGACGTAAATTCAGAATAAGGCTTGGAGAGCGCAGAGGAATATTCCTGGCAGAGAAATGATATCCTCCTCACCTGATGGTGTCAATTATTACCACGTAGCGAGAAACAGTCTTCCTGTGTTCATGGACGGCCAAAGCTTAATGTCTGGAGTCAGTAACAGAGGCTCTTATTCATGTTTGGATAAACAAGAATTTATTGTCAGATTAAACCAAAGTTACTTTATGAGCCTGATTATTAAAACCACAACAACAACTGCCTCTGTAGATTTTCCAGTTAAAATCCTCAACAGCAGCTGCAGCACTTCCTGGGCTGCAAGAGCTCATCTCTGCTAACGTCACTGATCCTCATGATAAAGTAAATAATAATCTGCCTGTGACTGATCCTCCTTTGTATATAAATGCTGGATATTCTGTATGTTGTTGGCTCACAGTATTGTGGTTTTCCACAAGCAGGATTTTGCATTATTCCAGTTTATAAACTGGAGGTTTTCTAGGTTAATTAATTCTGCCACCTGGTGGTGAATATTAGTACTGCATTGGACAACCTGACATCAATGGGAGGGAATGAACTGCTCAAAAGACTAAACAACTCTACAAGTATGACTGAATTTAATGTTATGCAAGTCGCTGTTATTTTTCTGGCTTTTTGTAGGTGAATATTATTTTATTTGGTCAGATTTTAGGAATCTCAGAGGCAGAAAGAAAACTGGCTTTGTTGTTTTTTTTCCTTCTTCTGTTTAATGTTAAAAGAAATGATCTATGAACACACTTTAAATGTTATTTACGCATATTTTTTAGATGTTGAATGAAATTAAAGTCATTTTTAAGGAAATAGAAATATAACTCACAGGACTCTGTGGAAGAAGAGAGCTGCCAGTGTCTTTAATATAGACTGCACTACAGCAAATAAGAATTTCTCATGAGATAAATATCTGATTAAATCACAGCTGAGTTTTAACACAAAGAGCTGCAACACAAACATGTGGCAGTCACAATATTACTATATACAAAACAAGATGGGATAGATATTTGCATCATGTGGTTTCTTCTGAAGCTACAATATGCAGATACTATCAGGAATAATGCAAAGATTCTGACCTGTACAAACTTTAACGACACCACTACAATGAATAAAACTGACTTGTGTGTGGAACAAAACCTGTGTCTCTAAATCTATGTGAAGTCTGACATCTTCTGGTGAAAGCAGAGTACACTCTCTGTATCATACAGCTGTGTGGATGAATTAAACAACAGATGAGTAGGGTCATGACTTAAAATGATGCCCTTTTACTCTGTACTATAAGCTCATTTCAATCTATATAAGTGTATATAATAGCTGTCAATATGTCAGTGTTAGAAAGCTCCACATGCACGTCAAGCAGCCCCATAGAGAGACCCTGAGAAAATCACTGGATAATGTTTTTATTTCACAATCCCATGCCTGTGTTTCTCACACTGTCCACGGTTTTTCTGTCTGAATACAAGCATGTCATCACAAATCTATTTTAAAATTATAAAAGTAAATGTGAAAAGATGAGACTAATGACAAATGTCATTTGGACACTTGTTATGTGCGCCACAGAATGAGAGTTGCACAGATAGGATGAGGTATATGTTAACTAGAGAGAACAAAAAGTGAAGTAAAAGTAATTTAAATTGACACAAGTTGTGAGACATCTCCTCTAAGCCAGTGGTGTTAATTATAAATCATGGGGAAACACGCTGCAGCTCTGAGTCGTTGTCCAGTGACAGGCAGTTAGCTGATTTGTTTGCCAAAGAACATTAAGAGCCTCTAATCTTTAATACCGGGCAGGTGATCTGACTCTGCAGAACATGCAAGGCTGTGGATTTCATTCCCTCTGCCACACAGCTCTTTCACCCTCCACAGTGAGGCCTGAGTTAAGTATAGGGGGCTTCACTCTCTCCTGTTGTGTCGGCTGAACTGAGCTTTTCATCGCTGAGTCTTGTCCATCAGTCTGCAGCCCTGCCAAGCGGAATGAATGGAGCATTTTGGGAGGAGGATGAAAAGACTCCGCTCTATGTGGGGTCTCTTCTCATCATTCCCTCACTGCATAGACAAAGGGACACTTTTGTATTGACACCAGGGTGTGTTGGAGTGCATGCATCTTTTGCACACAATCATTTGACCTACATATTTAAAATGTGTTTAAAATTTATGTTGAATAACGTCATTTTAATTGATGTTTTTTGAGTGTAATGTTAATTTAATTGACATATGAACTCCCCAGAAATTATCTTTACACCTTTAAAAAGTTTTACTGCTGCAACAATAATAATACACAGGCTGTCATGTGCATTTGAGCCTTAAATCTTGTTAAAATGTGAGTTACTGGCAGTCAGAGGGCATAATTTCCACTTTCTTCTCCACTAACAGCACTGTAATCGTAATGGTCCTAAAAATAAAAGGTGCAAACAACATCAGTGTTTAATCCGGTGATGTGTGTGCCTCAGCCTTCACAGTCTGCTGCCTGCTGCGGTTGTGAGGCGGTCTGAAGGAGTCCGGGTCTGGAGTCAAATTCCTGAACACGTAGGAGCTCCTCACGTTGCGCCAACACGACGCACGACGACGCACGGGCGCAGCGAATAACGGATTACTGATCGACTGATCGATGAGGCACAGATTCATCTCGGCTCTAACTCCAGCCACAACAACCAACCTGAGATGTTTTTCTGTTTTTTTCCACTCTTTTTTTTCCCCTCACAAGAAAAACTGACATGAAGACAAATCTGTTCTCTCCAGATCGTCTGTCCAAGCGCAACTGAACCCACTTGTTTTGTCAAGAATCTGCTGCGCACGGATCGATACTTTTGTTTCACCAGGAAATGTTTGTTATGGACTAAGAAGCGCGCGTAAAAGCCGGGTTCACACGTTATTCCAAAGCGGCGGAGAAAAAAAATGACAAGTCTGGATTCACTTTTTTCCACAACGGAAATGAGATCAGTCCTGTCGCCTGGCTCCGCTTCTTCTGAAAACATGGTCGATGTAACTCCATGTAGCGCCGGGATCTGACACTCTTTGACTTCTGGCTACTAACAGTATTTTTGGATTTTGATGGAAAGATGTTTGCTGGACTTATGGGGCTGGAATGTCACAACAACTCTCTGCTTCACCACCGAGAAGTTATGGAAGGTAAAGAGTGATGTTTTTCAAACTATCCACAGCAGTTTTCCTCACATGAACCAAACAATGATCTGAGGATCTAATGCAGAAGAGACGATGATGGTTTTGAATTTCCATCAGGAGCTGCACTTTACTTTAAAATATCCAAACTCGGTAATTAGGTAAGAAAATAAAGGCTTAGCCACCGATGAGGAGAATAAACAGAAGAAAAATATGTTGAATAGCGACAGTAGAGAGCACAGACTGTGTTTAAACACTGTATCCAACAGTACTGCTCCGTCTAATCCACAACAAGCCCTGTTAGTCAACCTGCTGTTGTGCACTGTGACGCTTAATGTCACTGAATAATAGAGTGGGGGTCTGTGGAGGTTCCCTGCCGTCCAGGTCACAGAGGTCAAAGCCCCCCCACCAGTCAGTCTCATGGAGGAGTGGAGATAGGTGATGAGTTGCAAGTGACTAAATAGTTGTGAAATACTTGAACTTTTATGCTGATACGTTCTTCTCTTGCACAACTAATTTACATTTATGCTACACACAGTAGTTCTCTGTGATCTAGTTCTGGTGGTGGGTCTATCCTGTTCTCTGTAAGACACAGGGGGATGAACTTATTATAGTGTTGCTGCCTTGAGGTGATTTTATTCTGTTTCTTTATGGCTTAAAATTTTAGTTTGATATCATATTATGATCAGAAAACATGGTAAATCAGTTTAGATTATCAGCTCTCCTTATGTATATTTGTGTGGACTAGATACTTTCATTTTACTCAGAAATAAGTCATGTTTTCACTTCTCTTCTGGCATTTGGGACATTTTCAGTGAGCAAAAGTAAGATGTTTTTTTTGCAGGGCAGTGGTGGAAATGCCATTTCTAATGATTTGTATCTGTTAGCTGAATACTGTAACAGATACAGATGTAGATATAGTCTTTATTGTCCTGCAGGAAGTTTGTTTTCACAGCCTGTACAGTTGCAACATGAACATACGGTAACCACAGCACAACATATGGATGACATTTAAGCACATATACACATGCAGGCATGGCACATGTATACATACATCGCATACATAGACAATACTACAGCAGGAGGGACAAAACTTCAGCCAAAGTGAGCTCTCCTCCATTTTAAATTCCTGTATCGTTCATGTCTGAGAGGCTGGGTGTTGGAGGCAACGTGTGTGATCCTGGATCAGTTTGTTTTTGTTGGAGATGGTCAGCGCGGTGTGTAGAAACAGAGGGGGAGCAGTGGATTAGCATTTAGCTGCAGCACAGAAGATATATAATAGTCTTTAGTCTGGGTTTGTGTGGTGTATTCTTGTTCTCTCACCACTGAACCTCCTCTACATGATCTCCACCATATTCAGCTGGTTTATGATCCTCATGTGACCAAACAGGAAACGTGGAGCTGTTTTCAGTCTCAGAACAGATGTCATACATTATAATTAAGTTTCCTCTCTGTTTTCAGACGGATGGAGGGATAGATAGATAGTTTCACTTCTAGGTCATCATTTGTCATGTTTATGGTCAAAAGGAAAAAGAAACACATTGTTCAAGACTCGTCATCACTGACTTTCACTTCCCTATTTCTGCCGTTGTGGTCGGTCACAAGTGGTGAGGTGCTCCTCAGGAGGCTGCTGACATGTGGATGTAAGTGTGTGTGTCTCAGGGTTGAGGCTGAGGTTGTTCCTCAAACGTTTGTGTATTTATGAGATCCTCTGCATTCCTCCGCTCTCTGGCTGAAACACTTTCAGCGACCAATGGGATGCAGTGTTGAACCTAAGGGCTCTTGAGGGGGGCCCCTGTTTAATCTCCAAAGGTAAATAATCTCTCGCCGCCTCTTCTGACTGAGACGCTTCATTTTCTCAGACTTTGGGCAGAGCTTCTTTAGCATCAGCATCGGCGGGAAAGCTGCTATTGTTTCAGCGGGGGATCATTTGGTCCTCAGCGCTGAACCACTTTAGTTCTCCTTTGGTTTATTTCCCGGAATTCCTGGGAAACTATTTCTGCACAAAGCCCAACAGGAAGCAGCAAATGACATACCTCTGATTGGCACACACACACACACACATACAATGGGCCCTGAGGCATTTCCTTCCCCTTTACTGGGAAGAGCCGTTTGTGTAATCGAAGCACAGTGAGGATACAGTGACTCTCTCTATCAGTAAGCACTTCTCCTTTCAGCTCCTGGGCTCTGTGACTCTCTGAAGTGGAAGCCTCTATATTATAATCTCTATGGCACCAGGTGGTGGACGGTGTGCGGCTGTGTTCGGTACCTACAGAGAGTGTTGGGTTTCTTAAATTGGTTATGGAACAGTGGCCACGTCTGCAAAGAACCGCTAATGGAGCTGTATGTAACCTGAGCTTTATAGAGTGGTGGTGGTCCCGGTGGACAGCAGGCTTTTATTGGGGACTACATACAATGGGAACACCCCTGATGCAACTCTCTGAATCCTCAGTCTAACATCCCATCTCTCCCTTAAGTGCTGTCTTTTTGTGCCTCTTTCTCTCCGGTCACATGGGATGGTTTAGGGGTGACATCACTGGAGGTCATGGGGGTTGAGCAGTGGGCTGTGGTTGCTTTGTAGTGGTCGTGGTTTGTTTGCTGTCCTGTCTTGACTCACAGCTCCAGACATAGAAGGTAAAACACTGTGTGGAAATCACACAAGTATTATTACGTGTTACATAGCAGTGCAATATCTTTGCATGTAGATATGTGCTGTTGGATATTTATTAATGAAAAAATTGTTGTGTTGTTAGGAGGGGGTTTTACAATGACAGTAATATGACTACCCCCGCTGTTTTCAGCACAAAAGTGTCAGTGTGTCTCTGTGTGTCTTTAGTGTGTGTGTGTGAGTAGGAAGAGAAAATTGAGAGCCAGAAGCGAATGAGGGAGCAGCACAGCTGTACACAAAGAGGCTGTTGATTCCCCCACATTTCTGCGCCAGGCTCCTTTTACTGAATCCTACACATTATATGTATTAATCATGTGGCGCCGCAGCAGGTGTCCAGCTCCGAACACAAACTGGTCTTTATCGTCCTGCTCCACTTTTCAGATCTGATACCGTTTATGCCGGGCGATTTATCGGGTTGGCCATGTCTCTCTCCAGGGTGGTGGTTCTCAAACTTTTTCTGTTATGCCCGTCTTTGGAGGAAAGAAAAAACATTCCCTCCATCTTCATGTAAAACAATGCATGCATTAACAATACTGAGGAATTACATGGCTTCAACACAGCTGTGTGAGTTCCTGGTGCTCTCCTGTCTTCCCTGTAGCTACACACAGGTGCTACACCTGATCACCAATCAATGAGATGCACCTGTGTCAGCACCAGGAAGGGGGGGGGGGCTTCTAGCTGGGTTAATGCTTAGGTTTTTCTTAGGATAAGATGGTGTGAGAATCCTTGATTCACAGCCAGGTGCCCCTCATTGATCACTGATCAGGTACAGCACCTGGACAGAGCAGAAGGAACAGAATAATAACCAGTGGTGTCCTGCACACTGTGTGTGTTATGTTGATAGAGGCCCACACCATGGCTTTCTCTGGAGGAGTTCTCCATTTATTAGCAGACAGAAACAGGAATAACAAAGGTCTCCGGTCAACTGTGATGATATTAGTTTGCCCCTCTTCCACGGAGCACGACAACAATAAGGGCTGTGGGAAACTGCAGCACAATACATTGAAACACAGAAAACAAACCTGACAGAAAGAGGTATAACAAAAGTCTCTGGTCAGTTGTGATCATATAAGTTTTCCCCTACACAAAGTAAATTGCAAAAACATGAGCTAAATATTACATTGTATTACATTAACAATAGATCAAATGACTGTTTACATATGTGAAAGGAGTCACAAGGAGAACCACAGTATCACCTGACTCTGCAGTTCCCCTCAGGCCTATGAAGCATTTTAGCATCTTTCAGCTCATTGTCTACGTTTTAAGGTGGCACCTCCTCACACTAAGACATGTTGTTGAGCATTTGTCAGCTCAAAAAAA
This sequence comes from Lates calcarifer, assembly GCF_001640805.2. NCBI lineage: Eukaryota > Metazoa > Chordata > Actinopteri > Centropomidae > Lates > Lates calcarifer. Next base: position 3,384,398 of record NC_066848.1, on the reverse strand, counting down.
ATCATAAACTTGAAACATGTTGTAGCATTCCCACAACATTTGAACTTGCTATTGTGCTGTCTGAATAAATCTTGCCAAGTTGGATCTTGATAGCCTTGTTAGCATCACTGCAGCTTTGTTTAATTAGATTGACCCTAGATTGGCCTGCCCCACAGTCTGAGAACTAGTCCACAGTAATATGGCTTTGTTCAAATATTCAAATTCAGATGTAATCTCCTGGAAATATTGTTCATTTAGTCCAGTCCTCCACTGAGAGGCGTGCCTTAACTCAAAATGACTGTGTGGCTTTGGTATTTCCCAACAGCTGGAGCAGAACCCTGGGAAATGTCACACAGCTGCCCAAGTTGTTTTTCATTCAGTTAGCGATGCTATGTTAGCTTTAAGAACAGACGGGTGGGACTGGGTGAAAGGCATTTTGGTTTGGTTGATCTCACACTGATATGGTCTGTAACATTCTTGTGTAATTGGCACATTTAGCACCACATGCCCCTGATGTAGTTCATGATTGCACAGCTAATCGTGCCAGTTCTATGAGCTCACTCTTTATCTTCCTCATGACCGTGTTCTCCAGCTTAATGGTTAATCTCTGCGTTGACAGGTGGCAGAGCATCAGGGACAGCTGGCAGCTCCGGCCGTAAGAGGCTCCATCGAAGACCGGGGTACATGAGAGGGGAGCAGTCCAGACTACAGAGCACTACTAATGGACAGGAGGAGGAGGAGGAAGAGGAGGAGGAAGGGAGGACCACTTGCATGAGGAATGGAAAATCTGGACGTCACACTGACAACACTGAGACAAACAGCACTCAGAGGATGAGTCTCACACCTGCTGTCAACGTGTCCTTAATAAATCAGGAACAGCCTGATAAACTCACATGTAGCTCCTGGAAGAGTAAGAGTGCTACCTGCTCTGTTACCCCTCCTCTTCCTTATGTGGACTGCAGTGCCGCTAATAGCACACCCAGCCATCAGGGTCCGTCCTCACTGCCACACAGTGAACTCAGGTTAAGCTCGAGCCCGGCACTACAGTCCTCAGCGCAGGACTCCTTTAACTCCAGCTTCAGTTTCATCCAACAGTCGCTCAACTCCAGCCAGGTCCCAACCACTGCTACACCAGCCCGGGAACCAGAACCACTTAATCAGTCAGCAAAAGCACCTAGTTCACCTCAAACAAAACCAGCAACTCATGTCTCAAAGCATTCAACTCCTGTCCAATCACAGCCTCCCTCTGCTCCAGGCAGCCAGGCGGAGAGAGAGGAGCTGTCATTAGGTGCGAGGTTTTGGCGGGAATGTCTGTGGGGTGGCAGGGAGGTAACGCCCGACCTGCCCGATTGCGACTCCCGATCTCTGGACATAGATATCACCTCCTCGCTGTCTGTGGACTCGGACACAGCCTCCGCCTCCTCTGTCACCTCCGGCTATGAGAGTGCCACGCCACCCTCTGACCAAGGCTGGGACAACCTGATGAAGAAGTATGAAGGCGTGCTGCAAGACTGCCTCCAAAACAACCGCACACACACCAAGGTGAGGATGAAATACAGGGCTGTAGTTACAAAAAAACACCAGGGCAAACACAGTTAATTGCTTGTTAACTGTTAGCATAAATACTGCAAACAAGGGACACATTAGCTAGCTAGCCTGGCTCTGTCCAAATGACAAAATCCTCCAACCGGCCAACTAACCAACTCTAAATTTCACAAATTAACATGTTACATGTTGTTTATTTACTCTACCAGTATGGAATGATCCCCTCACCCCTTCCTTTCCGAGTGTGTCGGTATTTAGATAGTGTATTGTATTGGTGTTAATCTGTAAAACTATAGGCAATAGCTGGCCTGCACTCCCGCCTTTCTTAATTTTCCGTATACAGGCGGTGGCGTCGGCGTTAAACGCGAAAGGCGCTCGGTTTGTCCGGTCTGGAATACTGTAGAAATATGGCGGACTCCGAGGAGGACGAGTTATCTAAAAATGGCGGACGAGGAAGACGTTTATCTAAAAATGGCGGACGAGGAAGACGGGTGGCCTATTTTAGCGAATGAAAACACAATAATTATTTGTTTAATAAAACCATACGTCTGTTTATTCAATTTATGACAATAGACCCCTGTAAATGTTACACTGTGATATTTTAATCTGTACAAGACAGACTATTCGTAGTCACCTACTATTTACAGTCTTTGTGCCAAGCTAAGCTACCACCTTCTGCCTATAGCCTTACATTTAGCTTGAAGACGTGTGCGGTGTCAGTCTTCTCATCTAACTCTTGAGGTAAGACTAATAGCTAATAGCTAAAACTACAAGAAAAAAAAGAAGCACTGGAGAAAGGTTAGAAAAATAAATATAATTGGTGACGATTTATAATCCATCCCATGATGAAAACACTATGATTTGGAGTAAAGATGAGTCAAGAAATGGGTTCATATTTATATAAAACCTACAGCATAATAAAGTCGTGTAATAAAATAGATATGTGGGTCAAACATAGCTAGTCTTTACTAGCGTATGTGGGCTGTCCTCACCATTTTTATCTAGACATAATTACAGTATTCTTTATTGGTACCTGATTTGCAAACTGAAATTCCCCTGTAAATCATGTTCTGTATTACCATATAATTTTATGAAGTAGAAATGTTATT